>NC_089877.1:30022500-30647500 GCF_040182565.1 Anser cygnoides
TCACCAAAAATCAGACAGAAGAAATTATAACCTCCCAGTGGAATCTAGTTATAAACTCTGCCTTCTCTTCATCAGCCCTGCTAGATTGATTGCAGAGACTGTAAGCCTTGCAGGACTTACAGAGTTTATAAAATATATAAGAACTCCTATGTCAGGTGGCATTACTATATCCCATCACAGAAGCAGAAACAACTACATCCATCATTTGAAATCAATGAAGTACATCAAAACCATCACTGCCTACCACCAACACCACCTACAGTGGATTTGGGAATCCCCAAAAGTTTACAAATCCTGACAGAGACAGAGGAGCAGAGCAGCTGGAGCAAGGCAGGACAGCAGAGGGGCGGAGGGTGACTGCAGTAGAAGGCCAAGCAGCCACAGAGGGAAGGAGGCGGCTGAGCTGGAGGTGAACCTGGAAAAAATGTTCTGCCTTATGTTATGTTTGGAGGCATGGACCGATGATTGCTGAGGAAAAAACTCCAGCTACTTATATTCACTTAAGCATTTAACATCAGTTGCCACAGCATGTCCTTGTCTCACCCCACCTGAGCCCCCCCCCCCCACAGTCTGCTGCTCAGGAAGGAGGCACCCCCAGCTCTGCAGGGGCCCAGCGCGGCAGAGAGCCCAGCATGTGCTGACGTCTGCTGACACTGCTTTGAGGAAGGAGCACAGCAGCCACCCCAGCAGGGCTGCAAAGCCTGGACTCGGTGACAATCTGGCTCACTACAACCGTCCCCGGGAAGTACCTTCGGCTGAAAAACTACAGGTCGCAGCTGCCAGCACAGCCCCATGGGCTATTGCCCACCAGCTGCAGTCGCACAGCACAGAAAGTCAGTCAGAGCTACCTGAAAACTGGGAATCTCAGACTGAATTTCCCCAGCTTAACAATCACAGGAGAAGCACTACAGCAAAGTCTCAGTCCCCACTTTAACTGATTGGACAAAAGCCTTTGACCTGGTAAGACAACACGGAGTCTGGTGCAAATATTAGCCATCTTCAGACATGTCCGTAAGTGCCCGCGCTGCAGAATACGCTCTCCTCCCTGTAGGGAGCAGCATCAAACACAGATTTATCTCAGAACCTATCACCACACTCATGCTGTTTGATGTGCCTGTGCCAGGCAGGGCAGTGTGAGATCTGAAACCCTCCTCTGAGGAGGACCTGCTCGGTCTCTTCTGACTGCGTGCCAGGCCCCGGGCTGCAGGGCTGTGTGTGTCCATGGCTGGTGGCAGGACTTCAGCTGCTGGCAGGTGGCTTTGTAGCCTCCACAAGCCACTTGCAGATCACCTACTGATTTGATGAAAATGGCAAGTGCTTGCCAGGCAGCTCTCAGAAGAGAGTGAATGGACAGGTCCATGTCCAGCAGTGGACAGAGAGCTTTGGTGATCCCTGGGCCGGGCACAGTGCAAGCGTTTGGTGCAGCCACTGCAGGGAGACCATCTAGAAATCAGAAGTAAAGGTGGCTGTGCCTACTACCACAGCACTGAAGGGCTGTGGGATGTGCACTATTCAGAGGATGCCTTGTCAGCAGAAGTGCCACCAGAGGCACCTTCAAGCCCGAGGCCACTTTAGGTGAAGGGATGAGCTGACCGGCGATGGACCTGCGGCCTGCTGACAGCATGCCCATGGAGACCTGAGTAATGGAGGCTCTGCTGTCACCACGCAGCTTCTCTGTGGTGAATACAGCAAACCGGGGCACAGAGAGGAGGCATGGTCACCTAAGAAGGCACGTCAAGATCTCCTGTGGGGGCAGTTAATTGAATACTGCTCCAAAGCTGAGCCTTTCAAATGTTAGGTGCAAGCAAACAGCAGGGGAACAGGCATAGGCAGCATGTCCAACTGGGTAGCTCACAGAAATGTTAAAAGAGGAAGCTTACAAATAATGTAAAAAGGAGGTGCATGACTCATTAAAAAGTAGAAAATTAAAAATTAAAAATTAAAAAGTGGAAATACTTATAAATGTGCAACTTGTTACGCTAAGTACAGAAACCTAACAAACTTCAAAGGTTATTTTGAAAATGCTTAACCTGAGTCTTTTTACCCTAATGGGAGATACAACCTGAACCTGTGGAGTCTGTCTGTTCCCATGGGATGCTGAGGACTGAGTTGAGCCCCATGTGCAGAGACTCAGCTGCTGAAAGGGAATAAACTGTTACAACGTCCCAGCGGCAGAACACACCTCAAGGAAGGGGACAGTGAGGTCCCAAGCCCTTGCCTCATGGTTACAGCCATACTAGCAGACTAAACAGGGCCAAGGCATGGGCCCAAACATAGACAGGACCAAATATTCTTCAGTAGCTGTGGTCCAGTGCCAGCAGGAAGGAGGGAGGTCTCCCACACTGTGCTCAGCACAGGTCCCTGGCCCCTGTGAGAAGTCAGAGGTGTCCCTCTCATCTGGGGCTGCTGAGAGGTTGCAGACCGGCTGTCCTCAGCACGAAGTCTCCCAAAAGGTCTGATGTGCTAGAGGAGAGCTCACAAACCTGTCCTGTACAAACATCTAGTGGCCAGAACACTCACCCAGGGCAACAGGGGTCTGACTCCTCACCGATTTGATACTTAGATGGATGCTTCTGCCTGTCAGGGGAGCCCCTTACCTAGCAGCACTGCAGGAGGCTGCTGCCTCTGCCAAAAACATGGAGCATGCCCTTCCTCCTGAGGAAACAGGTGTAGAGATGGGGTCGTGAGGGCTCCTCCAGGAAGCAGGGACCGGTGATGTATGTCACACATCGCCCAGGTGTGCCCACCTACAGAGACCACCAAGGGCTGGGACAAAGAAAGCACAGGAGAAGGGTGGACAGGAGAGACAGGCGTAATTTGGAAGGTCAAGCCTGCCAAGGTGAGCACTGCCAAACTGCAGTTTAATTATTAACTAGCATGATTTCTGTTTGTATCAGCACCAGCACCTGCTCTTCGATGTGGATTGCACCCTGGACTCCCAGCTGTCAACCCCAGTTAAACCTGATGAGGTCTGGGTATGCCCGTCAGGAACAGGAGCTCACCAGGGCCTCCTGGGCTGCCGTCACCTCCTCCCTGGGAAGGGGAAGGTGGGGGTAGCGGGGTCCCCTAAACGCTGCCTGCACTGGAGTGCAGGTCTGTGTGACCATCAGGTGATAACAGCCCACCCAGGCTACAGGAGACGTGCAGGCTGCTCAAACGATGCCAGCTGGGGCTTGTGCACCAGGTACTGCATGCAGGTACCTGCTCCTCGTGCCAGGATGCTCATCAGGAGATGCTGCCAGCAAGGGAGAGCAGCAGGGCTGGTAGAGCAAGGGCAGGATGGCAGGAAGGGCAATGCAGCCCACATTTGCCCAGCCTGTAGCAATGGCCACAGCCCATACCCAATGCTAGACCCAACGCTTCCTGGTGGGAAGTGAGGAAAGGTTTTTGGTTAAATCCCTCCATGCTCCCAGTTGTTCTGCCTCATTCAGAGGCAGTTCAGCACTAAGGTGGGGCAGATGAGGGGGCCAGCAGCTCCTGGTCACAGTCCCACCCCTTGCCTCGGGCATGTCCCTGCCGTGCTCGCTCCTCAGCTTGCTCAACCGCATGAGAATGATGTGCTCCTGCAGGGACACCCTGGGACTTCTTCTGCAGTTATCTGCAAAGTGCTTTCATATGTCCACGTGACAGGCAGTTTATTGGGCTGAAAATGCTGTAAACAGATTCCCTCTTCCTGTTATTTCTCCCTCAGGAAAGGGAAAGCAGAGCAGTTTCCACACCATGTGCTGCCCCTGGCAGGTACTACCCCAATGCTTGCTTGCTCAAGTCCCTTCAGGGAACTGGGAGCTGGACATTGCCTGTGGCCCGCTGGACACAACATAAATCAGAGGTAGATAAAGCCCGTTTCCACGGCTTTTGTGCTGAAGCAGGCAACAGCAAGGCCCCATAACACTGCTAGAGAGGTAGATCCCTATCACCTAGGAAATGCTGCAAGACTACCAAGCAGCTATGGGCTGGTTTGTATTCCCTGTCACTTGCTGAATAAATTGGATTAAAACCAGCAATGTATTCATGAAAGACTTCTCTGAAGGCCATTTCGCACCCGTCGAGCTATCTCGTATCCATCCGTTTCTGGAGTGGGCATGGATCTGCATGAAGGTCACCCTTTCTGGGGACTGCGCTGCTAGGAAGAAATTAAAACGACAATTAAAATGGGATTTTTGTGGTGGCTCAATAAAATATAATCCCAGCTAAACAAAGTAAACACTGAGCATGAATGAGCTCCTCTCTCCAGAGGGCTGTCAATCCGTCAGTCACAACTGGGGAAGACTGCTGGCTAAAAGACACGCTGGCTTTGGAGGTTAGCATATTGATGTGCCCTTTGAAGAAACACACACACACACAGCCTGTGCCGCTTTCTAAAAATGGGAGGAATCTGCTTACTTAGCCCTGAAAGCTATTTTTGAGGCGTGATGCACCCAGTATACATGCCCTAGTGTCCTTAATGCTAACTGAGAAAATGTGCATCCACGAGAGGAGGGCTAACACGCGGCTAAACCACAGGACAGGGAGCCGTGCATTATTTCACTGCTGGCTCTGCTCTGAGATCAATGTTGATGTGACCGTCCCCGACAGCTCTGCTCCCCAGCCTTCCCACTGCAAAGTGGACATCGGCCAGGCAGCTATACATACAGAGAGCGGGCCCATGAGTTTCAACGCACAAAGAAACATATTTATAAATATTTCCCTTGATTTGACTGAATATGTGGAAGTGAGGGTATATATGTAGCTAATGTTTTGATAATTCCTCATACCTTTAAGGATCTGAACATCCTGAGCCCAAGTACCAGGCTTCTAGGGACAACTGGTATCAAATATTTCCCTATGTAAAGAGTACAGAGGGAAGTCAGTGCCGGTGCCAACACAAAAGATTATGCTTCAGAGAAGGTAAAAAACTACCAGGTGTGACTCTCCAGTCACCCCACAGCCACCCTGAACGGCTCCAGTTCTCTGCAGCCCCGACAGCTGGCACAGGGCATTTCGTGAAGGAAAGCTTTCAGGTTTACAGCCTTGCAAGTCTGCCTTGGGGCCTGGTGGAAGGTTGGTGAGCACAAAAGGCAGAGCCAAACATGCACCAAAGGCTCTCCCAGGGATGGCTCTGCAAGGGGTGGGTGCAGCCAGGCTCCCAACCTGCTCTGAAGGAAGGGCTGCTCAGCCAAGGGATGTGTTGGCACTTGGGCCCATTTATCTGCTGACAGTGCATGCAGGCTCCCAGGGCTTCTGCAAAGAGATGGGGAGTGGGGGCCGCAGCACGCCAGGGCAAACACCACAGCAGCGGCAGAGGAGCGTTGAAGATGCTCTGGGAGGGAGAGGACTGACAGATTGCACCGAAACGCTCAACCAAGCCATTTTCACAAAGATTCCTGCGCTTCCATGTAACCTAAATCTAACATGACACAGACTAAATGAGAACGTCACTTCTCTCCCCGCTTATTAGGCGTGATGGCTGCTGAGTGACACCCCAGCGTGCGCACCGGCTGAGCCCAGACCCCAGCCGAGTGCCCGCCGTGCACCCCACGGGCACCCCGGGCAAGGAGGGTGGCGGGGGCTGGCACCCCAGAGACCTCCCCCGTCACGGACAGAGAGGAAGCTTTTCTCTGTTGCTGGAGTGCAACTTTCCTTAGCTGGCGACCACGTCATCCGGTAACAGCTGCCAAAAGCAATCAGGCCGGATCACAACAGCGGGAGAAAGTTATATTATTTTAATACAGATTATTTGGTTCCTGAGGTTCTGATCAAATTAGGCAGCTACTGAATTAAAGCAATGAAATTACTGTGAAGGAGGCCGTGCTCAACTTATTTCCAGTCCTCCTGGACCTGAAGAAGTAACAAAGGAAGCCATCCAAACTGCTCGGAGGAGGTTTCCATAACACCCTACGCTGATATCTGGGGAGCTGGGGACTTCTGTCTGCCACTAGCAATCTCCTAATTAGCCTCATCTCCTGTGGGCTCAGGCCATCCCCTGCACAGCAGCCTTGGCATCCTCCTAAAAATCTCAGAGACAGAAGCTTGCACTGCAGAGACACTGCTCCCTTGGTTTGCAGCACAGCTCAGGTGTTACGAACATCCGCCATCAGTGCCTTAAATTCACCTGAAGCAAAAACTTGTACTAAATCCTACTAAACTTGTACTTGCCTATGGCAAGCCAAAGGAGCACATAGATCTTTTCAGGGGTTCTGAAGCCGTGCCTGCAAGCAGCCCCCCACCGTCACCCCGGCCTGCTGCAGGACTCACAGCTTCTAAATCTGGGGGGGTTGTTTTTCTAGTCTGCATACAAACCTGCCAGCTCCTCCCTGCACCCTGCATGCCTGGCCTCAGCTGTTGACAAATGTTTCTTTAATGCAAATTCAACTGCAATCATACCTGGAATTGAAAGAGTGAGAAAAATATAGGATGCCAAGAGAGACCGGCATGGTGGGGATTTCAAGCAAAGAGGTGGGATTCAGTACTAATAAATGTAAAATCCTGCTGTGATAGGAGGCGAGGAGCACAGAGCTGGAGTGGAAGGGAGCAGTGCTGATGTGCATCACATCCTAGAGGTGCTGTCGGCACTGGGTGCCCCCCCCAGGGACAGGCAGTGGGGACCCCCCAGGTGCCTGCCCAGCCGAGCAGCTCCATAACCACAGGAAAATCTGGGCTGCCCGAAGAGAGGGCAGAGTCAGGGCCAGAGCTGCAGGTTCCGTCTTCCAACCTGGTTGGGACATTTCCCAAAACTGCAGGGAAATATCTGGAACTGGGGAAAGGCGTTCAGACTTCAACCACTGCCATGGTCTTGACACATCGTTCTGACCCAGCTCCTGCTGGATGGAGCACCTGGAGGTGGGGGGATCCCTGCACACAACAAATGCCAACAGAAGAGGCTGACTGAAGAAGATGGAAACAGAGGCAGAGAAGGAAGAGGAAAAGAGAAAAAGCAGTCTTACCTTGGGTGAGCAGCAGAGCTGTGCGGAGAGAAGAACGACACAAGACAGAAAGGGAGAAAGAAGAAAACAGGGAGAAAGTTAATATCTCACTGGAAAAAGCAGAAGCTGCTTAGCAGAGGACAACGTTCAGTGAGCGATGGCCATGGCTCAGTGCGGTGTGCGAGCTCCCCAGGGCCGCATGCCAGGCACAGGCTGGGGAGCAGACCCCGCGGCAGCGAGATGGAGATGATGCTGGCGAGCACTGGTGAGCACCGCATCAGTGCTCTGGCTCCCAAAAATCATCCCCCCGACCCCCGAGCAAAGGCAGAAGGATGGGATGCAGGTGGGCAGTAGCAGGGAGGGGAAGGGAAAGAAGTGGGGGGACAGTCACGCTTGCCATTGGGGCCTGACATGACCCGAACTGCAGCTTGCCGAGATCCTCAGCTAGGGGAGGTGTTGATAAAATGGGTGCTGGCCTCAGGGCCAGTGAGAGGGCAAGAGTAACGTGGCTGTGCATCATCCCCAGGGACACCCTGGCTGTTCCTGGCCTCCCCTGCACCCCACAGGTGCCAGGAGGGGCACAGGTAGGCTCAAAGATCACGGCATGGGGTCTTCCTGGCTCTCCTTGCTCCCAGCCTGCCTGCCAGAGCTGCACGGGGGTGCGGCTGCCTCCCAGCGCCTGTCACCGTATGGTCCCACGAGGATGGAGGTGGGAGGAGAGTGGCATGGAGGTCCCTGTAAGGGACAACCTTACCCTGACTTTCCATATGCTGGCCCCCCTGACTTCATTTCCACAGTTGTCCCAAAGAAATGTCCTGCTGGGCCCCTCCTAGGTGTCCCCCTAGAATGCCACAGCCTATGCCCAAGTTTCCAATTAACTCCCTTTAAGTCTGTATGGGGTATCACATAGCAAAATATACTGAACCCTCTCCAAGAGGGGCGAGCACTGTGCCTTAGCTTTGACTTCTACCTGTCCTTCAAACAGCAAGCTGGTCTCTGAAGACTTGGTTGCATGCTACGACAGTACTGTAATTACTAACACTTATTATCACACACTTTTAGTCTCAGAAGCTTAAAACTCTGTACAGAGACTAAGTCAGTATTAACATCCCCATTTGACAGATGGTGAAACCAGCAAAGAGAGGCTAAAGGGAACATTTTGCAAACTCAGAAATGGGCAGGAATCCAAAAGTGCTAATTTACCCAGGCTTGCCGGCTCAGGCCTCTGAGAAGCAGGCACTTTTACACAGAGGTACCTAATTTTATCTGCTCTGGTTGGAAAGTGATTTCCTAAGCAATTCATCAAAGGTCGCACAGCACATCGTCGGCAGAGCCAGGAAAGTGATGTTGTGTCCTGGCTCTCAGGCACTCCTGCGCGCCATCGGAAACCCTTCCCTGCAGGCTGCAAAGAGGCAACAGAGCAGGCAGGACCAGCTACGTGGTTCGGCACTACCAGGAAAACACCAGTGCCCTGCACACCAGCCCAGAGTCACTACAGAGCCTGGCAGCAAGTGGAGATGAAGAGGCTCCTCGCTAAGCATCCCTCACATTTCGGAGTCGATTCCTTTCCAGAGTCAAAAACCTCTGGAGGAACCATTTGTGAATACGTCTGCAGCAAGTACAGTACCACAGAGCCATGTGAAGCAGTGGGGTAGTTGCTCTGACTGCACAATCTCCTGTCCTCCACAGGACTTTGTCTGCAAGTCTCCAACAGGCCTGTCACTGCTCCTCACAGCGTGAATCTGGAGGCTCCTTGTAGCTCTGTCCTGCTGTGGCCTCCTTCCTCTTCTGTGGTCTTCTGGTCCTCCAGACAATAGGGGGAAATTTACTTTGACTTTTGCAATTGCAGGCATTCATACAATGGGTCAACTCAGTGTTCAGATTTAATATAATGAAATATTACTGGGCCCCTAAGCTACTGTGGTTATTAAAAAAAAAAAAAACATTGGTTCCTCATGTTTTTTTAAAATGTTATTCTACTGCTCTGGGATTTGAGTTTATTTTTTTCCCATTTGCTTTTGAGCCTGCAAAAGAAGTATTTTTCTCCCTTTCACTTATGATATGATACATGAATATTTGAAGAAGCCTATAAAGCTATGAATGAAACATCAAGAATATAGCATGCAGAAAGGCAAGGGATTATTTTATCTTTATATTTCTGAGTGAATGCTGTGCATGCAAGCAAGAAAATGATTTCACGGACTAAAGCTTCCTTCCTGCACATGCATCTGCTAATGTGCCCTTAGTCCTGACCTGCAACGTTTCCTGACAGTCCATCTGGGGATGCTGCACCTGCACCAGCTCCCCTGACAGCCCCTGTGCTCTTCGCATCCCACAGACCTCCCTCAGCTGCCCCGCTCTGTCCTCACACACCTCTCCTCCTTCTTCACCCTTGCTCTTCTCTCACTCCCCAGGCCCCAGCCAGGCCACCTCAGCACTTGCTATTGGCATCTCAGGTAGCTTCAGAGGCTTGGCAAGCATCTTCTTATAGGCAGCTGCTAAAATCAGTTCAGTAGCCAAATTCAAAATCACAGTGCCGAGCACTCCGCACCCAAACCTTGCACAGCAGGAGCGCAGACGAACACCCGTGCCTGCAGACAAGGTAGGCTCTAACCACGCTTTTCCCTGGATTCTCAGGAGACTCAAAGCCTTGCCTTCAATACAGAAGGAGGACAGCAGGCATATGCTGAAGTGAGCAAGCATGGAGGAGTGATACATGGATAAAACCACTCAAGCTCATAGTGACGACGGATGCAATGCTTCACGTTTCCTCTTTGAGCCCGGCCTCTGTAGTTGCTGCTCTGCAAGAACTCGTCTACTGGCATGAATCCCTGAACGTGCTGACACGTGCTTGCACCAGTAGCAAGTGGGCTGGGGGCAAAGAATTCAGACCTGAACTTAGCTGCTAATAAGCCGATGACCAATAAAAGCTGCCATCTGCATGCCTGCAATGTACTTTGGGGTCAAATTCTGCTGTCACAGGCGTATTGGTGTGGTTCACAGATCAGGAACTGCATTCTCTCCTGCCTCAATTCCACTGAGCACAAAGAAGGTTAAAAACAAGGGGAACCAGCTTGGGCTGGGAGCAGACCAGAAATTAGACAATCCTGTAATCTACAGCAACTGGATGTGCTAGATGTCTGCCACAGATGTTTTCTAAACAATCAATACCTTTTTTTTGCTGTCTGTACCTCACAGAGAGGTTTGACCACATTGCATGCTTTATTCTAGCCTCGTTCTCGATTAACATAAATCTTCTCTAATCAATGTGCCTAAGACAGGAAGCCACTGTGTGGATGAGAGGATCCTCACAGGTGGTTAAACACCCGCTACTTACAGAGTGAACAGACATGAGGGTGGCTGTGGATTTTGAGGGGAGCCCCCTTTACACACAGCACAGGCACAAGGCAGCAGGAGGAAAAGGCGAGAGCATTGCTGTGGCTCCAGATCGCACTGAGGTGAGCGAACTGTTTCCCTAAAGGACTATGAAGAGCTATGAACGTGTATTTTTCATAAGATAAGCAAGGTGGAGGTTTTCCAGCTTTAGCCTGAATCCTGTTATTATTGAAGTCAATGACAAAGACTCCAAGAAACAGACCCTGATCCCTTCTGTCCATTAGGAGAATTAGCAGCTTTCAGCTTAATCACAGAGCTGCAAGCAAACTATTAAACCTTCAGAGAAAAAGGCGGCAGAAATCTAGCATTTTTTTGCTATTCCCATTAGCAGCTGATGGAAGAAGGAATTTCCCAGACTCTGCCCACACCTCAGCAAACTGCAGTGCACGTTCTCACACGTCGATGTGGCTTATCTTATCCAGGCATGGACCTTTGTACACAGTTACATGATCACCAATATTTTGAAACAGATAACTCAATTGGATCAATGCAAACTAGGCGCCCATCGTTCTTCGCAATTTAATCCTTAACTCTGACTTCCAGCCACATCCATCCTCTGAGCCATGAAGCTTTCCTGTATGCCGTGTTGACACTCAATTAAATGGAGATGCGTCAGGAGAGTTGTCCACACCACTTCACTCAGTGCTGGGAGGCTTGAGGGGATTTCAGATGAAATCTTTCCAAGCCAGGTCATGCCAGCCATCTATTTAATAGTGGCCACCTCTGCTCCCACTTCCAGCAAAGTCATATCTTGCAGTCCTACCATGGTTTCGGAAGCAGAATTTTGCATGAAGGATGTCTGTCCCTTTTACAGAGTGTAGTGCTCGACAGTGTTCAGGCACCATCCCTGGGGCTGAATCTTCTATCGTTGTGCCACTAGCTGGATTCTCATGAGCAGATTCCCAATTACCCTCATGAAACGTAATTTTCCAGATGCTATTTTCACCATTATCTGCTATCAAGTGAAATCTTCCAATGTAGCCTCACTTGCCATTGGGGCTTTATCAGCCCTAAGGTTAACCACAATATAAGCAGAAGACTGACTTTTTCTAGGGAAAGCAAAGCCAGTTCTGCTCCTGTAATCCAGGGCTGTGGACAAAGTGTGAAAGCTAATGTGTGAAGAAAGTAAAAACAGGCTGGATTTCTCTGAAATCCTGCAGGGCTGACAGCAGCAAAAACCTAGGCCTGAGCTGAGGGCATCATGAAATGATACCAGAGCTGCCATGGGAGTAACGGTGAAACTGAAGGATTGCATCTTGACCTAAAGGGAAAGACTTGTTTCGCGGCAGAAACACTTTTAAAAGGTGCTGAAAAAAGGTTGGCCAGAAAAGTGGCTGAGGGTGTGGGGAGGTTTCAAAGTCCTGCAGTGCTCAGCAGGCAGTGATTCAGTTTATAACTGCACATGTGGAGAAAAGGTGACACAAGAAGGATCCAGAAATTGATTTCTTAGAAACAAAGATAACAAAATAAAAATCAGGAAACTTGGGAGATAGCCAGGAGCACAGAAAAAAGCTACACTCTTACCCTCTTTGCCAAGCAAAGAACATGATTCTCTCTGATTTCTTTGTATTTATTCACTTCAGTATAAGTAGCTTGCACCAAGTGCCATTTTTGCCAGTGCTTTTTGCACCTAATGTGCCACTACAGAACTAGTATCAGTCTTCGTCATGGAATGGGCTGGCAAGATACCCATCCCAGATCTCTTCTAACCTCTGAATTATTTGAGCACATCAACAAAACGAGCTGCTAAAGTCAAACTGCTCAATGCGATTTATATCGATGACCAGAAAGTCTTTGAGAAACTCCAGTTGCAGAAAGCAACTGGCGAAAAAGACTATATGGGCTGCCAGACGGGGCTTGGTGCTGCAGACATTACATTTATATACAGGAGAGGAGCGAAGAAAGGGAATTAGTGGTCAGCTCCCCTTACAGCCAAGGTTGACAACGGCATGCCCACAGGCTCAGAGCAGGTACTGATACATGTGGGGGCAAGCAGTGAGGATCAGCCTCTGCAGATGGTGCACAATATTTCAGTCACAAGGCTCTATCAGTTCGTTATACGGACAGGAGGAGCGCCTGTGTTTACCCTGAAGTAGCTGTCATGCGTTGTGTGGGCCCTGAGCAACCTGAAGACAGGAGCTTGTGTATGGATCACCACAGGCACCTTCCTGGGCCTCAGAGATGTTGCTCCTCTGGGAAGGGGCTAGCAGGTGCAAAAGAGCCAGAGCTATAGGATGAATTTTCTTACAGAAATCTCCTGCAGCTACACGGACCCAGGCACGCCTCACCCAACGGGCATGGCCGTTCTACATCCAAAATAAGCTCTCCAAACTCTGCCCTAGGCCAGTTTGAAGAGCACACGTACTCCCCTGGTCACCGGCTCACCCCTGCTGCCAGCTCTGCCTTCCCCCGAGGAAGAGCAGGCACCGTGTCTCCTCGCTCGTTTCACCCCAGACCCTAGCTCCTGTCCTTCAGGCCAGGCAGCACCTCGGTGAGGTCCCGGGGCAGCTGCAGGCCCCATGACGAAGCCACTGCAGCATAATCCCCATGGGGATGATGGGGCTGTCCCACAGGGCCCGGGCAGCAGGCTGCCTCCCAGCGCCACGCAGTCAGCCGGGGCACACAGCACAATCCAGCTCCAAAGGGGGACAGAAGAAATGTTCTGAGGACACCACAAAGCAGTCTGAAAACAGCCTGAAAACATCAAATGCTCCTACGGCACCCTAGGCACAGGCTCAGCGTGACAGAGCTAAGCGGGGAGTAACAACAAAACGAGGGCAGGCCGTCAAGAAAACCACATCTTTTGTGGTGCTAGAAAGAAATGTGTGGGTAGCCAAAACCCAGAGAGACAATTCAGCGAAAGCAACCCAGCCTGAACCTCCCAGGAGGGCCGGGAGCCGTGCTTTGCCCTCGCCTTGCGAGTTGTGTGGGGGCCCATTCATCACCGCAATGAAAACAAGCAAACTCCCAGCTACGTGCTGGTGGTTTGGGAGTTTTTTCCCCAGTCTGTGGCTGAATCCCTGCAGCCTCTGTTTGCACAGAGGTGGCTGCTCCGACCTTGCAGCCAGCAGGGCCACACCACCCATTTGAGTGCTTCAGGCACCCCGCAAGGCAGGAGCATGCGTCTGGGCAGGTGGCTCGGAGTCAGCCTGAGCTTCCTTGCACACGAGCGTGCATGAGGCTATGCAGCAGTACGGGTGCATGCCTCCATGAGCACTGAGAGCCCATACACCTCCTGGGCTGCCCCTCTCCACTGGGAGCTGCCTGCGAGGCAGCGGCTGTCTGTCCCTCCGGATGCTCCCTACCTGGAAGCCTGCTGTAGCTCCTCATTCTTCACCCCAGGCACCAGGCAAGCACATCGGAGACTCTGCGGGGTGCAGCACTGCAGAGCTCGGGATCCTTCCAGATGCCCTGGAATCGGTGTAGCGACTGTGCCACCTTGTGCCAGGAACACTTACAGATGCATTTTAATCTTGCTCTTATATGCTAAGAACGGTGCTTCTGCTCTGACTTTTCTCTAATGAGGCCAACCAGGGCTCTGCATCTCCTCCGCTTCATGGTCCCGTGCATCCTGCTGGTAAGCAGAGCCCAGCCAAGGCTGCACGCTTACCTCAGGGGGAAGCGGCTGGCCTGCAGGCTCTGCGATGGAGAACAAGCAGTCCAACGGATCTCCTCTCTGCCGGTTATGTACCAGACTATCCCACCGACTCCGGTCGATGCTGGTGTAAATGAGATGTACACAAAGCAGCAAACTGCCATCACAGTCCTACTAACAGCGAGGACGGGATGTTGTACAGACTGAACCACTTCAAAGGCTGGATTTTTTCAGATAAGTGATTTTGTTCAGCCACATGTGACATGGCCTAGACAGGAAAAAGAAACGCAGGACTTCGCAGAAACCAGCCCAATCCTGACTATATCCTGAAGCTCACTGGTTTAGAGAGGGATTCAGGGCTCACAGACAGCGGACAACTGAGCAACAACATCAGTGAGATGCTGCAGGCTGCCGAGTGCCCAGGCAGGAAAGAGCCAGGAGCAGGTGATTTCCCTTCTGTACCCAGTGAAATGGAGGTGTGAGCCCCGCAGATGTGAAGGGACATGTGTAGAGAGGAGACCCTGGGATGCTTCTAGGGCTGAAGAAAACATTTTGCAGTCCCATGTTCAAAGGTTTAATCTCCTTAACCTCTCAAGAAGAAACTGAATTGTAATACAGACAGAGTGAGCAGGTACCTACACAGAAGGTGCAGCATGCTACATGGTTCTTTAATCCGATGGAGAAAAGCAGGAAAATAACTAGCGGCTAAAAGCTGAGGCCAGGCAACTTCTAGGTATGCTCACCCACATCTTTAGGCCAGAGGGCAGTTAACTGCTGGAACATACGCTCATGGGACATGGCAGGCTGGTCACTGCTTCTGATCAAGAACAAATGCTCATTGAAGTTGGACTTTGGTGAAACCCGAGGGCCTGAGCTCAACACACAGCAAAACCTCATGTCCCTCACTGCCTAGCGGCTGCAGGAGATGGTCTAACGGCATTAAACTGTGAATGCTTTTTAGGTTTACATTTTACAAATCCACAGATGCTATATGACATTGTCATGTTAATGCAACCTGTGTCTATCCTGAATGTCCTGGAGAGCTGCGCATGGGAGCTCGGACTGGCTGGAGGGTAGTTGCTGTGTTTATGAGATAAGGGACAGAAGACGTTTCTGCAAGGGGAAGCTGTGTGAGGCACGGGCAATTGCCAGATGTTTCCATCACCAGCAGCAGTACTTGGGAGTAGAAATAAGCCTGTGGGCACACACAGCTGTCTTTACTCTGTATCAGGCACCCAGAAGGTAGATTTCAATTCCTTTTTGTAAAGTGCTTCTGTTTAAAGATCGGCCCTCCATGGCCACCCCAGAGCTGGTGAAGCCCATGGCAAGACTTGTTCAATGAGAAAGAGGTCAAACATGTATACGAGGACAAAGATACATGTAGGAAAGGCATGACAGAAAGTCAGGGTTCAGTCCCACTATGATCCTGATCCGCTGGGGGATCCTGGGTCTCAGTGCACCAATGCTGAAGTAGGACATTAACACAGCTCCACACCCTCTGGCCAACAGGCTGGGGTTGTTTGACACACATTAAGGTGCTTTTCGGATGAAAGACACGGAGAACCATTTTTCAAAATAAAAGCAAAACGAGATACCTCACACCTTCCCTCTTCTCCTGGGGGCTTTTCACCACGCCTTACAGGGACCCAAGAGCACCAAGGCAATGCCACTGGCAGGCAACAACAGAGGGAAGGGCAGGGGGGTGTACGGGACGAGCCGAAGAGGCAGCCATGCATTATGCCTTTCTCTTGTCTTTCACATTCCCCAAGGTCCTGGCAAAGGAGCAGGAGAGGGGAGAACAGCAGAGGTGTGCTCAGAACAAAAACAGACCAAGACAAAGAAACCCAGTCACAATAATACAGCCTCTGAGGCCCAAGCATTGCACGAAAGGAGGACCAGAAGTAAGCTGGGCTCTAAAAGGCAGAGATGACACCGGAACAGGGTGAGAGTGAGAATACAGAAGGGCAGAGAGCAAAAGTCCATCCATCCACAGGAGGAGGAGAAAAGGAGGGAGGGGAAGGAGGAGAAAGAGGGTTATATTTTCTGGATTTGGGGTTTGCAGACTTGATTCTGTTTGCTTGTTTTCAATTATTTATTTTTTTTCATAAGGGATCTCACACCTGATATTCCTCGTTCCATCCATTTCGGTTCACCAAGGGCAATGAAGAAATTCTCCTGCCTTTCGTATTCCTCCTCATCTACTATCTTAACCCTTACGGTCTTCCTGTAGGGACAACAAGAGAGACAACCGTGTACAGCGGGTCGGCCGGCCGGAGGCGACGCAGCAGCAGCAGCGGCGGCAGCAGCGCAGGCTCCTCGCATGCAGCCCCTTCCCGGCGGGGCGGCGTGCCTCGGCCGGCCTCGTGGACATGGCGCATCGGTCGCAGCTGCTCCTCGGGGAGCGAGAGGGCATTAGGGGGGAGACGGGGCTGGCGAGGGGGTGAGGAGGGAGGGAAGAGGGGGAGTCGGACCTTGCTGATGGTTAGTGGGAGGCGACGTCTGCAGCGCAGTTTTTCGGTGTCACATGGTAATGGAAAGGGTATCGGCTGCCCGGAAATCACCGGGGGCCACGCTGGGGTACCAACTGTGTCTTAGCTGGAAGATTGATTGCTTCTGCTACCCTCGCAATTAATAATAAATCTGGAGGGACTCTGGGCTCGGAGCCTGAGAAGAAGAGAGAGAGAGATGTGTACTCGCAGCCACACTCCCCTGTGGGGTGAGGCAGGTCTCTGCTGCCAGGCTAGCTCTGCTAGCTGGTATTTCTGATTTCCAGTTCTAAAGCGGCACGTCTTACTGCTTCTCCTCCCTGACGCTGCCTGCCTCTCCCCCACCTGCTCTCTCACCTTGGACGAGGGCCGGGTGGTGAGCCCTGGAGATGCTGGATGTTTCTGGCAAGCACCTTCCCACCGACACTACAAAACGTGCCTCAGTCCTTCCCTTCAGCAGGAATATCCATGGAAAAATATTCCCACTGAGGACTGATGGCCTTCCTTCTCTCTCTCCATCCCTCGCCACCTGCCCCAGGCCCCCCCAGGGTCCCTGTCCCCCCGCTCCATGGGTACCATGTGACACGGTGCGTGCGCACAGCAGTGTTTAGGACAGAGCAGTTGGAAACAAAGAGAAATCAGAGGAAGAGGAGGAAGGAGAAGAGAGAAGAGGAAAGAAGAATGTTAACGTTAGTCTGGAGGGCCAGTACTACACCTTTCTGTAAACTCATATCCACCATGCGGGGGCTCATCAGCTCAATGAAGAAATTCTTGTTTTTCTCATACTCCTCATCATCAATTACCTTGATGTGAACTGTTTTGCTGTGGACGGAAAAATAATAAGCGTCATAAAGGGGAGAAGAGAACAGAGAAGCAAAGTGGAGGAAGGTTGGGAGGTGAACAGGAACATTAAAGTCAAAGTTTTCTCACTCACTGAATGAGCTCAATGTGGCCCTGAAAAGAGGCTAAAGCCCCGCTGCTGCCAGCAGTGCCAGCTGATTTCTGTTTAACCAGCAGGCCTGAAGGCAGGGCCTGAATGAAGTGAGACACGGATGGCTCTGACCCCCTGGCAAACTGGCAAGGGTCTCAGGAACCAGGGCTGTGCCATGCAGGAGAGGGGCACACTTTGCCCCCGCTGCTCTCCACATCCACACACGCAGAAGCACACGCACACACACCACTCACCGGCCCCCTTCCAGCCGGGGCTGCAAATTATACCTGCACTTTGCTGGCTTTCCTCTCGGGTGAAAGGCTTCCTGAAATCACATCCCTCGCTCACGACAGAAGGGATTAATGCTTTTATTCCAGGGTGATCCTACACCCTCTTAAATGTAGCACTGCCTGCATATGCACTGATGATCACATATAATTACATGCTCGTATCAGTGCATACGTTCTAAATGGGCATGAACTTGCCATCTCGGTGCTCCCAGGCTTCCAGTCAGCCCCGGCCCCAGGCTGGAACCACATTTTTTAAATGAAAAGCCAGCTCTGCCCATAGTGCCCTTCCCTCTCCCCAGCACAGCTGTCCCTCCGACAGAGGGACAGCACCACCACTGCACCTCCGCCTCCCCTCGCTCCCTGCCCAGCCCCAGTGCTCGGATCAGCCCCTGGTGCATTTTGCCCAAAACCAGTCTCGGCTGTGGATGGCAAGGATGAGAACAGCAGGACTGGCAATCGTGGCGCCTGGAGAAATAGCTCCAGGCTTCAAATGATGGCGTGCCTCAGTTTCCCTAAGCTGAGCTGCTGCTGCCTGTGTGCTCACAGGGAAGTCAGTCTGCCTGACTGGGGAAAGGACTGACACACCACAAGCCTTTCTATCTTAAGCACAGACGTTAAACACACACAGTGTCTTTGGCCCCATAGCGCTTCAGAGACTAAGCAGCCCAGCCCTGAATCCTGGGGACACTGCAACCCACACCACTGCCAGCAGCCCCCTGAAAATCACCATTTCGTAGTGGGAAATGTGAGGATTGGCTGACTTTCATTGCTGCAGCTTGCATTCCTACTGATATCATTACTGACCCCAAAATTATCCAGTTCCCCTACAATTTGACTCATTTAAGTCATAATTTCTTCTATGCTCTGACGGGAAATCCCATTCCCTGCGCTGGCTCTTGTTTTGAGCCATCTTTCAAATGATGGCATACAGGACAGGGAGAAGAGTTTGAACACCCCCTGCTATATCCATCAGTGTATGAATATGCAAGAAAAATCACCTCTGATTCTTTAAGCTAAATCAGCTTTATTTTTGCCCGTGCTTACTCTAACAATATCCTGCAGTAATGCCAGCAAGCCTCCTTTCCCTTCTCTAGACCCTTTCAATCTTCTCTAATCCAGCCTGAAGGATGTAGGATTTTAAATGATAGGTCTCTGGTGTAAATGTTGGTGTTCTGCTAAGACTTCATCACAATGATTTCATTGCATTTCCTTTGGAGAGGTTGACTGAATTTTGCTTTTGAACCAGATGTTGTCTGGGCCCCTGGTACTTTGCAAAGCTTTTTCAATTTGCTGAATTAAATCTACATCTGATTCATAGCTCTGATCTCTTTCTTGCTCTCATACTACAAAACAGAAGGTGGGATTTTCAAAAGCAGCCAGTGCTTCCTGAACGTGGGTTGTTTTTTAAAATCCCATTCATAATTACTATTGCTTACAGTTTTCCACCCCAGGAGCCCCATATTACTCGGTACCTGCAACAAAACTTGTCTCCAGAAACTAAGCCATTCTAAAGATTCATGCAATGCATATTGAGCACGCACACTATTTGAGTTCGGTTTCATACAGCAACTTTCTTTTTATGAGGTGGCTCTCCCATTCCCATCAGTAGTGTGTGCACACGCCAAAGCAGGGGAGAAATACTCGTTTAATGAGAATGTGTGCATGGCAGATGATCTCCACGACTGTGCTCTGTGCGTGGAAAGCCTGATTTCACACAATCCACTTGTCTGCACAATGCACAGGCAGAGCTGTGGACTAAAGAAATAATGACTCGCTGCGTGCCCATTTTGTTAACTACAGAGAGCTCTACGCAGCACACTAAGTAGTCCCACAGCAATGAGACTTCCTTGTAGTGGGGTCTTATTTAATATTACAAAAAAAAAAAACAAACAACAGTCAAGAATGAGAAAGAAAATGCAGTGGGGACCATACAGAGGATGCACAATATAATGCTGACTTTGTAAAAAGAAGTCCCCTGTGGTTCGTGGCTAGTACCTGCCTGACCTCCCGTGGAGCCCACCCTGCCCAAGCTCTCCATCCCACAGCAATAGGACAACACCTCAGATTCAGTCTGGCTGCACAAACAGCTTTACCTCCCTTGCATGCCGTGGGCATAATTAACCCAGGCAGGACTGGAGCACTGTATCCTTTAAACAACAGCTCTCTCCTGATCCCTCTTTTTCCACTGGCAAAGCAGTGAGGTTCAACAGTGATCCAAAGGTGAGGGATGCTCAGAAGAGAAAATCTCATTTGCACAGGTACCCCCTGCCTCATGATGGTTGGTTCTCAAGGAAATGACTGAGATTTGAGCGATGTTGCCATTGTTTGGGCTTGGTTGGGATTCAGCCTGCCACAAGGGAGAAGGAAAAAAAAAAAACACCAACAATACCTTTGCTAGAAAAAGAAGCAAACTTTAGCTGTTCTAGGAAAGGCTGAGGGAAACAAGACAAGCATTCAGATTTTCTCCTCTGTGTACAGAGAAACAGATGTTCAAGTTTTGCTCTGATATAAAAGGCCAAGTTGAAGGCAGAAACACCTCGGGATAGCTGGTAAAACCTCTGTATGAGCATAACCAATCCCCTGAGCTCCTAGACCAGCTCAGCTGCAAACTGGATCATCTCTGCACCCTCAGGCCTTACACGGCTTTTCAAAAAAGGGTATCTGAATTTGGTGACCAATCCCAGTAAACTGATGTTTAACCCCTTGCTACAAGCAATAGGTAGAAAAAGAACTTTTACCTGGCGTGTTCCCAAAGGAGCTGGGGACGCAGGCTGTGTGCCTGAGCTCAGTGGCTCCATTCACCTACACGTGGATCAGGCCAGGGTCACCTCCATCGGCTTTGTCCCGCTCACTGCCCTAGACCAGAGCTGAAGGTGCCCAGCATGCCACCGACGGGGAATATCTGGCCTTTCGCTGGGACTTTGCAGCAGGGTAAGAGCAGCTCGCAGGGCTGCTGCTTGGCCTGCAAGGAGTGGGGCTGCGCTCGCTTCCTCGCGGGGAAGTGCCCTTCTCTCAGCTGCCTCGTGTGCCTGTGACTGTCACCGCAGAAAGGTCACCGCTGACGGAGGGTGGCTGTGGTGTCCCAGGCTTTGCAGCTTCTCCAGCCACCGAGAGCATTTCTCTCCCCTCCCTGATGGGATCTGCAGTGCGCCTTGCTCAGCCGAGCAGCTTTCGCTCCCCAGTCTGACAGCCCTGCAGTGGGAAAGGACACTTGCCATCCTCCCCCTTCCTCTCCGACAGCTCCGTCGCAGCCCTGATGTACCTCAGACAGCTCAGAAGCAGATAACAACAAAAGCCATCCAAAAGCCTGTCATAGAAATCAACCGCCTTCATTAAATGCCTCCTGGAGCTGCAAACCCCAAAGCTCCAGGACCGGTACCAAGCCACAGCATAGTTCAACCTCAGCCCCCGCATTAGATAAATCTGCGGAAAGAGCTCTTTAATTTAGACCTCAGTGGTGCTTTCAGCAGACCAAGCAATGCTTTCAGTTTGTAATGGCATGGGTAACATCCTTCTCCGTGTGTGCCTGCAGGTCAGACAGGGCCTGGCAGGGACCACCTCCAGCAGCACCGAACCGTGCTTTCCTGCCACCAAGAGCCCTCAGACGGTGCCAGTCCGGGCTCTCCTGTAAACACGCACTGAAAAATAATCACTGTTTTTAAAAGTTAGGGATGGGAAAGCTCCCCTGGGGAGCAACATTAAGAGTGAGATTTCCCTGAGTAAGCAACAGAAGATGAAATGGATAGACATCCATCTTCTCCTAAAGGACTTTGCACACATGATGTTGCTAAATTCCCTGTCTGGGAAGTACAGAAGATAATCTACAAAATCATTTTATTTGACAACACGTCCGCTTCCAACACATAAGGCAACAACTGGATGGTTATTTGATTAATGTGCTAGAAAATACTGAGCCTCTCTCTGTGTGGAGACTCTCATTTGCAGGAATTATTGCAGAGGAGGTTAAGAGGATGTGTCTGCATGACTTTGGAATGTGAAATAAGGCTCAGCTCTGAAAACAGCGTAAGTCAGGAAATGTCACATAGAGTATACCATTGAAACAGGCGGGGTTGTGCAAGGGCAGGATTTACAGTCCCCGGTGGGATGCTGTTAGCCAGGATGGAAAGCAGCCAGGACAGCAAGGTAAACATCCCTAGGACAGTGAGAAGTCCTGGGAGATCTTCAGTAACTCATTAAAGTGAATCATTAGTGCACACACCTTGGATCAAGCCATGGTGTTCTTGCTGCACCTCAGTATACCAAAATTCTCACCTGACATGCTGTGGGTACAGGTTCCGGCACCATGAATTTCAAAGCATGTGGTGCCAGTCTGACTCTTCCCCAGAGCTCAGCACACGACTGCTGGCACCGGGCTGGGTTTTCAACACGAAACTACGGATAGGACCCATTCTCCCTGCCAGAAGATCTCATTGAGAAGTCCTGCAGCAGAAATGCTGACTAAGTAAGATGTCAGAACATGAGGCAAACCAGAGGGGATTAAATAAGGCTATGTATAGTGGGGAGCTGTCTTTGCCCAGCTCATTAGGAGGCAGATATTTAACAGAACAACATGACAGTGCTGGCAGACAAGGTGAAGAAGACAGCAAGAGGAGCCCTAATATGATGCACATGGTCACAGAGAGCTGCGCATCAAGTAATCCAGGCTGGGACAAGCTGAGCCATTTCGAAGCAAAGGATTATACTGTCACATAGCAACAGATAAAGACAGGAGGTGTTTGAGGGGGAAAAGCATTAGATCCCAGAGCAGATCGAGTTCAAGGTCACCAAGGAAATGATGAGTGATCATACTGTCAACAGGAAATCAAGGTAATTTAGGAATCTATCCAGACCGAGATCAAGATAGACAGGGAGCACACTGGGCTTCAGTCTATGCTCACAAAAGGAGATTTTTGGCTTTCATGGCAATTACTGAGAGAGGGGACAGGTTTTGAAAGACGCAGCTGCTGCCACCAGGGGTGGTCAGTTTGCTTTAGCAGCCAGGTCAGAACTCAAGGTGCCTCTAAGGTCAGAGCAGACCTTGGTACCAATTACCTAAGCGGATAGCCACAGGACAGACAAAGTGTCAGGATAGAGTTTCAGGCAGATCACTGATGTACAAGTTGCTGATGTATGAGTTACAGAAGAACCGGTGCTAGTGTAGAAGCTGGAGATGAGCCATTGTGGGCCATCTTCCAGGAACTAGCTGTGTCATTCATGAGGACCTTGGAGGAGCAGCTGTGCAAGAGCCCCCCTCTGTGCAGCAAGCACACGAGGAACAGCCTGGGCAGTTGCACTACTGGACCAGTCTGCTGTAAAGTGCCACGGAAGCCCCCTAGAAAAGGGATTTTTTCCTCTTTTGTCTTCAAGTTGGTCTTGGGTAACCAGATAGTAACTGGTTATAGTTTTATTACTACAATAGGGTTCTCTGCAGTGCTAATCATTACATGACCTGTGTATTTCTCCGGGCAATGCTGAGGCCATCCAAGTCACTCGATACCCTGTGCTTCAGTTTCTATATCCACGCGGTGGCTGTGATCCTGATTTCTCACAGGGATTCGATAGGGGACAGTCACCATTTGCAGAGCATTTGAGCTCCACATTTGGATGATGTTACAGTGACTCGTGAGGAATAACTTTGCTTGGAAGGGGAGGGGAAATAGACCTTTGGCACTGTGTCAAGGAGGAATCCCTATGCCTTGGCTGTCCCTCCTCACACAGGGATGGAAGGAGGCTGCAGCACAGAGGCAGCGGGGCTGAGGAACTTCCCCACACCTTGGAGCTGGGACCTGCACAGGCAACCTACAGTCCTGGTGCTCCCCTGTCCTGGGCAGTAACCCTATTTTGTGTACAGCACACAAGCACTTTCTCAAGGACAGCCCAGTCCAACCCCTGCATGCCTTTCCCTGCCTGCCCCGGGGGGGGGGGGGACTGCACAACCAGGGACCCCAGGAACTCCTTCCTGCCAGCTGCTGGCAACACAGAGTTTGGTCACATTGCACCACATCTTGGTGAGGGATAAAGGAGGAAATATTGACACAAAAGTGATTTCCCTTTGTGTATTCCCTGTGTAATCTTGGCTAATTAGTGAATTGGCTCATGTTTCAATTAGGACTATTGAAAATGCCTTAGCATAGCTGACACATGATAATTAAAGGGACATAGTCAAGACTACATCCACTTTTTAAAAGTCTTTATTTGTATTAGAAAACTTTTAAGTGCTACCAGTAAAAGACTTACAGCAATAGCTAGTGAAAAAAAAATAAAGCCAAAATAAAATGTAAGATGCCCATTATCCTTCCTGCATCCTGAATAGAAAAACTGGCAAGCACTTTTTGGCTGTGCCCAACTTCACCTTCCAGTCTGTGTTTATTTCCTGCCACAGCAGCACAGCCCTCACTTCCCACTGCCATGTGGCGGGATATAAAAGGCTGCCAAATTCACATGACTGTTTCACACCTAGTTTGTACCAGTGCAAACGACTGTACAGGCAATAAGAAATCAGAGCTGCTAAGTTACAGGCAGGTGAGCCCATTAAGCACTGTCATCTCTTGCAAACAAATACTGAAGAACCCCATATATTTAGCACAACTCAAGAGATGCAGTATATCCACATGTGTCAGCCACAGGATCAGCACTGGAAATGTTGAATAGTAAACATCTCACACTCAACTCTGAAGCCCTGGAAGAGATGGAAAATGCATACAGGGCAGGCACAACAAAATGCTCTGGGACTTCCTTAGCATAGCCAGCCCTGCCAGATGAGCACATTTCCAAAGCACTCTTTATTTCACTTTGTTCAACATGATAAAATTCTCTAATATGGAGGGTTCCTCACAGAAAGATGCCACAATTTGCATTTAAGAATTACTGCAAAGAAGCAAAGAACAGGGTAACATGGTTTGTTGGACTCCCCTACCAGCAGCTGATCAGCTGAGTTATTTGTTTGGTTATACAAACATAACAGCCCAGCTCCACAGGTGTTTTTCTTTATTTGGTTTAATAAAACTATTTCTATATTAAACCTTTTGAAGGCTCAGCTATAATCTTAAAGATCCCCTAGAAAACAAACAACGAAAACCACTGGGCTGATTTGTGCCTCGCCTTCCAGACTGCTGGCTCTGACCACTCCAGTGCCTGTGCCCAGACACGAGCGGGCTCTTGCCTGGCCTGCTGTAGGTCAGCTTCTTTGTGCTGACCCTGCAAGATTTGGTGCTTCAGGGCCAGGAGAGAGCAGACAGTCTCGGCAGCCTGTGGAGCTTATTTGTTGAGGTCTGTACAATAAGCTCTTGTCTTGTACAAGTAGTAATTCGACTTGGCAGTCCATGAAGCCAGCCACTTCTGGTGGGTATCAGCCTGGTGTAGGTGCGAAGCAGTGCCAGGGCCCTGGGCAGGAGCATTTCTCTTCTCCCAGACTTGGGCTGCTTCCCAGGGGAACAGCTTTTCTGAGATGATGATGTGCCCTTTTTCCTCTTAGAAAGGGATTTTTGAGAGGAGCAAAACCCCAGCCACAATTCCACTCTGGTCACACAGTAGAAAATTTTAGAAAAATTAGAGGGTGGAGAAAGAAGGGAGACAACACATTTTTACTAAAGGCCTTTGAAGGCAGGCTGGCCATCTCAGAGTGCCTTGAGCTGGTCGCGAGGCAAACTGGTCCCCAAATTCAGCTGGGAGCGACCCCAGCCCACCAAGGCGCTCCTGAGTCCCACCTCCTTACTGGCTGGTGTTAGCAGCCCTGGTGCTTCCAGCTGTCGCCCTTGGTTTTAGGCTTTTAGCTGAAGGCATGGAGATTTGGAAGCTATATTTAGATGTCTTCTCTATTCTTCAGCAACAGGGTTGCCATGGAGATGCTGGCAAGGACGAGAAGGTGGGGATGAAGGGGGAGAGGAAGTTGGGGAATGAGAAGTGCCAGATTCAGAACAGCACTCATCGGCACAGGGAGGCTTTAAGCTCCTTGTAGGGCAAAAACTGCCAAAACCTGCTAGCTGAAATGGTCCCCCCAGCACTGCCAATGGCACGGGTCTGCCCTGCATCACTCGGTGCTGTTGTGGCAGGTTTAAGTGTGCCCTGTGGGCGCTGATAGCCACCTGCACGCCCAGGACATCCACCCGAGACATGCTCAGGATAGCCAGCCGTGTTCTCCTCTCTGGGCACAGCTCTGAGGGCTGCAGGCCACCCACTGCTGGCTGCAGCCCAGCTGAGCTCTGCGTAACTTCTTCCATCTCTCTTCAGCATTCAGTTCTGTGAACTCCCAGATACGCAGAAACCTTTCGCTATAGGGTTGCCAGAACCAGGCCTGTAATGCCACGTGGCACCCCAGCAGACACACACTAGCCCCTGTTGCCTGAGGGCCAAAGCCAGCCCACCGTGAGCTCCACTCAAGTTTTGCTGGCTGCTGTGCTGCATTACAAGCTCATATCGATTCTGCACCAACTGCTCAGGTGGGAAAGAGACAGGAAAATTGATTTATAAAGCTCTGATGAAGGGACAGCATCATGTAACATGTCCCAGTCCGGCTTGGTAACTGAAGAACAGAGAGCTGAGAGTTGCGGAAATGCCACAGCAGCTATTTCTGGTGGCCGGGCTATCAGCAGAGAGGGTCAGCCCCAGCCTGCCCTGCCCCAGATGAGATGCCAAGGGACTCGGGCTCCAGCTGCCACATGTGCAGATACGACACTGGTGAAAGTGTTACAGAGGTGTGCAGTCACAGGCTGGGAAGAGACTGGACAACTACAAGCCCTTCATGCTCAGAAACTTGGGAAAAGAAAGTCTTCCCTTCGCAAGCTGCTATTGCCACAGGGCAACCTCTGGACATCAGCCTCGCACGTCCTCCTTCCTTCCCTCCCTCCCTCCCCACACAGAGCACGCAGTGCTTCCAGCCCAGCGGGGCAGTGCTCAGCCCAGCCATTTGAGTTGCTCTACATTCAACGGAGCAGCAAGGCAGCAATCTGTAGGAAATTAATGAGCTGCAAACAACGCTGCTCAGCTGCCAGCCTGCAACGAGCCTGCCCTGCACGCTACAGATAGAATTATTATATACGAACAAAAGGAACTGGAGCCGGATCCCGGGTGCTTTGGCTCCGGTCGCAGGCTCCTTGTGACCAAGATAAGGGACATCACACCGAATTGCCACAGCAACATCACAGTTACACATCCAACCATCACACAGAGCCAATATATTGCATCTTTATCCAAGGCAATGTGCATTTGGCCAGGCTCACTGTCTCCTTTTTTCCCTCTTCTATGGCAATGAAAACAGGGCAGAGGATACCCAGTTACAGCGTTTCATTTCACTCTTTGGGACTGTTTTCATTCTATTTCTTACCTAATAACAACACACAGAAAACACAAAAGGGGGCCACTTGTTAGCTCCTGGGAGCTAAACGCAGGTTCCCTGGAGGGGGCCAGCCCTGCTGGGCTTGTAGTGATGGGCCTCTTCCTCCAGCATCCAGAGCTTTTAACCATAAAAAAGCCCCCTCCTTATTCAAAAACTGAACAAAAATGTCATCAGTCACCTTTGCAGTGAACAAGGGTGTTTCAGAAGGATTAAATCCAGCAGCAGGACACCCTTGAAGCCTTGCCTCATTTTCCAGATGCCCCTGCTTCCACTCCCAAAGGGCAGTGATGTCAGACACCGCTGTGCCTCCCACAACCAGTCCTCCTGCAGGACAGCCTGGCTCCCTGAGGGATGGGAACAAGTGCTGCATGCTGGCATGGCCAGATCAAACAGACCCAACAGGCTACAGCCTGCACAGCCCTCAGCCACCCAACCGGCCTCCTTTAATCAACACAATCATCATCTTACTGCTATAATTACCGCCACAGCACTTAGTCCCCTCTCAGCCTTCACATGTGGATCCTGTTTTGTGCGAAGTGCTTTTGCCAAACCCTTCTGACCAATCCACATCAGAGACAGCCTGAACTCCTCCCGGGGTCCCTGGCTGACAGGCAGGAGTCTCCTCCTGCCCTTTCTGCCTCGTGGCAAAAGTTAGCACCAAGGCCCTTAGTTCTTCAGAGAACTTGCCAAAGATGCTCCTCAAAGATGCTCCTGGAACTTCATCCAAACTTGCTCCTCATCTCTCATTCCCCTTCTTGCTGAGTTCCCCTATTACAAGTCCCTCAGACACCTGGACCTTAATCTATGATGCTGTCTTCTCCCTTTCAAGTTTTGGAGGCACTGAACAATTGTTTGACTTGACCAACCTCCAGCTTCTGCCCTGACAAAGCCCAGCCTGATCCACTTTGGTGTCCATCCCATCAAACTTCCACTGAACCTGGGGGCTGCAGGCTGGTCTCACACACTTCCCACCATCTGGTTAGAACCATAACCATTATCAAATGGAAAAAATAACAATTCTCCCAGTACTGGTCTTTCGCCCAGATCAGTGGCACACACAGCACCATCTACTCCAACATCAGTAAATACCTCCAGGGGTTTTCTGACATGGCACAGCTGCCTTTAGCTGGAGCTCTGAAAGCTGAAACCTCAAGCAGACCTCTGCAAGGAATCCCTTGTGCTTTCTGTGTTGCCTAATTATCTCCCCTTTTGCCTTCCAAGCCCTTTCATCTTAAAAGATAACTCCCTGACTCTGTGAAGTGTCTTTCCCATTGTAGGTCCTAGAAGACTCTTTTTTTTTTTTAGAACTTGAAATAGGAAGATAAAGAGTTTCCAAAGAGAATCAAAAAGGCAGGCTTGATTCCCCCCCCCCCCCCCCAAGCTGATTTTGATATTTCCCCCCCCCCCCCCTGAAAGGAGGTACCAGCCAGCCCTCTGCCCAGCTGGAACATTGCTGGGCAGCAGTGCATTGGTGCCTGCACCTCACGCCCACCCTGCCCCAGCCTCAGCTCTCTTCCAGCTCAGTTAACCCATGCCCTGCAGTGTCAGCGCTCCTACAAGGATGCTGCTGTACGCTGGGGAGGCTGTCAGGAGCGGGAGCCTTCTGCTCTGTCTGTCTGCTTACCCGAGTGTCTGTCTGTGTTTATCAGCAGCTCATGATAGTTTTCAAACCCTCCCTGCCACCAACCTCCCTCCCTGCTTCCCCAGCCACCCCAAAAGGTGCTGGAGCAAAAATGTATTCTGAGAAGTAAATTGTAAATGGTAAGTGTCCCCGACAGCTGATCCTGATCAGCCACAGACCAGGCCTGAACACATGCCCCGTTGGGCTGAGGCTCTCCCGGTGCTGTGCACAGGTAAGCCGCATTTATCTCTGCTCTCCAGAAGCAGAACTGAAGCGGAGAGGATATCAAAGACGTGCTCAGCTCCACATGCAGCAGGCAACTAGAGCAGCCAAGGACAGCACACAAGCGACGCCCAGGGCTGGCCGTGCCTCCCCCACGGGGAACACCCTCACGCCTGCAGCCGCTGCCTATTTCTGTCCTCTGACCCATTCACAGAAGCCTCACCAGTGCTCAGAGGCTGCAAGGTCACAACGAGAAGTGCTGAGAGCCCTCCAGGTCCCTAACCCTCCTTGGTGGGGCCCCACTCACTGGCTCAGGGGCTGTAACTCGGAGATGGGACCAGAGCAAGAGCCAGAGGAAGACATTGAGGGCTTCCTGAAGCAGTCTGAGAAGCCCACTCTCGTTCTACTCAAGCTGTGTAAGACTCAAAATCATGATGCTGCCCGGGCAAAATACCACTTGCCCTATACTCACATTGAGACTAATGGCAAGTTGTGCTTCCAGTGGACACTGCAAGAGTAGAGGAAAGCCTGTGAGCCAGAGCTTCTGGCTTCCTCATTGTCCTAATGGTGAGAAGGGTTTGCAGAGCCAGCCTTGAAAGTAACTCCCTATGGAGGGCTTAGAGATGGTCTACAGCAGAAATAGCCTGCAGCTGCAAAAGTTGGCTTTGTCAGGCATACAGAGAACCAGGTCACATCCCATTTTCAGCAAATTAGAAATAATCCCCCCTTCTCCTCTTTTTTTTTTTTTTTTAAATATGTTTATTTACCAGTTGGTGCCTCCTGCGGAGACAGAAATTTAGAAATCTGCAACTGTGGAAAAAGCTAAAAAAACCCCTCAACTTCTAATGGTATTGCCATCTCTTTAAGAAGCAACAATAGTAAGTCCCCACCAGCCCTTGGAGCTTCAGACACAGCTCTGCCTGTCCATGGGACTGTACGGGATGGCAGCGTCGGACTCGGCTTTAATTTTAGCCCAATTGCTCCAGATCAAATTTTCACAGCCTCTGAAGAAAGAAATGGCTTTTATTAGAGACAAGAGTTATTGGTTTACAGGCAAGCTGGACTCTTTCTTTCCCATGCCTCAGCACAAATCACAGTTTTGCAGGCTAAACAAGGCTCTCCTGGCCATCTGTGAGACCCACGGAAGTCTGAAAGATTGCCCAGGTGTAATTCAGGATAAAATCTGGTTTATGGAGCATTTAGCACTGCTGAGATTCAGTGCTCTGAGCGGGAGAGAGCGGGAGAGCCTAGCAAGCATTTTGAGCCAAGAAATGCTCACAGTGCTGACAGACACCAAAACCTGTTTTTTTTTCCTCCCCTCCTTCCAGCACCAACAAATCCGATTTGAAGTGACCGAGAGGGAACACGTGGAGTTCTTTTTACAGTAAGCGCAGATTTCAGATCCTTCAGTCTTGTTCCTCGAGTAGAAACTCAAATTTAGCCCTTCCAAAGCAGATTTGGGCAAGGCTAGGTTCACCCTGAGCATCTGTGGCACCACGTAGCTGTTTCCTCCTTTTCGGGTGCAACGCTTTCCCCAGAAATACTCACAGCTGGAATGGCAGGGCTGTTCTTCAGCTGAGCTCGGATGAGTTCCTTCCTGCCCCTCCAGGTTCTAAGGTTTAGCTCAAGTCAAGCGAGATTTGCTATTTTCAGCCTAACCTAACCAGACCCTGTCACTTGAAGCCACCGGCACTGTGCAGAACTGCCCCAAAGGCTTCTTCAGCCCCGAAACAGCTCACCCCGCGCTCATCCCTACCAGCAGCAGGGGCTGCAGAGGACTGCCAGACCCCTCGACGGGGGCACATCTTTTGGACAGGGGCAGTCCCACCCAGGGTGCTGCTCCCACCACGGTGAGCCATAAGGCACACCAACCACCCGCTGGCCGAGGTCTGAGCAGCAGCCACCCCTCTTATCCACAACCACCGCTGGCTAAAAATACAGCCTGAGCCCCAGCCCGGCGAGATGTAAATTTAATGAGACTTCCATGGCAACGAGCCTCATCGGAGGGGCTGCTGGTGGGGAGAGAGGCTCCTCGGCCAGGCAGAGCAGCACGGCGGGATGCTCGCGGCGGTCAGGTGCCAGGTTTTTTCCTCGCCGGTATTAATAAAAACCTTTGAGCGTTCAGTTCAGTTAGCTGCAGCCAAAGAGGCAGTCTGTGTAGTGTTTTTAATGGACAAACCTGCATCTATTTCTGTCATGAGGATAAATATTTACTAGTCAGCCTTAATTAAACTCAATCACCCACGGGCAGAAATGTTAAAATAGGGATAAATCAAAGAGCCTGTTTCAGCCTACCAATGCTATAAAAATCCTTTTACGTAAAGACTTGCTCCTGCCATAGCTCACAAAATACAGTGTTAGAACTGGCTGATACAGACCTGAGGATAGCTAAGGTCATGAAGGAAGTAACATTGGTATTTCATGGATGATGTCCTCTGTGCCAGTGCAGGGGAAGGAAAAAAAACAACCACCCACCACTGTTGATGAAAATCTGGGATAAAAAGATGCTGTAAGCCTGGCTTTCAAAGAAGAATAAAACAGATTATTGCTTCTTGCTCTTCATATTGATCCTCCTACTTTGTGTGTAAGAGTAAGGATAGGTGCTGGCCACAATCCCACTTTGATGTGCATAGCTCTAGGCATTACATCAGCAGGGGACCGCCTGTGGCTGACGGGTGTTTAGGGATCCATGGATTATTTCTGCAAAATGCAAAAGTACTTCAGAAAAGCTAGCCTCTTACCAGTCAGTTAAATTTGCTATTCAGGGGGGTGACGGCATCACTGGAAAATGGTCACAGGGTCACAAATCAAAGTCCTTGTTTCCATTATAAATGTGCAGTATTTTTGCAAAATGCAAATTTTGTAGGTGCTTTTTCTTATTTCATTTACTTGTACCCAGACGCTACTTCCTATTGAAGGACCAAGAAATTGAAGCAACTCAAAAAAAAAAAAAGCTAAGTATTAGCATTTTCACCTTGTTGATGAGAAACTGAGGCAGGAGAAAAGGGGATACCCAGCCTCTGGTCAAATTTAAGCATTTGGTACTGGGAACAAAAAAAAAAAAAAAACACTTCAAGGCCCTCAGAATTGTAGCTTTTTACTGAAAACCCCGGCAAAAATCAAGTGCCCCCCAAAATCAAGCACCCCAGCTAGGCACCCTAGCATAAACTTAAGCCCGTATTTCTGACTGCTAGAAACAAGCATAGCTTCCTATTTCTTTTGACTCAGCTCCTCATATTCAGGTACCCTTCAATTCAGAGAAGCCTGCCCAGCATCCATCTCCACACTGAATAAACCATTCCCGTCAATGTGAGACATCATCACTTGGAGGCACCTAACCCTCGTATAAGCTGATTTTGTATACATTAGCTCCCATCAGTTACATCTCTCCTGATGAAACAAGCTCTCATCCTGTTGTAAACCTACTGAAACACAATGTGAAGCATTTCACCAACTATAATAGAAAATGATCTCTCTGCCCCATGGAAAGCGCCTGCTGCTAGGATGGAACACGGCACGTGTTAACCTACACATGGCACATAGACTGACGGTCTCAGTTGGTCCCAAACTCATTGCCCCACTGAGATCTGAAATAAATAAGCAAACCTCGAGGCTCTGTATGCCCTTCTCTGCAGTGAGGAGATGAAGGTGCAAAGGAGGAGCTATCACAGCATCTCCTTGACATCTCCTAAGAAGACACCACCACGTGGTCCTTGTTCCCTCTGCCAATGTCCTCCTTTGCCAACCCTTTCCCCACTTGTAAAATGGGAACAAGTGCTCCTTTGCCTCTGAAGCATATCATAAGCACGAATGCACCAGTGTTTCAAAACAATTCCATGTTATGGAGGAGAGAGTGCTTGAAACGTGTAAATAAATAGAAGCAAGGTTTTTAAGGAAAGGTAATGTGCTTTACCAGCTCATCTAATATTTCTGTATGAGCTTCTGAGCATAAGGGATTTGTGCCTAAGATGTGCTCGGTTTGAAAACTGGGATTTCTTGTTAAGCCTGTAAAAAGGTTTGCATCAACTCAAATTGCCTTTTCCTGGGAACTCACACCAATCAGCTGGGCTCATATTTCCTCTCCCTAGAGACTTTGCCACTCATATCCTTAGGCCATCACAGTTTACAACAACATAAATAGCTAATTAACTTTTTACTTAAAAGTAAGAAAGCAATCAAGCTGGCATCCTCATCAGCTTCTAGAAACACTTCAGCTTTCCACCACAGCTCAGACAAGATGCAGCCTGAAATGTTTGCTGCCAGGGTAGGGAAGGCAGCATGTTCTGGGTACTGACAGAGGGATGATTTGCCCTACAATCACTTGACTTGCTACACAATACAATATAGCCTGGTAAAGCAGTAACTTATAGGAAACATATAGGAAACGGTAACTTATAGGAAAGCAGGGTTCCCAGGAACACATCTCCCAAAGCATCATCTCTTGTGTCTGTCCTCCTTCAGCCACACTGCCAAGCACTTGTTTCCAGACAGACTGGAAATCATGGTTTACACAAAATAAGGTAGCTCCTTTTTTGGCCCCAAAGCTACTCTCACAAGCTTTGTGGGTGGGTTGCTTTCACGCTTCACAGTAAGGCAGATGGTTCTGGCAGGTTTCCATCTCACCAAGCAGCTCAGACACCTGGCCTCAGACACCCTCCCCACCTTTATTTTTTTTTTTTAAGATGTTCTCTTCCTTTCCAAGATTTTTCCTTAGGGATGCTGTTAGCTGGGCTGTATTCCTTGATGTCAGTCCCCTCTCCCCTCCCTGCAGTTGAGGCTCTCTGGATCCCCAGGAGAACCAGTGCAGGACGAGCACAGAGGCAGGCAGGGAGCTGCAAGGGGGATGAAACTGTCAAGAGGGGACAAGCTCAGCTGCCATGGACCTTCTCTCCCTGCTGGCAGGAGAGCATCCTACAGTGCAACAGGGAGGCGGAGACACACGGCACATAACCTGAAGGGGTTGGCTCAGCTCCTTAGTCCCTTCAGGACCCCCTACTGCGTCCCCAGCTCTCACAAACCAGGAGTCAGCAGATCTGTCACAAATAATAAAACCTAGCCGCGGACCCTTAGACCTCTGCTTGTTACAAATCATGAGCCCTGCTGGCGGAGCATGCAGGCATGCTGTGATTAGGAAGGGCACATCCATTTCTAGCAGTCTGGTCTCTCACAGGACCCTGACATCCATCCTAATGCCTTGCACAATTCCACGCATCCACTGCTGTGGACAGGGACCAAAAAGGAGCTAAGGCAGGAACCACAGCTCCCAGCAGTGCAAGCACCACTCAGCTCCTTCCCACATGGGAACAAGACCCTCTCCTAAACATGGGTTCCTGTAGACGGCAGCTAGCAATGGAAAAGGATACCTGAACACTGCAATGCTCTGATGCCTCCAAACAGGCTGTCCAGAGGGATTTCAGTGGCTGAAGCACCCACCCTATTAAAACAGACATGGGCACGGCTCCCCATGGCTGTACCAGTCCATCAGGAAGGAAGGAAACCCTCTGAGCAAGGCCACGTTGACTCCTGGAAAGAAACCCCGTGTAGCCAGAACCACCAGAGTTAGAGCTGAACGTATTTAACAGGAGCATCTCCAAACCCACCAGCCAAGAACCAGACACCAGCGTGCACAAAGGGCACTGCTGAGCCTGGAGAACGTGCTACGGTTTTGGACCACCTACAGATGTAGCTCTACAACTTCACTGCACTTAAACATCATAGTACGTGGGTGAGGAGGAGGAGTCAAGCTTTGCCTTGCATTTGGCTTGCTTTTCAAGAGCTCTTAAAACAAGAGAGAAGGGTTTTTTTGTTATCTTATGAATAGGCACACAATCTGGTGCACTGGCTGCAAATAGAAGTCTGTAGTAGATTACACCCTCCTAACAGCCTGTCATTACATTTGGGTCAGGCAACAGGAGAGGGAAAAAAAGGATAATAAAATCGTTGCACTTCATTTTTATTTATTTATTTTTCTAATACTCTGGATTTTATAGAACAAGATAGAGACGAAGCTTCTGTTAAAGCATGCTTAACAAGCACCTCTGGCCTGCATCTCACGCATAAGTGATTCTCTCATCTGAGTCCTGATCGTCTCTGGAGAACAACCTGCCAGAAGTACCAGAGGTGACAGATTTTCAGTGCATGTCTTGGATAAAAACCTACATTCTGCATAAGGTAGCTAAGAGCAGATGCCTAAACTGAGCCTCGCCTTATTACCCAAAATGAAGACAAATATAGGCAGAAGAGCCCTGTTAAATATTGTTTTGTGAAAGGGAATGAAAAATAACTTCTGCGATGGAAGGGGAGGAAACCTCAAACAAAGACTACAGGAGCAACAGCAGAAAACCTACAGGCACGAGAAGCAGGATTTGGTCTAGGCAAAAATCTAGCAAAAACCATATGTTTGCTGACTCCAGCCTGCTAACTCTTGGGGTTAGGGGGCAAGGGGAACGTTTGCATCTGTTTTGTTTGTTTGTTTTTTAATGTAACTACTCAGGTTAAAAGGGGCACCATGTATCTATACCTTCAAAAGGAAAATCATCAGCTTGAAGCCCGAAAGAAGACAGTCCTAAAGGGCTTGTACCAGCTCCTGCATTCCTGTTGGTGGACCATGTTCCCTTCCCACCCTATGTCAGAAACCTAACCCTGCTCTGAGGTCATTTTCTGAAGAAACTGAACACAAACTCATGAAAGAGACCCTGTCTGTTTAGCTCAATGAGGTAAAAATAGCTCGCATAAGCACGGAGAAGTTGCATCCATTCCTACACACACACAAGTAGCCTGCCACTGTCCCAAAGAGTAACTGGTTTGTCGCAAGGTGAGTCTGCAGTCTTGTCTCCTAGGCCCTGAAACAACAGGCTGCAGGGCTCAGTTTATTGCTCTGTCTGGTATCTTCTCATTTGGCTCTAATCCCCTCCAATATATATGCAATATTTCAAATGCTCTCGCAGAGATTGGGCTCTTCTGAAGACCTGACATTTTTATGGCCCTGGCAAGCCATCCGTTTCTATTTAATTTAGTTCTCGACACAAATAAGTGTATGCACAGAGATTTACATATGGGTAGACTAGCCAACGTTTTCAGGTTTGCATGCTGAGGGCTTCATCTTTACTGCAATCATCGCTGTAACTGTGGGTGCTGCTGAACTATTCATGCTGGCTATCACCAGCCAAACTGGGGGGTGCCACCAACACAGCCAGGGCAGCACAAAGCCCCTCACGGGCTACAAGCTACCTGAAAATCTGAGCAAAAGTGCATTGACTATATTGCTGTCCAAGCTATGCCAACTGTTTTAAAATGGTCTCAGGCCTCCTTCTACAAGCTACAGTCACAACACACAGAGAATTTAAAGTGCAAAATAGAGTTTTTAACCTTTTGGCACCCCAACAGCCCCCCAGGTTCCTCCCTGTTCCTCACATCCACAGGCATCTTACCTTTGGTTGCCCGCTCTGGTTGGAGCTCCTCTAGACTATTCCCCAGAGGGCAGGGGAAGGGATGCCTGGGGCAGGCAGCAATTTATCCCCCTGCAGCTGGCACCAATTAGTTAAGGCAGCCCCACCTGCTCACAGCTGGGCTACAGGGTGAAAATCAGCTTCAACCTCCCCTCACCGGGCTGTAGTTGAACTCCCAGCGGGTGCTCTTTGGGTTGGTGTTTTCATTTCCTGACTGGGTATAAAATCCTTCCTTCACGGAGCTCTGTCATGGTCCCAAGCACAGAGCTTTACAGCTACAGGATAGATTTGGCTTTTCTCACTGGCAGCAATGCCAGGAAAGGGAAAAAGCAAAGGGAAAGAGCAGGCTCAGAAGGCTCGTGGCTACACGGAGGGTGGGTGTGTAAGTGGGTTCCTAGGAAAAGTGTTACGCTGGTTTAGAGAAAAGCAAGGAGATAGAGCTCAGGCCCGGCCAACACACTGCCTTCCTCACCTGTATGAAGTCCCCTCAGCTGAGCCTGAGGCTCTGGACGTAACCAGGAAACCCTGCCAGTGTGAGCTGCCCTTCTCCTGGGGACCCTCTGGGCAGCAGCCATGCGTGGGACGCTGGGCTGGGTACCTTGTGCCTGAGCTGGATGCTAAGATACCAAGCACACTAGCAGTGTGGGGTGCCACCCTACAAAGGAATAACCGTTACCCAAACAGCACCAAAAAAAAGTAATAGCAGCCTGTGATGTGCGAAAACTGACACAATCAGCGTGTGCAAGCTGATGCTTTGTCTGGGACTCGTGTAACAGTCTTTCAGGCTCAGGCTGATGACAGTAGTCATGTCTCCGGCTGACGACTCGGTTACACCAGCCTGCGTGTATTTAATCAGCACATTGGGACGTATCTCCTTCAGTCTTGAATGCTCTTGCCGTGCCTCCTTCTTCTGTGTAGGCTGCCCCAATGCATAAACCCAAGGAACAGCTTTCCCCCCGCTCAGCTGATTCAGTGACATGTCCACAGGGGAAAGAGGATTGGTGACCCCTATTCTGAGATGGATTAAACAACTGGCTGGACTTCCAAGAGCAGATTAAGGAAAATGACTTCCTATTCCTCTGTTCCAAAAGGAAAATATGACCTGCTTGTTATGAAGCCTGAAAATCACTGAGAGGAAAGTCAAACCTTGCACTCCTGGGATCTTGAACTAGAACAGCCAATGCAGAGTGGTAAAAGGATGCTAAATATTTCAGTGATTGAAAGAACACAAAGGCTAAGTTATTAAAAACCCATATGGCAGACAGTGGTTCTTAGACCGTGGTCTGTGGGGCACCAGTGGCCTGCAGAGCGTTCCTACACGGTCAGCAGAAGGGCTGCTGTCACAACAGCAAAGCATCTGTCACTTTTTAAGCAGTGACCTGCCTTGCTCTTTCTACTCCCGTCCAAGACTCACAGAGTTTCCCGAGACTATTTTTGACCAGCTGGGCTGACAGAGAGCCCAAGCCTGTCTGTCCGCACTAGGCAGCAGCTTCTCCCGCAGCTCCTTTTGATGGCTGATTTGAAATGTGTAAAGGGAGCCATGAAAAATGCCAGGCAGAACACTATAAACCATGCAAGGAGTATCGTGGCTGATCTATGACAGGGTCTGTAAAGAAACTAAGAGAACATCATGTTGGGCAGGGTGGTCTAACCAGGAAGCCGTGCCCACTGCTCTGGATGGACGTTCACCACGTACTCTTCCTATGACGTTTGCTAACATTTCCTTTCTGGATAATTAGCCCCGGTATTGTATTTGCCTCAGGGAGGGAATGAGGTCAAGAACTGAGAGGCTGGAAGAGGAGGGGAAGATGATGGGCAAGTTAAAAATGTCAAGAGGATCTGCCCAGGGAAATCCCCTGCTGCCATCCTGGTGATGATTTTCAAAGGCAAAAGAAGAATTCCCAAACCCCTTCATTTTCAGCTTCCTTTGAAGATCTCCCTTGCGTGGTTATCTTGAATAGATGCATATCTCTGATAGAAAAACCTGACCTGAAATCTTGTAAGAACAAGGTCTCCTGCGTTTCTTTAACTTCAGGGCCAGAAAATCCACATGAACAGCCTTCATCTACCCAGGGCCTGAAGTCTCCGAGTGCCTTCTAGCCGTTCATTAAGCAACGTGACTAACGCTTGTCACGTGTGCTTTGTTATCACTCATCCTCCCCGCAGGCTCTGCACGCAGAAGGCTCTGTGTGCAGTACAGAGCTTTGTCTCGGTAGGGTTTAGTGTTTTTCCTTTTTCAAGGTATGCTAGCCGCAGCAAGCTGCAGAAAGGTGCCTTGCATTTAGAGGGAGAGGCGGTGATGCCTGCGGATGTCCCTTGCTCCCTGGGGGAAGTCACTGCACTGCCCAGCACGAGCTGTGCCTGGCAGAGAAGATGTCCCGGTGCCTCGGCATTTACGGCTCCAGCCTGGGGAGAATTAACAATATCACAACAAAGTGTTATTGATTCCGAGCATGGGATTAGAGTCAAGGATGGCTCTTACTGGAAGGGAGGACACCTGTGCCTAACAAAGCAGAGAGATTCCAGGACACCTCACATACACCTGAGCATAACCTATGGTAGGCAAATCTCACTTGATGCCACCCTCAGCATATCAGAACAGGCCGGCTAAACACCAAGTGATCTGTCAGTCTCCTTCCTGATACATGTAGTTTTAAACCACGCATCGGAATGGGTAATATGTAAAGGGTTTTGCTTCTTTCTTCTCCATGTGGGGAAGCGACACGCTGAAAATCCCAGTTACTTTGATTTGGTGACCGGAGGCACTAGGTGACCTTATCTCTCCACCAGTCTTCGCAGTGCCCTGTTTTCCCTCCCCCTCCGTGCTCAGGATCGCAGAGCAGTGCCTCTGGCACGCACAGTGAGTCAGCAGCCCGGCAACTCCTCTATCACGAAAATACCCCGTTCCCAGGCCCTCGCTGCTCTCAGCTTGGAGAGCGAGGCAGGGCACCCCAGCTTTGCCAAAGAAGTGCCCTACGAGGAGCCAGGCCCCCTAAGGCAGCCAGCATGCCAGTCATGACTGATGGACGTGGCCACGGGGCCCGCAGAGCAGAGATGAGCAGCCCTTCCTACGGCTCACAGAACCCTGTGGGTCTCACCAGGCGACGGTGGGATGGCCACACGATATTTCTCAGAAGTTGAAATCAGTCACTGAACGTTCTTTGTTTTTTTTTTGTTTTGTTGATTTTCTCAGCTAATGCTCCTGGGAGTAAAGTGTTAGCGTAGCAAGAAGGAAGGACTCTCTGAACTGCTGTTGCTAGCATCTGAACTAAACCCCACTCCTGAGATTTCAAAGGAGTTTCTTTGGCTTTTTAACTTTTCACTGCTCTTTGCATTCCCACTTCTGGACAGTAAAAGGCCCAGCAGACTAGTGCTGTTTTCACAGTGTGTGTGTCGTGTTCAGCATCATAGTGGCAAGGCCAGACCCCTTGAAGTGGAGTTCCAGCCCCAGCCTCTCTGAAGAGGTCCGAACTTGTTTAAACACTCAAATTCTGGTGACAAATTTAATCAAATCCTTTGAGTCACCTTCAGGGCTCACTGCCTTTGTCCTGCAGTCAGGAGCATGCCTTTATGATGGCTGTGACTTTAGCCATAGCCAGTGGCTCTCTGCAGCCTCAGCAGCACTACCTGGTAAGGACCAAACCCAGTACTTCTGTATTTGCTTTGCATGGTAGCAGCTTGTTTCACAATAATGAGGCTTCTACTGTATTTCCATCATAGCTGAGCTGCCACGCTTCACTGGTCCTCTAATGAGGATGCTGGCACTTACGGGAAAGAGTGTATTTCTGAGAGAAGGTGGGCTGAACTCTGCTTTGTCACTGATGATGGCGGCGAGGCTCTTTGCCTACCTATTTTGACTTCCTCTACAAAGCCTGGATGCCTCTAAATAAGTTAAACCCCTGGGCAGACTCCTGTGGTTTCACCTCCTCTCCAGGCTGGCTGCCAGAACATGTCCTATAGTGGCCACTTACCTTCTCACCAAAGGAGATGCCACCAGGAAAGCACATTCTTGAGCACTTTGCATAGGAGGTGTAGAGAGTCTCACAATAACATTTGTTCATGGGAATGTTAGCCACAGAATCACAGATACTACTTTTGAGTTATAAAGCAAAGCCCCCAGATAGCCAAACAAGCAGTTCATTTTTGTTCTGACGCTATCCATACAACAAAGTGTAGTGGGTTAATTAAAATGGGGTTCAAATTTGATAGCCTTAAACTGGTGCAAACCATGGTAGAGATACTAAGTAGATCCTTGGCTTACACTTGTTTAAACAAACAACATAATTGGTTAAAAAATTGTGCCTCGATGTACAAAGAAGCTACAAGGCTAATCTAATGAAGGTATCTAAATCCGCAAAAAGCAATAACCTGTTTAAGGGTTAGCTGTGCCAGATCTGACTGTTAATTGCCCTTTAAAGTTTAAATAACAGCATATTATGACCACTTTTAGTGGAAATGACTATATAAAACAAAAAATTAACATATCGCTGATTGCAGCACTATCAAGCTTTAAAGATCCAGACTGCACTTTGGAAATTCACATTGGACTCACAATTAAACTCTAAATATCCATCCCCTGCTGTAAATTCACACCTGAAATCAAATCTGTCAGTGGTAGGGAATTTAATGTGATCTTGTGACTCTCCCTGGTATTTGCTAGGATGCTGCACAGTATATTCTGGACAACATAATAAGCTGTGATATAACATCAGAGTCACACAGAAATGAGTAAGAAGCAATACGAGAGTCCATGAGCACCCTGATCCTTCTCTGTTGCCTGTGCTTTGAGTTATTCACATTCTGCAAGGGCAGAGAGATGATACCAATTTCTGCTTAGAAGCCTGAACCGTGGAGCGATAATTAGACGCTGAAGGTTAGTTTTAGTCCAGCACAGAGGTGAGTGCTGAGAAATCACCTAGCAAACTCCTATGGTCCTGCCTAGAGCGATGGGTGGGAAAGGAGGGAGAGATGCACACGGTGTTCAAGTACAAGCACCCCACGTACGAACCTTTGGCAGCTCAAAAAAGCAGTCATCTACACACACGCCTACTCAGCCCCGTGGTGCAGCCTTAGAGATAGCAGGTAGTGCTTCTCTATAGTACAAATGATAGGTGTGGAGAAACACGGTTACGCATGCTAACAGAGTGTGCCAATACTGATACCCACACGCTTAAACATCATCCTCAGCAGGAGGCGCAGGATCTCCTGCCTGCCCACACTGCCTGCAGCAGGAGGGGACGTGATGCTGTGCCAACCTGCGGCACCTTCGGCTGCTGCATCAGGCACTGGTGGGGGAAAGAGAAGAGGAAGCCTTGTCCCCAGTGCCTACGTGAGACGAGTTTGGACAAATAAGGGTTATTACCAGTGCTGAGAAAAGAGTTCTCAGAGAACCTTTTCCTCCAGCCTTCACCTGAGATACCTGCCCAGCAGCAGACAGCACTCCTGCAGGTTCTTCCTCCCTCCTGCTGTTGTTCAGCTGGGAGCTTTTACAAAGATCACAGAGAGCCAAACCATGTCTCCTCCTGCACAAATGTTTCTAATTTGAAAGAGACAAAGAAGGTTTTTTTACTGTGAGGAACAGAAGACTAAAATGTGCCCTTTATCCTGATGGTCTCCTTTCACTTGAGGAGCGGGCAGGCACTGAGGGAACAGGGCTCTGCTTTGAATATGTCCTGAGTCGCCCATAGAGTGGAGGTGCATTCCCTAGATGCAGAGGCAACCCTACTGAAACTCATGGGACCAAGATCTCATGTGTTGATTCCTTATTTTAGAGTACAGACGCTTAGATCTGGATCCAGACCAGCCAGGTATGCCGGGCTGCTGGTCTCTGGGATGCTCACGTTGGATCAGCGTGTGACAACATCGGGTCACTGCAGCGTGAGACACCTCTGGCTCGTGCGGCACTGGACACAGCCACTGCTGGAGACCTGGGCCAGGCACTGAGGGACACAACTGAGAATGCTCTCTGGAGCATTTGGCACCTGGAAGGCTAAAAAAAACCAAACCAACAACCAAAAAAACAACCCTTAAAAATCCTCTTGTGAGCATGTCCCTCCTGGACATTTTTAGCTCTCTTGAAATAAGCCTTTTCTATAAAGATACTGATGACACGGCTGGTAAAATCCATCCTTGAATATGGTCAAGGAAAACCATCAAAAGGCAGAAGAAGAAAAGTCATTTCCATGGGTTGCTTTGGTTGTTTCCACATCCCGCTGCTCAGGGCTGGGGCATGCTGTTCCACCTCCCTGCACCGCAAGCCGGCTGGTGAAACCTGCTGCGAGGGAGCAAGCTAGCAGCATCCCCAGAGGTCCTTCCCCAAAGAGCCATCCTCCAGAGCTTCAGCAGGGCCCCTCATCATCAAGGAGCCACTTTTCAGCTGAGGCTCTTGCCCTGGTCCCTGCTTGATCCACGCAGCAGGCAGTCTTCATAGCTTAGGCTTGACAGGACTCATCCCTGGCTTCTGAGGGTGATGTCCAGTTTGGGAGCATGGCAGTCTAAAGGTCAGTAAGGCATCCCAAAATGCCTTCAGGAAAACAGGACATTCAGAAAACACAGCTGTGTGAAATATCAGCGCTGCTGCACATCACCATGCTGGCTGCTTCTTGCTCACACCCAGGTAAACAAAAGCCAAGAGTGCACAGCCATTTCATTTTATTAATTAAAGTGACTGGCATTTATACAGCACCAAAGCACTTTGCAAATCTTAATTAAGCTTCGTAACAGCCCTGTGAGGTGAAACGTGTTCCCATTTTACAAACAGCAGAAAGAGAGACACAGCGAGGCAAGCAACCTGCCAACATGCTCAGGAGCTCGGTGGAAAAAAAAAATGGGAAAGACTCCAAGATCCTGCTTTTCCACCTCTTTCCCTTTCCCCTCCCCACGCCACCCCTCAGCATGGAGTGCCTTTAACTGTGACCAGACACCCCAGGGACCTCCAGCCCAGGCAGCCATGCATGGGCAGGAGTAACGCCAGCACAGAATGCTGAAGTGTTCTCCCATGCCTCAGAGATGCCTTAGGGATCTATAAAATTTTTATTATTTTTCATATATTGAAGCAGGTGGAGAATCTACAGCCAAGGCTTCAGTATGCCTCCAAAGTTCATTTCACGCCGCCCAGGGCCACTGATTTTTATTGCACTGGTGCTGGAGAAGACTAATACTGGGTGTCTGGGCACAGAGTTATTCCGAATGACAAACGTCCCCAGCAGCGAGCCGAGATGTGGCACCTCCATAAGCAGGAGACTCTGTCCTCAGCAGCCCGCCTGCTTTGTCCCTGGGGAGCCCAGACAGCAGTGGGGTGGTCAAAGTCTGGAGAAAAGGGAAACCCACCCCTTAAGATAGTGTTTTGGGGCGAGAGTCTATATGGTTTTGGGGAAGGAGGAGCGGGGAGCTGGCAGCTCGATGCTCTGCGTCCATCAGCCAGGATCTGTTCCCATCTCTCCTCGGGTGGGACCTTGCTCTGCAAGAGCTGTGCTGTGGGAGGGAACGTCTGCCTGAGGGAAACCAGCCTGACAGATATTTTGCACAAATAATTGAATTATTTTTAGATGCTCTACACATCCACTCCTAAGACAGCTAGCTACACTGAGATGAACAGATCTCACAGCCCCTTACTAATCCACTGAAACAGCTAATCTCCTTAACCCTTGTGACTCACGAATAATGGGAGATATGATTTCCTCTGAAGAGGCATTGCACCATGCTGCTTTTACCCAGGATGCTGTGACCGAACGAAGGAGACCTGCAGCAGGTTCTTTTGTTTGTTTTGGAAGGGAAAGGAGGGGCCAGAAGCAATGATGTGGGGAAGCACTCTTACAGCAGGGACTTCTCCTTCCTTTCCTCCTTTGCTGCTTCTTGCAGCGTGACATATGTACAGGCATGATTCATCCCTGCCAAAACAGAACGGGGTCATCAGCACTCATCCCAAAAGCAAGATAGCTGGGTTGAGGGAGGAAAGGTTATTCTCCAAGCATTTCTAAGAGCCCCCAGCTTAAAAATAAAATAAAATAAAAAAGGCTTGGTTTGGCTGAGCATGGAAAAGAAACCTCTTGCAGTCACCTGTTTTTCTTTGGCTTTTCAGTACTTTCACTGAACAATCTGAGGTGTCTCATTTTGAAAGACAGCTCTCAGTGCTCTGCATGTATCCCTCACACTCAGCTCTGCCTTCACCACACACTACAGCAAGGGTAGGGTCTCATTCCCAAAGGCTGTATCGCTGCCGTTTTGTCTACAACGTGCAGTTTTACAGACCTGACATTTAAAGTGTATGAATTGAAATAAACCTTTGAGATAAACAGCACAGGGAAAAAGAACCCCTAAATACCTGCACATACAGGCTCACCCGAAGCTCAAGGGAGGTGGGGGCTGTATCGCCTTCTTTTCCCCACGTAGCCAAGACACAAAGTACCCTGACATTTCTGTGCTGCTGAGGAAATACCCCAGTAAACATGGGCTCAGCTGTATTCCAACCAGCACCATCAGCAGATCCACAAAATTCCTTGAATCAGGGCAAAAAAGGATCATACAGCATATTCGCAGTGGCCAACCGAGGCTCGTGTGCACAGAAGATATGCAGGAATTGCACAGCCACGGTTGCTGGCCTGGCTGTAGCAGCTCTGCTGCTAAATGCCTTGGAAAAATCTCTCGACTGCTGCGAAACAGCGAGCACTGTGCTTTTCTAAAGCACTCGTTGCATAATGCTCGCACATAACTGCATACCTGGCTGAATTTCTAGCACAGTTAGGGTACAGAGGCATGGGGGGAAAATATTTCCAAGTCTCACGAAATTCACATAATGGATACACGAAGGCTATGATTTAGTATAACAGCACAGACAGGCTCCTGTGCACTTTCACACAGCGATCTGCCAACGCTCCTCAGCCGAGGCCTGAGCGTGTCTGTGCTCTGCTGCTGGGGAAACCTGCGCAGAGTTCAGCCAGCCCAGCCCTGCAGTGGCCCAGCAGAGCTGGTGATGAGCCCCACCAGCCCACATCAGTGGAGAGCAGAAGGGCTGGACCTTCCCAAAACCCGGCCATAGCACTGCAGTCCTGCTTTACCAACAAACGCCCACCAGAAAGGCTCAAAGTGCTCACAGAGCAAGCTCAGTCCAAGGTGCGCTGAGGCTAAAGCCAAAGTTAGCTCCAACTTCTGCAGAGACAGCACAAGTCCCATAGCTGGCAGTGGGTCTGCAGCAACAAATCTAATTTATAGATTATGTTTTCCAAATTCAGCAATATTTTCAACATAATTACAGCAGTACGCGGCCAAGTATCCAGGTCTCTGAAGATCTTCAAGCACCCTAGTATCTGTGCATACCTACGGTTAGCACTGCTGCTGTGGGAAGTGAATCCAGCTCGGCTCTGTAAGGAGAGTGTTTGCCAACAGATGGCTGTACCTGAACCTGAAGAAAACCCTCGCATGCTGTACCAACAACTAAAAATCTTCCCTCTGGAATGCCTACAGCATTTTTTTTTTCAAACCTGGAAAAAAAAAACCACACACCACCATAAGGTGGGTTTTGTTGTTTGTTTGTTTTCCAAAAGCTTTTAAGCTTTTCCATATTAGTCAAAGAACCCACAAAATGGGCTAAATGCCTAACGAACCACAGCCCTGCTACCAGTTTGCATGGGAGCAGGGCAAAGCATCTGCTCCGTCCTTTCCATCTCAGTGCAGTAAGATGAGGAAGCCTAAAAAGATTTCAGCTTGTTGGGAATGTCGCAGCAGCACCTCCCATCAGCAACAAAGTGAAAATTAATGCTAAAGTAGCATTAATATTTAAAGTAAGTTATTCTATTCCATGCTCCACTGTTTGTGAGGAGATCAGGGTAATCTCTCTGAGGATTTCCAGTCAGCTTCCCTGCCCAGGCATCTGCTAGATAAGAACTGATATTTTGCAACACTTGTTCGATATTACAGCATCTGGAGCATGGCTAAGATGAATAAATTTTTGGAAGATGTAGGAATCTCAGCCTTTCTTCTACCACCTCCTCCATCTGCTTGCAACCCCTGGCTCCGTATCCCTTTCCCTCCTGCCTTGCCAAAGCTGGTGGGACAAGCACAAGGTGTCCCTCCCCACCACTACTCGCTGGGAGCCTCGACTCCCCAAGGACCACACTTCCCATACCTCCCGCCGACCAGGGCACTACCGACACCTTCTGGACTTGCCTTCAGCCCAAGGAAATCAAAATGTAGAGGCTGTGCCTCATGAGGAGTGCAAAACATGGTGCTGCTCACCGCGTCTCCATCCCTGATGCACGACTGGGATCACTGGGGACCAACAGACTTGATTAGAGATGAGGTGAGGTCTGGACAGGAGATGTCACCTGTCTCTCCTGTGAGATTATAAATTTTGTCTGCTGGACCAACAGTGCTGCCGCACACCAGCTGCAACACAAAAGACTCGGGGGACAGTCTGCAGAATGGTACATACAGAGCATGAACTGCCCCAGCCTTAACGTGGAGGAAAATCCATGTGTGGCTAAAGCCCCACAAACACCCCTGTAGCATAACTGCTCAGCAGCACCCCTAAAGACAACCTCACATCTCCTCCCTCGTCCCCTGGCTCCATGCAGGTGACATGTGTGGGGATGCCCCACCAGGGGCTGGCTGGGGAGGGCACTTTGCGTTTGGCAGCACAGGAACAGTGCAGGCCATACGATTCGTAGCTGACAGCTATTTCCATTTAGCCGTGGCAGGGAGGGGAGGGCACAAGGCACAGGACATCACTGGGCATTGAGGTGGTATCAGTCAAACCCTTCTCAAGTTACACAGGAGATGCAAAGCCTCCTCCCCTGCCATGCAGCACTGCCAGCGAGGTGCCTGCTTGTCCTCAGACCCCAGCTGTCCCCTGTAAAAAACCCCAACACGTCAACTCCCGGGGGCTAACCGGCACTGGGCCACCCAAGGATTAAAGCCAGAGAGGCCATTGCAAAGGAGACAGGAGGTGAGGCAGAGCTCAGCCTTAAAACACTGGATGGTAAAAGCCTCAGGGAGGCTGAGGGATCTTAATGGGATCAGCCTACAGGACCCATTTGCCCCCAGAGGTCACTGCCCACACACCGGCTAGCAAAGGGGCCAGGTGCTCTCCCACAGGGGCAGCCGGGCTGCCGGCCAGGAGATGTCCCCTGCAGCCCCAGCAGCCCATGGCTTCACCTCTTTTCAGCCTCCACAGGCTGGCAGGAGGCGAGATTTCACCTCCCCAGCTGCCCCTCGCACAGGTGAGCATACATTTGTTGCAACTGCTGTTGAATAAGATTCAACAAATAAGCTCCACATGTACCTCTTTGGCTCCCTCCTCATCTCCAGCATTACTTTATTCCAGGGAAATAAGCCTGCAGGGATCAGTTCATTTATGCTGCTCAGCACTACCAACTCCAGTGATGCAGTTCCTCATCTACATCTCCAAGGGATGCAAATTTGCCCCAAAGAGCCCGTGATCCACCCACAAAATGCTCCTCGGAGCCAGACAGAAGAGGAGTAGAGGGAACAAGATAGTGGCTGGGATGATCTAGAATAACAGGAAAAAATCCAGAACTGTGAGGAAGGAACAGAAGGGAACAGGAATGAAGGGAACCGGAATACTCTGCAATGCTACCTTACTGATTCTTCACCTAAGGCTGAAAAATGCCATCTTTCCAAATCCCCCCTGACCTGGGCACACCTCGAGCCACCGCTGCCAGACCCCTGCTGCATTCACAATGAAATGTTAACAAAAGCGTTGAGAAGTGGCCCGTGGAGCTGGGAAGCCGGAGTGTCACAGCTCATCACCGGGAGGAGAAAAAACACCCCAGAGCTCTGACAGCTCGGCTCTGCATGTCACATCAGTGTCCACTGAGGAAAGCAGGCACAGGAGATGTCTCAGTACAAAAACCACTCTGCACAAAAAAAAAACAGAGTCTGGGGTGGGGGAGAGAGCTCAACAGCCAGTGGAGATATTTCAGAGAGGAATGAAAGGTTCAATTTCAAGCTACCTAGAAGATTAAACGCAAAAAGGCCACATCTAACTGTACAGCTTCCTACCAGGGACTGAAATTCCTTTTCCATTGCATTCTTCACAAGTAGAGAAGGTAGCCTAAGTACCGCATATGGTATTTGTGTTGCGATTAAGACAACTCCAGGAGCCAGGGAAGCTCTCACGTTCGCAGCAGCAGGCTGGAAGCAATGCACAGACCTGAACGGTGCCACCAAATTTTTGTGATCCAAGCCTGACTTCCCAAGGGAGAAAAGAGCATCCCCTGGGCTCAGGTCCAGGCAGAGTTTGCTCCTGGCTAGGAGACACTGAAATGTCTGAGTGGCACCAGTGCCCCTCTTTTGCACAGAACAGCTGGGAGCGGGTGCATCCAAAACTACTGGACCTGATGAGGGACCAGGGGGAGAAAAGCAGGAACTATTCCTCACCACTCATACACTGGGGACCAAATAATTGCAGATCCATTACAGGATCTCTGCTTACTGGTGCCATCAGAGCTGCCATACAAGGGGCCTTGTCATCGCCATCAAACTTCAGGCATTCACCACGTAAGAGCTCACCACAATAACTAGGGCAAGTTGAATGTTTTCAGCACAGCTTCCAGGGCCTGGGTAATTCAGAGGGCTGCCTGCAGTCTTGGGGAAGTTTCATCTTTAAGTTGATGGTTCCTACAGAGCCCCACCACGGAGGCAGACTGATAGCTGACGGGCAGCTTAGGGTCCAGCTCACATGCAATAAGTGACTACAACATCCCAGGAAAAAGAGCAAGCTCCAAGGAAGTGACGGACATGCTGAGCATAACAAAGATACGCAGTTAAAAATAAGTAATGCTAAAAATGCTGTGTAAAGCAAACATTAAACCAATCTCCAAGAGTGACGTTTTAGAAGATGCTCACGGAAGCAGCCCTGTATATAGCCACAGTGACGCTTTGTGCACTTTTCTGTGTCTCAGAGGGTGGAAACAATTTTGAGATCTGAGATTTGCTGTCCGGGTAATGTCTCTCTGAAGTGCCTGCTGAGATCTCCAAAAGGGCAGAGAGAGGAGGCATCCCAGGCACCCACTCCACCTCTTCACCTGCCCTTGTCACCAGCAGCTGGGCCTGTTTTCCCAAGAGAAAAGGCCAGCTGGGATTTCTTACGTCCCAGAAAGCGTGGGATTGGCCCTGTCCATACCCTGCCTCATTCGACAGAGTAACTGACATCTGCCACATCAAGAAGGTGACCTGTTTGATCCACCTCCACATCCCAGCAGTCCACAGCTCCAGCTGGTTTGGATGTGGTGCCTGCAGCATGCCTACCTGCATTACAGGTCTCTAAATACTTTGCTTTTTCCTGGCCTGATGACCATTCAGCTCATATCTTGAAGCCTGCAGACTCCTTCCATCCTAATCTGTACCACTGCTGACACTATTCTTATTCAGAGAAACGTCTAATTCATACAAATGCTGTTCACAAATGGAAGCAAAAGGCCTCGTGCACTGGAGAAGCTCCAACCAGCTCCAACTCACTCTGCTGCACCCTGTCTGGCACTATTTTGCTACCCTGATGCCATTATCTGCCCATATCAACCCAAACCCTCCTCCCCATCCTTTTCACTATTCCATTTCCTCAGGCTGTCTCCAGACATCAGGAAGATCAGGGGGCCAAGTTAACCCATTTGTTTTGAGAAAGAAAACCTGCTCTCCCCAGCTCCTCTGTTGTCAGGTCTCCACAGCCAAACCCAGGCTGTCGGCAGCACAACTAAACCAGAAGCAAAGAGGAGCCACCTCCTCCAAGCTGCTTCCAAGACCTCCACAGACGCAGGGGAACAAGGATCAGAGAGCGAGGGTAAAAATGGGAGTCAGGAGTAAGGAGGGCTGAGAGCTGGGAGAATTCACCAAGCTGCATTTGCTGTTCCTTCCTCACACACCCAGAGAAAAGGCCTCAGCTGCAGCGTGGGCACCAGCTCAGGGTGCTGCACGGACCAAATGGAAGAAGCCCACAGAAGAGCAAAGAGAGCAAATGGAGGGTGAGGAGAGCTGGTTTGCTTGAGGAAAGATTAAAGGAACTGGGATTACCCTATAGGTTAGGTGAATACAGGAGGGGAAGTGAACCTTTGAGGCATAGCACTCAAGGATATAAAAATATATATATATTAATGAAGAACCAAGGGAAGAATGGATCTGGGAAAAATGTGGCTGGAGTTGGAGCAAGGCCAATTTCTCTTAAGAATTAGGATAATCTTTCCAAGGGGTGAGGATAGTAAAGTACTACAAGAGATTGCCTAGGGACACTGTAAATGTCTCTCTACTGGAGAGGTTTAAGAACAGGCTGGAGAAACATCTGTCACAAGTGACACAGATGCAAGTGGCTCTGCCTTAGGCTGAGATGATGTTGCATGGTGCATCTTTTAGATCACGTTACACCCATGTTTCTCAGCTGTACAAGCAACAGTCACTGTGCTTAGCCTGGGACAGCAAAAGGAGGATTCTCTTCTCTTCAAGAGTATCACCTCTACAGCTTCAAAGACTGTTGGCCATCCTGGCAACACTCCACAAAGTGAGTTTTTCCTCCAGGTGGAAATCACCAAGAGGCCTCTCCTTGCCTGCCTGCCCTCCCCTGTAAGACAGTACGTGGCATTGGCTGCAGTTATTAGAAGGCAAGCTGGTGCCAGGGAAACGAGGAATCTCTTCCAAGTAAAATCAGGCAATAATGGGGACTGTTGATGGTAAACTACCATAGCAGAGCAGTGGTATTCTCCTCTGTAAATACCAGAGCCAACAGAGGATGAGCAGCAAGGTTAATTAAAGAGCTGGCTAGCTGGGAGAAGAAAAAAAAAATCTGTTGCTTACTCGACTTGACCTCAAAATGCTAGAGCACTATGCTGTGTGCACTGTAGTAGAGATGCTTTCAATCACCTCCCCTGCCAAGACACTTGGCCCCAGCGTTCAGGTGAGACAGGCTATGAATTAAGGATGTGAGAACTGGTTTCACAGAGCTGAGATCCACATCCACTTTCGTAGCAACATCAGTTTTAGAACATTAAAAAAAAAAATCAGATTTTTTAAACAAAGAGAATAAGAAAAAAAAAATCCCCCCTATCTCTTTTTATTTTCTCTTGCCAAGAAACTGCCAGATCCTGTCCAGGATCACAGTGTGCTGAAATCTAAACTGAAAAGATACTCTTGCTTCTAGCTGAATTACTTTAAGTATCCAAGTTTCACAAGACAGACAGGAATGTCCCTTCTAGGTGTGGAGACTGCAAACAGGCTTCATGGTCCAGAATTTATCTGTATGGGAGAAGAAACAAGAGAGAGGACACAGACCTCTGTGTGGGTTTCTCCTGTCCAAGGATGGAGGAACTGGACTGCAAGGATGCTTCATTACGGCTGCAGAGACACAGTCTGAAGGATTCCTTAAGGCAGTTGTGGAGGGGAGTTAAAGCCAAAAGGACAAGATACAAGCCACATCAATACCTTTGTGCTACAAGTTATAAAAGCTGGGCTTTCCAGCTTAAGTGCTAGAGTCCCTTTGCTAGAGTAACACTCTGCTTCTACTGCCCTTTTGAGTGACACCAGAGGAAGAAGAGGAAAAAAAAAAAAAAATGAAATCCTCATCCAACTTGCTGGACTAATGGGGGAAAACGTGTCATCATTCAGAAATCCAAGGAAGTGGCAGACCTCTGCATCTGTCTGACCTACAGTGCAAGCTAGTAGAGGTTTTATGAACTACCAGCCACTGAGGACAGCACTAGTCCTACCCTAACAGCGGGATGCTGCTAGCTGTAAGGATCCCTGGACTTCAGCTTGTCGACACAGTTCTGCTGTGCCAAGGAAAACATAAGAGAGACATTGTCATTCTTCCCAAGCTAGAGGAATCCAGATGACACACATCCCATGTCACACTCTTACTGAGTCTGAGAAAGCATCTCTGAGAGAAAAAAATATCAGAGGCGTGTGTAGTTATGCCTGTGCATGCTAAAATTAAGAAATGCAAGTGTTACACAGCAGACTTGCATTTAAATGTTTAAGGTGAATTTAACGTAAACCCTGGTAGATTTACTGCCTAATAGCTTTTGTGGAAAAAGCTATTCATTATTATTTCAAATACTATTTACAATGTTATTGGGGGTATTGTGTACTTATTTACTACAAAATCACACAGTATGGTCTCTGTGAAGGCTCCTGGGAAGGACGGCTGATGCCTACACCCAGAGCTTATTTAATATTTTATTTATGATTTTTATTTTACTTTTGCCATTCCTGACAGTCATCCGATCTGTTGTTTAAATCCTGCAGTGACAGAGATTGTACAAGCCCTGTGGGCTACCTGCTCTGGTGTTTAAATGTCCTCCCTGACACAAGACAAGAGCTGGGATTTCATCTCCATCCCAGCAGCTCCAGCACCTCTGATTAAATGCTGCTGTGTGCTGCCCCAGCCACAGCACGGGGGCTCCCGGTGCCAGCCCCGCTGGGCTGCAGGGGAACGTGTCACACACCAGCCCCGCTGCCCACACACGCTGCTTGTGACAAACACTGGGAAGAAGTCTGTAACAGGAAAAAGTGAGTAAGCCTCAAAACAGAGATAGTTTGGGCTTAGAGGCTGGAGATGAAAAACGTTGGCTAAACGAAGCAGCTAGCTGGAAACATCCCAGAAGCCAGGCATCTGCACGTTGCATTGGCACTGGCCAGAATGTCTCAGGGTTGGTTTTTCTTCTGTCACATTTATATCAGTCCCAGACTGCTACAGATCTGCAAAGACGCACTGACCATAGCCCTGGAGAAGCAGATGACCTGTCGTGCTGAGCCACGCCAAGGATGTACACCCAGCTCTGCTTCGAAGCTGAGCACTGCCCGCTGCTGGATCTGGAGCAACGCTGGTCCTGCAGGGACCAGGCTGGATCCCCAGCTCTGCAAGAGGAGCAACGAGACAGTGGTGGACCCACACACCAGGCTGGCAAGTCCCAGTGACCCCCAGATCACACAAATGGAAAGCCCTGGAGAATATGGATTGTATACAGAGGGGAGGCTTGCAAGGGCATCCTACACATGGCATGAACAGGCAAGCGGGTCAAGCAAAGCAAAGGTAGAAGCTTTCACGACAATCCCGCCCTCAAGATTGACTGCAGCTGCAGGACAGAGCCATTACAGCTCCCTGGCAGTGCTTGTGAGCATCTCCGATCCAGCCTCAGCTGCTGGAGGCAGCAGCGCTCGGTGCTCTGCTCCCCGATGCTGGGCACACCTCCTGCCGCAGATTTACTGCTCCTCCTGACAGTCAATAAAAGCCTGCAATGCACTAGACGGGAAATCTCCCCTCTCCATCCCTCCCACCCTTCCAACTAGAGAGATCCTGGGAGATTTATTGCTGCAATAAAAACAAAAGAGACGGAAAGATCCGAGGGAGCCTCGGAGCCAGGCAGTGCTTCAATAAAGCCCAAGCAGGCTCATGGGGGGATGCTGTTCTCCAGCACTGACCATGCCAAATGGCAGTGAGCAATTCATCCCCTGGAAAGGAAAATGTCCCAAGGAGCAGGACAAGGAGGATCCCTCTCCTGCTGCCTCCATAGCCAGGCTGGGTGGCTATGCAGAGGGGCACGGTACTGGGGCTGGGACATCTGAAGAGTCCTTTTACTGCCTGGAATTTTTCATGCCCACCCATAGAAACAGATTTTCCCTGATATTAGCCACCAGTTACCTTGAAATTACTCTTAACGCAGGCCTAGACTTCCACACAGTATGTCAACCTCCTTAATGACCAGAGATAAAACAGGTCTGTGGGTCTACACATGGGTTGTGAGGACCAGCCCCTCGTGGCCACCACCCCACCTCGAAGAGGTACAACAGCAGCTTCCCTCCAGCACCTCAGCAGAGCAGGAGAGAACACGTGTACTTCAGACAGCACCAAAATACAGCAACCCCTTCCAACACCAATTCAGCGGTTGCTGTTGGCCAGACAAAAGGAACCACCAAAAATGAGGCTTGCTTTCTTTCTTCTCTACCAAAGAAGTGATTTTCAGTTCTCATTTTCAATATGTAAACATATCTGAGCTTGAAGCTTACAAATACTATCCTGCCCTCTGAAATAATTGGTTAATTCCCTCTTGCACGCAAAGCTCTTCAGTTCACCTTTAAAAGAAGGAGATGGATGATTTACAATCCAGCATCCCCAAAGCAAATCTCTGCTCCCCACGCAAGAGGCAATAATTCAGCAAGGCTCTGCTGCCATCACTCATGCTTCTCATCTTCCCGGTGAACCTTTCCTGTCACTCCCTGGCAGGGGGAAATGGATGGCAGATGCTCCCCGCTACCTCGGGTCTGGAGGTGGGGGGTGGGAAAGAAGGGAAAGGGGTGACCTTGCCAACACTGTCAGCAAGACGCACGTGTCTTGCTCGGAGATGGCTGGTGGTCTCCTTAGTGACTGCCTGGCTTTGCTAATTAGATGCTTTGAATGTTTGAGAGAGACATATTTAGCTCCCCAGAGTGTGGTTAGCGTTAGAGGAACTCTGTAATTTGTTTTTCAGTTGGTTTGTTGGTGTTGTTGGCTTTTTTGTTGTTGTTTTTTGTTTGTTTCCCTCCATATGAAATAGGCTCAGTTTTCAAGTCAAAAGATTACTATTTTTTAACTGCCACCTCTGCAAGTCCAGCCTATGATCTGAGAGCCAGGCAAAGCCTTTTCTGCTTTGCCTAGTAATAAAGGTCTTGTAATTACACAGGCAAGTCTGGTGCTAGTCCATAAACCAGAAGGCACCTCAGTCTATTTTTCCGTGGCTATCCTGTTTCTAGAAGACGGAGCAGCTTACACGTACAGGCTGGGTGAACAGAGGTGATTCACAGAGTCACCAGGCCTGGGATAGCACTAAACCTGTGAGGTCAGTGGAGAAAGGGAAAGCACGTTTATTTTAGACCTGCATCCTTCACATCCCTGGCAGCTCTGCGAATGGCACACCGTAACTTTCCCTGCCATGTAGCTAACACTGTGCTGACAGCTCTTCCAAAGCCACCAAGCCCACCCCTAGTGGCACACCACCACCACGGTGGGAAAACCAGCCATCCAGCCTGGAAGAGCCAGGGCACAACTTCCCACAGCTCTTCAGAGAGCAGAGAATACTAGGCAGGTAATACCCTAAAAGCAAAATTTAAAAGATATTTCCTTACATCTGAAAGAAAATCTTCTTCTGTGCTTTACATACAAATAAATGCATTAGACCCAGGGGTGTAACGCAGCAGGTGATTTCATTCCAGTGTAGCTCAATGAATGTTTTTGAAAAAACAATTTGGTCCCCAGAAGGAAAAGATGCTTGTGCATACCATGACACTGAAGATAACCCACCTTACACAAATTTTGGATTCTGTATCCTCCTGATACCAGCCCATGCCATTGGATAGGGCTAAGGACTTGATCCTGCACAGAGTTCTGCTGAAGCCAGTGCCTTGCCATACTGACACCTAATGCAGGACAGATGCCTTCAGCTCCATCCTTACCTGCAGCTGGGCAGGCTGCTAAGGCAGCAGCCTGTTCTCTGGCTCTGTTCCACTCTCATTCAAAATCCCTCTGACTCCTCCTACATGTCCCTTATTAAAATGCCACAACAAGTGAAAGGAATTGAGAATTCCCATCACCTTCAGGTGCTTTATCCATTTTGGCACTTCCGTTCCAAAATACAACATCTAGGGCACCCATCTTTAAAGGGGAGAAAACCAAAACATTGCCTTCAGCTCTCGATGATACAGCCAGCTCCCTGCTGGCTATGGGCACCAGCTCTGCTCCACAGCAAGAAAGGAGCTCCAAACACCCAACTACCCCATCCAAGAGAGACAAGAGAGCTGATGGGGTGCATGGGGCAGGAGCCACATGTGACAGAGCAATGGGCACACACCAGTGACACCCCTCCCTGGGTAACAGGCAGCAGACGGTTTATTTCCACAGCTCAGATGCCTCTATTTGCTGAGACTCGACATCCTAATTATCACTCAGATGGGCCCTTCTCCACAAGGAGAGTGGTGGGGCAGAGATGCTCTGTTCTGGGTCTCTCTGGAGCAGAGTAGCACAACGAGCAGTGATCAAGGACAAGACCCAGAGCAAGAGACTTTCTATGATAACGTAGCATTAGGAAGTGTAATGGCTGCTATGTTGGCCCCATTTTGCATGTGGATGAAGCAGGGCATGGACCAGTGATGCAACTTCCCCGTGTCTGCAAAGCAACTTAGAGGAAGCGCTGGGAGAGGAAGCCAGCTTCCCTCACCTTATGTGCTATTCCCCTTTGAGCTGCAAGTGTTCATCATATAAGGCCAAATCCTAGTTCATCATATATGGCCAAAACTGGAAAAGAAGCTCAACTCTATCACCATTGGGACAGAAATGAAATCATGTACCAAAACCACAGTACAAAACACAATCTAATACTAGCCTACTCAGTTATAGCAAATGAAGACGTAACAGAGGAGGAATTTCTGGTTTTGCCCATGAAGGTGGATTTTGCCCTAGCAGTTGCTGGGAGCACAACAGGACAGACCCGTGTCGGGATGAACTCCAAGCTCACCTGTGCTGGGTCCTTCGTGGTCTGCATGGCCAACAACCTCCAATGATGCCAGATCTTGGAGGTGCTTCTGTGTGCCCCAGGACAAAGTCTCAGTCCCAGATGCTCCAGGCAGCATTTGCCTATTCCTTTGAGGACTGTAGACTTACTTCTGCTCCCCTTGTCTTCTAGATTCAGCACGAGGACAGGCATGTGCTTCAGACATCATATAAGGAAGTTGCAACCCAGCAACACTGGGAAGGGTTTGTCGGCCTGGGGAGACTCCAGAAAGCCTAGCTGCATGAATTTAGGAGTGTGGAGTTAAGGCATGAGAAAATCCCATGTGGACACCCTTACTCTGAAGGAACATGACCTCAGTTCAGTTCACCTTAACCTTCCTGCAAAGGCAATTAGACTAGCATAAGGCCACGGGAACAAGATCAGCCACAGAAGGATTTAACAGACTTTAACGTCTGCAGCCAATCTCTTAGTCAATAACAAACACAACTGGCCCAGCCTGGTTTGGGGAGACTGCAGACTGACTGTGCTCAGTGCACTGCCACCATCCACACCAGCTGCCCTGCCCTCGTTTTGCTCCTTTTCAAGTTTTCCACAACTGGGCATATCTTCACCTCAGCTGACAACCAAATACCGTAACAATGACCAGAAACTTCCTACCCCTTTGTGGTGGCAGAGGCCAGAGCCACCACAAGCTTCCCGGAGAGCAACACAGTCAGAGCCTGGACTCAGATACACCAAACACAGTTGCTACTGCTTCAGTTAGAGGGGGTGTTCGTATTGCTGCTACTCACAGAGGGCAAGCTTTGCCCAGCCAGCTCTGGACACCAGAGAACATTTCTACGTGCCAGCATACCGCTGTTATTTGGTTGATATTTTATTATTTGGTTGCACTAAGAAAAGTACTTGTTTCATGATGGAGATAGCAAACCAACAGAAAGATGCTTGCACAGAGCTATTTGGAAAAAAAAAAGAAAAAATCTGAAAGGCATGATTTGATTTTGGTAAGGACAGTGATGCTTGAATCTGCATTCTTAGATGAGTGCTCTGGCACACGTACTACATCAACAAAATTAAATGGCAACATCAAGGGGAACGTGACGATGGCAGAATTACTTTTGTCCCATGGCACAACAGAGATGCTTACCAGATGTAATCCTTTCTCTTCACACATGGTGCAGGCATTAACAACATAACCAAGGCTTATTATTTAAATACCACAAAGCCAAATTGTATCCATAAGTGCACTGCCTCTCAGTAGAGGGAATCGCTTCACGTATTACAGACAGACCTTCTCGGAGTCATTCATGAGAAAAGAGTTTGGTACACTGCTCTTACACAACCTACTAGAAATTAAATATAACAGCCTGTAATAAGGCAGAAACGCTGCAGGCGTATTTAGGCCACCTAAGTTTTGCAGCTAAAATAGCTCTGAAGTTAAACGTTTCACCCTCTGAAATGGAGTGCTAATGGACAGTGAATGGTACAACACACAGTCACTGGCTTGGAAGGGAACGTTTTGCCTAAGAAGTCTGGAGTGGTGGCTTTCAGCCCAACACTTTGATGGCAGGCTGCGGACTGCTCCCAAGGGATTCATGAAAGGCTACTGCAAAAAAAAAAAAAAATAGATTACTACACACTACAGAGCGAACTAAGTCATTTCCAAAGGGCTTGATATATCCCCCTAGAATATTTTGAAAGGCCCCCAAATTGAGAAGGACTGACAACCCCTGTGCTAGGCGCAAGCTCCTCATCTTATTTTGCCTGGTTCCCATCAGCGTAACTCAATATGAAGGGAACATCTTCTGACGGACACGACTGGTCCAGCAAAAATTAAGAGAGGATTAGGCTTTGGTCATTTCAGGTCTATGTGACAGGATTGGGATAATTAAACTGGTGGAAGTACAGCAGAATACAACAATATGACAAGATGTTTCACATATGAAGCTCTGTGTGTGGAAGACACCGAGAATACATTTGATTATCAGATAAACAGTTTGTAATTGTGTAATTAAATATCATTTTATAACTATACACACTGGGGGCAGAATTAATGTTCTGCTTGGCATTACTGACTTCCAGGACTTAATCATGCAAATGGAGCATTCTCTTAACAAGATTTTTTTAAAATAGCCTCTCTTGGGCTTAAATAGAAAACAGAAGAAAAGAAAGAAGGCTATCCATCCCAGAGCTGGATTTAGCACAAAACTATCACGTTTGCCCCAGGCAGGAGGCCATGAGATAGAGGCTCAGCTTCACAGATGCAGAGATGTTGGCACCCTACCTTGGTATTTCGGAAGAGCTCCCACCCCCCTGTTAAGCATCCTGCTCCCAGCTCCTGATTTGGGCAGCCTGCACAGCTCCACATGGTTTACTACAGGAAAAGATTGATCTTAACAGTGAAAAGAAAGGATAAGGAGAGGAAAAGCAGGAATGGCTGGAACACGTGGTATTCATAAACATCTACATCAGAAACTCAGTCATGTCCAAAGTCTCTGTTTTGTGCAGTTCCCATGGCTGAACACACTTCAGCAACTGCTAGTGCAGAACAAAGCTAAGTTCCCTGCCTGATGCCAAAAATGCCATCAAATGTCTGTCATGCTGATGCACACTGAGCATTAAAGACCATTTAGCTAGGCCCAGCGATGTCCCAATTTGTCACTAATGGCCCTGTGTCAGGGCTCTGCACGGATAACTAGGGATGGCAGGGGGGAGCATGGCCCTGCCCAGCATCAGCTCTAGCTCCAGGAAGAACAGAGGGAAGGCAGTCTCCTTCTGGTCACCAGGACCTTCAGGACCCTCTGCACCTGAGCCTGCTGAATACAAGGGGCTGTATGAGAGATTGCTCTCTGAAATCTCTTAAAGTTTCCATACTGGAGGTGATACTGACATCACGTGTGACATTCCTCAGCTTGCCTTGTATTTGCATTACTTGCCAATCCTGGCTCCTCTCTCCAAGGACTTTTAAAGCATAAGAAGCAGAGGTGCACTTGGAGGCAAAAGCACAAGCGAACCAAGAAATGACGGAAGGCTAGAGAAAGAGAGGAGATGGAAGATACATATACGAGTATATGTTGGGAGGGGTAGGGGGGATGAAATTCCATCTGGCTTCTTCCAAGAGCATGGATGCTTGCTCCTGTTCTCAGCTGCACAAGCCCTGATTGTTTAATGAAGAATCATTATTCAAACAGTGAGTGCAGTCAGCCCCACTGTACAATACTGAGCTGTTTCTCATGCTCCCAGGGCATGTTTGATGAATCTAGTCAATGCTGCTAACCTTAGGCTGGAACGTGGGTGGCTGTCACAAGATGGCACAGCTCACGTAGGGCCAGTGCCAAAAGCACTAATTTCAAGACTGATCTCTTGTAGCATGGGTCTGATAGCACGACAAGCAGCCATGCCAATACCCAGCGCCCAGAGCATCCCCTGTGGGATTTGCAGGCTGCAATTAGCAGGTGAATGCGCTGTCTTCTCTGGGTTGATGAAAGCACCTCAGCCCCTATCGATTGCCGATCAATAGCCACTTCCCATCTCTCTCTTTCAGTTTCTGCAGTAGCGAGTGTTAGTAATCAAATAAGAGTGGCAGGCTGATAAGATCCTGTCATCAGTGCACCAGCAAAATGGGATTCTAGATCTAATCTCCTATGTCACATTTCCAACCCTAATCATCAATATTTAACCCCTCCAAAGACTGAAGCAAGTAGCCACAGTTTTAAGACTTCAGAGGAAACTTCCTGATGTCCACCCAGGCAAAGAAAGCCAGTGGAAAAGACCCAGGTTTCCTGCTCTCATCGAAACCCAGGGGAAGTAGCAACAATTGCAGGAAAGGCCCGTAATGGTAGCTATTACTGCTAAACGCATCTTTTCATTAATTCTTCTTGTACTTCTAAGTTAACAGAAGAAACAAAAATGTCATGCAGTCAACGGGCTCTAAACTGCCCTTTTATTCTATTTTTCACAAATATATATATATATATATATATATACACACACCACCAGAAATTTGAGGTTCCCAAGGATTTTTTCACACACTCATCCTCTGGGCCTGTGAAATCTCTGCACCCTCTCAGCTAGGAAAAGTCCTTCCACCCTGCACAGGACTTAAATATTTCAGTGCTTGCTTGCACTCCTGTCCTGGCAGATCTTGATTAAAATCATCCCAGTTTCATGGCTATTTACTGATATGTCCTCACAGCACATGGATGCCTGGGCTGCCTGAGAAGGGACACTTTGAATAAGCTGCCACGACTGCATGGATTCTTTTCCTCCAACCCATCACATCAAAATGACAGCAAAACACTGTGTGCTGGGTGAACACTGTCCTTGTCAACAAAACAGCAAATACCAGCCATAAGATGGTTAATGCCATCCCCTCCACCCACTCTGACAGCAGGAGCCTTTCTATCACATCTAACAGGCTCCAGCCTGGGCCCTTAGAGGACTACTCTATTTAAAATAGAATGTTAACAGGAAAAAAAATAAAAAGGAAGAAATTCAACCAGACATTAAGGTTGAGAGACAGCCAGGCTAGCTGCTGTGTTACTCTGCATGAAATACACGACATTTGAGATCTCAAATAGATGGCACTTCTGCTCTCCTTATCATTAGCACTTTTAAAATTATTATTTCTGATATACTTCTGCTTTTTCCACCTTTCTGCTAAATCTCATGTGCTACAGCACTAGCAGTCTCCCCGGGAGCTCTGCCACGAGTCTGCTTAGCATCTTGCCTGCTCCAGATGCAAAAAAAGGCACAGAATGGACCTTGGCTGGGAAATCCCAGCTCACCACAGATGTCTTTCTTCCCAGGAGCAGGGAAGAAGGGGAGCAGCCTGGGGACACCTTCCCTGGGCATCCCAGCAAGTGCTGCAGCTGATTCTCTCTTACATGGAATAAACCTCTCCTGAAGCCTGCAAAATCCCAGGTCAGCAGCACAGACTTACAGGGCTAACACTGAAGATGTGCTACACTGCTGACTCACGCCCAAGGGGACCAACAAGCCTGGTGGGGGAATATGGGGCCCATCCCAGGCAAAACAGGACCATCACGGAGGGATCATTTATCGAACGGTGTTTAGAAATCCATAGCTGAACATCAGCATCATGTAGGCATCCGCTGTTGTGGTTTATCCACTGTATTGCTGATATCGATCCTCATATAGTTCACTGATTGCTGGTTAATCATATGCTGCTGCTAAGTCAATATACTGCTTCAGTCCCGATTTGGTTCGAACTGCCTGAGGCCAGCAGTTCCCCCCGCAGCGCAGCGCAGCTCCCTGCCTGCAGAGCTGCTCCCAGCCAGCTGGCCCCCAGCCTGCGCCGGTGCGGCGGCCGCATCCCTCCGGGCAGCAGGGGCTGAGCCCTCCAGGCCCAGCGCAGACCCCCTTGGAGCCTGCGCTGAGCTTCACATGAACACTTCGTGCTCACCCTTCCAGCGGTCACTGCACGGTCTGAGAGCTACGGATGGCTCCTCACAGGATAGGCACGCTGCATCCCACCCTGCCAGCCCCAAAGCTGCCCAACTGGGGCACCCCCTCGCCCAAACCGCTCCCTGCCCTGTGGTACTGGTACCACACAGCGCCCCGTGGCCACCCAACGCAGCCTGCTGAGGTGCAGCTGCTCCTAGGCGGCAGGTGAAGTGACCCTTTATAATATATATATATAGTATGTCTATTAATATAAATGCCAATAACTGCCACAAAGAACTGCCTGAGGTAACCAGATGATATTACCTCAATATTCCTTAGGCAACCTCTGTGCTCTGTCTACTGGAGTTCAGATAACCTTGGGCATGCTACTGTCCCACCATCTTGTTACAGAAAAAGCGTTTAACCATTTCTAAAGGTAAATGAAACATGAGCCAGCTGGTAAAAGCTGTTTCCCTTTGAATAGAAAACTTGTGTTATTCCACAATGATTTCCTTGTGCAAGTGCAGGTGAGCAGTGAGAGTTACTCCAGAGCTGTAGCAAAAACATAACCCCTAATGCAGCCAGGGAAGAGCCTGTCACAACTGTTTGCTTAAGTCCCGCTCCTGCTCTAGACAAAGATATGGTGCTTGAGAGCCATCAGGGTCTACACAATGGCTCAACGTTTTCTTTCCTGCTGTACCTTTTGTTTTGCTGCAACCTTCAGAGCTAGGGACCATCCTTACAGATACCTGGATGCCAAGAGGGGAGGAGATGATGTGCGCTGGGAGGAAAGCTGCTTCTTTCTTCACTCCAAGCTATAATAAGTTAAAGGCAGCGATGCCTGAAAAAGAGCAGATGGCTTCCCAGTGCAATCTGAAGCGTTCATAAGCAATAGGTAGTGCAAGTAGGTAGGCTCCACGATGCTGTAATTTTGGGGGAGTCTGAGCAGAGACAGCAGTAGGGAAAAGTAGGAAGCAGAAGACAGCCCCTCCTTCCCTTGGCTTCCTTCAGCAAGGCTGGAAGCTTCTTCTCCAAACAGTTAGTGGCATGGAAACGAGGAGATAAACCTGAATCTACTTCCAAGACAACCCCACTGACTGAGAAGTCCTGACAGAGGTATTGGCCCCACAGCAAGACACCAAACCCCAGTCCCACACTAGGGAAGAAGCGCAAAGCTCCATGGATCTGAGCAAGTAACTCTCATGCATCTCTCTTTATCATTACGGCCACCTTGTTCTCCATCTGCCTTTCTCCAGAGTACTTAGCAATCTGCAGCTAAGCTTCTTCTCAAGCCCTGGAAGCACCCCCACCACGGCCCTGCAGGCCTGTGATTCCCTGTATGATCATCCCCAAGGAGAGAACAACTCCATCTAAACACACCTCTGCTCCACCTTTGGTGACTCACCCCCGAGACACCAGTCAAGGACATGCCTTGGGATTCAGATCAGTTGTCTTTGGGGTCAGCACAACATCCTCCTGGCTCAAACAGGCGCAAACCTTGCTCACTTCCCCCATCACCTCCCCACAGTGCCTTCCCTACCCTCTTCCCTGCCTTCATCTCGTATTCCAGAGGCATCTGGCTTACTCAGAGCTCCCGCATTTGAGGGCACAAAGAGGCTTTGGGATTGACAGCCAGCAACGTAACAACACTGACAGCAACTACAATCTCGTGACAGGTAGATGGGTTTAATTATCCGCGTGGGTGGATGAACCTTCTGGGAGAGCCGTCTGGAGCTGCTGAGCTACAGAGGGTTGGGGCAATACAGCCTTCCCAGAGCAGCCGTCAGACCTGAACAGACTAGGGGCGTCCCTTGATCATGATGCTGTTTCCCCGTGGACTTCCCACCAGGAAATTCCTCTACATGATTTCTTTAGGCTACGCAAAGTCGTTCTGAGGCCTCACCTCACCCTCCCTCTCTGGTTTTCTGGAGATTGATTTAAGCTGGTGAGAATAAATTGAAATTGCAGTATCCCATGGAAAACGGCTATGTGTTGGCCAGGTTCAGTGTTCCTCACTGCCTTAAGCCATCTCAAATGCTGCAGAGGACTTGGTGAGAGTGTTTCACACCAGAGGTGCAAAACATACACGATAACTATTTCTCTCCCCAGAGCATACCGACTCCTATTAAAATTTTACTATCTGGGGCAGGAAGGTAGGAAGGACACTTTGCTTGCTCTGCAGCTCACTCCCTTCAGCATACCTGATATCACATCAGACTGTTGTTACCCAACAAACAGCAAAAAAGAAAAGGATAAGGAAAATTCCCAGCCCATCAAAACCCCCAGGAAGCTTCAGGGAGCAAACCCGTCAGAGAGGACGGCGAGGCGGAGGCGCGCAGCCCCAGCCAGAGGGTGGGAAGGGGGCTGCGGGGCCGGCGTGCCGCTAACAGGTTTATTCCGCTGGCAGGGATCCCCTCCGGCAGCAGGCGGGTGAGCGCTGCAGCCCAGCGAGCTCAATCTGCGCTAAGCAGATTAGTTCCTTACCGGTGAAAGGTTCTGGGCAGCGGCAGAGAGTTGCTCACCATGTGACACGAGGGGGCTGTCATTACGTTTCATAGATATGATATAATTATACGTTCCCTGGAGGGTACTTCTAATTGAATTATAGGGTGTCTCACAAGTATTCTGGGCAGCGGTTCGAGGAAGCTCTCGCCGCCCAGAACAAGACAGAGATACCCTTTAATTCCATTAGATGTACCCTCCAGGGAGTGGGCTGTTACACTGTGCAGCGATTCGCTCAAAACCCATCTCCCCCCACCAAAATTGGAAAGGAGGTGCCCTTAGCACACGTTTTGTTGTTGCTGCGTATTTTTCCCTTGGGACTCCTTTGCAGCCTTGCCACCCAGTGAAACTCCCCAGCCTCCAACCCAGAAGAGAAATCCCTCAGCAAAGGCAGCCACTGTCCCCTATCTGGGACTGTCCCCTTTCCGGAGGGGACAGTGGTCCTTTCTGGGTCACTTCCCAGAACAGATGCAGCACTGCTCAAGGCGTCACATGCCAGGCTAGATGTACAAGGAAGGTCTCAGCCTCCTTTGGAGACCCCTTCTCAGTCTTTCCTAAGACAGTAAGAAGAAGCCCAGGGGTTACGAGGCATGCAGCCTACCTGTCCTCTTATCCTGCCCTCCAACACAGAGCTGCAAACAGCTACGTGGGACAGGGTCCCCCTCCATCCTCTCTTCTGGGGGCTGTGCACCAGGGAAACCACCCCACACTTACACTTCTCTCCTGCTCCAAGGCTGCTGCCTACAACTCACTGTCAGCCAGCAGAGATGTCACAGCTGCTGCTTTTGTTTTTGTTTTTTTTTCTGCTCTGTACCATACAAACGATGGGATAATCAGGCCCCTGAGCCTATTATTTTTTCCGTCACCTCAAGGGAAAGCCAGCACCAGCTGCCCAGCACAAAGTCGAATGACCTACTGAAGCTGCCATCAGTTCTGACTCCTACAGACCGCGCTCGCACCCATGTCTCGCACCACCCCGCTTGTCAGGCCACAAAAAGAGCAGGGAAGACAGCTATGCCAAGGACTTGCTAATTATAGAAAACGAAGATGTTCCTGTAGGAAAGGCAGCACAGTCACCGCCGAGATAAAGCACACGGCTGCTCACACTGGTGTGCGAGCAGCAGCCAGGAGCCCGACGCACTACACCCTGCCCAGCGTGCAGGTATTGCTCTGCAGCATGCAGCTGATCAAACTCCAGGAGCCCGGCTGCCAGGCAAGCAGTTATTGCTCATGCATAGTCCATTTGCTGTGCTTTTGCATTATTCACAGCTCTGCCCACCTCCGGTGGTGTCAGCTAACAGGACACATCTGTGAAAAGCTGCCAAATCACACATTTTCCCTCCCCAACTCCACTACAGAGAGAAAAAAAATACTATGAGTTATCAAAGCTAACACTACCAACCCCAAAATACTTTTGGGCATCTTAAAGAAACACTTCTGATGTCTTAGAAACAGACAGCTTAGTACTTATTTACTCTTGCACAGCCAGTACGTTGTCCCTGGCACCTTCTTGCTCACTAGCACTGCAGCCCAGTTATCTCTACTGAAGAAGGCAGAGATAGAAGCATTAAGCCAACATGATCAAGCAGATGAGGTAAAGGAGAGACTAATTCAGGAGGAAAGACAGGTACAGCAGAGATAACAGGAGGGGGAATTTCTACATTAAATATTGATGGCTTTATCACACTTTAAGGATAAAAGCAGAGCAGCACGGTGCCTAGGTGGTATTTTTTACGAGGGTAGGACCTCTTTGGCTTGCTTATCTCATGGAAAGAAGCACAAAGGCACAAGAAGTAATTCCTGCTGCATTTCACTCTAACAACATGCCTTTACATGGAGTACTAGAGAGGCACAGCTGTAAATAAACCATTGTGACACACTCGCCATGCCAGAGCTGCAAAGGCAGGAACAACCACTCCTGAAAGCTCTGCTTGGCCAGGTCAACAGTAAAGAAAGAAAAAGAAAACCTGTAAGTGTTGGAGGAGATCATTGCCAATCTAACAGAGAGACCAGAAGATCAGAGCCACAGCTCTTACTTACACGGGGAGCAGCATCAAGCCCCGGGCTCCTTTGATACCCGGAACGGCTCAGCACCATCACTTGGGAGGAGCTGGCAGGGGGAAGGGCTGGCCATTGCTCCTGAGCAGCTGGTGTGCATCTGTTCCTGAGAGCAGCAGGACATGGTGGAAGCTGTCAGGATGTGACATCTGGAGCAGGGAGCAGAACTTCCAGTCTCTCTCTTCACCTGTTGTCCTGCTGGGGGAGGCCAGAGAACAAAGGAGCCCAGGTGGACATAGGCAGCTATGCACGAGGCTGGGAAGTGGTAAAGGGAGCTTTGAAAAGGCACTGCAACCTGCCCTGCAGCAGGCCTGTTCAGGAAAGGGGAGGCTCAGCGAGGACAGGACTGGCAGCTGCTCAGGCTGATGAGGCTCACAGCGTGCAGTCACAGTGCCACACTCCATGCGAGGCTCATCAGGCTTCAAGGCAGCCCAGCAGACATCTCCATCAGCCTCCTAAGGACAGGTCCTGAAAACCCTGGTGGGAGGAACTGGTCCTGTTTCCAGGTGTGTTCAGGTTTCCATCACGCTGCCCTTCCAGCCTAAACCACCCAAATGGCCCAACTCTCCGAGCAGCCAGTGCTCACGCTACGCCAGGACTGGCTCCAGTTGAAAAGCTAGCAGCAAGAAGTGCTGGCACCCAAGCAGAGACTTGAGGGGCCTCATCTGTCAACAGTCCATCTGCCAAGACAGCTGTAAATACATACCAGCCCAGATTCCTCCCAGCATTAAATCTGCTGTTTTCACTGAAGCTAAACAGAGGATGAATTTGGTCTATGGTACTTACAATGGCTAGAGTGGCAAGTTCTCTTATCAACACATTTTATCCTGCCATGAGGTAAATAAGAAAGAAGCCACATTGCTAGCAACAGATAAATCACCCCGCATTTGAAACAGGTGCCCTCTTTCACCAAGGTCAGCTTCTCCTATTTAGCCACAACAGAAATGTGCTTGAGGACCTCTGGTCAGGGAGGCTCTAGGCTCTGCCATTCTCCATTAGAAAAGGATAAGCCCATATTTGACTCAGAAACCTTGCTGGCACTCTGATCTGCTAGAAGTCACAGATACAGTAAAGTAATGCTGTAATTAATGGTCCCACTGTGGGTTAGAAAAAACAACAACAAACATACTTGCACTGGAGCAATGTAAAGTCTGTCAAGTCTTGCCCCCAGCGTTTCTTCTCAGCCCTGAGGCTGCACTATTTAAACTGTGGCTTCTCCCCCTTTTTGTAAGCAGGAAACAAAAGTGATCTGTGCCTCTGCAATCCTGTGTGTAAAGTGTGTGTCTGTAGGCCCCTCATTCAAAGGTGCTTCATGCAGTACTGCGTGAGCCAGTACAAATAAAGGAGGCAAAGCTCACTCAACCCATGGTAAACTTGTTTTATGTTGGATCAGTTCTGGTCTGTTCATTTTTAAATCCAAAACTTTGTTGCATTGTTTGGCATGATGAATTTTCCTGTGTTTGCTCTAAACTAGGAATATCACTGGTTTCCCAGAAACCTCCCAGAGCTGCCCCTCTAAAGGTTTCCTACTCCAGGATCCCATGAGGCTCTCAGGGACTCCTCTGCTAGATCAGAGCACACACCAGCTCTGCAAAACCTAGTACACACCTCTCTTTTGAGCTTGGGTTCTTGTTTTATGCTGTTACATAAATTCATACAAATGCCTCCTCTGATGGGCAAGAAGTCACAGTCCCTGAGACAGCATGCCGTTTATCCTTCTTCGTGAACTGATGGCAAGAATGTCCACTTGACACCTGCCAACAAGACTATCTGGGAAGGTAAAGGTCAGCTCAGGGCTCCTCTTCCCAGGATGGTGTCGCCCTCTCACATTTGTAGGGGATGATTTCACATACACTCCAGGAACAGTCGCCTGACACCTTGCACTAATCCCCTGCAGGTCACACCACCTAGACCTCACAGCAGATCTAATGCAGAAACTCAGTGTGTGTGTAAATGACTTCAGTTAGATTAGAACTACTGCTACTGTTAAAAACACTGATTTCAGAGCAAGAAATAAATACGACAACCTTTCACAATGTAGTGGGGTTGTGGCGTTGTTTTTTTGTTTGTTTTTCATTGGGACCAGCTCTGAGACTGCCAATATCAGTAACCAAATCAGGTCACTGGAATATAGAAGAAATATGTTGCCTGGATCAAGAATTCAGGTGGACAGGTCAGATAACTAGCCATGAGAAACAAAATTGCTCTTCTCCTTCCTCTTCAGGAAATCATTAAATGAAGCCATAGAGCAGTGTTGGAACTTCTCCTCTGACTGTTCCTTGTAATGCCACTATCTCCTTTTGAGGACAGCTACTACTGCTCTTCCTTAATCTGGATTAAAACAGGAATCAAGAACCTTTAATTTATGTGAAGGTGGAGCAAGAGAAAACCAGAAGGAGCTCATCCTCTGATGGGAACAAACTGGAAAAGAGTTCGGAGGATTCTCTAAAAGTTATATCTCAAGAGAGCCAAAATGGGAAGGAATGGTGTCCTGAGAGAAGGAAATCAGCTTCATACAGCAAATTCTCATCGCCAGGAATCCCGCTACTTAGACTTAACTCTTTGAGAGCTGTTCTACTTCAAGCCCAGAACATCAGGATCAGTGCAGAGTGCATGAGAGCTGTGGAACAAGAGTCCAGACTGGATTATCAGAATAATTTCATCATGACCTAGGTCATTAATTTGTGTCACCACAGCTGACATAGATAACCCAGGGTCTGCAGATTCAGTACACCTCTATGCCATATGACCAAAATTTAATTTAGGAAAATGAGCACCCAAAATTGCAGTTACTGTTGACAGCTTGAGGGGGATAGGGAGGTATTTCAGCTGCTGCCTCTATCTGTACCAATCTGCTGCCTGATAGCTGGGGAGGTCAGTGAATCTGCATAAATTCATTGTGGTTTTCAGTAACAGGAAATTACAAGTTTGATGTGCACAGACCCTCCTCTGGAGGGTGCATAGGCCAGCGGTTCAGGGAGATTGGTTTTATTCCTGTCCTTGCCTCTGATCTGCTGGGTAATCCAAAGGGAACAGAAATCACCTTCTCTGCATTTTTCCCACCCACTTGCAAAATGGGAATAATAACCCCTGATCTCCTTTGCAAAGTTAGACCTACTGGTGAAACAACGCACAGAAGAGCTAAGTGTCACTAACAGCATTTCCCTCAAAATGCTGCAACCATGCCTACGAAGGTGGTCAGATTAAAAAATTAAGTTGACAGTTTTCTCAAGCACTGAATGGCAAAAAGGAAGGACAATTAATTGCACCAAACCTCAGTTTGATGTCCTTCAAACAAATAACTGCCATTCACTTTTCTTCACTGACACCTTTCCCACCAAACAAGGGTGGCACAGCACACAGGAGAGAAGGTGACAGAAGCAGACATGGAAAGGCAGTGTGCAACTTACAAAGAACCTCCTCTGCAAATCATAAAGGCCAGAAGTAAGCAAAACCTCACTGGCTATCAAGGCGGCCTGAACACGTTTGTCTCCAGCAGTATCTGTACTAAAGGAGGAGACAGCCCTCCCATAACTCAGCGCTCTGCCTAACACACACACAGATAAATGGCTCTAGGTTTCCATGTGTTACCAAAGCCATTCTGAATTTTTATATTTTTTTTTTTGGTTTTGCAGGCTATTTAATGTCAGTTTAACATCACAGCTTCTCCCTGAGCCATAGGCAATACACAGTACAACGGACTCAGGGCAGATGGCTACACCTTCAGTAGACTGCAAACGCTAAAAATAACGAAGCAACCACAAACATGGTCAAGCAACAGAATAGATCTGTTGGCCTAAACATTAACTGCAGCAAACGCCACGGCCACAGCAGAACTCATCACTTTGTGTTCCAGCTGGCATATCAGTTAGCTACTGGTGACTTGTGCATCTTCCTAAAATTTCTGAAGCAAGACAGACAAATTTTCATATGAATTTAATGGCAATTTAAATTAATGTAAAGTTTCTTCTCTTGACTTGCTGGGAGTCCACTTTATTATGCAGAAAGAAAATTCTTTAGAAAGAAACTCACTTTTTGCTCCTGGCCCTTAATGATTTCTGTATTGCTTGGACATGATAAAGCAGCTTGGTCAATCCTCTTCTACATTTTCATACATCCAAGAAACCAAAGCTTACTTACATATAAAGTTATTTAATAGAAAAGTGTTCGGTCATCTTGAAAAAAAAATCTAAGTTTTGAACTTGATCCTTCAAGAGTTTCCTTTTAGTCAACAAGAAAACTAGGAGTCTACTTCAGCTGCTTAGGTCATACCTGAGCCTCACTGGAGCAGGAGTTCAGAAATAACAAGTGTAATGAAAAAGCAGCAGCCTTATCAAGTATTCAAAACCTGATCGATTCCCTGCTCAACAGATGACAGCATTCAAGATTACATAGTTTGATTTATAGCTATCCAACACCCATACACATCCATACGCACACATTGCATATGACCATATTTCAGTAATAATGGCACTGTTTTGAGCCTCCTCATCCCAACCTGCTTTCTTTGTGCTCCCACCCAAACGTGAGTAAGGAAACTTTGACCATGTTAGTCTAGAAAGAATCACAGAGGCAGTAAGCAAGAGCCGGTGGCAGGATCTGTTTTCTTCTTACTCTGTAATTTATGCATCAACTCAGCTTTTTTTAGTCCCTCATACTTCAGGGAAAGCCTCTTAAAAACAACCCTGATATGGTTCATTTTATCTTATAATGTTTAAGCAAAGGCCCCTTCTCCATTTAGTTTTAAGGGGAAGTGCTCGCTGTTATCACCACTGGCCCTGGGGATTTATTTGGTAGATGGCAGTCTCTCTCCAACAGTTTGATCTCAAAGATGCTGTGTAAACCAGTGCCCCTCAGATTAATTAGGGCATTGCTACATTTAAGGAGGCTGACCTAAAATCTACTTAGATTGCCTGCCACTGCAGAATGCAATCTGAAGGCTTTTAATTCGTATGTTAGAGAATGAGCTGAGAGTAAACTGCAGCCTTAACCCTCCTCTGGCTTATGCTGAGCAGCGTTTCTTTGTGGCTGCAATCATAGCATACATGCATAACCACAGTAAAACTTAGCACTGTCTTTAAATAGCTGCAAGAGGTTTCCCATGCACTTGCTTCCTTCTTGAGTCAAAAATCTTATAAAAGTGACTCCACAAGGAGAATGAATAGGTTAAAGTAGTGAAGGAGGCAGAAACCCATACTGAGTACGTAAAAAATCGTGAACAGCTCACACACCGAAGCGGAAACCCATGCTCACATTTCAGGTTTCCTAAGTAAGGGCATAAGCAGCCAGTTGAAGCAGGGAGCACATACCTCTCCTTGCTTTCTGGCCCCCTGTCCTTAGAACTGTCTCCTGAACATTGTTTCCCTGCTTTTCCTCCTGTTCTGCAAAGGGCTTTGTGGACCCTCAGTCCCCCCTTCAGTGCACAGCAGACCCCAGCACCTCCTGGCAGATCCCCCTCAGTGGGGAGGCGTTTCGAAGGCAGGCCCTGAAACATTCAGCCAGGCACAACCTTGGCTGTTTGGTGACCCAGTGTCTTCATACAGCCTTGTACTGCACAATGCAGGGACCACTTACTCACACAATGCCCTCTGGAACTGCAAAATTACCCCAAACACCCTATACTCACCTGTCCTCCCAAACTAGGGGAAACCAAAACTAGATGGCATTTGCTGATTGTGGGTCTGAATTCCAAATCCAGACCTCAATTGCCTCAAGTTTGTTCACAGCCTGAATAATTTCTCAGAATTATTTTTTCTGCATTCAGATTTAGAAACCGTAAACAGGAGGTAGAGATGCAACTCACCTATTAGCACCTCCAGATCTCTACAGCTGCCTCCACCCACACCTCAGCAAAGAACAGGCAGCACCTGACCTGTGTTCAGCGAATTTAAAGGCCAAGGGATGATTACCAAAAATTATCTTCACATGTTTCCAAACCAAAAGTCCATTCCCAGAAGACCTGGAGAGTTAAAATGCAACCTGGGAATGAATAAAGGCAGCTTGCTGGCCTATGTGGTTAGGCTTACTAATTTGAGCCATGTATACCAATTCTAGTTTCAAAATAAATATATCTGTTGTTCCTATGGCCTACGTGCCACAAGGGGTGCTAGAGCTCCCCTGTAGCTGGAAAACTTTGTTCTCAGCAGCCTTCCAACAGAGAAGTGAAAGCCACATTAATGCATTAAGTGTGGGCACAATTTTGAGTACAGCACACAGGTTTTATCTGTGCTCTAGGGCATCTTCTCTGGGACACAACCACAGTGCAAAGCATCTGGCATGTACTTGTTTTCTGGACTGTCTTCATTTCCATTAGAGTTTGTCCTACAGGGATGCACATGGTCCTGCTGAATGTGGTTTGTTTTAACCCAAGTGAAGCAAAAATGCAGTTACACTCTGACCTTCTGTCACACTTTTCAAAGACAAAAATAAGTCTTCCATCAGCAGGCAGATAAAAGAGAGTACAGTTTGGAGTAAGATGGCTCATGGCCTTATTCTCTGGTACCCCAAACCTGCTGGCCTTTCACTGATGGATCTTGAAGTCTTTTTTCTTCAAGACCTGGCTGGAGCATGGCAGTACTCATATAAAATAAAATAGAGTAGATCAGTTGGAAGGGATCTTCAAAGATCATTGAGTCCTACTGTCTGACAACTTCAGGGCTAAACAAAAGTTAAAGCACATTATTGTGGGCATTGTCCAAACATTTCTCAAGCAATGACAGGCACGAGGCACCAACTACCTCTCCAGGAAGCCTGTTCCAATGCTCAACCACCCTCACAGTAAATAATTTTTTCCTTATATCTAGTCTATTTTAGGTAGTCTCCTCACAGGAGACTGTATCCACACAACTGACCTCTTCGTTGCTTTCCCTGGGGAAATTAGCTTGAGGCTCAATTTAGGAGACTAACCTGCCTTGCCCATCTCTCTGAAAAGGCCAGATGAGGACAGCTGATCCTTCTCCATCTCTGGTTGTGTCTGAATCCAGCCAAGCAGGAACTCCTGTTCCTTTAATAGGGAAGGACATGTACAATCAAGCATCAGGACTGTGTATTAGCTGGATTAAGTGGTCTAGTGGGCTTAAGGCAGAAGGTGCTACTGAATTAGGGCATCCCTACTCCATAGCATTTAATGTATTAACATCCTTTTGGGTACTGTAAAGGGAGGCTTGGTACAAAGATTTCCTTTCTCTGATGCCAGTTGCAAGTCTGCACAATTCTTCCTTTGATGGCTCAAGTGATTAGGTGTTAACAAGAGGAACCTAGGCACTTAACACTAGGGAGTTTTAGCACCAGGTTCACACCCCCTCCCTCTCCCTGCTCAGCTAAGGGATTTTTCTCATTCCCCACTAATGTTAACAGCAGGTACTTAAAGCAATTAGACATTATCGCCTCTCTGGTCTTTATTACTTCCTAGCTTCATATCAGCTACTTTGTACGCAATAAAAGTGCTGAATTAACAGGACTGGTGCAGACCATTCTGCTTCCCTTCTTTATTCTGTATGAAAACACTGGGTCATGGAGCCACATGGACAGGCTGCGAGCTGCAGTGATTTAGACCATTATTGCCAATTGCCATGGTATTTTGCAAGGAGAAAAAACACAGGTAGTAAAAGAACAGACATAGGAAGATCATAGAGAAGGTGACATGGGGAATATGGGTAGACCATGGGGACATAAAGGCTGGAAGGATTGCACAAGTCCAAGCAGAACAGCTTGCAGCTGTGCCTATGCTGTGAATTAGGTACCACACAGATCTGTGAGTTGCACAGACAGCCTAAGGACACAGGTATGCGGTAAGGTATGTGTTGCTCATGTGAAAATAAAGCCCCATACCTACTGAGCAGCTCTTGCTTGCCTGGGAATAACTGTTGTCAACTTTTCATCTTGGGATAGCAAGAAACTCCTGTGCCCTCCATGTCTGGTTTGCAAAAAGAGGCTTTCCCATATTTGCCCTGCCAGTTAAAACCTCCCTCTTTTTCTTTTCCCTCTACTTTCACTCACCATTAACCCATAGCTTGAGTACAGGATCTCAGAAAATGATGTATTTTCATCCTACCCCCTGCAGTATTTCTAAGCCTCACTTTGTCATTCCCTCTCGGGAATGACTCTCCTAAATCCTGCTGTCGGTTCTTGCCTGAAAGAGGTAAGTAGGGAAACTGAAGGAAAGCTGAAGAAAGGAGCCTGTCCCTCGTCAGCATTCACCTGTAATGGAGGCAAAATGTGGGGTTAAGCACCAAAACTAGACCCAGAAACAGAAACGAATGGGGTACTTACACAGTTTCATCATTCTTGAACTCCAACTCCCCATAAGTGTCTTCAAAGTCTTCTCCACCTCCTTTTGCTGTCCCTTCTACTGTCCTAAATGGCACTATGACTGTACCCCGAGCACCTGATGTCCTTAGGACTTTGACTTCCATCACACCAATGCTCTCACTGACATGTATAACATCACACTCAAATGTGAAGATGCCAGCATGGTCATCATCCAGTATAGTCACTGTGGCCACACAAGGAGAAGCCAGTATGGCCTTTGGGTATGGGGAGTTACCAAGCTCTGCAGGTTCCTCACTCTCAACCACACGGAGGTTACTAAGCCGAACAAAGAAATGCTCATCTTCCTCAAAGATGTCATCATCAATAATTCCCACTGAGAATTCCTTCTGGGTCTCCCCTGATTTCAAGACAACAGTCCCCTCTGTAAACTCATAGTCAGCACCAGCATTGGCAGAGCCATCCTCTGTTTTATAGTCCACGTAGATGGTCTTGGACACGTCCCCTCCTTTGCGCACCACTGTCAGGAGAACAGCACCACAGTTCTCAAGACACTGGTAGGAGCACGGGTCAAAATAAATTTTGGAGATGAATTCCTCAGGTTCATCTGGCCGCACCTCGTGCAAGCTGGTGCTCTTCTTGGCTTGCTCAGCTGCATGCTTCTTCAGAATATTGCCAGCTCCTGTCATCATTCTGGTAGCCTGAATGCGATAAAAGGCTCTGCTCTTCTGCTGATGAGACAAGGCATAGTAGTTAGCCATTTCTACCAGCTGGTCCAAGTCCTTCTCTGGGTGTTTTTGCTTCAGATCCTTAAGGATTCGGATCATCTCTTTCCGAGATTCATCTACCTCCTTCCCCTCCACAGTCACTAAGTTTCCATCCAGAAAGTGGGAGTTCATCATCTTGCCATCCATCTCAATTCCCTTAGGGTGATCGCCTTCTGATTCTATGATAATGCCCCTGTGCTTGTCAGTACGGTACTTTTTGTGCATATACTTATAGAAAAGCAGACGTCTATCTGCTATCCAAGCCAGAAGGACACAAAGTGGAAAGAAGAAAAGTGTGAGCAAACCTTCCCAGACCTGAACCACACCTGGAGAGAAGACAGCGAGAATCATGTACAACCAGATGTAAGCAAAAATGCTCCATGCAGCTGTGACAAAGAAAACTCTCAGGTGTTTTATCTTTCTGGTTTCCCCATCGGGGATCACGTAGACACAGATGGCAATGATGATAAACATATTGAAAGCAGCGCTGCCAACAATTGTGGATGGCCCCAGGTCTCCAGCTATGAATCCATGCCCGCACACTTCTATCAGAGATAGAAGGATCTCAGGAGCAGAGGAGCCCAGAGCCATGAGGGTCAGGTTGGAAACAGTTTCGTTCCAAATCCGAATGGTGGTCGTTGTGGTCTCTCCATTGGGTTTCTTAATTGTGATTTCTTTCTCTTGTGATGTAATGACCTCTATAGATGCCATGAAACGATCTGCAATGATGGAGACTCCAAGGAACATGTAGATCAGTGCTACAAAGTAGACAATAACGCGGGCAATTTTGTCCCCAAGGGATGGGTTTTCTGGGTACCATATTGGCAGGATAACACCCTCCTTGCAGTCAAAAGATCCTGAACACGAGCTGTTTTGTACTGAACTGGTTGAGTCTCCCGTCAGGCCAGCATCCACCTGCAAACCATGCAAAAACAGCACAAAAGTAACCAGCCCAAAATGGAGGAAGGCTGAGGTGAGAGGCTGCAAGCTTAACCACGCCATACACAAGATGCAACTTCCACTGTGTAGATCCAAAAAGGCCGAGAACCTGAAACAAACAAAACAGAGAGGGGGGAGGGAAGCATGAGAGAAAATAAAGATGCAACATTTACCCAAATGCACTTCAGTATCTCACCATGGAAGAGTACTGGTAGAGATGCAAGGGTTGTCTCTCTGTCACTCTGAAGAAGGTATTTAGCAGGGACTCTAACAAAGTGCAGCACTTACATGCCCAGCAGATGAAGATGAATTGCTAAAAAAGTAACTCAGAGGAAAAGTACGTAATAGCCTGCGCTTGACCTACAACGTATGCGATAGGAGTACTGAGTGCTCAGCTGCCGCTCTCCTAATGATGCCACCATGTTCCCCAGAACACAGCAGTTCAACTCAGCACAAGAAACCAAATCTAAAGGCAACCCTATCTCACCACCCAGGGAATAGGACAAGTCAAGGAATCACGAGCAACGCAAGAAGTGCCATTTAAGGCCAGTGAGCAATTTCCAAATGAAGTTCATTTGTAGGACATAATTCAGTTATGGAGTACCTTGGTGGCCAAACATCCCCATAGGCAGCACCTCATGATAGGCTGCAGAATGTCCAGAAGGGTCCTGGGGCTCCCCTAACCTTCTGACAAGCAGGGCCCCCACATTAGGAAGTAAAGATGTCACCAGGGAAATAGGGAAGAGTACTTGTGCTTGGCAAGGCTCTAAAGGCCATTTCTCACCAGCTTTTCCACTCCTTCACACTGGAGGATCACGTTTTACATCAGTAATCCTACTTTCAAAAGGTCACAGAAACCTACAAAAACACCACAAAGATCTGTGCTCACAAACCGACAAGATACAGCAAAATGCATGTACGCACAAATACTCCTCCTGTGTCCCTAAGAAAGTGACGTATTTTCAATTACCCTCTAAAATGAAAGTAATCTCTAAGCTAAAATGCCAGGCAAAAACAAAGCAGCTGATTGATGTATCATGTAGATTTGGGCGTATCAGTGCACAATAGTGCCTTCTGTTACTTATGGACTACATTGCTCTAGGACTTGTACCAATTAAAATTGGAATCTCAGCCCTTCACTTTATCATGGACCACACTATTCTCCTTCCTTTACACCAGACATCAGGAAGAATTTGGTCTCAGGCTTAGCTGAAGAACCACATTTGTGAGTCCAGCCACAGCCAAGTATCTCACAGGAAACATCAAACTTAATAGCAGCATTATCTAAAGTATTTGGATGGTTCAAGAGCCTTAACTCCCACTAACTTTCATTGAGGTTTGTACTGCTAAATCAGTAGGACCGGGATTCATTTCCCCTGCTGTAACTATCTAAATCTTGGACAGTAAATTAAATTAAGTTGCCTAGGCTCCCTTTGTAGTCAGAGGAAAGAGACAGTCAGTTCCAGGGGATGATCCTTCCTGTCCCACCCCATTCTGATCCAAAAGATGTATTTAAGATGCGCATCTCCAGAGGGAATTTTGTCCTTTCCCATCTCTCTCCATGGTTCAGAGACTATGTCCAGACAATTTAGAACAGACACCTAACCTTCAGACGGAGGCAGTTCAAAGGGATGAACTGGTTCCTGAACACTTGAGGAGGTCCCATTCCCCCCCCCACCCCCCCCTTCCTTTTGCACTGTATGTATTCCTGGCAACATTTTCATTTTATTAGCATTAACAAAGGCATCTCAAATGGCTATTTTATCATTATGTTGTGTTGCTCACATCTTCCCAAAAAGCGGGTGCAATCTTCCCAATATCAACAAAAGTGTTTTCAACTTTCAGATAAAAATCTATAAAGACAAGCAAAACAGGAAGGAAAGCGTGAACAAGGACTGCAAATGAACAAAACCATCCCTGACAGAGCACAGCAGAGGGGAGAGAATTGATTATGCAGTATCAGGATCACAAATCCATATCTGACACCCTTGATATGAAAAAATAATATACTTCTTCATGTCACCTGGACTAATTCAGAAGAGACAGATTTTCCCACATTAGCCTACTTCTCTCTCAAATGCTGATTTATCTTCCTTTTTACCCCAGCCCCCGGGGACCAGGGGAACATCAGCCCCGGGGAGGGCTGTTGGGCAGCCTAGCTTTCTCATCATCTCCCTTCTCACAGGGAAGACCGAGCTACCCAGCACACACAACTTGGCTTCAGTTTGACACTCCCATCCTGTTTTTCCTCCCTCTCTGCGGGGTATATTACCAGGCTCGGGGAAATCCCTGAGGAAGGTCCAGAGTCACAATGAGCAGCGATGGGCTGCGAGGTAGATGTGTGCACATCCACGGTAAGATGACGTTTTCCAGGTGCCCCTGGCTCCAGGTGCATGCAGAGAGCAACTGCACGTGCACAGCGGCTCCAGTACACCCCGGGCACATCACTCCTTTCCGTACTGCAATTGCTGGCAGGTATCCACCAACCTCTTGACTCCTGCAGCTTCCAGAGGCTAGTTAACTGTACAGCAGCCAGTAGGCACAGTGTCTTCCAGGATCACCCATGTAGAAACGTCTGACAGAAAGACAGGAGTCATTTCAGAGCCATCTATGTGACTCAAGCTCCTAAATTTGGTTTCAAACATGACTTTACAGTCTAAGTATCACTTAAATTCAGAGCCCTGTCTAGTAATAGCACAATGACTGAAACGCCCTCTGAAATAAATCGCTGCTACCCCCTCTCTGTGGTATGACCACCTTGTGTCACTAATACTCTACATCCACCTCACGTAACACTGTGACAGTTTCTAACACTAGCCATGCCTCAAAACAATCAGGGGCCTCTCCAGCCCTTGTTCAATTTTTAATTTGATTTTAAACAGAAGGTAATTCTACTACTGTTCCTCAAACTAATTGCATATTGCTTCAAAAACACCCTCTGTCAGGTCAGCCTCTGTGTATGCTTTTGGACCTCCGAACTCGGACTATTGTTTGTAGGCTAAAATCTCAGAATTTGAGAAGACTTTTTTGAGAAGATTTTTTTCACTGGTTTTCACTTGCCTTGACAAACATTTTAAAGTTAAGTGGAGGTCACAATCGTTTTCTAAAATGATACAACAATGATCCGATCCTGCTATTTTTTGACACAGACAAAACTCCCCACTGAGATCAATAGGAACGTTGCCCATGGACACACTGCCTAATAAGATCTTAATATGCTTTCATTAACATGAACAGCGTTAACCTAACCCATCTGAAAAATACAGGGAAGCATTCTGACTCCTCCCATCCCCCTTGGGAACCGGTGCAAAAGTGCTTCACAACTCAGAATAAAACTATTAAATTTTAAAATTGCCGTTAATAAAATATTGAAGTAACAATTCTAGCATTCAGAAGGCAGAGGATGGAAGAGTTAAAACTCGCTCTGTAGCTCCAGGTCAGCAAGGTTGCTTATACAAGATGCAAGGTTGTGCTCAGATGTATCCCCTACACTCAGTCCAGAAACCTCAGGAGGGGACCTGCGTGTGAAAGTCAGTTGGCATTGGGTGATCTTCGGCTTTATGCCATCGAGATCACAATTCTGCTGATTTCCCCCACCTCTTTGCTCTCAGACATCTCACACAGATCTCTGCCCCACTATCGTTGTCACATTGAATACATGCAAATAAAGGCAGTGGTACTGAGCGAAGTGCCCCCTGTCTGGTAGGACAAGTTATGAGAGCAGTCCATCAGTGCCAAAGAGAGACCAAAAGCTGAAAGCACCAGTGCAGTAGAAGAAGACGATGTTCAATATGAAGGCTCTGGGAAAACACGTAGCAGTATTTTTTTAGCAGGGGGAACTCCTTCAACAAGAGTTGACAATGGCCACGTGATCCATAAATCCATAAATAAAACCCATAAATATAAAGATCTGGTTTTGAGATACTTCTGGACACAGTCCAGAAAGTAGCAGGGGCCATGCTTGTCACTATTAAGCCTGCAGTAGAAAATGACAATGGACAACTATCAAGCTCCTTACGTCTTTTATAATGGCCGAGTTTCAGAAAACTGGGGGTTTGTCTGCTGCAGATCTATAGCAAGGCAGAAAGCTGGGAAGGCTGTGTAGATCCCTTGTACTTTAGCATTTACTATACAGCTGCTCACATAACTCTAATGGCAAAGATATTTTCAAAAGGAAGCATTCATGACAAGAAACCAAACAAAGAGGCAGGATAACGTGGTGATTGTCACATACCATGTGCCCAAGATCACTTCTCAGTAAATACAAAATCAAAGGCAAAACTTTAAGTTTCTATTCATTTCTTATTCATGTAAAACTCCCCTTAAACTATCATAAAAGCTAGAATCTTTGAATTTGACCTGCAAATAATATTAGGTTGTCTGGCACCTCCCTCCCTCCAGATAAATCAGGCGCACTGAGCACATCTGGGGCCATCCATCCGCTCTCCCCCTGACTTTAGTCTACCCAGGAAATGCTGAGGATCAGATAGGAGTGCTGGGTGAGCCCCACTCAGGCGTGGGTGCTGCTCTAGGCCCAGACACAGACATCTCAGGATCCAGGGTTTGTCTGCTTGACAAACATCTGTCCCAGTGCAGAGCAGATATGAAACTGCTATTTGTGTTATCTTACAGTCCTGCTCTTAAGTTGGAGGAGACAGAAATAAGGTTCATCTTAATAACAGGGCTGTTATTAACAGGGCAGAAAAAGAAAAAATTACCTCATATTCCTCATCTCCAAAACACATAAAAGCTTTTTGATTGAGCACACGTTTTTGATAAGCATCAGCAAAAAAGGAAATTATACCCTTTCTGCCAAAGAACACAAATAACTCAGTTTTCACAGAAGTATTATTCCTAATTCACACTCCTCCCAAATAAATCCATAAAAAATACTTAACACAAAACAAATTATTCAAATTATTCAAATATTTTCAATCATCTCTATTCAAGTGCCATCTATCCCTGTCTTCATCACTACAACAGGACCCAAAGTGTAACTTAAGATTTACCTGCAATCCACAAGCTAGAGCGATGTAATTAGATCCATTTTGTCAGAAAAATGCAAATTTTAAATCACATATGAGGTTTTAAGTGGTCACTGATGGCATGCACCTATCTGATATGAACATGGCCAAAACCCCAGGCTTCCCTTGCACTGGATATTGTACAGCAATAGTCAGTAAAGCTCCCTACTACCACACCAGCTGTATTTTACAAGGAAAAAAGCAACGTAACTCATGCTTAGGCCATGACAGATCCCCAGAGTTCGGCTCTATAGGAAAGTTATGGCAGGGGGCCATAGGTGTTTGGTTGTTTTGCACTCCACAGGAAACATGCCCAAAACCAGAATTAGCTGCCTACAGAATAACCCCCTCGATATGTGCCAAAAGCAGCCTTTTTTTTCCTCTCAACATCATGCAAACAGCTACTGTAAAAAAAAAAATTAGCTCTTGTAGTAAGTTTTTTAATATGTACAAGCTGGAGTCTCTACTAATTCAATTAGAATGGTAACCTAGCATGGTAAAAGGGGTGTTAATTGACAAAACTGAAATTTAATAATTCCTTATAGAAATGCTGCAGTTACATTAGTTTGCCCCACAGGATGACCTAAATGGAGCACAAGTCCATGGACAGACAGGAACAATCTCCAAACACTCAGCTCACCCTAGGGAACTGGTCCATGATGGCTTTTCTGTATTTTAGTGTCTGTGATGCTCCTGGAGAAACAGTGCCATAAATAGCTAGCCCATAAAGATGCCCGTATTTAATTGCCCCTTCCAATGCTGTACACTCTGCACTTGACTGGCCGGGCATTTTACTTCCCTGTTCTCACCCCAGCTGAAAAATTACAGCCGCCTTGCTCTCTTGGGAAATGAGCTGCAAAGACCAGTGCTCCCAGAGCCTCGCACCCAGACCACCAGCAGGCAGACAGCCAGTCCCACCGGCGCCGTGGCTTACGCTCTGTGCACAGGGACACAAATGATGAGCAGGCAGGCACCAAAGGGAACCTTTCAGCGGGTCACGCTCCTGAGAGCAGTCCTAATTTATGGCATGGGCCAGCATAGCTTCCTTCAGAGCCATGGCACAATTGCTCTTCCACTCCTGGTACACGTCCATGTGCCTGAGGCTCTGCAGGATAAGGGAGAGCGAGTGTTACCCTTTCTATTTTTTCCCCCAGAACTGAAGCTGTTTTTACATTCAGGAAACAAAACTTGACATTTAGGCTGACACATATAGTAGAAGTGACCATCCTCCTGTTTAAAAAAGCAGTATTATTTACTGTGATATGGGTGTATATTTATTTTCTTTCTCATTAATACTACACTGTCTCAGTGCTGTCTTTCCAAATGGTGTTTAGTAGCACTTCAAAGCAGCCAGTTCACATGGGAGATAGCGACCTGCTCTTTTGCTTTGGGGATCACAGAATCACCAAGAGGCTGAAGCCAGAAGGGACTCTGGAACCCATCTCGTCCAACCCTCTGCTCAAGCAAGGGATACCTGGAGCCTGCTGCCCAGGCCAACCACATGCACGTTTGGCAAAAAGTCACTGCTGCAAATTTCTGCCTTTTGGAAGTCACCAGGAAGCCTCCATTACAGGTCTTCCAACCTCAGTCTTTTTATTGCATTTAGAGGTGTTTCTAAACACAACTGGAGCCTTTAGGTGCCCGAAAACACAACCCATAGCAGTCTGAACTGGCCCCTAACTGAGAGGGCAGGTACTTTCAAGAGCACTCTTCAGGCCCTCAGTTTGCGCCTATGATGTGAAAGGCCCAGCTAAAAGGCTGAAATGTTTTCCTGTGAGGTTTGGAGGGCAGATGGAAACAACAAAGTGGAGTTATTGGCTCACCCGCTTGGTGGCCCCCGCCACAGGCTGCCCTCCAACAAGGCATGGGGTCGCAGCAAGCGCTGACTCCTCCGTGCACTGATGACTGCATCCTGCAAGGCGCTGGCTTTCATCGCCTCATCTTGCTGGTTATATTATAAAGAGCAGCAAAGACCACTTGGGGAGGTGGGGGGAAAAAAAAGATTCCAGCGGTGTGAGGAAAACTTCTTGTCAGTAAAAAACATTTTATGTAGTGCCTGTGGCAGCACACAGGGCATGTTATTTACTGTTCCTGCTTCGCCGACATATTATACTGCTGGTTCAGGTGCCACCATCAGAGTGCAACTTATCACCTGGTAGCTCGCAGCATCCTAGAGGAAAGATGACAGTGGCAACTCGTGGCATTTCTTCAGCATTCTGGTGACAGATCTGCAGTGGCTACAGTTAAAGACCCTAGGATTTGTTGTCAACAGCACATTTGTGCTGCAGAGCCGCTAGTTACTTGTACAGAGAGGTGTGCTAAGTTGTAAAGAAGAGGGGGAAGAAGTGCTGTGGTCATATTTCACCCTCCTTAGATACAGAATTAGTTTAAAAAAACCACACGTTTGAGCAATTTTTCTGACAGAGAACACCCATTTCAGGTGACCAAGGCAACCCAGGTGATGTGCTGGATTTGAGGCATCCAGCAGCAGGTCAGGGAGCCCTTCCCCTGCCAGCTCCTGGGGATGATGCCACGGGAGTTCACCCGGGCAGTGGGGCACACACTGCTCCAACCTTCCCACAACAGCCTTCTGCCTTCCTTATCTTCTCCCCCCAGGAGGAAAAATTAATATTTCCAATTTGTTTTTGGTCTGAACACAGACAAAACTACGTTTTTACCAAAAACATTGCACACAACAGAAAGTACAAGTCCTCCACTCTGTTTGGAAGGGCTCAGCTTGTGGGTTGGTAAGAAAGAAAATATTTAAAAAGTGAACAGAGGCAGCAGAAGCAGTGTAAATGTTAGAGTGTGAGACTGGGCAGAAAGCAACGAGGGGAGGGAAGGAGGAGGAGGCCACACTTCAGAAATAGCCTTCACCACTGCAGTGGAGAACAAGCAGCTTGGCACACATTATGTAAAACTGAAGACTTTTACACTCCTCTGCGCAACAGGCACAGAAACAGGGTAGATGTGAAAGGCTATCACTTAGCCCAATTAGCACAGATTTCACTGAATTAGTCAAACCAGAGCCAGAAGACTTGTCTGGTGCATTCCTCAGGGGCTGCTGCTGCATTGTTCCCCTTGTGAACATTATTTCCCAGTACTTTGTCCAGCCCAGTTTTAAATTACCCAAGTGATGGCTCTTCCACAACTTCCCATAGAGACTGTGCCATGATGTAATTTATCTCAGAGGTTTTAGACGTCACCCTTATATTTAGGATGAAATTAAGAAAATTTATGCTGCTAGTTCTCATTATCCTGTCCTTGGAGCACTCTCAACCATTCTCCTCTCTGCCTGAGATTTACATGCTTCAGATACTTGTAAATAGCTGTTCTCCTCCACAGTTATTCTTTGGCCACAGCACACAAATTTATTTTAATCTTTATAAATTAGCCGAGGCAGCCCTTTCATCATTTATCTTGCTCTCCTCCTGCTTTCTTCGAGGTGGTCAAAAGCAGCCCAGTATCTGGGAGCGCCTGCTCCCACCAAACACAGCAGCAAATTTGCTCTGGTTGGAGCAGGAAAGCAGAAGCCAGGAAATGAAGTCTCGCCCCGCAGCTCCGTCGTACAACAGGTTTTCACGAGGCACTGAACTGTTATGAAGATTAAGCTTAGACTGATGCATACAAATTGCTCGCTTCCGAGGGCCTCTCCACCTGTTTGCTGTGTCTCCGGCGTGGCGGTGTTTGCGTGAGGACTGCCGTGCCGGCTGGCATGCAGAGGAAGGCAGCAGAGGTTTCCAGAGTTTCAACCAAAATTCAGGCTCTCCAGCTGAGAGGAGGGAAGTACACTGTAACACACTCACTGCTTCTGTGGATCTGATCACAGCAGGGGACGTGAAAAATACATTGAGATACGGGTTATCCTCAAAATACCTCCCACTTCACTTGGAAGGTGCCAAAACCTGTAAATTCACCCATTTGAATGCAGTTCTCAAATAAGATTTCACACAGCACCCTCAGCCTTTACTGACGCATACCTTTTATCGACAATTTAGATATCTTAATCCTTCAGTGGTTTTTCAGCTCTTAATTCTTCGACTGCTTAAAAAAAAATCGTATCTATCATGATTAATTCATTCTTCATGAGTCCAGGCTGCTTACTGCTCTTTGTTCATTTATGTACTAGCTGTTTACAGATTCTCTCTTAATATTAGCTCTGTTATTTGCTAGAGACTTAAGTCATATTTACCATATGGTAATTGCAGAGATCACATGGACAACAAACAGTGGAAGCGGAGCTGTTACAGCAATTACAGTAAGTGGCAGCAGTCTCCACGTTACCCATCTACTGCCCCACCTTCACTTCGTCTCTCCCCACCTCTGATGTCTTTCCTTGTGGGCTGTATGAAGTCATATGCCGTTCTGATCTCTATAGCACAGGCAAGCAGAGATTTGTTCTTCACTATGACATTATTGGACAGGATTATTCACCTTTTGGTCTGTGTTTCAACTGCAGGTCTGCCCCACTCTGCAACAGCACTAACTTCTTCCTCTGCCAAGGGTCTCGACGTGCCACACCTCAGACATCTCACTGAGGTAGTCACAGCAGAACAGATCTTACAGAGTAGGAATAAGTTCAATGGAGCAGATCTTTAACCCAATTGGATGCCTTGACCCCACTGAATTCATGTGTTTTTCTCTGGCCACCTAAACATGATTTAGCTTTCCTACAGAAAACCAAACGGATTACTACAGGAGGCCACTGCTGTCTTGTCCAAAGAAATACATGAGTTTTTCTGTTTCATTCCTGCCAAGAGCACTGGGCAGGTCCCACACCAGAAGGGAATCAAGCCATACGTGGCTTGATTCTTCAAGAAGATTCCCCCCAAAACATCAGGATTTCATACATGTATTCTGCCACAAAGGTGACACAACAAAGACATCACGGCTTGGGGGCACACAACAAAGCACCTTGTCAGAAAAGGAGGCTCCTCCCTTGCCATTTCTAGCATGCCTGCAGCGATACTCCTCTAACCTAAAACCCAGCACTCAGCAAGTGTGAACTGCGATACTGGTGAAGAACATTTAGCAACTTGGGTGCAGACTGATGTGCATCAGAAGAATTTCCTAGCAAAGTACATGACAATCATGTGTTTCTTTCCCCCCCCCCCAAAGCGGGAGAAGTACCATTTCCATTGTATTCAGACCACTCCAGGTATCTCCATACCATATGCACTTCTCAACATCCCCCCCAGTTCCTCCCTTCCCCCTGTGCTCCATGCTGGCCCCAGATTTGCTAAAACTAGTCCTGCCAATGGGAGAAGCTGAGTCATGGGAGGTGACCACGTCAGCCAAAGGCACTGAAACGAGAGAAGAGAAGGAGAAAAACCTCCTTCCACAACCCCAGACCCCAACAAATGTCCGGTGTCACCTTGGATCAGCTTCCTGAAGTGCCTCATCCTGGCGGTACAACGACAGGTTTAATGCTGGTGCTTGGGTAACATGCTTATCCCCATGCAGCCACCCGCTGTATGGTCTATTTAAGTCACTGAGGCAAAGAGAGGACAGCCTAAATTTTGCCACCGAGGAGCACAGCCTTTGTTATTGATGCTAGCAGTCCCACATCTCCAACAGCTTTACAGAGGAGCTCAGAGCCCGCTTCAGGCGCTGCAGAAATTACCTTTCCCTCCATTTCTGCAAAGAGAAGACTAGAACGGAGATGTGCTCTACTTGCTTTGAAGTCCAAATCTCTCCTAAGACAAGGCTAGGCAAGAAAACGGCGGGGTCCCTCGCTTACCAGGAGTATCAGCGGAGGACTGGCTTGAGCTAAGGCAGCAGTCACCAGCCTGCATTCACAGCCTTGCTCCACACTCGGCCCATCCACTGCTCCCTCAGCTCAGAAAGTCTCTCCTGCCCGGCCGTACTTCCATGGCAGCGCCCCAAACTCTCCCTGCAGTCGCTGGTGACAGTCACTCCTGTCATCTGGGAAACCCGTCACAGGTGACAGGAAGGCCTGCTTCGCTCAGGAGCAGCCACCAGCGGGTAAGGAGCGGTGGAAGGGGCAGAGGGTCCCCAGGGCAGAGCCACCGCTGCTTGTTAGTTAGAGGCAGTGACACGAACGGGTGGACGAGCGAGCACAAAGGGACTTTGACAAAAAGGACAGTCGCTCTTAAAGACAAGCAAAGCCTTGAAACGAATCTATTTTGCTGTGGGAGCTCAATGAGCAGACAAATGAATAAAAATGGGTTTCCAGTGAATTAGAGCCCTGTGTCCCAACAACCCTTCTCTCTTCAGTAACCCTTCCTCTGCCTATTCTCCTTGTCCTCCGCTGTCCAGTCTTGCACACGAATACTTCCATGCCCCCTCCTCTGGCCACCCCCACACCCAGCTCCCAGCCAAGCAAGAGGTAATCCAGACTCTCTCTGCAACAGCAGGTAGATGAAGTTCCCAGAGTCCTGCATGACCAAGCACATTTCTCAGCCCTTTTGTTACACCCCTGCCCATCCCCTGGCCCCTCCTGGGATAACAGCCATGGCCAGAGGGCTGGAGCTGGTCAACCAGGCCAGCAGATGCCAGAGGGTAACACCAACAGAATGCTCCCAGCCTCAAGGTTATTTTACGTAGTGAGCACTGGAAACTTTTTAAATTCTATGCTGTGCATTTGTGCAACCTGTGGAACTCAAGAAATAAATTAAGAGAAGTACTGGAAGGCTCAAAGCAAAACATATGCATGTAAATACTCAAAACATCCATAGGTTCAACAGCCAGGATGCATCCATCCTTTTGGTCCAGAACATACTCTATCCACTTGTGTACTGCTTTTTATGAAATTCACTGATGTGCATGTACAGTGAAAGCAGGAAAGGCCCTTCCTATCCGAGCATCTGCATCCTGACCGGGCCAGCCGCTCTCTTTGGCCCAGCAGCCAAGCCCATGTGGGCCTGAGACGGGCAGAAAGCCACATGCATGGGATAAATGCAGGGCTGAATGTGTGAGCACTGCTGTTAGAAGACTGGGAAGCTGGAAGGCATGGAGTTGTTGTGCGATGCGGGGAGTTGGGACAGTTACTGGAGCATCATGAAGAAAATCGTGTATTTAGGAAGGAAAAGCAGAGGGCCAGAGCTGGGGGAAGGAGGGGTGGCCGTAACTCACCGAGGTGCATGAGGCAGCACGGAGATGGGTCTAGGCAAGCAACAAGCAAGCTGGCAGTCTTGTGGGAGTGACAGAGGCACACCCAGCGTAGCTGAGCATCTTCTCACCTTCAGTCTCCTGGTGCGATTCCCCAGAGGGAAGGCAGCTCCGCTGTGCTCTGAAGGTTAAGCTGTGCCTTCTGCCTGGCACAAGAGCACCGTGCAGCCAATGGGCAAAACTGCCTACCTACTTAAAAGCAAACCCCAACACTGCCAGGAGGGACAGGCTTTATTTTTAGCTGGGACACCAGCAGGGTCACTGCTGGTGCTGCGTTTCCCCACGGAAGCCAGGGTTTCATGAAGTGTGCTGCGTGCGCAGGGTCACTGCAGGGGAAACATCTGTCAGGTCAGGTTTGGGGAGATGGATTATTTAAGTTAGGGAAAAGGAAACATTTACTACAAGAAGTGAACCTGAAACTACTCTGTAAGGTTGAAATTGAAGGGAAAGATGATGCATAAAGAGTCAGAGCAGGCGGTAATTAAAGTGAGGGCATCTTCTAGTGCACCCATCTCCGGGATGCCCAGACAGGAGGATTCTCCACCACACTGAACTCCAGCAGCATCCTCTATGCTTATCTCATATCACCCAAGTTTTGAAAGGCTCACTCCTGTCTGGGGGCTGCCAAAACAAAAGCAGCAGCATGTCATTATCCCTCATCAGGATTCTTTACAAAAGAAAAGCCCACACTGAGAGATCCAGCTTGCATTTTACCTTCAAGACAACAACATCGAGACCTCCATCTCACCCTGGCACTCAGGTCCTCACACAGGGGCACCCAATTAGCCCCGAGGCAGGCAGCTCCCCCAGGGCTCTCACAGCCGTAGCATACTGGCTAATTAATCACAGCACACTCAGCAAGCACAGGGCAGCAGCACAAACAGCCCACTGCTGCTCCGCAAGGAGTCCGGTCTTTTCCTGCTAGTGGGTTTTGGGGGTGCAAACCTAATAAAGCAGTTGGCACCACTCCCATTTGCACGGCCTGCGAATGAGGTCTGGAGGCTTCAACGTGGTGAGGTTGTTGCTGATGAAATGCTGAGTGCTAGTGCGAGGCTTTCAAGGGATGTGAAGGAATTGAGAGCAGAGGGGAAGTTCTTCAAAATGAGAGTAAAATGAGAACCTAGGTCCATTTGGCATGCTGCATCTGAGAAATAGCTTGGCCTGGACTCTCTGTGTTTGATTGGATTTTTCAACCAGGATCAACCCCTGTACCTGTTTTGGGGAAGATTTTATATAAAAAATTATTTTGTCTTCCCCCCCCCCCCCCGCTGATATTTGTGTGTCTTAATAGCTTATGAAGCGTTTTGCAGACCCCATCGCTCTTAGCTTCTTTGCAACTAATTTGCATTCAGGACTATCCATCTCATCAAGAGCAGACTTCAAGGCTGAACCAACTCCAAGCCTTAACTGCTTCAGGCAATTCAGGCAGAGGCTTTACAGGTGGAAGCCGGGCTTCTTAAGCCAAGCTGAACATTTTCCACCTCCGGTCATTTGCTCCCACTCTGCGCTACCTCTTGCCTTTTTGTTGGCATAACTGTTTGCATGGCTTTGCCACCAGTAAGGACCAGGAACAGATCTGGATGTAAAGCAGACTGAATCCAACACCTAGCCACATATTTTGCTGTGCCAATAACCTGCAGGGGGTGGAACAGGAGCAGGAAGAAGCAGCCAGGGTGGGAAGGCTGTAGAAACCCAAATAGAAACGACAAGCATGGCAAGGGCATTAGCTGGATGGGCGGGGGCAAGTTTGCCTCTTGCAGCAGTGAATCCTGCAACATCTGCTGGACAATTTATCAGCCTTGTCCCACTACACAAAGGCAGAAACTTCTCCACCTGCAGTTTTTCCAACCAACGTGCATGTTCGAGGGTCACTGCATCAGCCCAGTCAAAAGCATGGAAGATGATTAAGGTGAACTTTCAACTCTGCATCAAAATATTGCTTCCCACCAAGGAACTGACACCTCGAGGTGGAAAACCAAGACATCCAGCCCTTGGTGCCCCCACAGCAAATATTCCAGACTGCCCACAGAGGGGAGGGCAAGACAAGGGCTTCTTCGCAGAGTTTTACTGTGAGCCCCCATCTGTCAGCAGCTGAGGGCGACAACGGCACAAGGCAGAGGCAGCACTGCCCTCCCCTCCTTGGGCCAGGGAGCTGTGGGACAGGGCACCAGGAGCCCTGGGGTGGGTTTCACAGCCTGCCTAGACCCTGGTGACAGACTCCCTCCTACCACTACTTGCATCAAGAGGAGCTAGGGCACATCCAGCTGGAGTGGCAGCCCAGGCGCAGGGTGAGGTGTCGACATGTGCCAACGTTGGTTTTGCCCCTGCTGTGGCCCGGAGAAGGAAACCAGCTTTCACCAGCACACTGGCACCCTGCACCACTGGCACTGGAGGCCCCTGTTCACTCCCGGACATGTCACCTTCCACACAACCTCACCAGTCACATCTACAAAGTCTCCTCTCTTCTGATTAAAACCGTATTCTGCCTTGCTGCTGGATACTGCTGCTGTTTGCTTTGAGACAGCCTCCAAGTACCAGTCCAGGAGTGGGAGATGATGAAAGCAGTGGCAATGCAGTCTCGTATGTCTACAGTTTCTAAAGCTCTTTGACACCTCCCTGGATGCAAAACATGCCCAGCAGCAAAGGATATTTAGTATTTCTGATTGCTCTTGACCTGGCTGTCTCTGCTGTTGTCCTGAGTTAGGAGGCTTAGGTAAAAAGACAGCAGAGTATGCTAAAGAAGCAAATAGAGCAAGCCCAGCTTTGCAGCCTTGAAATAATCTGCTAGTGAATGGAAAGGCTGAATGGAAACAGAAGCTTCTTCCTAAATCTGAGTGCTCTGGAAATCTCCCTGTTTTATTCTGATGGAAAATCCTCATTGGAGTGTTTAGTTAGAAAACAAGCTATCATCATAAAAGAAATGTTAAGAGCCCTAAGCTCCCCTCTCTCCCATGATGTCAACTGTCAGAGACATCAGTGACAGCTCAGCTGTGTGATCAAAGGCTCCAGCAAGCGGATTTAAAGACAGAATTACCACAAAATTGAGAGTTGAAGGAGCATGGGGGCCTGCTGGTCACCTGTTTATAAATGTGTCTTATGGGGTGAACCAATTACTCCGTGACACCGTATTGCAGGAACAACACCTGCTTCTCCTCACTGCAACACTGGCAAGACGGGGGTGGTGGTACCTTCAGACTGGCCTGACACATCGCTGCTGCTTGATGCCTTGTTATTCCTGCAAAATCCTGAGAGCAGGAGGCCTTTGCACACATACGTCTGTGATGGCCATCACCCAGAGTCTGCGGTTTAAAACATTCAGGCAAGGAAAGCAGAGGGGAAGGAGGGAAGCCAGCTACTGCCTTTACCACGTTACTTCCCCAGCAGCCCAATGGGCCCTTCACGCTGCAGGAGACCCAGCCTTGGGGTGGGTCCCAGATTTCTTTCTGGAGGTAAGCAGGGACAGCAAGCTCGCTAAATGCCCCAAACCCCACGTCACTGAAATCAGCAAACACCAGACCGCGAGCTCAGCTGTGCAGAAAGTGCTTTAGATGTGCCCCAAGAAGAGCTTATGATCTCACGTGTCTCACAGCGCACAAAACTCTTCAGGACAGAGCCTGTCATTTATTAGACATTTGTATGGCACTTAGAAACATGGGCCCCCAGCTGGGCTGATGCCTTTAGGAGTTACTGTTATCTAAACATTAAATCAACAATAGTATTCATCTATGCCACAATACCTAAACACAGTGCGTAATGGTAGACAGAGCATCACAACTATCAATTTCCTGGCTACAGAGATTCATTTTCCATATTACAGAGATTTTTTCTTGTCTGTGTAATCTAATTTCCTTCTTTTTTTTTTTTTAAATACAGAATTAGATATTACTGCCTGATTAAAAAAAAATACCTGGCAGACAATCAAAGACATCTTTTTAACTGTTGAAGCACATGAAAGGCATCTGAAACACAACAACAACAAAGAACAAGGAACTATTTGTCAACGCTGTTTGGTCATTGGGGAAGCTTAGGGGAGGAGACCGATGCTGTTTGTTTAAAACAAGCAAACAAAACCTTGACAGACAGACCATTTATCTGTGTAGCGCTTCACTTTAAAAAATATTGGTGGAGGAAATACATCTTAACTCGCTTTCCGATAAAAAGTGCTGACACACTCAGTTATGGCTCTTCCCTTCCCTGGGGATGGACCCTCCGAAACCGTGTGGGATCAGGCACACGTGGCAGCAGGTCAGCCCAGGCCCCCTTGCACCCCATCACGCACTGGCTGGGGCAAGCTTGTCCTCACCAAATCCCCATAAAGGGCTGAAAAACATCATTAGCTGCTTTGTGCAAACGAGACGTGAACCCATGTGCCCACCAGCACGCCAGAGGCTTGCCACGGAGGCTGGGAGCCCACCTGTGTTTCCACTGCCCTCACACAGGACCTTGGCAGCGGGATTACTGCTATACCTTCTGCATCTGGGCAATGCTTGAACCACTGACTTACTAGAACAGGACTCATACTTAGCTTGGAGGAAAAAAAAAAGAAAAAAGAAAAAAAATACAAAGAGGCTGCTCTGCTGCACCTATTACCTATTCACATTCATTCCTCTTCTTCCCCACCCTGACTGGTGTTACCCCCTTTTATTTACAACAGGAGGGTGACCAACGTACCCCCATCACGTCGCACACTAGCAGCAGAACCAAGGGCTCCTGTGCTGCTCCTGCTCTTCCCCGTCTGGCCCTTGGCAGCAGCTGGACGTGCTCTTTTCTAACATTACTACTCCTGCTCAGGAAACAAGTCTCGTTCCAGTTGACCATAGAAGCCTGACTGCAAGCATCAAACACAAATTACTTTCTTAGCGAAACCATCGCCAGGGCAAACAAATGCCTGCAACAGCAGTGGATGGAGCAGGACGGGGAACTCCCTAGAAATGTTCGTGCCTCCTGGGAGCGATGCCTCTCCCCACTGCACCAAACCTCCAGAGCATCTCTAAGGCCTCCGTGTCTCAGCAGTCCCCCAAGGCCAGCAATGCTCTGGCAGGCCTCCCGCCGTGCCCCCAGAGAGCACGGGGTGAGTGCTCTTGGCTGGGAAGGTGCTGCCGACTGTTACCTAAGTCTTCCAGCACTGTCCTCTCCAGAGATAAAAAAACTGCTCAAGAAAATCACCCTTTTGCTCTATGAGGAGATGTGAGGGATTAAAGAAACATACACATATGCACACGGAGGGGAGGATGTGTGTATGGCACATGCAGTTCCTCCAGTGTCTCACCTTAGATCTGAAACGTATTTTCTGGGTGAAATCCCCCAGACAAGCCCAGGAATAAACCACGGAGCCAGGGAACCAACTATTACTCCACATTTCCACTTGGGGGAGAGGGGGGAAAATGCCCATATCCTCATGTTTTAGAATAATTCAAATAATAATAATTTAAAAAGGCAAAAAGGAAAACACTGGCAACGGTTTCATCTCCTGCCCAGGGCGATACTTTAGACACAGGTGAAAAAAATAAAATAAATAAAGCCCTGACGAGAGGCTGGGCGGGAGGAAGAGCAAGAAATCACCCAACATTTAGGCCAGCTTGCGTGCGTGTGCGTGCGTGTAATTTCTCTCCCCCTCTCCCCGTCGGGGGCTGCGGGGGCCCCGCCGGCAGCCCCGTGCCCTATTTCGGGCAGCCCTGGCGCAGCAGCCAGCTATATTTGACACCGGGGGTAAACAAGCCGGCACCGGCGGACGGAGCGCGACAGCTGCCCGGGACGGCGGCCTCGGGGCCCCCAGCAAGAGATGGCCCAGCCCCCCCGTGGGGGAAAATAATAATAATAATACTAGCAATAAGAAAATTAAGGGATAAAAAAAAATGAAATTTTAAAAAAATGAAAAATTAAAAAAAAATAATAATGAGAAAATAAATTTATAGCACTGCATGAGAGGCGCTTCCCCGGGCACCGCCGCCCCCCCCCCCCCCCCCCCCCCCCCCCCGGCATCCCTGCGGGCCGCGCAGCGCCGGGCCGGGCCGGGGCACCCCCCCCGGCGGCGGGAGGGCTCCCGGGACCGGGGTGCCCCCGCTGCCCCCCGCCGGAGCCCCCCCGCCGCCGCCAGGCCCCGGCCCCGCGCCCCCTCCCCGGCGCGCAGGCTGCAGCGGCGGCTGGGCGCCGTACGCAAAGCGCTGCCCCCGCAACACACTCACGCACACACACACACACACGCACACGCACGCAGAGCCGCCGCGGGGACACGGCAGAGCCCAGCGGGCTCCCCCCTCCCGAAATATGGGGACCCCCCCCCCTTCCCCGTAGCCCCCCTACCATCCGCATGCGAGGCGTGAGCAGGCACTCGATGGCAGGACACCCAAGCGGCAGCCTCGCCTTCCCTACGGAGCAGGGGTAGCACCCTCTTACTTACCCCTTCTGGCTGCTTTCCTGACTTTATTATTTTATTATTATTATTATTTTTGAAGGTGGGGGGGGGGGCTCCGCTGGCTCCCCGCTATAAATCCTTCCGGTTCCTAACGGAGCTCACTGCATCCCGGGGGCAGTCACCGGCGCCGTGCGGGGGCTTCTCCTCTGCATGTCAGTCCAACTTGCCGTGCTCGCTACGAAACCTGTGCTCTCTTTTGCAGCTGTCAGGGTGAGCGGGGAGGTGCATCTGGAAAAGGGGGTGGAGGGGGGGGGGGGGGACACACACGCGTAAAATGTTGATAAATCCACCAGCCTCGATCTTCAGCTCCGTGCCGGCTAGTTTGGGGAGGGAAGGGAGAGCTGGCGAAGGGGGAGGAGGATGGAGATGGTCCTGGGGGGGGGTGGGAAGAAAATGGGTTGTACCCCAGATCGCAACTGAATCTGCTGGGCTTCCCCGCTCTCACAGCGCCGGGGCTGTGCCCAGGCTTCCCAGCATCGCGGTGCGCGGCGGAGCGCTGAGCCTGTTTTCTGGGAGACGGCGAGGTTTGCACAACTGCAGCAAGAAGCCAAATCAAAAAGCCAATCTGCGAGCCTCCAAACTCCACGTCACCCTATCAGCTGGGAGCGAGAGCTGCAACAGAATTACAAGCCATGCATATTTATTCTTCTGAACCCAGGGGGGGATTTTCAGATTGTTTAAAGGAAGCCACAATGAAACCAGAGCGAACCCTTTCCAAAACAAATACAAGCAGAGCAGCTGTCTTGCATGTAACGTGCACACACACATCCCTGTGAGATCTCCATGGGTGTATATATAGATGTAGGCACACACTCATGGAGCCGCGGTCGCTCCTGCACCCTACCCTCCAAGTATATTGACTTGACTTTGTGCATTTCAAGCAAAGGAAGGAACACACACAGTAGCTGAGCCTCAGAGCAGAAGATATTGACTGCATATCGTAAATTCAAGGGATCTGCCAAACACTTCTGTGAGATTAAATATAGGCAATGTAATTACATAGGCAGCGTTAGTCCTGGTAACCATTTGAAGCTATGTGCTTTGGTTTGCGCTTGCAGAAACCACCCTTTTTTTAAAAAAAAAAAAGTCAAATAGTAACTTGTGAGACAGCAAGTCATTTTAAGGCAAAAAATACACACTGCCTCCAAAGTTGCTATTTGACTTTGGCAGAAGATAACTGGGGGCTGGTTTCCATGGCCGTGGAACAGGGGAGTAGCTTTGTGCCTTACACAAGACACACAGCAGTGTTTGCACATGGGTTTGTCTCCCCTCGCAATTCCCCCTATTTTTGCCAGCCGCTACCACAGCAGTTATGGGCAGATATGTGCCTCCAGCGGCTTTACCTTCTGGCATGGCTTTTCACTCCTTGGAGAGCCACAAAACCCAGGTGCTGTAAGGTAACAACCCCTGAGACAGCTGCATGGGGTAGGGCCGTTCTGCCCAGGGGTGGGTTATTTCATCCTCCAGAGAGAAGCTGGGAGCCTCTAAGTTCCTGAAAATCAGCTGCTACATTCTGGTTACGGATCCACAGGGCAGCCCCTGGCCCCAAGGTGTTAGGACAGAAGGGATCTGGAGACCTGGAGGAGCAGTTACCTATTCTGGTCTGGCTACTTGCTGCCTGCAGTTGGAAACGCAGACAGAGGCAGCTGGTGAAGGATGCAGTTACTGCCAGGTGGGGTGAACGAGTAGGAGGCAGCAGCACAGAACATCTCATGGGGCCCGGCCTCAGCCCTGTATCTCCCCAACCCTCCTTGCTGTTCCTGTGGTCCCCAGATAACCCAAACAAGGCAGTGACCAGGCAGGAAGGTGGCCCAGGACCAGGGTGACACAGGGACGCAAGTGCTGGCCCACACCAGACATCCTCTGGGCGGCCACCTTCAGACCTCGCACCTCTGCCAGGGGACAGGCCCTGAGGGTGGTGGCTCTCCAGCTTCCTCCAACACCAAGGGGAGGATGAGGTCCCTGCTGGCACAGGGGAACCCTCCTGAGGCAAGGCACCCCATCAGGAGGTCCCAAACAACCACTTGTGCTTAGCTCCCAGAGAGCAGGCCTGGCAGCAAGGCCTGGTGGTTAGGAGCAGCTCATGGCAGGAACCGGCCCTGGGGGTGGCACGCAAATTGACAGCTGAAAATAACTTCAGACAGACAGGAGCTCTTCATTGTACGCAGACGTTTCATTTCACCTCATCTCCACAGCTAAGGACATAAAATCATGCCTAATACATTTAAGAAATGCTCCCAGGCATTTCTCTCTTTCCTCCTGTTCCATATGGGCCTGGTCTTGCGTTGCTCAGTTCAGGCAGAAAATGTTCATCACAACAGGGAGTATATGAAATTTTTTATCTCCTTAGTCTTAGAGGTGTGCTTGCAAGGTACTAACTTGAGATGAAAGCATCCAAACACTATATACTAACACTAATAAATCTATCTTTTTTATGTGAGCTTTGGCAAATAAAATACAGGGATCTCAAACTACTAGACTGCTTATTACCATTTCACTAAACAATGCTGGATCACAGTTTTTTAATGAATACCAAGGTCCCATGATGTTTCAAGTGTTACCTAACCTAAACCACTGAAAGACCATCAAATACTAATATACTTAAACATACATGATTTCTTTCATAAAAGCTTTTCTTGCTCTCTGTGAATGACAAGCATATTTAATAATTACACTGTGCAGCAACAAGAGCAAATACAAAATTTGTAAAGCAAAAACCATTCACTTTCAGACTCCTCCATGATCACCTGAAACTGAAATCCCAGAGAGACAAGATCTCTTGTGAACCAGAAAGGCCTCTCTGAGCTCTTGAGAGTTGGAGCAGAACAAGAAATACAGACTTTGTTCTCCTTTCCTTGTCCAGTAAGATTAAAAAACATTCTTCTAACTTAATCCATGATTTCAGCATCCTATGGCTTCACTCTTCTGCTGGCAACCATGCTGTTAATAAAGATACTGCCAGCAGAATGTACCTGACAGCAGCGCTGTCGATAAAGACAACCTGCGTAACAGGCATCGACTTGCAACATACAATTAAAAAGTAAAACAAAACACTGCCGGTGTTGTACAAGTTCTGGAAGAAACTCTGGGAGCATTTAACTGAGTAAGAAAGGATCTATTCCTAACTCTTCATCCACCTAGTATGCATTTAACACATACAGGTAAGAATTTCACACAGCTCCCATCCAAAATTTAGACCAATATGGCCAAGCTGCAGGCTTGGCTCTTCCTTGGAAAATTCCTAGCTGAGCAAGTCCAGAGAACTTACCCCCACCAACTTGCTGTCCTTCTCTGACCTTTCAGCTCTTGGTCTACTTACCAAAGGACAGCCACAAACATGATCCACATTTACTCTTGTCGCTCAAGTACAAGCAGCCCCACTGCTTCTGACCTAAGTTTGTATCCAAGGGTCTGGCACAGCTCCCTACTCTCGTTCGAGGTTTGGTCTTGGTGCACCTGGCTTGTGTCATGTTATTTTTTCATAGCTTTGCTTTTCCTACCTCATCAGCTTTCATCGGGTGCCTGCTCAAGTTAATATCAGAAGAGATGGGTTAATGTGACATTTATTAGTACGATGCATCTGCAGAGCCTTGAAATGAAGTTCCAGATCTGAGAAAAAATTACTTTCTAGGGGAAATAAGGAAAGGAGTCACCACGTAGGAGACAGCTTCAAGGCTATTTGTGATTACAGAGCAAATGAATCCAGATTAAACATAAAATCTTTGCTTTTCTTTTTTTTTTTTTTCCCCTCCCATAAAAGCCTTCTTTGTAAACATGACTGGAGCTTTGAGGGCCAAGCAGGGCTTTATTCACACTTTCTCACTGGTGCATAAGAGACATCAAACCCATCAGACAAGCCATGGGACACCTGGGACAGTCCATAGGACTTCACGGTGCTTACCATTACCAGCAGGCCATTCCTCCAAAGGTCCTAGCAAATGGATTCCTGCCACAGATACACACGGAAGGATGAAACACTGCTTGTTCATTTAGCCTTTGTGCACTGATCAGGAAGGAGTGAAAGCTTTTGATCACTCTGATCCACAGATGCGGCTTTAACATAAGCTCCTCTGGTCAAAGCTCAGCACAGAGCTTCCTGTGAGGTTTAGTTTGGGGTCAGTGTCTGTGTTCCTCAGGTCTTTCTCAGGAGGATGGACAGTTCTGTGTGTGACCAACCTCACTACAGGAACTGAACACAGAGCAATGTAGAGACAAGCCCAAATGTAGGTTACTGTTACCACAAACATGTCCTGCTCTGTGCTTGCCAAGGATATTCTTTGTACATGAACACAGACCTAAAGGAAAAACTTAAAGCAGCTTTCAGATACTGTGTGCAACAATAAAAATAAATGAATAAAATAATAAAAAAACTACCTGGAGATAGTTGTTAATCACTGGGAGCCCAGAGCAACTCAAATCCTTAAAAACTTTTGATGAGAAGTGACATCTTCCAAAGAATCACCTGACAATGAAGGAGAGTAAGGGCAGACCTCAAAACCAGATTTCGGTTATGAGGTGGAATTCAAAGTGGATTTTTCCAGCATTTTAATTGCTAACTGGGGCTGGTATTCGGGGGGGACCTTCTCATGTTGAGAAGCTCTGAGACTTTCCTTCTTTCTAGGCAACTTACAGCAATAGTTCCATACCAGTTCTGTTATAAACTATAGTATATATCTGGGATGGGTTTTATAGCATGTGATTTTTCCAGGAAGGACCAACAGGACTCTGCTGCTTACAGCACTGGAGTATGTGCCTGGCTAGAGGGCTCAAGCAGATTCAGAAGGCCTCTTCCAGCTGCAGTGACTAATAATTAGCAATCAGCACCCACAATGCTGGAGCTGCACCCATTTTCTCAGCTGGTGAACAAGTACACGAGGCTCAGATTGTGGAACTGGATTGGACCTGCTCCTCTCCCCACTCTCACTAAAGAGCAAGGAGCCTTGCCTCAGCTGAGGTTTGGCATAACAGATGTGACAGCAACAGGTATTAGCACAGAAAGAATTCTGGAAGCATATCAGTGCATTCTGATGGGTTCCCATACATGTCTCACAAGGCTCTAGAAGAGGATTTGGTTCTCAGACATGTCAGTTTGTTTAATAGCTTCCCAAAATCATTTCAGATTCCAAAAGTCAATGGGAAAAGCTCTTATTTCATTGATTTCAAAACCCAAGGAAGACAAAATTGATTGTACCTCTACCACTCTGGTTTCCCTTTTAAACACTGGCACCAAGATTTTTTTCTGCTTCCTGCACTACATGCTGGCTAATAACATGAGAAAAATCCACATTTCTAAAACTAAGCCAGGCCTTTGTGGAGAGGAGGATTCACAGCTACTCTAGAGCTGCAATTGGTGCTTCCGCCATTTGCTGTGCACTGGCTAGCTTTCACATGCTTCTCTCGGACTCTTCCCCCTTTCCTATTCCTTCAAAATTTTGGGTAAGCTTCTCCCTAGAGAGCAGTCTTACCATTTGACTGTACTGCTATTGTTAATGAAAAATGGTCAGGGTTACGTTACACACAGAGCACACAGGTAGCAGGTATCAATACCTGGCACATGGCCTGTGGGTGCCCCTGCCCTGTAACCTCAGAGCAGCTGCTGGGAGGCTGCACATGAGGTTTCACACCATGGTTTGCCGCTGCTTCGAGCGTGCAGGATGCTGGAGCTGAAGGCCCCAGACCTCAGGGGATGCTACCAGACAGCACACTACAGACCTTGATAACACAGTCCAGGGGGGATAACAATAAATGCTGGATAAAGATAGAATAAGATTTTACTATTCCCTTAAGGTGAACGTAATAATTTTCTTAGCAAAACAGCTGAGACCTACTAAAAATGTCTCCTATGCAATAGTGTCTCTTCCTTTAAAAAACTGGGACAAAGCGAAGAGCGCCAGATTGTCTCTTCCCCTCCAGCACTTCGAAGAAAGCCATGCTTCCCTCCAGGAGACTCCGATCCCAGTTTATAAAACTCAGGGGGAAAAAAGACCTTTAAAGTAAATTAACATCAGCTGTTAATGAACGTTAAGAGTTTAATTAAAGGAGCGAAAGGCTTGTGCATGGAGGCACTGGAGAGGTGCATCATCCCAGGGTACCCATGGCCTTTCCCCAGGTAGCACACGGGGACAAGTGCTCTGGGCACGGAGCCAGGCCCCAGACCACTCTGGTGATGCCCAGGGGCAGGGACAGCCTCCCCAGGAAGAGGCCGGGTCTGCCTCCACCCTCAGCATTGAGGACGTTAGTCTCTCATTACAGCTGTCCTTCTGACACGTGTTGTGGTTCTGGATAAAGCAGGTGGTCCTGTATAAAACATCGGTTATCCCTTCAAGTGTTGGTTTATTCAGGTGCTCCTAAAATTTCCCTTAATACACAACACATATTTTGTCTATGTTCAGGCTCTGCCCTGTCCACATGCCGCCTCTTGCTCACCCTAGCCTCTCCCCACCAGCCCCTGTGCACTGGCACGGTGGGTTCAGCCCTTGCTCTTCATCAGCACAATACTTATGCAGTGAACCTAGTTATGCAGTGAACCTGGAGGAGCTCTGTCTGTCTTTCCTCAGCAGTGGATCTGCACCCCATGGTGTGCAGAAAGAGACCTGCAGTGAGGCATTTCTCACCTCCCAAGGCTGCTGCAAGGGCTAATTACTTGACACTTGCCTGCAATGCCCTCCAGAGGATCAAGGTGTGGTTCAGTACACCCATTATGTGGCTCATTACAGGCCTTGGTATTTACTAGACAAGAGAAAGAGCATCCCTGGAGCGGCAACAGCATGAAGAAGCCTCCTTAGCGTTACACACTTCTACTCACACCACCAGAGCAGCAGGACCTGCTGCGCTCAGATCCCCCTTCAGCTAGTCCTGCCATGAACCCTGCACTCCTCCACCAGCTGCTGTCCCTACCACCACCCTCTCACTGGTTTCAGTGGTATCTGGAGATGGAGCAAGCCCTCACTTGCTCCTCAGCACGCTTATATTCCTGTGGTGTTTCACTTACATCCTTCTCATTACTGAGAAGGAGAGTGGAGGGTAGCTCCATACCCCACAGGACACAAGCTGGACTTCTTTGGTGGACGTGTTGAGATTGTAAGTCCATTGCCTGCTTTCATGAACAAGGAATATAGGTTCAAAAAAGGAAAAAGAAATATTATTAGAAGGACCAAAGCCTCAATGAGTCCCATCACTTCCCCCAGCTGCTGCTGTGTATAATCATTTTCATAGTGTATCAGGAAGTGTGAAATCACCGATTAATTTTATGACTGTGATTTTCATCACAGAAGGTGGGGACGTAAAACCTTTCTCTCGTCAGTGCAGCTGCAGGTTCATTCTCAGCTCCCAAGCCTCCTCCCTTACCCCAGGTACCGCTGGGGAAACCAGTGAGACAAAACGCTGCAAACCAGGTCACCCTTCCTCTTTGACGGAAACACGCAGACAAGCTCCAGTCCTCGCTACAGAACCCCCCAGGGTGCTGGGACATGGAGCAGAGGAAGTTTCCTTCACAGACTTGTCAACAGTGCTCAGTAAATAAATTAAACGTGCGCTTCCCCCAGGGCTCCGCTGCCGGGCGAGGCTCTCTCGCGCCTGCCAGCAGCAGAGAGGCAGGGCTCTGGGCCGGGACCCCCTGGCTGTGAAGCACCAAGTGCCCCAACTCACACCCAGGTGCCTGTGCTCAGCACTCACAGCTCTCTGAGCACTGCGCTGTCCTCAGCCACGCCAAGGGCCTCCACCTCTTGTAGGCCTAATTCAGACAGCGCACACTCCTGAGCTATGGAGACCCCTCTCTGGCCTGCAGAAGCTGAGGGCAATCCCTCCTTGCACCCACCCATGCCCACCAGTTTAGGAGCCCTCCCTTGCTAGAGGTGCTTAGAGACACGTGCATGAGCTGCTGACCAGCCCAACATTACCACAGAGCATAGGGGGAAAGACAGAGCTTCCAGTCATTTTTAGCAAAGTGCAGATGATGATGAGATAACATCCAATCCTGATCCTGTGGAAATTAGCTGGAATTTTGTCATAGTCAGCACTGTAGTCCATGCTACACTGCTTGAGCCTAGAGAACCAGCGCAGTGGTGGGCAGGAAGCGAAGCATCCTGCATCCAACACCTTCTGAGAGGAACTCTCAGAAGCAGAATGAGACGTGGACTCTGTCCAGAGCAGCACAGCTACAAACCCCCTCGTGGGGTATATCGACAGGCCTTTACTGACAACTGCTGAGTTCATGTCTTCTGCTAAAAACCAAGCTCACAGACAAACAGGGCATTGGTTTGGCCCTGACCTCAAACTGGAGTGGAGGTGATTGCTGTCCCACAGAACTGGCTCAGTGCCTCAAAGAGAAGAGAGCAGCGTGTGCGGAGACCTCCTCACACAGCCTGCATCCTCCCTGGGGACCTACTTCCTCCTTCACATGCCACCCTGGCATCGCACTCTGCCTGTTTACTAGTTAGTGAAGCAGGTGGGAAAGCAGCAACAATTCTCCTGCCTCTCTGTTTTGGGCTTGTGTTAGCCATCATGCACGAAGTGACAAGCCCACAAGGCTCCTGCCCTGAGCCTGTACAGTAAGGGAGGCCAGCACGGGCAGCACACACATGCACACGCTGCGTGGCTTCCTCCAGTGTCCAAACTGGACTGGGCAGACCAGAGCACTGGGACAGACACAAACCCCTTGGCCAGGACACAAAACTAAAGCAGGGTTTTATGGGCTAGGATGAAAGGGGAAGTACTTCAAAGACTGAAAAGCATTAATTTTCCTTTTTGCTGTGGTTTTTCCTTCCCCCTTGCTTTAATATGATGGATCACCTGATAATGACAGGCAGCCACTGTGATTGACATGTACATCCCGGATAAAAGAGAACAGGAAATTGGATCTGAGGCTCTGTACTGTATTTCAGTGAGTTCTGGAGCCACCAGAAAGGGACGCTTGGTCAGACTGCTAATGCCATCACATTCCCCACAGCCACAGACATGCAGTCGTGTGTTCAATTTCCTGCCATCACTCGTTGTGTCTATCGTGCAGCCAAAGAACAGGAGTATGAAGTATATCTGATTTAGAGATGTGCATGAGTGAGGCACAAGCTCTGGCTACAGTAGGAAATTGAAGTGTTGATGAAAATGGTTTTCAACGGGGAGCTTCCTTGTCTCCTCCCTGCCCACTCCAACCTGTTTTCCAGGGCTTATGGTCACAACTATTGCCACTTTCACCAAGACCTCAGTGAATTGTTTTAATATTGGCTTTTCTAGCCCAACTTCTCTCTGCTGTGAGGAAAGATCTCTCAAAGTGCACTGAGACCTTTCCTCTCTCCCATCCTCTGCTGCCACAGTGGAGGCAATATACTGAGCACAAAACCTTGGTTACCTTCACTCTGACACCTTCTGCATCCTGCAGGAAGAGCTGGTCTGCCAGCTGAAGGGGATGGAGAAGCAAGGGGGACCATAGCAGGACAGGGGAACCTTTGTTAAGACAGAATGAAGTCTCCTTTGGGTTCGGATAAAGGATGTAGCCCTGCAGGAGCTGTCAGGGCACCAGGAATCCATTCCTGTTGTGGGCTTTGCAGGGTCCTCAAGGGTTTTCCCAAGCACAGCCAGCCAGTCCTAAATAAAATACCCTGCATGTTTCATGAAAACAATGTATTTTAATTTTAGTTCTATGGGTTGGACAAGCATCCGAACGTGCATGAGTTTAAATTGCTTTCCCAAATTTGGGGGATCTGCACCACATCCCATTGAAAAGCTATTTGAGTTGCCACCCTAGCAGAAAAATCCACCCAGCAATAATATCCCTCGCCTCACTGGCCCATCAGGCTGAAATGTAATAGACAAGATATTGATGCAGCAACCTGATGTAATCAAGAGCTATAAAAGGCAAAGCAGTAAATCATTTGGATGCAACAGTCTGTGCACTTAGCTGTTCTTTATGTTTTCTAAAGCATCCAATAAACAAAATTGCATTTACCTACTAACAGTCACACAGGAATTTTCCCTGCAAAACTTGTGTTCTTACAGAACGCAGATGGCAGTAGGGAAGGAAACATCTGGGAAGTAGGTCAAGAAATGTCCAGGATTAAGAATGATTTTTTTCTTTGTCTTCCTTGCAGGCAGATTATCTGAAACTCACCTCACTGATGAGCACAGCTCCCAGAAAAGGCAGCTCTCACTGCTCCTGGGGTTAAAGAGTCAACCATATTCTCCGTGGAACTCAGTGCTCTTAGGACTGAGCATCAAGCATGCTTACAAGACCTAAAACGAGAGCTGCAGCTCTGGGGGAAGCTTGTGCAACACTAACTGGAAACGAAGAGTCAGATCTGTCTCTTACGCCTCAGTTAGGACCATCAGGAGCCGCCCTAAAGTGATGAAGCTGCCTGGCAGAGGCAGGGATGCTGACTGCAGCGTTCCTCCTGAGCAGGAGCTGCCGGTCCCCAGAGATGGCAGTTCAGGTAAGCTGGAGAAATGCACACAAGTGTGGCCGCAAAAGAGGTTCTTGCGGGAGGACCAGGAGGCCAGAGTAGTCTCCACAGCACAGAAGCAGGTCGCAGCCCCCTCCCTGCCAGGGTCTCAGTGTTTCAGCATGACCTGTGGAAACACAAAGCTTTCTTATAGATTTCAGGTATGCAGAAGCATATTTTTGTTCCAGCCCATGAGACAAGCTTTGCTTTTCCTCCACATCTCAAGACTTTGGTTTCCAAATAAAGAATCAGTCAAGATATACAGAGGGTAAATGAGATCAATAATTCCTATCAGCTTCTAAAGTGACTAAAGAGACAGCGCAGGAGCTGGAAAGAGCTGTAGATTAGGCAGAAATTGAGGCATTTTCTTAGCTGCTTCTGTACAAAATTCCTGAGAGCAAAGGGAAGACGGAGCCTTTCTTTGTCTGCTTGGCCTCAGTAATAAGGCGAACCCTGATGTCTCAGGAGGGAGAGCAAACACCAGCAGCACTTCAGGTTTCCTTAGGAGCTGTGGAGCATCTCACCAGCATCACCCCAGCAAATTCACTGCAGGTGAGTGCTATTGCTCTGACAGCAGCACACAAGACAAAACTTGCCAGCAGAACCAGCCAGGCTTTGTGGTGGTTGTTTGGTGGCCAAGTGTCCCTGACAGCTGTGGAGCTACAGTAACTTACCCCAGCTGAGCATCTTCCCCATTGGCTGACATTTAACTGCCCTGCTTTTTCCAGGATTTATCAAAAACTCAGGCACTCAAGGTGACTCATCCCCAGCTAAGCCAGAGCAAGCAAGAGCTGTCACGCTGCGCAGTGCTCTGGCTGCCCAGGGGGGCTGTCAGTAACACAGAGTGACCGGGTCCTCCCTTGCCTTATTAACTGGGGCAGCAGCAGCGTATTGCAGGGCATCAGCCAGGTTGGATGGACCCCTCCTGTGTAATAGAGATGGGGATGAGGAGGAGCCACTCCCTGCGTGTTGAACTGGGGGAAGAGTCACACTAATGCTGCAGCAAAATTCAGATATATATGTACAGAGCAGCCCAACTAGCTTGCATGGAGCTACATCATGATAAATAGGAAGAAAAACCCTAATTATAATCACTTGTCAAGTAACTGGCGCTTTCCCCCCACTCTCCTCCCTTTTCCTTATAGCCTGTCAGTCTCACTGTCAGCCTGCTCATGATTTTCATGTTTCTGCAGCATGTTTAGACTGAGGATGAAGCTTACACGTGAGCAGGTGAATTAGGGGCAGCGGAGCAGTACCCAGCAAAGCCTGGAGGAGGAGGCATGTGCTCCCAAAGGAGCTGGCACTGCGGCCAGCAGCACATCCTTCAGTCCTTCCTCGCTGGGCTCTGAAAGCACAGCCACATCTGCACACACCAAATGTCTTATACCATGGGCCCCCTTCCTTCCCCTTCTGATCCCAATGACAGGCCTGAACTCTGACATTTCTCACTAGAGGGCAGCAGGATGCGTTTAGAGATGCACACAGCAGAGCCAGCTGTGCCAGATGTCAGCCCAGCCCTCCAGGTCCCCCAGACTAATAAATAGCTACTCACACAGGGATGGGAAGGAGTGAGCCAGCAAAGCCCAGGGTTGCACCAAGGGGTCCAGGGCAGCACTGCCTGTCATTAATATGCTTGGCACAGCATTAAAAAGGGGAGCAAATGGGACAGGAGGCCAGCACGGCAGCCTTGATGTAGGACATGAAAGGAGACATTTGCTATCAGAAGATCAGAGACAAGGAGGCGCCACAGTAAAAAAAAAGAATGGCTACAGTGGAGGGTTCAGCTGCCGAACAGCCCTGTGATGGGCATGAATTCGGAAAGAGCTGCTGCTCCCTCAAAGAGGCATGCATGCACACTGCCCTGCCCTTCCATGGTTTATTACGGAGAGTTGTTATACAGGAAGGAGACGGGGGATGAAACTGTGCTCATACTTCAGAGACAGAGCTGCTAAAAGCTGTGGAAAACTGAATTGAATGCACAGGATGAATTGAACAATAACGCTGAATTGACACAAAGTTTGTCACTGGCATGTCGGGAGTGAAAAAAGAAGTGGAAATTACTCGGCGTGGCAAGCAATCCTCTGTTTGAATAGTGGAAACTGCATTTTTAGAGCAGCTTACTGTGAAAGCCTGATTAGTCCAAGAGCACTGAACGTAGCACTCATTTGGCAGGCTGGAAATCTTCCATCTCAGTGCAGCCTAGCACAAGTGCCTGCTCCAAAGGCATCTTTTGAGGCAAGTGGCTCTACCTGAATACTAGACATACTAGAGGTGATCCCACTAAATTACTGCCCAAAGTGGTTCAAACTTCACCAGATAGAAAGCAAGTTGGGAGAGCAAAGCCCCAGAAAGTGAGAGTACATGCCAGCCACGATGCAGTTCATCTGTCACCAAGGATCGAAGAAATCTTGCCAAAACTACACCAGCCACCCCAGGTCCCTCAACCCACCACTGAAATGAAGCAGTCTGGAGGAGCACAGCAAAGATTTAATTAGCCATAACAATGCCACTGTAGGACCAGAGCTGAAGAAGGCAATAGCCAAATAGCACTGGGAGTATGTTTCTACAGACAAAGGGAAATCACCATCTTGGTGATTGCATTTGGCTTCAGAGGGCTCCTGAGGCTGCATGGGATGTTAGGCCTGGAAGGACCTGCACTGACCAGTGAAGTCTGGCAGAAGCCAACAGCTGGGTTAAGTTAGGCCCCAGATGTTCAGTTTCAGTGAAGCAGGTAAGGCACTGAGCCCCGAAACACACTGCTCAACATCCTTCTTTCCCTGCAAAGCATGTAGAGAAAGATCTGCCCAAGGGAGCAGGTCCACAGGTGGGTTTTGGTCTACCAACACAGCCCACCTGCAGTGAGACCTTGCTGAGCCCAGAGGGCAGGTGGGGCACCAAAGGCACCAGTCAGAGGCAGGGAGAAAGAAGCACAGAACAAACAGACCTATAAAAGAGAATGGGCACATGAAAACGTGAAATTGCCTTGTCTGAGCTTTGGCAAATTGGCACTGAAAAGGAAACGTGAGTCATGAGAAGTAAAGGATAAAGTGCCCCTAAACCTGTCTCGTTTATTTAAAATTGCACTAATGCTGACAGGCTTTTAGCTTCTCGACCTGCATTCCCCATCTTCACAAACATGGGTCACGGGGACACAACAACACAGGCAACAGGTTGACAAGAAGAGACCGTGGCGGGCAACCCCCATGTCTTAGCACTCCCTCCTTTACGAGGCAATACGTCTTTCATCTGGCCTGCTGTCGTGCCTCAGCCAAAAATTGCCATGGCCCCATGGGGACCAGGGGACCTCTCCCTCTGGAAAGTGCTATTTGGGAGGCACCAACAGCCAGGACCTGACGGGTGGACAGGGGCACTGCAGGCTGACGTGGCTGGTCCAGCAGTCTGCATATTTGGCCACAATGATCCTCCTGGCCTCAGTTCTCTGATGGGTGTCTCCAGCGCAAGGGCTGTGGTTACAGCAGCCAGTCAGCCCTCTATTTGTAGCCTTCAGTACTGGTTTACCATAAGGGAGTGGCAGCTTGCATTCCTCCAGTGCTGTCCTTCTGGGACACTGATAACAATTTGGAGAAACCACTAGCAGGGGAGGCATGCAAGAGCTTCACTCTGCAAAGCTGAGCTTGCTGAACATCAAACTGTCCTTGGTGGGGTGGTGACACTGAAACAGCCCCACCAAAAGCTGGGCTGAGGACAGCTGTGGCCAGCTTCTTCCCAACCAGCCCAGAGGGGAAAGATGCCTTGAAGAAAGGCTTGGGTTTGGAGGAGATCCAGGAGTTGTATCCATGTGATATTTCAACATGCCTCTCCAGCTCTGCTTGGACCTCTGAAATGCTCCCAGGTTTTGAGATGGCTTCCCCGAGCGGTCAGGTGTTTGCACTGCTCTGTACTCTCTGGGGACTCCCCTCCTGTCTGTTACCCACTGGTCCCAGAGCCCCAGATATTACCCAGGCAGAACAATAGGAGAGCACAAGCAATTTGCCTGCATTGTTAGGGAAGTGGAAGCGGGACAGCAAACCCCAGCCCTACAAATGGTTATCTTTGAGTACATAATTCTTAATTACATACTTAAGTGAAGCCTAGAGTAATTTAGTAAGCTAAGCATGTAATTCCATTTTAACTGATGGGTAAGTCCCTAGAGCAAGTGCTTATGTGTACACAGGGCTACTCCCTGACTCCTGCAGGGCCCCCTGGGGATCTGAGAGGTCTCGCTCTGGCTGCACTGGGGGTGCTTCAGCAAGGCACCGCATCAGTGTGCAGGCAAGTGGGCTACAAAGCCATGCCCCAGACTTGTATGACAACCCCCGGCCACCGAGAGAGTGAGTCTGGGTGATAAAAAACCCTCTTCTGCTCTAAGAAGCGTGGATGGGGGGCAGATGCAGCCCGATCTGGCTATGCACTGCACCAGGCAGGCCCCGAGCCTGCCCGGGAGCCCTGCACCTCTCCATCTGCCAGCACGGCTCCAGCAGGCAGCCAGCTCACCTCTGCTCACCCCGGTGCACAGCTGTGCTGGAAGGAGTTCCTAGCGCAAACCTGCCTACTTCTTAGTTTCACTGTCTATAAAATGAGGCTAAAAATAGACATCCACCTTTAGAAAATATCTGGAGATCCTTTGATGGGTGCTGTGCAAACAGAAGTTGTCGTCATTAACAGCCAGGTAAGATGAAAAAAGAAGTGGGGGAAAGACCTGTGCTGAGCCTTTTGATGGGTTTGTTGAGTGAAAAAATAAAGATTTATTAAAGCTACATTTCACTGCTTAGATAACAACAACAACAAAAAAAAAAGCACCACTTATTTCACTTTTCATCATGTATACCTCAAACCTTGGAGTCTCAGCAGCTTGTGAAAAGTACCTTGGATCATTAGCTCTTCCACCAAAAAAAAAAAAGAGAAAAATCATTGTGGCTTAATTAATCTTGCTGGTGGCTGCCATGCAGCAGGAGGTAGTGTAAACATGCAACTGAAGACTTGGCACACTGAAGAAACATCACACTTCAGCTGGTGCCAATACAATGGAGAATGGATTTAATACAACGCTCAGGGGAGGAAGCAGAGGGAGAAAGAGAGGTGAGAGTTGTCTGCCGCTCTCGGACACAAAGGAGGCTCCTGAACAACAGGAATTGTTTATAAAATTACAGCACTAATTTCACATCTACCTTGCTTGGTAAGGAAGGTCACCTGAGCCAAGGCGAAGGCCACAGATGGCAGCTTTATCAAGGCACAGAGATCTGCAGTGAATGGTCCAGTGCATGAGCGTACCCTCTGCACCCAAGGAAGACCACAGTGTTGTCAGTGATTGTGGTGACCCCTGCTTTATTATCAGCTACAAAGGACCACTAATGGTTTGAGCTGCATGATAACAACACCAAGGGATTTATCCAGTGCAGAGGATCAAGGCTCTGGGCATTGTGTAACTGCACAGAAACTAGTTTTTACCCTCTTACCAGACTGTGAAGGCTGGTCAAGGGTGGGAATAAAGTGGAATTATCCCCTTTTCATAGATACAGCAGAGAAATGATGCTATTTATCCACAATTACAAAGGGAGACTGTGACAAACCACCTCTGCCTCTTTCCTACCTCCTTAGAAAGTAGGGCACGATTTCTTTCAAGAGCAGCAGTCAGTAATTTCTCCAAGGTCAACAGTCAGTTCAAACTAGACAGCACAAATGCTCATTGGCATTTTAGAGGTGAACAGCAAATAAGCATTTGTTGTTGAACAGATACCCTCCTCTCTTCCTTGTGCTAGATCTGCTTTCTTCTTAGGGAAAAAATATACGTAAAAGAAACAGATATTGCTAAGTAGCTTCCATTAAGGTATGCTATGTAACTTTGCCAGTGCTGCCTACTCTCTGGGCAGGACAGGGACTTACTCTGGGTGAACAGCCTAAAGCATCTTGCACATGGCAGATTTTTTTTCTGGTCGGCTATCATTTGGAGTGTACAACCACCTGGGAAGAGACATGAGGAAACTACCAGCAGAGATGCACAAGGGAGGAAAACAAATGAAGCTGAGGAGCTGCGAGGGGGAGGAAGCATGCAGCAGGGAGGAGACATATCTGCCCTGGCCAGCGCTAATATCACTGCGCCCAGCTTGCGTGTGACTCAGTCAATCCACTCTGGGCATGACATTTCTCTTGGTAGAACATGTCCTCTCCCCAGCTCCTCCGCTCTAATGCACTGATGCTTTCATTTCAAAAGGTGACATGATTACAAGCGATGCTAAAAATATACATGGGCTTTCATTTCACTCCCCCATCTCTGGTGGAACAAAATTTCCAGCTTTTGTGTTAGCCATCAAACAGTGATTTAATCTGAAAGGCGTTCTGGGGGCCAAGAGCATTCCCTTTTTTCCATTATCTTCTTCCTTTACAGGACACTAACAACCAAGGCTCAAACTTAGAGCCCAGTCTGGTTGTTTGGATGGCTGTCAGTGAGCCCCCCCCAGCCCCGCCAATGGGAAGGGGTGCCATTCTTTCACCCATCCTTCAATCTTAACCATGCCCTTCTGCATGGTTACAGATCTAGGCTGGTAGCACTCAGATTTCCGATGCCATTGGCCATCTTAGCTACTCTTTGAGGACACCATAGTCTTGTGGCAAGGAAAGGGCTGAGTTTATAGCAGACACACAGAGGTGGGACTCATCACACGCAGCAGCCTGATGCTCCCCCCAAATTCAAGCCTCCAGTGCATACACACCACAAAGGCCCTGCCAGCTGCCTGAGGAAAGAGCCTACCAGGAACCAATGACATGCTGGCATTTAAATGCAGGAGATTTTAGATAACAAAGTTAATTACAAAAATCTTCAGTTTTTCTTGCACAAAGTGCTCAATGTACTTGCAATACTGCTATGGATTCAGCCTATGGATGGTGCAGATGCAGGTGAGCTGTTCAAAATTATGGGAAATTAGTTAATTACATTTTTTTTCATATAACTTCAGGTTGCTATAAGCTTTCTTTAGCTTTAAATGCTTTTGCCTCACATATGAAACATTTTCTGCTGTGGTTTGAAAGACATATCCTAATACTAAGTTACAGTAATTCCTGCTTGTGTGTTAGGTATTCAAAATAGAAACCTTAATTACAAGTTGGAAATGCTATAAATGGCAGGCAATAAATCTCAACAACAGAGGATCAAAAGGGAATGAAAACCAGCAACATGGTTGTTTTTAATCTAAAAAACAGGGCACATTAGTCTGGTACTAGACCTCAGTTGTTTGGAGAATTTTACCTCAAGCAACAAACTATGCAAAACAGTTATGTCTTAGGAAAATTAAGAAAATACAAACACTTCTCTTTAGGATCATTGTCAGTGTCACAAAACTCAGGTACTGACATTGGCTTTTCATCATTCTTTCAGAAGAAAATACCCCTTATGCCTCTGATTTTTATGCACAAGTGCTAGACTATTGAAAGATACTTCTTTTAATGAGCACTCCAAAATTTCCCTTTCAATATTACATAGAAAAAAATAATGGTTGAAAGCATTTTTAAAAACATCTTTTGCTGTCCCCAAGTTTTTTACTTGCTTAAAATCATATGTTTATTTTTATACCTCAGAAAACCCTTTTGAGGTGGATGTTTTGTAGCAGCACACAAGCCTCACATAACAACTTGATAATGAAGTTAGACAAAGGGGACATCTTTCTGTACAAAAATAGCATGTGCACTTTATGTTCTAGTTACTGATCAGAGATCATTTGAGTATAAAATTTGTATTAAGGGATAATGAATTAATCCTTTGGGAACACGGAAGCGAGTTCCTCTGTAAACCCAGAAACATGAGCTACCTCTCCAGAAAAATTAAGAAAGGGGAAGATGGCCTTCTGAATGACTGGTTCAATTACAGAAGCTAAGAATTCATTAATTTTAAAAGATTAACTAGACACTTTCATATGTGCTTGGACTAGCTGAAGCAGTCTTCCAGCTCCTTTGAAACACAGACAAGAGTGAACTGAATATCTATGTAAAAACACTGCGAGGTTCGAGAAGCTCCAGAGGCGCTGTGAGGAGCCACAGCCACCGGGGCAGCCTGCCCCCTCCACGTCTCACGGTGTGGGCATGGAGGCCCGCTAGGCCCAAGCCACCAAGCTGTGGCACCCACTCATGAAACGCTGGCAGCGACACTACCAGGTGAAGCCAGCCAGGCCCTCACTGCACCCTATAGTCCATTTTTACAGAAATTAGTGGGAAAAAAAAAAGAAAAATGTTTTTATTCCTCTGAGCAACCAGCAGTGCCCTGCCCTCCGAGTGCCCAGGCTCGCAGCTCCATGCAGGAGGCTCTCCAGCCAGCCGCTCCTCAGCCCAGGCCTGCAGCAGGCAGTGCAACGTGGTGGCTTTCCAGTTTGGCACTGCTTCCTGACACGAAGGCATCCCCAGACCGCGACACAGGGAGGAGCAGGCAAACAGGGCCAGCAGCTAGCAAGAAATTTCCTAGGCGTACTAATGGGATAATGAAGTGCAGCTCCAGGTAGTAACAGCTTCTGCTGAGCATCACAGCCCCGAGGCCGTGCACTCGCAGGGAGAGAGAAGCTATCTTTGGTAAACAGATTTCACTTGGACTGAAAATTTTCTGTCCTTTTCTGCTGATTTGATTCAGCAAAGCTGTTTCAGCGGCTTCCCTTGCCATTATTGATTTAAATACTTCTGCTAATTATTTGGCACACAATTGAGAATTGCCCAGCTGCTGCAGTTATCCGTGATTTACCAACCACAATTCACTGACTGGTGAACACCGTGCTTCTGACGGTGAACTCACCGGCTTGCTTACACTGCAGCAGGGCTCACTGCCACGTGCAGAGAGGGGGCTTTGTCTGCCCCTGAGGATAGCCCAATCCTCCCAGCTCTGCTCAAACCTCTTCAAAAAGAAAGGCAGAGATCGCCTTCAAAGTAACCACGGTTTATTATTTATCTCTACTCTTCCTTTTTTTTTTAGTAACAGAATGGTCATGATTATTAATCATGATTGTTTTGATTTAATCTAATTGCAGCGTTCCCTAAAGTGTAGCAACACTCCCTCCACCCCCAGCCAACCGAAATAGAAAAATCGCATCCTGAAAATAGCAGCAAGAGACAGTTAACAAAACCTGGCCTCCCACAAGTTGTGTCATTAGACCAGACAGATCTTTGAGATTAAATCAGCTGGGAGACTAAGGCTATGAAAGACATTGCTGCCTTCCCACAAAATCCAACGAGGGGGTTCCTGCAGCAGAAGCCTCCTACATCCCTCCCTACACCCCAAGATGCAGAGCTGGCTGGCGCTGCCCCTTGACTCTTTTTGGAGGGTTTTGGCCAGCCCTCCCTTGGTGGAAGGCAAATTCACAGCATCCTCCATGTACCTTCTCTGCAAAGGGTAGCTGCAGAGTCAAGGGTGGAGTTTTCAGATAGTCTCCCCCAACACACAGACTGCAAGATACCCTGCAGTTACCATAGGAATGCTGGAGTGAAATTCCTTTGAGTTATACAAAAGGCCCTACTATATCATTTTATGGTCTCTTCCAGAGATAATACATATGATTTCCTGTTCCATGAATGACTGAGGGATTACTTAGGCAAAACTAAACACCCTGCATTGTGTAATTACATAAAACCGTAAGGTGGGCCCCCTACAGAAAGCAAACCAAGGACCACTCTGAGCAAATTCACTAGGAAGAGGGTGCACAGATCTCTGGCTGAAATTTGCTGGTGGAGACCTCCTCGGGAGATCAGACTGCTGCAGCTGCATCAGGATGAAAAACAAACTGGGAAGGAAAGGACATGCCCCCGGCATGATACCACAGGCTGCAACAGATGCACCCATCTCCAGTCACAGTACCTAGAATGGGTCACAGCTCAGGAGAGAAAGACACAGGAAAACCCAGTGTCCCGACAAAATAGCATTCAGCGCTCTTTATATGGGATGTCAGAACCTTCCCTCTGTTCTGGCTGCCTCTTTTTCATTTCAAGTTAACAGATCTGGGTACAAAAGCCTGGGCTGGAAAAAGCTTTCAGGCACTAAGTCTGGCTGGCAATTACAGCGCCCCCTGTGGATACTTATGTTTGGATTTAGGAAGTTCAGGAACTACCAAAACCAGAAAAAATATGGAAGTATTATCAATATATTATCATCACAATATTTTAAGGGCTTCCAGGCTTTTGCCTGGTCCCAGAACCTTACAAATGGAGGGGTGCAAAACTCTCAGAGGACTTACCTGCGTTGTCTTCTTCCCAAAAAAGGTTTGCATATTTCCTCTAAGAGTTAAAGTAACTAAAAAAGAAAAGAGTCTGTTATTACAAACAGTCTTTTTGCTGGCCTTTACAAAAAAGGAATTGAGACCTCCAGCTGCTTTATAATTTCTCCCACTATAGCAAGCAGAGGCACACCTGCCTTCTGGAACAGCAGTAATTCAGGCCAATGCAGATCAGCTGTACTTGCAAGGCACGCTAAAGGTGACTTGACTTCTAAAAGCTGTCAGGTCTCTTAAAGAGCAGGAATGACAGTAGTTACAGATGCAAAAGAGCCAGTAGGTCACTGAATCCAGCCTGCTGCAAGGGCAGGATGGAGTCTCCAAAGAGACACGCTAAGGACACGTCGAGCCTTATGCTGATACTACACTTGATCTTAGCCAAAAGGCCAAGAAGTGATAATAGGAAGGGGACTGAGGATAAAAGTGACTGGTGGCTGCCCCCATGCACTCTGCCAAGGAGATCCAGAGCAAACCTCTTTGGAATAATACTCAGAATTTATCAAGTTGGGCGGATGGTATTTGATCTGCTCTTCTTAATACATAATCCTGAAAGGTCTATGCCCAGTTTTCTGCTGTAATAATAATGCTGTTTTGCATGTTACAAGAAACCTGAATCAATAAAGTGGTCTCAAAGGGCTGGTTTGCTGACACACTGTTCATGCCTTTGCTGTACACAAGGTTATCTTTAATGGCAGAAAATATCTTTTTATTACTCCCTGCTGACTTGGAGGAGACTATAGATCCTCTGACCTTATTGCCCATGCAACTTGTGCTCTGGCTGAAGGACGGTCCAAGCAAAACTTGCTTTCAAATTAGGAAAGATGCCTTAGCCTGTTTCATCCAGCAGACAGGACTGTGCTCAGTCCTGCTCAAACAAGTTTATGATTTCCCCTCCTCTGTGACATGACTCCCCTCCTCAGAAAGATAGCTTAGATAAGCTGCCTCTGCAGTAGGCAATGCTGGGATTGCAATTATATCTAAAGACCGGTGTTACAGTGTAAAATTTCTGCTGATCTTTGAAGTAAATAATTTACTGAGATAATCATTACGTTGCCAAGAAACTCAGAAGCTTTTCAAAAGAAAGAAGAAATAGTAACTTTTAAAAGGATGTCAATATCAGAGATGATCTGATTTTCAAACTTCACTCAGAGTCTATGACCCTGTCCCAGAGGGCTTGGGGAGAGAAGCCCAAGGGCACCAGCAGTGGAGCACAAGCCCTCTGTATTTTTCCAAGCACCCATGGGAAGGTTTTGTCTTAACTTTCCATTAAAGCCAAAAGTGGAGCTCGCCAGACTGCCTACTAAATGAGGAGACTTCTTGGACTGGCAAATGTAGTCTTTGGGACTGTCTATATATGTATGCATATCTATATCTAGCTATTTGATAAAGTCATATAACAACACACTAGGGACATTAAGGTATTCTACATTTTTTTATATTTCATTAAAATTTCATTAAGGTATCCTACGTTTTTTAAATTTCAGATTTCCAGCTATACCTCTTTGCACAAGGTAAAACAGAGAGTGGTGAATCCTCCGAAGGCAAAAGAAACTTTTCCAAGGAGAAAAGGACAACGCACAGAAACATCTTGGTCCAGTACTTCAGGAGCTCCTGGATCACGCTCTCTCTGGCCTGGGAGTGTAAAAGACAACTAACACCTCTTCTCTCAGTAGGTTCTTGGCATTAGCTAAACACACGGAAAGGAGATGCAAAAACTGTATAGAATATGTGGCAGTTAAAGCGGACAGTGCCAGCAACATAATGAATATATATATATATATAGTATATATAAAAGGAAATATCCTTTTGGGGAGAAGAACTTTTGACGTTTTAACCCTTGGGAACTGCAGAAAACCCTGTGCATCCTTCTGCTGCTAGCAAAGGGGGGCGAGGAGGGGAAAAACGGACACCTCAGGGATTAATAACTGAGAACCCCACATACCACATGATATATGTAGAAGATACTATCAAATTACCTGAGTCCTTGAGGTTAGTCAAAGGTAGTAATGTACATATCTGGCTTCACCTGGAAATTATCATATCTGCATTATTAAGATCATGTGCAGGATGGGTTAGAAGAACACACCTGTCAGATAACACTGCACATCCCAATGTAGCTTCAAGGGACAAAGACAGCTCAAATTTTACCTTCTGTTGTGAATTCATTATGTGGCTATGAAATCTTGAATACATGAAAGATAAGGTCTCCTCCTCCTGTATGTGCTCCAAATCACTGACCAGGCAACCAAGTTTGTCCACAGAAAGTACAGGTTCCCAAATCCAGCTTTTTCTTGCAAAGTCTGAATAACCTGGATTAGTCAGAAACTTCACTCCAGGTAACAAAAAAGTGCATGATCTGTGTTGGCTCTCGAGGAACAGTGTTCACATAAGTACTTAAGACAAATTTAAATTTCTGGATATTTGCAAATATTGGTCTTTTCAGCTAAGCTGAAACATACTGTGAACACTCCCAGCTGTTCCATTACAATTACTACCCTAAGTCAAGTTAAAAAACAGTGTTGTAATTCACTTTTAAACCTTCCAACCCCTCCTGTCATTTGTAAAAGGTGAAGTTTTACAGACTTGATCAAATTACATTCAAGTTCATCTGCTCTTAAAGGTTGATAAAAAATAAAAATGATTTTGCTGTTTATTTTTCTAGCATGACCGATAAGGATGCTTGCACTTCACAGGGAGCTCACAGACCAAAAGGCCTGTTATGAGAAATGTGCAATCTCAGAATTTTGTACTGAAAACACGTTTGCATAGTAAAAAGCATCACCAGCGGGGTGGAGAGCCAAATGACAGTAAGACATGACCCCAGAATTGGATGGACTACGGTCACTTCAAATATATATGAATTTGAGTAGGACTGGAGTCTTTCCATCTTTGATTGCCAATTTGTTGCTAGACAGGCAACTTAAAATGATGGAAAGCCTACGACTATCATTTAAACAGGGGCAGTGCCCTTTGTAGACTGGGAAAAATGTTGGTTTTCTTCTTATTGTATTATGGTACATGAGAATTCTCTTTGAATACTTAATACAAAATGACATAATTTAAGATGAAATAAACAGAAATAAATTCAGATTGTATTATTAGTGAAAGCAGGGAGAAAGGAGGACTTGTTTCCAGAGGCAACTTCATCAGTTAACGTGAAAGTGACAATGTCATCGGCCAGGGTAGCAGCATGCTGGAGGCAGTAAGGGGCAGCTCTTCTTTTTTTTTATGAGTAGCCAAACAGGTCATGAAAGCTGCTGTAAACTGCAAGCATACAACTTAACTAATGCAGGTGTGCTTGTCTGCTGGGCGTAATGCTTGTGTACACAGCCACAGAGGTGTGCAGTGACACACTCAGCCAGAATGTAGGATGCAGGTTCACCAGTTGATTAAAGAATCAACTGGGATAGCTGGGATAGCTGGTTAAAAAAACCTATTGTAAAGCATTTTCTATCTGGTTGATTGACATTTTGCAACCTGTTCACTGAGAGGGATTTATTTTGGCAAATTACTGAGAATATTGTTTGTGAAAAGTTTTGGAAACTGCTGAAACATTCTGTGTTGACAGTCTTTTGAGTGAAAAACGCTCTTTAAAGATCAGTTGTGGCTTTTCATTTCCAAAGTTAAGCTGCCTCAGAAAAAAGAATCAAGAAGAGAAAAACATGAAAGGCAAATTAAAACATCGCAGTTCACCCAAACAAAAACATTTCTAAAACTATTACCTTGCAAAATATTCTACTTGACTTTTTGTTCCGACTTGAGACAAGAGCATTTTTAAGCCCAGTTTTTCCTGAGACAGAAACAATTTTCCTTCCTACTCCATCCAGAGGGACCAGTCAGAAAGAACACTCTGTTTTGTATTACTATTCTTGGCCTTAAGCTTTTTTTCTTTCCACTTTTTTTTTATTATTTTCTCTTACTTCCTTTTTTTTCCACTTTCATTTTCTTTCCTTTTCTTTCTTAAAATGCCCTATGCACTACAAAACAGGGAAGGAACTTGAGCCTGGAAGCCAAGATTCTTTGCACTTGCTCTCCTCTACTCCTCTGTTATTCAGAAGGAGTATGAAAAGAGCTATATTAAGCTGAAATTTTATTCTGCTGTCCTCTGTTCAACAAAAGATAGTCCACTAAAGCCACTAAATCACAGATAACACTTCTCTGGGCAACATTATTAGGAACTGACAGCTGGTGATGGATGAAGATCTCATCTTTTAAAGAAAAAAGTACATTTAATTTCCTTTGTACATAAAATAGAGAGCACAGCATTGTGTATCTAAAGATAAAAAGAGACCCAGTGTACGCAGGGTGCCATACTTAAGGGGATATAATACTGGGTCTGTGTTTCAGAGCTTACATTTTACAGAACATCTTCAAATTAATTTAGAAACCACTATTCTTCAATTCTCAGTAGAGAAGGAACACTAAAAAAACAAAAAGGAAAAAAAAAAAGCGGGGGACATTTTGCAGTCAGCTCCATTAGAAATAAGCAGCTCAGAGACTAAGCTGTTACTTTTTAGGGAGAACACTGGGAGACAGGAGGGAAATGGATTTATAGGGCAGCCAGATGGGGTTCTGCCTGATTCTTCCTGGGATTAAGCACAACTCCTGGGAGCCACTGGGCCTCCTTAGGCCGACACCATCATGGATTTGTTACTGAACACGCACAGTGGGGTTGGTATTGAACACCAAGGATCTCATCAGCTACCTTGAAAGAGGTATGTCAGATTAAGTATGGCCATTTTTCCATCAGCTGAAGCACACCAAGCCAGACCCCAAGTACACTGGGTGAAAGCAGATAGATTTCTTCTGTGGAGGCACAGTAATACACACACAGTGCTCCCTTGTTTCTGGTTTGTTTTTTTTCCCCTCAAATGACTGTGACTGTGACACATTCAACTCTTCACATTTGCAATGCATAACCGTATTTTACACGTCCTTTCTGCGGCACTAACAGCTGCTGCTTTGGTTGAATTTAATTTTAACACACCTCCCAAGCAGGATAGAGATGGTGAGGATGAAACTTTAATTACCTGTCTGCGCTAAGTAAGACTTTAACTGCTCATGTTCAGCAAGAAAATATGGCCAGTCTGATGCCAGTGGTAGGAAAGACTGCTTCAGTCTCCTGGGGTAAGGAAGAGTTTAAGGAAAACATCTGTATGGAGTTTTTGTTTCTAAATCTAGAGACTATTTGTGCATTGGATGAGTCTGGCTGCAAGTCCTCGTAGGAAAAGAAGGTCTAACAGTGTGCAATTACCTTCCTTTGATTACAGACTTGTAGTTAGCTCGTCTAAAACACAGCGGAATTTTTTGTGACCCTTTCTCCACTGAAGGATGAAAAGAAGCTTTCCACTGAAAACACTGAGGAAAAAGCAGTCTTTCTAAAAGTAAGTTTATGGAAAAATTCTGTGACCACCTTCATGTCAAAATGGTTATTCTGCTTTCTCTAAGGCTTTAGATCAGCCCCTTCTTCTCTCTCATTTCTTTACTCTTACTTTTTTTCCACTGGATATAACAAACATAGTAGCAAAGGATAATGTTTAGGCTTTCCCATTTCTTACAGAAAGAAAAGCCTCTGGAAAACACACGAAATCAAAATGAAACTTGTCCCAGGCTTTTGATGGAAATTCAAACACAGCAACTTAGACCAAATGCAAGATCATCACGAAGTACAAGGATCTACACAGGTATTTCTGAAGGTGAAACCTACTGCTTTAATTTTCACCTACAGACATGTACATACAGTTAAGCAAAAACTGTTGATGTAAAACATCCAATGAACAGAATAACCTTCAAATCACTCCAAGGAGCTGCTTCTCTGTGAAGAAATGGGTTTCTCCTGATCTGAGCGCTCAGCAGTGTGGACACATATCCTCACACACCCATCAGTTAGCAACCCTCTGCTTTTTGGGATTGCTCCCCAGCTGCTGATGGGATATGTATAAGAAGTTTTTCAGAAGTTTCTGCATTCTATACTCTGGTCTGAAAGTCCCATCACTCCTCTCTCATTATGGCACAATCTTTTTTAGGGTAGCTGGAGCCATTTTCAGGATCTTGGAGGATCAGTACTGGCAAGACTGTCTTCTGCATGATTCTAAAAGTTTTTAACACCAAGATGTTATCCAAATATATTTCAGAAGCTTTGAAATTTGAACTGCTATGCTATTGAGCAGGTTTTGAAATCTTTTTAGATCACAGTAGCTACAGCATTCGCTAAGCTTCTACATCTGTGTTACAGCTGAATTAAGGTACTTTACATTTTATCTTTGGGGTCATCCATGAGTCTGCACATACAAAGTGCCATGGGAGAAACAAACTCAGTAGAATTCACAGGGCTGATCTCATGCAAGGTTTGGTTAGCACTTTGGGCTGCAGCTGGGAAGCATCCAGCTGGATACCCACACTGAGCTCTCCCCATACCTGGAGACCCACAGATTCCCACATACACAGCTCCATTTCTATGCCCCACTCGTGTTCTTGTTATGGAAGACCCCAAAGACCAACCTTCACAATTTCTCTGAGAAGTAAATGCTTCCTCCAGGTGGTTTGTGTTTGTTTGTTTGTTTGTAGTATATATATACATGGACACTCAGCCTGACTTCTTTGGCTTTTATTTTCCATTTCAGCTGCAAAACTGACGAGAAGACCTGGTTTCTTCAGCGCTCTCTTTTACCCCTTTAACACTTCACACCTCCTACTGAAGTCTTGTTTTCATTCTCCTAAGACCACTACATTCCAGTTACCAAAGAGAATTCAAAACCGTCAATCAGTGTCTCAGACAGACAGTTGTGTTTCATTACCTCTGGCCCCTCGGCCACATGCTCTGGAGGCTGAGAATAATGATTCAGGAACTTAACAGGGTTGTCCCCAGGTGCCTTGAAGATCATCAGAAATGCCGTAACATGGCTTTCCAAAGGGTAATTCGAAAATAAGCAGCCAAACTAAGCATGAATCCTGAACCAATTGAAGTTTGCCTCTCTCTTTCTTGTTATGAACTATAAATCTCTACATTTCTGGAGTGCCTTCTACTTTGGGATGCGTGATAACTTAAGAGACTTTAAATGACTCTCTCAACATGGCCCCTTCATATGCATTACTTCCAATTCTGTGGCTGAGAAAAGCACAATATAAAACATGAAGCTGTTGTCCAAATGCATGACAATAAAGAGAAATTCCTGAGGCAGCGCTCCCCATTTAATGAAGAGTACAGCAGTACGGCTCCTGTACCTGTCAAAAGTTTTTTTGTTTTTGTTTTTGTTTGAAATTCATAAATGATTCAACAACACTGGATTTTTTTTTTTAGTGGACTATCAGTAAATATTCTAATTGGGACTATGTCTTCATATATGACTTGAAGAAAAGAGACAAGTTAAAAAGTTTTCCAAATGCATGTCACTTTTGCTCAGAGATGCTGAAATAATTCCATCACTTTCCAGAGATGCCATTTCAAAGGTAGTTACAAATATGCTCATGGAAACTACAGGAAATGTAGTGCCTGTGAAAAAGAGAGGTTGGGGGCCCTCCTATCAGCAAGCGACCATCTAAGAAATATCAAAAGTCAAAACTGAGTCTTAAATTACAACATCAAAAGTGTTCTACAAGGAAGTAATTACTTACAACCACATTCCAAAACTGTTGAAATAAGATTGCTGTGCACCAAATACTTTTTGTAGAATATCAAATTCGTAAAAATACACAGGATCTGTATATAGGCAGCGTTTTGTCCATCAAGAAAAGTGCTATGCGTAAGGGCTTAATGAGAGAGAAATATCTTTTCTTCTTCCCCTGGGGAAGGGGTAACTTTTCCTACACATTGTTCCTAGAAAGCCACATGCCTGTTTCAGGGGAAGTATAGGTCCACCCTGCGAGCCAGTATTGCAAGACTAGGAGCTAATCCTGCCTCTCCATATGCAAAGTAATGGCAACTTCAGTCAAGGCTGGGAAAAGGAAGATGTGTATCCTCTGGGAAACAGATAACGAATTTGCAGAATCATCATAAGATGGGTCTATGCCCAGGAACATAAAGAAGCATTTCCAGTGGTCCAGCTAGTACATGAACAGCAGCCGTGATGCCAGCATCAGCAGGAGCCCTAGCTCAGAAAAGACTCTGTCACTGTACTTAATGCACTCACGTCCTTTGAGCACTCAATCTTGCTGCTGCCGGTAGAACTGCACCAGAATTTGAATTTAAGAGTTGAAAAGTTGCCTAACAAGGTAGGTAGTTTCAGCTGCTCCTTACCTGTCCTATTTTATATCTTATTTGCCCAAGAATGTTATTTTACCTTTTAGGTAAAAAAAAGAATAACAAAACAATGAAATTAATTTCCTTCTTTTCCAGTTCTAGCAGAGCTTAATGCCCCTATATTCTAACTTTTTAATCCTTTCCTTATAGCATTTAGATTGCATGTGACATATATCGTGCAGAGACAAATAAGACCATACCTCTGTGAGTTCCCAAGGGATTTACACATAGGTGTCACTGAACGCTCTGAAACTAGAATCTGTTCATCTGTGCTCTACTGCTCCATTCCCCTGAAAAGGAGTTTTACAAGTTAGGCTGAGAAGCTCCAATGCAAACGTCCTGCCTGCACAAAAGCATCAATAAACCAATCACAAATATCTGCCCATAGCTAAAAAAATATTATTTGACCAATTTCCAGCTGACACTCTGCACATGCCTCTGCACAGACAAGCTCCTGGAAATGAAACACAAGAATATTATTTAGCCACAAATGGGCTCACTGTTCCTGAACAGTTGATATGCCTGTGGAGTCCCTTCCAAGCTTAAGAGCTTGAAGTCATGCAGGGGCTCTCTGAAGCGACATTTGTCTGATCACACACATCTAGATGACAGCACTGCTGTTCTCATCGTGGTACTGAGAAGTGACTCTTGAAATTATATCTCTTGCTGAAGCACCTCAGTTTTAAACAATAATTGTTGAAATGGAAAAGAAAAAATCTGATATACTCAGTAAAATAATCAGCTGTTGTTTTCTGTTTGTGTTTTTTTTTTTTTTATTGAGAACTCTCACATACAGCCTGTGGAACTGTGCAAATGGATGCAAACAAAGAGCTTCATACAACATGGTGCCTTTCGGGTTGCTCTCAGAGTTATACACACTGCCATGAATTGCTCAGAGCAATACTGTCCTCCCATGTTTGTTCCTGACAGTGGAATTAAAAAAAAGATAGTCCAGCCTGAGACTTTTTTCTGTGGGCAGCAAAGTAGGCTTGCTCGATCACTCTGTCTTGAGACGGGCAGCCTCCCGACGCTGCTTCTGAACAGCTCTGGAATCTTCCCACAGCTGGGGTCCTCTGATGTTCTCCCAGTTATCCAAGTCAAATTTTTCCAGTTTCTGCAGATAAACATAAATAACAACTGTGTCACTTTGACGGCTCCATGATTTAAAATATGTATTATTATAAATTGTGTTCTTTTTGCACAAGAAACAGCATCACCACTGGGCTGATGAACTTTCATCCACCCTCCAAAAGTTATTCAACAAGGAAAAAAATCGGGAATTATCCACACAGCTACATCGATGATTAAGGTAGGCATTACTGCTTATCAACAGATAAGAAACATGTAGAACAGGAATACCGACATCCGAACATGACTGAAGGAGGTATTTTGTATTCATTCTTTCTTTTGACTCTCACCTTGTTTTCCAGATCAGTTCTTCATCCGCAAGTCTGCCTACTATTGAGGTAGGAGTGAAAAGCGTTGGTATAGCTCAAACAGAAGATCATTATAAGTGACCTGAAGTTTCTGTCAGCACAGATACAAAGCATACTGGAAAAGAGGAATCATCTAGCACTAAGAGCCAGTAACAGTGCAATTCCCTCCAACCCATCTGGTTTTACATTGAGAGAGCTATGTGATGCTTTCTACTATTTAGTTTAATAAGGCAACTAACTGTCAGAGATAGGTCATACATGGGATATGCTAACTGGCCAAGCTGTCAGATACTTAAAAACTAGCTAGATTTTAAATTAAATCCTTGCCTATTCCTATCATCCCCAGTCAGAAGGGGCAGTGACTGGAGTCTTTATCTAGCCTTAGAGGTACACAAAAAGGAGGAACAGGAGTCCTCCTGATTTTACCCACCAAGTGCTGCTGTTGAGGAAGACAAATTTATGCTTCACCTCCACAATCCTACTAGCAGAGGTGCAGAAACCTCTTCCCAGCAGGCACAGACCTCAAGTCTTGCATACCAGCCTGCAGCATGGGATGCTGCATCAGACAGGAGACCGAGGAGGGGTTGCACACCTCTGCTGGAACCAGGGCTATTCTGCGTGCTAGTGAATAGGGCAATATTGCATACCAGTAATGAGACGTACTGCAGTGGGCTTTAAACCTCTGATTTGTCACTAGGGTTTCATCTCAACAAGTGCTGTAAAAACACACCAGAAAATACTTAACCCTAGCCTGAACTTGTGATCTAATTTGCCTACTATCAGTCATCCAAACAAATAGCAAATACTGAGGGACTTGAATAATAGTCACAGAATAATTCAACAGCTATAACAGACCTGCTACTATTAGTTCATGTTATGTAAAAGTTTTCTGTCACTTCTACAACTTGTGGAAATTGCAACAAGGTTAGTCAGATATCAAAAGAAATTAGGCAACGTTCAGCAGAAGATATATGAGAACACATGCACAAACACAGGAGACCTTCACAAGGTAGGAACAACTGAATTTTTCATACAATGGAGTTGGCACGGATCTTTCTGAAGAATTGCCTTCATTATTTTATACATTTTATGATTAGCCGGTATTTGATTTCAACTAGAAAGGATCTGAGCTGCTATAGGAGGAGGGAGAAGGAGGGTGTTTAGGGAAGGTACACATCATCCCCTGCATCAGCAAATATCCACTGTGCAAATTCAGAATTTAACACCTGATTCAAATGGAAGCTTCAAAGAAACCACACTGAAAATAACCTTGTGCTTGAACAGAAGGAAGGCATGCTGGTTTTATTAAACACAAAGGTACCACGCAGCTGTGAAGATCTAAACTATTCCCAAAGGTGTTCAGCTCACAGAGTCTGAACAAGAAACAACATTTAAAATATATACAACAAAACTTGTAGTACCCAAAGATAGACTACATAAAGAAGTCTATCAGAACAGATATGTATACTGGAGGTCTTTATCAAAAGTTTGTATTAATCTGCCCCTGAAACTTCACAAAGGCACAGAGGAGGCAGAGAGGAGGTTTGTTCAAAACAGAAAGTGCAAAATCAAAACTGCACAATCTAAACAAAGACAAGAAAGCATTTTCGCAGCTTCCAACTGAAAGAATAAAGGTACTTGGAAAACACACTGTGATATAATGACAGAATAAAACAGCCATGGTTATGCACAGTAAACGGAATTGCCTCAAACTATGAACAGATGAATCTATTTACAGAGCTAATTTTTGTCAATTAAAATATAAAGAATTGAAGAGTCTAAAGAATACAGAGAGAAACTATTTTTTCCTTTTTATTCTCATATTTATATAATGAAGGTATCTTCTTTCTCTCTACCAGTTAGGTGCAGCACATGCTGCAAAGTTACAAAGCTCCTTTAGATTGACTGAACTATGCTGTATAGTGAGAATTCAGGCAAGAAATTAGTGTTTTTTTCCAAATGAAGTCAACCTGACTGGTCGTTTTTAATTTTTTTTTTAATTATTTTATTTTAACCATCTGGACTCTGCCCACCTAGTTTCACAGAGACATCACTTAAATATGGTAAAACTACTTCAGCTTCTACTAAATTGAAATCCATATGAACTGGCAATCTTAAAAGTGAAAACCTTTTCCTCCCAGTTCAAATGTACTAAATAGTCAATCATTGGAGACTACAATGAAATGTAATCAGATCAGACCAGCACAATTTTCCCTACTTGTCTCAAATAGCCCAAGGGATATTGAAAATTAGCTGTTTAAAGTAAGATCAGTGTAGTCCATTAAATCTACTGATTCACTTCCTAAATCAGCTAAACTGCCTCTTAAAAGTACAGGACTGACAGAAGCTGTAAATCCAAGAAAAAATGCAGCTATGCAGGCAGGCAGAGTGAACAAAAAAGAACATTCAACTGTTTGCCACACTCTTGACTTTTAAAGACTTTTGTTAAAGTTTGCATGGCACAAATGCACCAGCAAAGAGAGAAAGAGAAAGATCACTGTGGAACTGCAGGTTCAAATGCCTTGCTGGTTAGTAAGTAAAAGCCATAATCCCCTGTAAGCCTTACAATAAAATACTTTTTTTTTTTTTTTTAAAAGAGTTTGACTTCCACTTTTGCAGGATAGTCATCGTGCCACAAGAAACAAACTGAAATCTGCAGAAATTCACTTTGAGCTATTGGTGCTTAGGTGGAGTTAATTCAAGGTTGCCACCTGCAAGAACTGTTTGGCTTTCATCTGTTTCCTGCATAGGAAAGGGGGAATAAGAAAATCCTGTTTACTGCCTGGCTTGATGCAATAAATTGTGCAATGAGCACCGCAGACAGAAATGACTCCAATTCAAAGAGACAATTATTTCCCATTATTGTAGTAAGTAACCCCATTTGCAGATAAAAGCTGAGCCAGGGAGGAACATCCTCATGGCTGAGAGAGACAATGAAAGAAGTGCATTAAACCTGGCTGTTCTTGCTGGAGTGTCAAAACAGCCTGAAGACCATAAAAGATAGATTGAGAAATTGTTCTGACAGACAGATGTAGAGGTGCAGAATGAAGGCTAACAATGTATTTGCTATCTTGTGAGGGACTGCAAATCACAACTTTATCATCATTTATGACCTGGCCTTGTTACTATTCTCTTCTTACAGCTCTTTCCCAGAGCCATGTCTCTGACATATCATTTTCTTAATAAAAACTTAATGTCACTCACTTTCCACAGGATGTGACATAATTGTATATTTAATTATCTGTGATTAGTGCTCCTCAGATTAAAAATACATATTTTTTTCCAACTAGAGAATGCTTAGCTTTTATGTTATTAATACATAAGCAAGTTACGAAATAGAATGCTGTGGCCAGAATTAATTAGTTTTGTTCGGTAAGGGAAGAAATGTAGGGTGGTTTTTTTTGCGTGTAAGCATCCACAGGTTTGATTCTCTTTTCGGCTTTGCTACAGACTGGCAAAGAAACTCAATGAAACCAACGGAGTTCTTGTTGCTGCCTTCAGTGGGACCCAATGCCACTCACCTATGGCACAACTAATTAATTTATGGTAAACTCAGTTAAGAGACTCTTTTTCCTTAGATTACTTTCCCCTTAGACCAATTCTGCACTGTGAGGGGCTGTGCTCCAAATCAGAGAAAGTGAACTAGATTAGGAAGACAAATACATACTGTTTATGAATTAACTCTATTTAAGCATAAGACTGCAAACACTTGAACTGGCACAGCTGAAGGAATCACTAGACAGACAGCAAACAAACATCTTTTGCTGGCTATGTTGCAAAGCTTTGTATCACAGAACTGCACCACCAATTTCTCTGTGCATCATTTTCCCAATTTGAAGAATGAAAACAGTACTTGCCTCCACCTCAGAGGTGTCATAGAGTTTAATTAATGTTTGTAGAGTGCCCTCATAGCCTTGTGTGAAGGTGCTACAGTGATACAAATTACTTAATAAACCAAACAATTAAGGTACTTTGTTAGACCCGTATGGTTACACAGTCTTGAATTTTTAAAGTAAGAGAAAATAGCACTAGACAGATTTTTATCAAAGAATTAGGGTTTTCCATGATCTCCACCCTTCTTAAAATGGAGAAAGTCTTAAAAACTGCACTAAATCTCAACGGATGACCCAATACCATTTATGCATTACACCTGCATACCATCCAAGATGAACTTCTGGATTCAAAGGATTCACAAGCTCTATGGGTAAAGTCAAGAAAACTCAAATCGCACTGGTCAGTTACTTTTAGCTTATCTTCTTTTCTTGAGCAAAAACGTAAATTCTGAAACATTCAACCTATAAAGAATAGCGTGAGTGCAATATTACACCTTCAAGATCAAACATCCAAAATTCAGCAAATTCCACTTTTAATTTTAAGCAATGAAATACATGTAGCATAGCTTCCATTTCCCCTGTACCTGGAAGTTTTACTGATCTATGGTTAACACCCCTCAGGAAGAGAAGAGCATTATCTGAAGAGGTCTGTCCTCATTTCTGCAGCAGATCCACCTACTAGAGGAGCAGCCAGGGATGGACATCTGGGATGTGTGCAGGTTCCTCTTCAGCAATATAAAGCTGAGCTTGGTTGAAAGGGATGTGAGACCTTTTGCAGTGCAGGAGCACGGAAGAAGCAACAAACACCACCTGAAACCTGCAGTTCTGTGGCCAGGAGGAAGAGCATACGGATTTCTACAGCCCATTTGTTGAAATGATGTCTACGGCTCCCTGGCTGGAGCCCACAAAAGCCTGCTGAATTTTTTAGGCTGACAACACAGAGAAGGTTTATTTCAAACATCTTGCTTGAATGTTTTTAAGCAAGGACAATTGTTTTCACTGTGTGTATAAAGTTTGGCACAATACATCCTTCTAATAATTTAAAAAATATACTCTCAAACAAGTAATCAAAAAAGAGGTTTACAAGGATCAAAACATATCAGACTTGTGAGTCACACATGGTTTTTTCCCTCTGAAAAGATCTGAAAAATAAGTTTTTACAGGTTTCTTATGTGAGAGAAAAAAAAAACTGTGACGAATATCAGAGGAAAGGCTAAGAGACTACCACAACAAGAAATGATCAGTTGCCACTGTGAAACGCCTAACAGAAGTGTGTGGGCACAAGAAAAGAAACAACTACAGCAGGTTTACAATAATAATGTCAAATTAAACTTAAATCCAGGCCACTCAAGGACTACTTCAAAGTAACCATACTCCTTCAAATCAGCAGCAAACCGTATTAACTAGTCTATCTTTCTGAGAAGCTGAGTTAAATATTCTGCCTCTCACACGCCGCCGCCTCTGTCCTGGTCTCCGTTAGCTCAGGTAACATACAGAGGTATTGTAGGTTAGAACTTTGTTTCTCATCTACACTTTCCTGCTGATTTTCAACTCGTCTGTCTTCCAGAACTTGCTTGTCAATTTATATGCTGAAGCAGAATGCTTTTCTCTTTGCAGAAACTGTGGTTTTGGCTAGCTGTTATCAGAGCAACTTCAATACTTTCCGCCATTAATAGTTTTTTCAGTGACATCAATGGTGACTTTTTGATTTTTGTTATTGGGCAAATTCATTTTGGAAAAAAAAACTTCCCTTTTTCTCTGTGACTAAGATCCCCTGTCCGTTTGATGAGGACAGTAATATAGGTGTTAGTCCCCCACTGTATTGCCAAGGACAGTAAAGCTGTTTCTCAGCAATACTGCTGAGTGCACAGCAAACAAGTAACTTGCAAATAAATCTACCTTCATTCTACAAATCCACCTTCATTCTGTCTGAACCAACAGGTCCTCAAAATTAAATCACCAAGACTGCTGTACTGAGAAGGATCGAGGCACCTAACTAAATTTTTACAAGAACAAAGAGGAGATTTTAGAAGGTAAAGTCTGGGGTCTTTCTTTGGTTGGAGAAGACCTGTCACTTCTTAAGACAGCATCCCACTCTCTGACAGTAACTTGCTACTGCAGAGTACATTTGTACAGTACAGTTTGAGCATTAAATATAGATAACAATAACTTGAGAGCAAGTAAAGAACGTGTGAGAATTGTATAACAATCTTCTGAAGTATTTCAAAATATAGCTTGTGTCCCTACGTGAGCATCGCAGAAAGTACACTTGCAGTCACAGAATATTTCACATAGTGTTTACAGAATGGACAAAAAAAAGGGCTAAGCAAAACAAATGTGAAGTGGCTTATAAAAAGCTGCTTTGCCTCATCGCTAAGACAAGAGCTTCCTTAGAAACTATTTGCTTTGCTGCATCCTCTTTAGAGGCAGGCAGTGCGAGGAATGTACACAGCCCTAACTGTGCAGCTAAATTCCCATACAATACATCGAAAGTTATTTCGGATATTTTATACCAAGGATCTAACAACTCACCACTAGGGGCCCATTAACATGAGAGATGTGCTTAACATCTACATCTACGTAGTCAGCTGCACAGGGAAACGTTCCCAATACTGCCTGGAAGGAGCTAGCAGCATCCCCTAGGACAATAACTGAAAGAATTCAGTCATGCTGTGTCGATGACACTTTCCATAGTCAAACCCTTTGTGTGTGTGTGTGAGAGAGAGACAGACAACACACAGGGTTGGCTCTAACATGCTAAGAGCTGCTCAGTTCCTCTGGGATTAAAAAACCATCCAAGGAGTGCAACAGCTGCAAAGATGTCTATTTTGGAGAGAGGGCGAGGAGCAGAGATTATTTGTTACAGGCATTTACATGTCTCGATCAGGTTTGCTGCCTGCTTGCACTCCTAGCTGCCTCACTTTGCTTTTTACAACTGTGAGAAATCAGTGTCTTCTTATGGGGATAAGGGAAGTGCAGATGCAACACACATGAAAGAAACAGCTCACGGCTACAGAAAATCCTGTGCAAAGAGATATGCTAGAAACATGACTAGAAAAGAATTTACGGGTCTGTTTAATAGAGATGAATTCCAGAAATAAGACTGGTAAAAAGTGATGTCCCGTGCATTTCCCTCAGGAGGCTATGTGTCTTGCTTCCTGGAAACTTCCACAACTCTTCCCAAGATCCTATGCCATACCCACTCAGAATAAAACAAGTAGCACAAACTATTTTAACTAAAATCCTCTCCCTCTCTTGCCCATGGCAGTCCCCACTGATGACAAACTAACACCATTTTGTTCATCTCTACAAAAACAGAAGTGATGAAGACTTATGGTGAAATAAAAATTCTCAAGACCATTTTACATGTGAGTAAAATGAAGTGCAAGCAACTTCACCCTGGGCTTGTCCCAGGCACAACCCAGAGGACAGACAGAACCCATGGCTGACTGGAAGCAGCTTTTCTTAACAACATGCTGACAAAAAAGAGCGTGGGGAGGGTCAGAGTGATTAAAGGAAGAAAGAACAGTATCTCATCCTCATTCAGTGTCACAACTTTGGGCAGATTTTTTTCTGCCCGTCTCTGACCCCTCTCAAACAGCTCAAGGCAGTTAGCCACCAGTATCTAGCTCAGACACTGAAGTTAATCAGTCCAACAGGCCGATCTGTTAATTCCAAGACAACAAAATCAGTAATCCTCTGGTACTGGTAACGGCAGCAACAAGGTGCTTGCAGATTTCAGCCACTGGTATTCAGGAAATACCTACCAGAACCATCCTCGTGTCCATGTACTCTACTATATCTGTTGATTACTATAAATTACTATGTCACTACAGTGTCACTTTGTGAAAAAAAATGTTTCACCCATTCTTCTGTGACTACAATCCCCCAAGTCAAGTCAAACAAGCATTAAGCATTTTGAATCATTTTTACAAGAGCTTATTCAAATGCTATTTTCTTTCACTCTTAAGAGAGCAAATACACAGGTTATGTTCCCAAACCACCTCTCCATACACTGCTTTTACTTTTTGAACTGTCCCAGATAAACATTTTAACACTGAAATTACAACACTTCTGCTGTAATTCTCAGGACAAACATTTACATGTTTGTCCAGAGCTAATGTTGACCTTCTGTGATCTATCAAATTATGAAGAAAAAAGCCTGCCACATATTCATATACTTTAAGTCAAGAAAAGGGTTCTCTAGCCTGGCTATGCACAGAGCAGTAGGTTCATTCACTCCTCCAACGCCAAGATCAACAGCGCACAACCACCTGAAAAAAACTTTTTAAAGTTTTGTAGATTTGATATTCTGTAAGACAGAAAACTCATTTTTTCTTGCTGCTGTGTTCAAATGATGTTCCTCTCTGTTAATAATGGACTTTACTTCTAATTTTAATATTTTTCCTGCATTAGAAAACTTGTCAATAGCTAGTACTTTTTTCTTATGAAGGTATATACATATACACAATATAATCAACATTCTTTCTGGAAAAAAAATGGAAAGATACATTTTATTTTTTTTCTTAACATTCTGGTATCTTTCCATTTTTTATTTTTTTAACATTTCCCATTTTTTTAACAAATAACTGGCTATTTTAACAGGTACTTTGCTCACCTAATGCGCCCTGCTTAACAAGTAATACAAACTGGTCTCTGCATCTGTCTGGCTGTACTTTTAACTACTTCAATACTTTTGTGTCACTTGTACATTAGTAATGATTTCACAGTTTCTTCGGGATCACTGAAAAAAGTACTCAATATTGCCTAGATATGTCAACTTGTCAGCTTACTTAAAAGAAAACTCTCTGAGGTCCTTTTATCAATCTTCTCTACTTTATAACTTCTCATTTGCAATTTCCATAGAAATCATTTTACATTTATAATTTACATTTTTTACCCCTCTGCCTTCAATTCCCATTGGTTAAAAACATATCTGATTCAAACCTAACTGATTTTTCCATTGTAAAATGTTAATTCTGTAGATTACTAATACATTCTTTTTGAAATTGTTCTTATTTGCTTGAAAAACCATAAACAATTTTTTGTCTTTGGGTCTGCTGTAACTGATTGAGGCCACATTTTTTTAGTGTACTAGACCATTATTTTCACAAAAGTACAGAAACGAAGTGCTAGAATAAGGAATGTTCATTTGACAACACATTTAAACCAACAAATATATTGTGATTCTTAGACATCCACGAGAAAGTCTGTTACTCACCACAAGAATCAGTCCTTTATCTCCCTCTTTCAAACAATATTTTTGTGCTTTCAAATGAAATACTCTAGGCTTTTGTCACAGGTCAAGCACCTGACATTTTTTACCATGTGTTCTACAAGGCACAGCTCAGCAGCAGAACTACATTCCCATTAGTACCCGTGTCACTAGTGGACAGAGCCAAGATTTATTAGGCAAAGGGGAGCAGCAAGGACTAATTGGCCGTATGAGGACACATAAGCGTGTGAGAGGAATACATAAACAACAGAGAACACATGCAAAGGTAGCTTGCTCCTTTGGCACATCCTAAGACACAAGATAAATAGCATTATTAACAGATCTGAGATATAAGAAAAGCAGTATGTATTATACATGCAAATTCACTCTTGCTCAAAACAGTATACTTTCCAGAAACAGTCCTCTATGAAAAAGGTAAATTTTGTATAATCTGAGAGAACAGTATTTAGTAAACCAGAAGGTAAAAATGTCTTAATGTTAATTTCCTCTCAGTAAATGGATGATACCTGTGATTAGATCTTTGTTCATCACCCTCATGCTGAAGACCAAGTGCAGACTTCAAAGCTTGAAATATGAGAAATGTTTTCGGTTTTTGTAATAAGCCATAAAGATGTATGCTTTAGCAGAAATTATGACATTCCAAAAGAATCCAGTATTTATTCAACATAAACATTTCTGTAAGCACAATAAGATAATTTTTAAAGTCTTGAGTTGCGGGGGGCACAGGCAATGGACATCTGCATGCATCATGCAATCATGCTTCCAAACAGCTGGCGTGGTATCCTCAGTAACAGCTGCAGATATAATGCTAATAATATTGTAAAATAATGCTTCATATATCAAAACAGCAACTTTTTTTTTTAACTGCCCTTGATCTCTTACTATGCTACGTTTAGTAACAGCCACTAGTGTTATCCTCCACTGTGACCTAAATATAGAATTATAAGATGTTCTTAAGAGCTGCATTTTTGACAAGTAAAGGAATAAAGATGAGGGGGAGGAAATAAATCCCTATACTGGTACACATGAGGTCCACAGAAAACTGCTCTCCTAATGTCAGCAGTAACTCCGTGACTGGTTAGATTTTGTCTACCAGAATAGAGAGGTAATATTGATTAAATCTGTCAAAGACTCACACAGGGCCTGTGGAGTACCTGGCTGACAGCTGAATTGCTCCTGATTCCACCAGTTTCACTAAAGCAAGAAATGAGTATGCCTAGTGCTTGCAAGTTGGTGCCCATAGTAAAGTACACATTGAGATTAGAGTCAAAACAATTATGTGAATCTCTTCTCGTTGCGTGGAAATTTAAATCCGTTTGTTTCGTTGAACTGGTCTGCCCTCTATAACACCCAAGCACTACTTTAGAAGAGTTGCAGCGTGGCAACTCTCTGTGATTTAGATTAAGAAAAAGTAAGATTGCTTCTGTCACTTCTGTCCATCAGGAAGGAGCCTCATTACCCAAGTAGGGTTGTAATATGTTGTTATGCTACTTGTATTTTATTACCATTGATTTCTCCATAAAGCGGATCCAATTATGGTCATTAAATATTATCCTTCAACTATTTACTTATCTTGCTGGAAAGAAAGCTAACCATATCTGAATACAGATCAGTTGATTTTGTGGTTAGGTAGTGAGTTAAACAGAGGGTTGTGGGTTTTTTTACAGCTTGTGGTCCTTCCATATAAATGAATCAGAATAGCCTTATAGTACATTATAGGGAAAGTGAGATACAGAGTAACTGCAGAGGTGATCAGAATTTAATGGATGTGTATGTTTTGTGTTTCCAGTTGAGCTTCCCACATGTACTCATAGATCAAATATTTGATTTCCAACACCATACAACACAGTTCTTTGTAGAGCGAGGATGGTCCAAAATTATTTGCAATAATGGTAGAACATTATCATAAACCTGGTAGGTAGGTAGATGTTCTGCAAAATTACATACATAAAAGTGCAAGAGATAAAATTTATTTTTATTTCACAGACGAATCACAAAAGAGGAACGTAAAAGAAAAGTTTTATTAGCAAGACCATGTACTACTGTTTAGACACTTAAGTATGAGAGCTATGGATGCAATCACAACCAAGATCTTGAAAGGCCTGTGACGGGAATGGTGTATGGGAAGACAAAGAAAAATCTGTGATCAACATAAAGACCATGGGGATAGATAATGTGTTACCTGGATATTTGATCCATGTAATTTAAAAACATTAAAAATTATCAGAACTATCTCTAATCTTTTTTTTCTGGATACGGGGGGGGGGGGGGGGGGGGGGGGTAGGGTGTTCAGTTTTCCTAACAAGGCTTTTTGTAGGCCTGAAGTTTTATGAAACCCTGGATATGAAACTGGCCGAAACAGCTGTTTTGGAGCTTGGTAATCTTTGAAGAAAGTTGTTGAAAAAAGAAGGAAATATTTCTCTATAAAATTTTCTGAAATTACGAAAAAGTAATGGCAATTGTTTCAAAGCTACACAGAAGTTTTAAGAAACGAGAAATAGTAGCAGGCAGCACGTCCAGTACGTTGTTCTGTACTTCAAGCTACAGATCATCATAATCTATGTGGTAGAAGTGTTGATACATACATATACATAGTCCATCCAAGTCCAACATCAGCTCTACTTTTATAGACTAGGTAAACCACATAGTGGAATTTATTTGTACCACTGTACTTGACACCTGAACATCAAAGCAAAACTGTGTTCAGAAAGAAGCACTGCATGTTCAAAAACCTTTCTTTACATAAAACCTTGTTTTTATTGGACATCAGTGAGTCAAAGGCAGATGGCTGATCTAATTTTAGATAGGGACAGATCCACCCCACCAGCGGCCAGAGTAATCAAGGGTAGCCAAGGTTATGAGCCCCAAGCAATAGATTTATTTTACCTTATATTCAGATTCCAGCGTCACATTGTTCTGTTTTAATTTTTCTTTCAAAGCAGGATCAACCTGTAAAACAAACAAAAATATAGCAAAAAACATTTGCTTTTATGAACTTCTAAAAGAAACCTTAACCTCGGATAAACAAAGTATTGGTATATGTAAATCCTCCTCTACTCTAAAAGAGTATACGTGCTGTCTGTTCAGATACCAGTATGATGAACACAGTGTAAGAATTGGGCTCAAAAGAGACATGTCAACAAATCAAAAAGGAAACATTTATAATTAGCCCTGTACTTGCATTACACCTAATATTTAAACCTGCGTTTGGTTTGGTGATTTCAAACTAATCAAAGCCTTAACAAACAAAAGAGGACCAGTAAAGAGAAAATTGCCATCACATTACATATTTTACTGCTGAATGGTATGCTCAGTGAGTAGGCACACAATACACTCTGCTTTACAAAGTCTATACATGAGTCACACTTCCAAATTTCAGGTGAACACACTGCTCTTTCCTAGTTTTGATTCTGTACCAACAACACTGGTGATTTCTGCCACCTTTCAGGTGGTCAAAGAACAAACCTAAGAACGGAAATTTGAATGAACCACAGTGGATGAATCTTACATAATTGAGCCCAGAGGAAGCTGTAGTCATCCCTCCCCTTGCTAATTCTGTCTCACGCAGGCCTTAGAGCAGAAGCAAGGAGAAAAAACTAGCATTCTTCATCCTCAGAGAAAGTGTTTCACCTTCTCTTCAAAGAGAAATCAGCCAAATATGCAATATTCAGACACAGTCTTTAAGCTAATCAATTAAAATATCAAATAAATCTACCATGACAAACCATTCTCATTTTTAGACCTTAAATGCAAGCAGTGCTAAATGAATCAGATGTGTAAGGGGATTGGTAATGTATTTAGTTCTACATCTATGGTTCACTAGTCCAACTATGACCAGCTCAATGAACAAAAGTTGTTATTCTTAATTTGCTGCTTCTTGATCTGAGTGAAAAGTGCTCAGTTGTCCTCGCCACTGTCAACTTCGAATGTCTATAAGCAGTCTAGAAAAGAAAAAAGGAGGCAACACAAGTTATTGAACTCGCCTGGGCTATGAAAGAATCCACCTTCAGATCCTGGCCCAACAAAAAAAGCATGTAAAAGTCACTTAGCTCGTGACCCTTATTTGGTACTTAAAATACATACATACCATCTAACAATGAGCGGTATTGCTCTGAGAAATTTCCCTGAGCCATAATGCACCCCTTGATGATGTGCACTGCCAGCTAGGCAGCACGCAGCTTGTGAGACCTCTGTTCCCAAGCCTGCTCAGACAGCCCAGCCTTGCACCATCCGTGCATTTCCCTATCCAACCAGAGATCTGGCCTCAGCAACGCATGCATTTGCAACCTACAAACCCATTATAGTCGGGAACTAAGCCAAAACATCTAAAACATTTAAAGTTTGTACAGGATGCAGCTCTCACATCCTCTGTAATAACAACTTTTGTAAAACAGGATATTGGCCCCCTACATCAAATAAAAAATTAGATGCCACATCTCTGCCTTGGTATTCAAGGGCTCCATAGAAGTGCCCTTCATTAAAGACAGATTGCCTCCCTCTTTCTGTGACCACGACCTCCAACAACAGCCATGCCTCATTAGATCAATGAACCCATCCATCACACGTGCAGAAACGAGACCTCTTCGGGCAGCCAGACATGCTTTGGAGCTTGCTTTCACAAAGATAAGAGTGATCATGGACCTCAGTGTATTCAGAACTAAATGCAAACACTATTTGTTATGCTTAGTGTTCTCACAGCACACATATGGGGAAGGGGAAATAAATGCTCCAGCAAGTAAAGAAGCAAGAGAGAGGGAGTTTTATTTCCTCCTACGTTCTCCATTTAAGATGGTGCCCAAGATAACACGGTTGGAGCACCATTTTTACTTAATTAACCAAGGCTATAATTTAGCTTACAAAGGCACCTCAATATTCCCATTATCAAGGTTTACTTTAGCAATTTTTAGTGTGTGGCGTTTGCATGGCCACATTTGTATAAGGTAAAGGGAAACAAGCAGTGAAGTTATTGCCACTTCTCCTCCAAGTCCTTCTGTCCTCATACTTCCTTGCGTATTTATTCTCCCCTGCCTGCATACAGGGAGAAGACTAGGTAAAACTGAGACCCAGCACCCTGGGACTCATAGCTGTTTCATGCTGTAGCTGTAATATTGGCAAAAATGCAGAAATGAAGGAGGTTAGTTTAAATTTCTCAAAAAAAAAAGTTATCTCATAAATGAGAAATGAAGAGAAAGTACTTCCTTAGAAGCACAAACTTTATCTAGCAAATTAACTTACTAAAAAAATAGCAGTTAAACCCTATCTTGAGGGGAAACTATGCACACATGTTGGTAAGCTCTTAATATTTACTATGCAAGCACACAAAAGACTTAAGTCCAATCTGCAGAACATGTTATTTTGTTTCAAGTTGCACAAAAATATCAGAGAACAAATATGTATTTCCTCTTGTCTTTACCTTTTTTGTTCTGTACATTCTTAACCCACAAAAAATAATTTGAACACACTTGACTCTGCACAGAAACTGAGTCATGTGCATGTTCCAAAGCCTTGGTTGCAAACCCCCGCTTTTCAGTTGCCAAATCTAGACAAATCTAGGTTACAAATCATTTTTGGAACTAACATGGCAGTTGATGAAAAGTATGTTATAGAGCTCTGATCTCACGGTGTTTGTACCATGCTGCACTATCCTTGCGACATTACAACAAAAACAGGAAAGCAAAATGGTCCTATTTTCTTTCTGACACGGCAGATGAGCATCAGTAAGAGCCATGATCCCGGACCATAACCAGGGAACACGGTGTGGGTTGAGCCAGGGAAGTGCCTGTCCCAAAGGAGTAGCGTCTATATATTGCACACCTGCCACAAGATCCGGACCCAAGCACATACAGATTGCTTCCACTAGGACTGCTGCGCCAACACGCAGACTGCTGAATGAGCTAAAAGTATTCAGCTGTGTGCTGGCAAACGAATCATCAGCTACGTTATGAATACAAATCCCCATTATGAGAGCTGATGGGGGAAGCACACAAAGCCCAAATGCCCTCACAGCCTAGCATTGTCCTCTGCACCATTATTTCGGAGGCAGGAAGGAGCAGAAGGCAACATCCCTTTACACTAGGGGACTACTGCTTGTCGGGAAAAATCTCAGATCCTTTAAGATCCATTTAAATTCAAGCTCTGTCACTAAATATGGAATTCAAAGACCCATGTTGTTCTTTCAGTTAGAGAATAAGTTTAAATTAAATTCTTACTGAAAACGTATTGGAATACTTGATGCAAGTATTTGGACAGCTTTCATGAGAAGCCATCAGCAAGGCCTGGACACCAATACTGAAAATACCATTTTCCAAGGCAGGCTTTCCCCTCCCTACTTCAATTGTGTAGCACTTGTAAAAAAAGTGAGTGAAACATTCTCAGAGTATTTTGCTCTATACAGGCTTACTTCACATTACGTCAATTGGAAGTGCAAGGACAAGTACACAGACAAACCTCAAAAAAAGTTTAAAAGGTATCAAATCAGAATTTTGTCCCATTTTTGTCTCCTGTTCTTTCAGACCTACCCCTACTAAACTTCAAAAGGTTCTCAAAATTCTCAGAGAGAATGACTTTAAAAATATTCTTAGGTGGCTAAAGGTAATATGGGTTAAGCCCAAAAATATTCTCAGAAATCTTAGTAGGCAGCTATTTGAAGCTGTAAGCACCTTAAATCCTGTTAAAACGTGGCCATCACTTCTCATTTTAAGGCTGACATTTTGGTTTTTCCCTTAGAACCAGCTGACGTATTTCCCTCCAAGGCAGACCTCCGGGTGCAGACGAGGAGCATCACTGCAGAACGAAGCAGGAATACCTTGGGCTTGAAGCCCCCACCAGACCAGGGACTCCTGCAGCGTGCTGCGAAGAACTGTTAGCCTCCCTTCACTCTCTTGGGTAAAGAGAAATTTTTATTTGTGACACAAATATTTCTGGCATATTTATAGACCTGAATGTGCTGCTACTAAAAATTCTCTGCCTAACAATTTTGCGCTGGTCTTCAGTGACCACAGTTCATTTTGGTTTAGAAGTAAATAATGTAGACAGAGAGTGACTGTGAGATCTGTGAATGTCACCAATTTTACCTCAAGGATATGTAAAGGATAGCTCTTTCACAAAGAGGCCCGGAGAGTAACACCACTGTCCCCTTTCAATGTTAAGCACAGGAATATGAAGCAGATCAGCCGCATCGCCCCCATTCAGCCTTCAGAAAGGAGGAACAGGCTGACTCATGTTCTGATTTTCAGGGTAGCATCCCTATCACGCCTGGGTGTGCAACTTCAGTAGCCCACCTTCACAGGCAGCCACTCTTTCAGTTACAACCATAACGCTTTACTTGTCTGTATGTACTTACTATTTGTAGCCATGGGCTTTAGTACAAACCAAGCCTTGAGTATATTACATGCTCTAAAATTATGGGCTCCCTCATGCTACACAACGAAACTGCCAGGAGACAACCGTGCCATGAGGAGAGGAGTGCTTTTAGCAGTCTCCTCTCGCATCAGTCAGTGCAGTACACTGTATACTCGTGTCCAGAGACTGGCATGTCCTGACCAAATATTTGTATACCAAAGTCTTACAAAACCTTCCCTCTAACAAACATTTCCAGAAGACAGTAGATGTTTCTACCCTAAAACAAATAAGTTATTTTTACAAACACGCGAGTATCCTCTCTTACACCCTAACCCCCACAAAATAATATCCCACTAAAAGATTTCAGCTTTTACTTGGGAAATGAGGAAGGACGATGGATTGGCTTTAATGAATGTGAATTAAGCCTCCTTCCTCCCCCCCCATCTGCTCACACCAGCACAAACAGATGGGACACAATGCTTCTGCAGTATCCACAACACAGACAGTCCACAGAATGACCGTTTACGTGAAATTCTGCATTTTGTCCTCCCCACCCTTTTTTTAAATTGAGCATGAACCAGCACCACCACTTTGGGCCGTCCCAATAAAACATCTTCTTTGAATACGCTTATCACACGCCTGCTCCTCTAAATGGAAAATCAGCAATCTTGCGTGGATCAACTTAAATCTTCTTTTTGAGAAGAGAGTCCCATAAGATGTTACAGAAGTCTATGTCATAAATATTGCAACTTGTGGTTTATGAGCAGACTGAGAAGTTGTAGACAACAAGGCATAAATCCCAGGACTCGGGCAGTGCCACGTAAAAGCTAAACTAAGTGTCATTCTGCTGAATGAATTAAGAAAATAAAGGTCAAAGCGTAAGTAAGAGGAAAGTGCAAGAGAAAACATGTTGTTACATGCAACTTCATGCCCAGCATTCTTTAACTACATTATTCCTAATATTTAATACATGGAAAACACTTATGTAAGGCTACTGCATAAGCTTGGACAGGAATACTTCTGAATACTGGGGAGACATCTGAGACCAAATCTACAACTCGGGTTTGTGTCCTTTGACTCTTCCCTAAGATCTGCATAGAACACAGACAGTTAAACAAAAAAATATTTCATCCAGCCTCTGACAGGAATCAATGCAGACATTTCCAAAGGAGCAATATAAAATCTTATTACAGCAGCAGTTCCCACAGTTATGGTACATGATGTGCCAGTGATCTCTCAAAATCCAAATATTCTACTTGCTTCCAGATGGATTTAAAAAAAAAAAAAAAACATAAAACCTACAATCCCAAACTCCAGACCACACATTTTCACATAATAATGCCAAGGGAAATGCAAGCTATTATGTTAAAGGCTAATACAAAGATGAAACCTTCCCCTTCATCAGCAAGCACTTAAGTATATCTAGATTTCTTCATATAAGATCATCAAAACTAACAAGGGTTCTCTAGCTCTCATTTCCGAGAAAAAAGTACTGAAGCACTTAATCAATGATTTGTATGCTTTCACATCCTGCTTGATTTTGCAGGTGCACATTTATTTATTTGATTTATAAAACGTAAATTAGTGCCTTAAACCCTGGCTCTGCATATGCTACCATAAATTTCATTTCACACTGAAATTCAGTGCAAAAAATGTTCTTTCTGGTACAAAACAGAGTATTCCAACACAGGAAATTCAACAAACAAACAAACAAACAAACAAGGCCACAACTCTAGAAGTAACAGCAAGACCCCCCCCCCCCCTTTTTTTTTTTTTGTGAAAGGTTCCTGCAAGAGAACAGGCATCTTGCTGTGTGTGTGAAGATGAATCAGTCCTAGGCATAGACCCAACCACCTCTGCTATCACCTTGAGGTCAGAATGACGGATCCCTCTGGTACAGGATCTCAAGGCTGGCACTCCTGAGCTTTGCTATGCCTTGGTTCCCCTGTAGCCAGGGTACAGGGGGAGGAACTTGCCAAGTATTGTGTGCAGTTTTTCCCAAATCTCCTTTTTAGCTCCTTCAGAAGAAGAAACAAAAGTGTAAGATCTTCCGGTGGATTGGAAAACCATGTTTAAGACCCCAACGTAAACTATACTATGCAAGAAAGACAAAAATGGCTCAGCCTGCTTTTACTGTCCAAGGATTTAATGCTTTAATCTATTAGCAAAGAAAGAGGTGAAAAGCAAGGCAATGGCATTGCCTCGCCTCTGGGCCAAAATGCAGACCAGTGGTCACTAACAGGAGATTCTTAACCTGGAAGAATGGAATTGCAGGATTTGTTGAATTGGCTATTACAAGGCATTGCCAGGGAAAACAGCAAGAGGAGTAAGGCATCTATTTCAAAAATATTAAAATAATTTCTCAAGGTGCCTTTGTGAAGCCTCTTTAGTATGCTATACCTGCCCTGTTACAGCCACTTAAACACTGTGAAATACAAGACACAAACTAAATGCCCTTAAGGTATCAGTCCAGAAAAAGGAAATGCTACAAAAGCAGTACTTAACAATTTTCCTCAAAGTGGGTATAATTTATGAAAAATTCATAAAATCTACTAAAAAATTTCAACTCATTAAATATGGGTTTCATCATACCTTAACTTACCTGTGAGCACTTTGCAACGTCCTAACAAACCTGTCAAAATTCTTTACAATGCTTCTGCTGTTAATACATAATTTGACATTTACATTTTTGAGTGTGTTTTCTGCCTATTTTGGTTAGCCCAACACCGTGTTAGTTATTATCAATACAGAATTAACTAGCATATGCAAAAGGCACGTCCCATTCTAACCTGAAAACATTGATCTCTTGCATTGAGAGTCATATCTTTACTGACAAAAGCAAAAGCTTTACACTGAATAAAAAAATGCACAAATATGAAAAGAACTTTAATAAGACTTCTTGCATATTTACTAAAAATTGATTTCCCATATGCTAATTATAGGGTTAATTGGTTCCATCTGCACCAGGTTTCTGAGCACAACAGACATCCTGCTGAAGGTGCACCTAGTGTATATGTAAGAACTCATACAGAGTGAGTTTGTGATGCTGGTGAAGGGAAGGATACTTAATGGTTGGACCTAAAACCAACAAAATACAACTTCTGGATGCAACTCCTGCAGTCACCATGCTTGACCTTATTTTGAAAAGATTGCTTTTTTGACAGCTATGTGCCTACACTGCAAGTTAAAACCGCGAAAATAACACACATGCAGTTTAAGATCTTCCTTCCCACTCCCTTAGTCATATGCTAGCCTTGGACAGAATCAGCCTCTTTGTGGTAACTCTAAAAACCAGGAAGATCCCTTAAGTTTCTGTTAAAAGCAAGCAACTTCAAGAGAAAATTTGTGAATTGGTAGTTGAAGGCAGCATGCAAGCAGTCTATGTTCCTCTGGTCTCAACCTTTCCATCAATGTACTTGCAGTCAGATCTGGATGGAAGAGGGTGTCCTCCTCAGTTCTGTACTTTAGGAGAAATACCCGTACCCATGTACATTTCTTTCACTTACTGCTCAAGTATATGCGTCCTGGTAACCCAGTTCTGGTAGCAGTCTCACCAATAATATAGCCAAACCAAAGGCACTGCACAATACTCAAACTGCCCTCTTTTGCACTGTGTATCAATTCAGAAACACAAAGAAGCTCATTTAAAGAAAAAAATTGTAACCGTTTCATAGGAGAAACTTTAAAGGCACCAAAGTTTCAATAAAAACAGAAAAGCAATCAAATAAATAAACTTTCCCTTGTAGGAACATAGGCGGGCTGACTTTCAAATGTCATACAAACACATACTACAGTTAAACACATGCACAAGCACACTTAGAGATTAGGAATGCTTTCCTTAATCAAACTTATATATAAGAGAAAATATACTAGCGACCCTCATATAAACAACTCCAACTTTCACAAAACAATTGCAAGAAAATATACATTGTCTTTTGCTGACTCAATACATTCAGCAATATTAATATATATGTGTAGGGTTTTAACCCTATAAAATTGTTTTTTGTTATGTTTTAGGAGGCCACTTTCACAGACAATACAAGTCTCAAAACTCTCTCTAAGTACTGAAACAATGTTGACTTTTTTTTTTTTTTAAGGCGCTTTTAACAGAAACAGTTTTGGGAATTCATTGTGAACTTAGCAAATTTGCTTTGGTTGTCCTGAAACTGCATCTCTGCAAATAAATTATGTTTTGAAAAAAAAAAAAAAAACCTACCAAGTTTTTATAACTGCCATCCTAAATCTCCATGTTCTAAAGGAATTATTGCCTTTAAGAAAGCTTCTCACTCTACAGCTTACATAGCACTTAAGTAAAAATACTTTCCACACTGACATCTAGTGAAGTTTTACAGTAAAAAGAAAAATTCTGTTCTTCTATTTTGCACCCACAGGTTTTCATCTTCCACATTAGCCATATTTCAATCACTAACTTATGTATAAAATCACTAGAATTTGTAGCACATTTGTACATTATGCACTCTTTTATTTTAAAAGATATTTTGCCACTATTTTTAAATAACACATTTACCTGCCAGAGTCCCAGAAATTCTGATGAGTATATTAGAGGAGGTTATCATTATAAGACCTGGGGTATATTAAAGGAAGTTATAAAGATAAGATCTGGGATAGATCTGGGATAATTAAACTTAAAACATGTCTAACAAAGTTACTGTTTTTCCATTATGCTAAGTGAAAATCTGCAGTTCCCATTTCCCAGTAGGCATTCTGATCAGTTGGATCTTGTTGCTTAAGGTATTGTTTCAAATGTAACATATCTATTTGTAGAAAACAAACAAAAACACCATAAAAGAAATATGTCATACTCCCAGTATTAAAAAAAAAAAAAATACTGTAAGACTCAACAACAGCTATCAGAAAGCAGATCCCTAAGCCCTCTGGCTATTATTGTACTTTAAGGGCTAAACATCCAACACCAAAAAAAACAAAAACCACCCACAACTTTACTAAGTTCAGTGTGAATTATGAATGAAAAAACATTTTAATTCATACACTTAAGATATTAATAAGACAAGTTCTCTCTCTTCTCTATGCAGTATCTGCAAAGCTTGTATTCATTCCTACATTCTCTCCATAATCAGTGAAGAAAGAAAGAGTCCTTTGGGAATACCTAAATTAGCCTCCTGCTCTGAATCATCACAGAGGATGGAAGGCTGTATGAAAAGCATACATATTCTTTGAGGATTTAAAAGTGGACAGACTGTTAAAGAGAGCTCATGAGTTTCTTGGCCCCAGAGCTGCCAGTCTACCCGCACAGGGACAACAAACTCAAAAGCCTTCTACCCTCCTGAAGCTGCCCTCCAGGTAGGGACAAGACACTCTTAGACCAGCTACAACATTAATTTCAGTACTCATTAAGGTTCCAAAAGCAAAGTCTCATTTTTATGCCCCATCAAAAGAAGGCAGTTAAGCACTGCCTGACACAACTTACAGGAGGCTCAGTGCTGACTCCAGGGAAAATATATCGCCTATTGAATCACAAGCACAACTATAAATGCCTTGTGCAGTGGCAGATACTTGAAGAGAGACAGATTATGTGTTTTCCCTTCTCATTAGCAATTGCACTCCAGACAAGAGTTTGGGTTCTGCTGTTTCAGACTGCCACGTAACCGTAGCTTGGAACAGAACCAGTTGACTTGAGACTTTCCAGCCTCAAAACACAAAGGAGAAGAAAGGAAAGGTGCACTTAGACAGAGATCACGCTTAAAATGGAAACATTCATTCCCAGGCAAAGTGTTTTCAACACTTCCTTGGTAAAAAACATAGAGACCTTCAAGTCAAAAGCAGCAGAAAATCCTGGTCTAGGGACTGGGACCTCGGTACTTGAGCTTGAGCTCCAATCTGCTGAGACCAGTGCCATCAGCTTCACAACAGGAGTCTGGAAAGCTAGTTGTCTTCTGGTGCTTGAGGGAGGTGAGGGGGAAAAACAGCTGGATATTAAATATGTTTTGGCTAAAAGCTGCCTGAAGCTAAATTACACACTTGTAATCACTTCAATTGCAAGGCAGAAATACTAGTAATTAATTGTGTCAATGTGACAGGATTTAAAACAACCAAACAGAATTCTTGGTACTGGATAAAATGTAAAAATCTGAAATCTATCAACATTTTATAAACTGAAATTAGTTCCACTTACAATGGCAGCAGAATGAGTTTCTCCAGTTAATAGCCTTCTCTTCATCTGAATCTAATCTTGACAACAGAAAAGAAACACCATAAAGAATTATGAAATGGAAAAATGGCTTCTGTTTAAAAATGAGGAACTCAGAATACTTGCACTCTATTTCAAATTTTGTCACAGAGAAGCTCAGTAATCTGAGGTAAAGCTGCCAGATGTCCAGCTTTCTCCAGACGCAGCCCTTTTTTTCCACCCAGAAATTCTGTCCAGACAGAAAAAAAAGAGAAATTTGGCCATTTGCCTGGAATTTCCAGATGCTGGGCAGCATAGTCATGCAGTAGCTCTGACGCGGTAGCTAGATGCTTGGAAATCCTGCAGAATGTGTGTGCGTGTGCTGGGACTGTCACACTTCCAAATAAACAGTTACCTTGCGTGCAGCCGTGCAGAACACACCCAGCATGCTGCATTTACTGAGAACTCCTGAGTAAGATATGCCAGATAGGATCCAAAATGCGTCCCCAGTTTCCTGGACAGAAAACTGAGCAAGCCCTTACATGAAGCATTCACTCTACAGCAATCTTCTGAGTGCACCCACATGCATACATACACAAGAAATCTGGAACAGCACGTGGGGCCACCAGGATATTTACTAGTTCAGGACAAGTAACATAGCAATGGTCACATTGCTGCTGCACACATCTCAAGATTCAGAACTAGACTTACAGGGATCTAGCACCCGGTTGCACAGCAAAATCCGCAGCATGAATTAAACTTGGAAATTTAAAAAAAAAAAAAAAAAAGGCAGCGAGATTGAGATGCCTAGAAGGGGGATACACGCTAGGCAGCAACTGGAGCAGCAGTAACTACAGACAAATAACAGGAAAGGCTGAAGAGCTTCCCAGGAAAATTAAATCTGCCTTTAAACTCTCGTCCACATCTTGGTCAAGGGCCTTCTGACTGAACAAGAAGGTACCAGAAAGCATCCATGCTTCTACAGGCATTTTGCATGAAGCCTCATAGCTTGTAATCATCAGCTCACTTTGCAGAGATCACATCTCACTAATGCAGATTGAGGAATATCTATTTAATGAAACCTAAAAGATTTAATAGATGCCAAGCTATGCAGCACCATAAAAGCTCTGGTAATAGAGAGCTTGGCCAAAAGCAGAGTATTAGGGATATAACAGATTTTCAGTCCAACGGTGATACACAGGCAGCTATGGAATGGAAGTTTTAGGGAAAAAACCTTTAGATCTAGACAGATACTAAGCCCTTGAATCTTTTACACAGAGTGGGAAAATTGAGTTAAAGACACAACACCTCTCCACCTCTCAAAGACATTTTAATATCATTCAAATAATGTCTGTTAATGCACCCTTACAAATGAGACACAGCATGACATCCTAGCATCCTAGGTAGAAAAAAAAAAAAAGTGATTTCTACACTAGTAGTAGTCATTGCATACACAGACACTAATAGGTAATGGCTTTCCTTCACAAAAGAAACCCATGAAAAAAGCTTGACAAGGGTTCAGTGAAATAATTTATCATGGAAACTCTGAAGATTATTATTTAAGGTCTGTGGCCAAACTCAGTATCATTAACAATACATTTTCACATTCATTGCCAAAAAATATGCTGGCACAATATTACCAGACTGAAACAAAATATTCATTAAAATAAAAAAGTTATTTCAAAGTTAAAAATTAGTACCACTTTAATTCTTCCTCAGTGAACGCATATTACCAAATAATACTGTATTATTATCATCATCACATCCTGATTTAATGAGATTTCCCCAACTTTTAACAACTGTAGTGAGGTTCTGAGCACCCATAGCTGTTTCTGGTTATTAGTAGAAGTCTTCTGGTATTGACAGGTCTCCTGGTTTCATCAGAACAGGCTAGATGGACTGGGTCTCATTTTTCTTCAACTTGAAACCTGATGATGTGAAAAGGGCAGGTGCAGGCACTACATTATCTCCAGGCTGTCCTACAGTGCTTTAAGCTGTTTGTGGTGACAATTATCACCACCAGTGGGACTAGGTGGATCCAATCACTGGAAGCCGTTCTAAAGCATGTACACAATATCAGCCTCAGAATGGAGCAACAAAACTGTTATTGAGCATCAGGCTGACTACATATTTGGCTTGTGGATTGTTAATACGCTAAACCAAAAGGATGTCTGAAAAATGAAAATATACGTGCCTGTCTGGTACAGCAAATTCAGCAAACAGCTGTTTATAGATGAAGTGGGAAAGTAATCTGAGCTCAAGCAAAATGGATTAGTTTTTCCTGAAATCAATGAAAAATACATGAAGCCCAACATTAGCAGCTGGACCTCAAAATCTTCAAGAACAGCATGGATAGAGAGCTTATTTCCATACAGTCCCTCTGGACTGAACCGAAACAGCAGAAAACTGATGTCTGAACATCTGGTAACACCACAGTACAGAGTACGAAAAGCTCTGCTACCCCTTCATTTCTGTGCCATATTGTAGGACTGAAATTACTACCTTGGATAATTCTGAACCACGGTCAAAAGATGTAGCAATTTCCAAATTCCCCCTTGCCAACAGGATCCAGGCTGCTTCACTTAACATCCAATTCTAAAACCCTCCACTAAGCAGGCCATGCTTAAAAGCAACGTCTGCTTTAATTTAGCAAAATGTTCTTCATTACATAAAGACAAATGACGGGCAAAGATTTTTTTCTGCTATAAGCAATCATAAATGTATGCCTCTTTGCATTCTCTAAAGAACCAAGCAACACTTCAGTGTTTTATTTTCTTAATTTTTAGAGGACCTAGGGCCAAGCTCTTTAATTAATTTAGTCTCTGAAAATCACCTAAATCAACTTACACAAGGAAATTAGCCAAATTAGTTTGTCTTCATTAAACTTGTGACTCAGGCCACCCTGACCTGCTTAAGTATAAAAAAAAAAAAAAAAATCAATCCCTGTGCTCGTGTAATTAGCTTACTGAAACCAATTAAATGCATGAAAGTGCATTATAAATAAATAAATGCTAGATAAATGCTAGTTGAGAAGACAATTATTCCTCCAAGTTCAGTGACAGACATGGACACTAAAATTATTCCGTATTTCCTTGCTGACACGTTTAGAAAAGATACCTTCCCCATCCAAAAAAAATCCATCAAGCATCAATTAAAGAGATTTTTATGTTGTTTTTTTTTTTTTACACTCGAATCAAACAGGATCTTTTTAACGCTACCTCCTACGGCATTATGGGAGAGGCAGAAGGAAACTCTCTAGAATCACATTATACCCCAAAGAGGTTCAGCAGATGAAAAGAGTTCCTTCACCTCCAGCCCATTTCTACTGGTCTGCCAATGAAGCTCCAGGGAAAGAACATTTATGGCAAGCCTCATCTTACCTAGTTGTAACTATCTAAACTTTTGCTCTGAAGCATGAAGATTCTGTTTAAACTCCTCCTAGAGTTCACTGAACAGAGATAGATAGGTATTTCTTGAGGCAAGAAACACTACTTTTAAGATATGCATCCAAAACTGAACTAACTCTTCTGCATCTGAAGTCATGCAAATGTTTACATCACCTACCGTTCACTGGTCAAATTAAATATATTCGCATGCAAAGGATGGCAACTCACCTCACTGAAATGTGGTAACAATAAAGCGTTGAGCTCAATCCCTCTACTTTTCCTGCAGTCAAAACAGAACATCTTCCTCAAGCATCTACCTGAAAATGGAATTAAGCTTATTGCGGAGGCATTTCTGTCTCAAACCACCTAGCTATCTGAAATAGCTGTCTGGATAGCTATTTCAAACTAGGCATTTCATTCGAGACAACGGAAACACAAGCAAGATGAATCCTAGACAGTGCACGGCATCACAAACATACATTTAGAGTTAGCTGAGCAGATACTGAATGTTTTAATTTCACTTACATAACTCTAATAATACAAATACTCCAATTTAGACTATTTTAAATTAACGCTGTTAGCACTTATCGTGACCTTAACACTGGAAGGGGGTGTTGACACACCTGGCAGTCTAGAGGATGATTTTGGAATAAAATCAAGCAGAAAATCTGCAGAAAATAAAAGACAACTGAGCAAATGGTATGACCTGAGCAGGCAGCAATAGTCACGCCCATAGTTACCATAAGAACTACAACACCACGTATTTCTCCAGTCCAGCCAATTACAAGGACTTCACCTATCCAGATTATTCCTTGAAATCGTGAAGTCACTCAAGTTTTGGCAAGAGTTTATGATCTTTGGGAACACCAAGGTATAATACGATTTCAAGCACAGATATTTATCCATTAAGAACTGCAATAAAAACACCTTGCAATCTTCAGTCAATTGGCTAATTTGGGAAAAAAATGTGAAAATCACACCTTTACATCCTACTACAATACTGTTTGCTATCCCAGTAAATCCTTACTATATTTGATAGCTTTGCAAATAGTATTTTCTAACACAGCTGCAGGTCCTCAAATAAGATGAACAAAACAGCTACAGTAAAGCAGCTCTATCTAGCTCAGGTAGATATAACAATACATTCAATGATGGGGACATTCTGTTGACAGTCTACAATTGTAAGTTTGAAAAAAATTGCATTCCTTCTGGAATTTTAAATGCTACAGACCCATTCAGGGTCTTCATCAATTTTATTTTTAAATCTTCACCTAGCGTTAAACACATTATTTAAAAGGAAAAAAAAACAAAAACAAAAACACACACACAAATGCATTCAAATTGGCAGATCCCCCTTCTTGAATATTCACTTACAATAAGAAGAAAATGCTGGACTGATTTCCTGGACATTCCTGAGGCAAATGCCAGTTATGATCTCACCTGATACAAAGGTCTCATGGAAACAGGTCATTTCTCTGCTCCCATTTCCACCTGAAATATTTCACCCTGACCCAAAACACTTGAACTACCGGATCTCACCTAAGTACTTTAAAAAAAAAAATACTCATTTGAATTTAAATAATTCTATTTGAATTAAGTACCCTATTCTCTATGTAAATTAGATCAGCATTAATTATCTTCCTTTTACAGAGAAAGTGAGACCCACTAAAATTCAGTGACTGCTTTCTACAGTCATTTAATACCTCAATAAGACAGAAAACATTATCAGAATTTCTTAGCATTCTACTTTAGAGGTGCACTCACTTTGTTTAGGACAAAATAGAAGGAAAAGTGAATCAGAATCTACATAGCTTATAATCATGAAGAGGTCAGTCAGTACTGTAATGCTCTTATATATTCCGCAATAGGAACTATTTGCAGACTTCAAAGGCCCATTGATGTTTTGCTTCCTGACAAAATGATCTAGAGACTCTAGGTTTCCTAGAAGTGCTCCTGCTGAATGTGCCCTGAAGGAACTTGCTTGGTCCTACCTCCTCCCTGTACTCTGAGAACCTGACTCACAATAACTCCACTTCAACAAAGCCATACCAACTTAAAAATAAAAATTCCGTTTTATTAGTCGAAAGGGTTTGCTGAGGGACTGAAGAAAGCCTAAATTTCCCGAGGTAGTTAAAACGTTGCTTCTCTTCAGCCCTTCACAGTAACAATCAGCTAGTGATACAAACCATGAAGTCATTACTCTTGTCCAAGATTCTTATATCCAGAATTAGATCTGAAACAGCAAGTCTCTACCATGCCTTGAATGACAACAGTAAACAAACAAGCAAACAAAAATTATTACATACTTGAAACATTTTCAGTTTATTAAATAGAAGTGTCATTTTCTGTTTTAAAACACTTCTTAAAAAAGTATCACTAGTCAATTACATACACGACATTAAAGTAAGCCAAAGAAAGGGCCTGATTTTCTGTTTGAGAATAAAGGTGTTTGGAAAGATGCCTATACAAAACTACTCATTTCTCCTCCATTAATCCAATGTGATTTTCCCGTAAGCATACCTGGTTTGCTATACCCAATTTCAATTTGCATAAATTCTTCCCAGAAAAGAAACAATTACCTAACCTAATGATTTCTCCATTAATGGACATTTTGGCAACAATAGATAATGTAGAAATCCTTGATTAGCTTCAGGAGAATTCTGACTGGCATAAACAGGCATTTATATCAATAAGTGCCTCAGCACAAGTTTGATTTAAATGCAGGACACCCGGCGTCCTGAGGGAATACAGCTGATCTAGGTATCCCAAGTAAATTAAGGTATACCCAAAACGCTGGTTTTTTTTTTGTTTGTTTGTCTGGTTGTTTTTTTGTTTTTTTTTGGCTTTTGAAAGAGATGCACTCAAACAATGCCCTGATATCTAACTGGATAAAACATCTCTTCTTGCTACCAGCCCCTCTCCAACTGCAGCTCTGTCCCTGTACCAACCCTCACCCCAGTCATCAGTCGAGCCTCAGCCCCAGATACCAAGGCATGGCCCTGATGACCTAGAGGACAGAGCTCCTTTTGCAATGCACCCTTTGGTAGCCCCTTCCCAGCTCCATTCCTGCTACAGCTCTAAACTCTGTTTCTTTCTCAACCCTAATCCTACTCCCAACCCACGGCATCATCGCCAAACCATATTCTCCTCTAAATCCAAACCACTCTTGAGTTTTTGTTTCTTTATCAAAGAATGCTCTTCAAAACATTGTTTTACATGGTAAACCAGTTTGACATTAATAACATAGGTGATATCACTAATGCAGCTTTTGCTCATTGAATTACAAGTATACAAAGAGAAAGTGGCAGCCACTAAAACATAGGAACTAATTTGCTGAAAAAGGAAAAGGACAAATAGTTTTAAAGGGAAGGGATAATAGATGCTCCTTTTGTGGTATATCTAGTACATTTAAAATGCTAAACTAAGTCCTGTCTATCTAGGAGTCATGCTCACAGAAGGGGGTGTACTGTACTTTCAACATCCTTAATATACAATCAAAAAAGATAGGCACTCAGGTATTACAAATCCTAGCCTACATCTGGATGGCTTGCTTAACTTTTTGCAACCTCAATTTTTTTCAGCAGTAAAATGGAAATAATAATTATAATAAATAAATAAAATAATAAAATAATTTTCTGACACTAAGGCTGTGAAGCTTAACTCATTCAAATTCTGTGAAAGTGTTATTAGCTCCTTATAGGAAAAGCATTATTTAATTAAGCACCATTATTATTCAAAAGGAGCAACTGTAACAAAAATAAAATCCTATTTCTGTTATTGTCTATTGCAATTTTCATACAACTGCCCAACCCCCCAAAAGGAGCACTTGTCCCCTTTCTGATAAGGGCTTATGCTAGTTAAAAGTGTATTACCTAAGAAAATATATTCTACTCTACCATAAAAACCATGGTTTTGACCAGTGACAAACATATTACGATTGTCAGAATTTTTAATAGCATTTTTAAATTACTCAGATGAAGGCTCTTTTCCTGAGTTTCATGTAGATTTTAAAGTATTTTAACTAAAAATGAAAAACAAGCCTACATTCTAATCTCTTATGCTGTCTTAGTGAATTAGAATGGTTCTTAACTCTTTATGGGCATAGAAACAAAAACTAATGAAACACATTGCTTTAATCTGTCTGTCTACAACTAGCCCAAAGTTGGTGTTGGTAGTTCTCAGCCAATACTGCATCGTTCTTTACCTAAATTGCACGTATTCCTAAATAAAATCATAATGAAAGGAAGAAGAAAATGCAAAAGAGATGCTGCAGCCTTAACTAGTACAGGCTGGAGCAGAATCCAGATGGCCTCTTTTAACTTTTCAGAGAACTCCAGGGTGCAGTAGCTTCCCCTCAGAGCTTTCATGTACTGCCTAATTCAGTGACGCTTCCCTTGATTATACATGCTGGGACACAGAGCCCCATAGATGCGAACAAACACATCTATTACCGTGTTTTTTCTCTGGGCTGTGGTCACTGTCCAGATCATGGAGGCCAAATGTAATCACCGAGTATGAATCTGACCAAGAAACTGACAGAAACAACAGGCAAATTCTTGCCTCTGCTGTGATCCCCATCTGGATAGAGGACAACTTCGCTACAGCTGGTCCTGAAAGCCCAGGCCTGAGAGAAAATAACTACCCAGCACACAGCTCTGTAGAAAAGAGTTGTAAGATCACCCTCCCCTGTTTTAAGGGCTACCTCAAATATGGGACTGAGCAGAAGTGGGCCGCGTGGTGCTTCAAAGGCCATAATCAGGTATGCAACACAAGGAACAACAGAGAGCAATTGACGTAATTTAGATGGCCCACAACAAGGTCTAAGACAAAACAAGGGAGTCTCCAAACCCTGAACAGATGAAGTTCTGAAAGATTTGGTCACAGTAGAAAGCCGCTGTAAGCCCATTCTTTCCTAGGTTACAAACTCTGTCATGGACCTCTTAGGCAGAGTGTCTGGAGTCTTACACAAGCACTTCTTACACAAAGTGCTACACAGTCTTTAAAAAAGCTTTATGTCACCTGCAAGTCAGCAGCACTGAGACCACAAAGCCTCTCTGCATTGCAACAGCAGGTTTGTATGCTACAAAGTTAGATACAGCAAATCAGTATTACTTCCTACTTAACTAGCATGCTCCTTTCAGATCATTTCACACATAATTTGGAACTAATGGTACACTTGGAGACATAAGTAGCACTGGTAAACAAGCCACTTCTCTCATTCAGAAGGTTTCCAGCACATTTAAAGAAAGGCTTCTTCCACGTAGTACATTTTGCCATGGGGAGTAAAGATTAGCTCCTGTTTCTGTCACAGAGCTTAAAGAATAGGATGTAGCACAATGTTAAAGGTATCTGCTTATCTCAGTCGACTTGAAGCCAATCATTCCCCAAAAATTTAACACTATTTACTCAACACCAAACAGTTTGAAAACAGAACCAAAAGATTATTGCACACCTTCTAAAATATCAAGTTTTCTTAGTCTAGATTACATATAAAAACTTCCTAACCTAACCTCTCCTAACCTCTAATCTAAATCTCCCCTCTTAGTTTAAAACCATTCCCCCTTGTCCTAAAATAATCTGCCCGAGCAAAAAGTTGCTCTCCATCTTTTTCATAAGCCCCCTTTAAATACTGAAAAGTTGCAATAAGGTCACCCCTGAGCCTTCTCTTCAGGCTGAACAGCCCCAGGAGAGGAGAAATAGGAAGATGTGCTATACTTCCTTTCTCCAGACTCAGAATTGCCATTTATAATCAATATAAGGAAGCAAATTATTTATTTTCATCAGTTTCCAGAGACAGCAAAAAGATTTGTCATTATTTCAGCCTCTTTTGTTATCTACACTGCTCACTGCCTAAGAGCCCCAAGTGTAGCCCAGGGTTCAGTGGTGAAAGGCATTAACGTGTCCCAATACTAACAGTTTGCTTGTCCTAGCAAACTATCCTTTATAAGTCAGCACATACGCAAAATGAAATGAAGAGTAAAGAAAAAAAACATTTCAAGTACCGTGCCATGTAGTTTGTGGACATCGTATCTTATCTGAGCAAATTCACGGAGTCCAAAAGATCCCCCAACAAGATACAGCTGAAAAACAACAAAATGAAAATACGAGTTAGGACTAATGCAAAAAAGCACATCCACATACTGACCCCCTTCATTTTCCGAGGTGCTCTGCTATTCTTCCAGCAGAAACACCAGGAACTGAAGAAAACAAACAACTGGAACATACATCTAGGAGCAGGAGTATGTGGAACGTCAGAGATTTTTCTTCCACTCTTTGGGCCAGGATTTCACAAATTTCTTCCTTCATATACAAACAGGTGCATCACGACTGCCATTCTCTAGGAATTTCGTCTCCTCTTACCGCTTTTTTACCTCCCCATATGGCTTCCTGACATAATTGCAACAATGGAACCTTTTGTTACTGCCACAGCATTTATTCCCATCATTTTCAAACTCTGTGGGGAAGTAACAATACGGCGTTGACTGGCTCTGATGTCTGTGTGTTCCAGATCTAATTACGCTTCTGAACAGGCCGGCTCACTGGAACTGCGGTTCAGTGATACATTATCAACTAAGCTAAGAAATCATATCCAGCACACCTGCACCATTATTATTGCCTCCTTAGTTGTCTTGCAATTCCCTCCACACCTGCAAAGCTTATGAAAGAGAGCAATACAGGGATTAAGGGGGGGGAGTGCTTCATAGCAGCATTAAGAAAATTATTGTTCTTTCTTATGGCAGAGGGATATTATAAAATTGCCTATGTATTTTTATCGTTGAAAATGGACAGATCAACCAAAAGATCAAATATTGTTAACAAACACCATGAAGGACTTAAAAAGTAGCTTAGAAATCTCTCTACTTTGTGGAAAAATCAGGTTTTTCCACTGCTGCTCTGACCTGACAGACTTTTTCTGCTGTTCTCTAATCAGGCTGAAAGGCTTCACATCTACAGATGAGCATCTTAAGGAAGGCTGCAGAAGCAAAAGGAAGAGGAGAGGACCAACCTATTTTAACTCCTTTAACTGTTACAGTCCTTCATTAGAGGCTGCTGCTGGTAGCCATTCTCTGTGCAATGATGGTTGATTTCTTGATACACATTAGGTTTGCTCCAATGGCTTGTGTCCAGTAATTGTTATAATTATGCTGCACAGGTAGTTAAAAATGTATGTGCTTTCCAGACAGTATGCTATCCCAAGTTCAGGCCATTGAAGCCACAAAGCCATACGCATTCAATTAAAACAAACAAGCCTTCTACATTTATTCCTTCCATTTACTCTTTCTAGAAGGTGCAGGACTATGTGATTTTCCATCAAGCAGATAAAGCTACTCAGAAACAAGCACGTGAACGTACTCCCCACGCCCCCAGAGCAGAGGCGGGTTACAGACTGGGCTCCTGGGAACAGAGGTGCTCTGTGCAGTGCAGGGAACGCTGCGCCAACAGCCAGGAGGTAAAGGCTCCAGTCTCCTGGCCTGGCCCTTTTGACAACCTTACAAATGCAGCTGATGAGTAGAAACAAACAGACCAAAGTTTTGTGATATGAGTATCCAGCTGCTAGGCCACAAAGCTGCAATTTCAGAAAGCTGATAAGAAAATCATCACGCAGTAGCAAGCAACTTTGAGGGACCTCAAACCTCCGCTGTTTGAGGAATTAATGTTGCTCTTGCAGATACTGAATCATCAATATACATAATAGAGAAGAAAGTGTTAAAGGGAAAAGAATGTCTTCCTCACGTATAACTACTTTGGTAAGAAAGAATAACAAGAAAAAAAAGTATTCAAAATGGTTAAAAAGAATGTGAATATTAAGATTTATTCCGTCAAAGCAGGTTTGTCAGCTGAAGGTATGGTATCTTCATACCATATGCTGGAAGTCTCGAGGATCAGACAATAATTGAACGTTACTATGGCTGACACCTATCAGCTAATGAAAATCTATGCCGATTCTTTAAGTCCTAGTGAGTATTCTGTTAATTAACAGCCTACGAGTTAATTTAAACCTCGTGTCCTAACAAACAAATCTGTAGTAGTATAGACAAGATTACGGCTGTTACAAACTACAGCTTATGTTTGTCTTGTCAGTGAGGGGCTGTGGTAGAGCAAAAACAGCTGCACTAGAACTGGTTCAGTGCACAGTTGTTCAAGTAGGTGGAAAGTAGAAATTATGATATCACTTCAAAATTAATTTATCCAACAACAGGCTTGCATAAAGTATGTTGTTATGAGACGCAACATGAACAAAACCATGCTCCAACTAAAATAAATAAATATTTTTCTTTAGCTTTGATAATTTAAAACTATGTAATGTACTTCATAGCTAGGGGAAATCAGGTAGATAGCTGTTGCATGAAATAAGTCATGCTACTCATTTTGCATTTTGTCTCATCACATTCTATCACTTGTTTGACAGCAAACATCCATTATACACTGCATTTTATGTTTGCAGCTATACACGTTAAAAAATTTGATACTCACACACACCTCTCCTCCTTAAGACAAGTTTTGGCCTGAAACTGTAATTTTACTCAGAACTCCTTTACGCTGCTAAAGGGAAGGAAAAGAAGAGAAAGAAAACACTTGGATTCTGATCTACTTTTGCCCTTCATACAGCATAAGCAGTATAGCCAGCCTGGCCAGTTGGACATTTTGCTTGCCAGACCTTACCAACACAGTTGCCTTTACATTTCCAATACTGCAATGGTGAATTGGTCTTTCAATGAAACATCAGCTCAGCTGTGTCAGAGTCAAAGCCCATCGATACTGTAAGGAACAATAACTGACACTGAAATATTACACAGCGTAAGGCTGGAAGGTTAGGATTCAGATTATATAAAAGCACTGAATATATATAAAATATGAAGAAGATATTTACAATTATATTTGATCGGTGTTTTAAAGAACCAAGCATGATGTCTTCATTGCAAAAACAGACCTTAATCAGCCACATTCAGCACTTATTTAATCAGCCAACAGCATGTGAATACAGTTAGCCAACAGCACTGAGCATGAGTTCCCTTTATCTACACATGCCACAGCAGCAATGGGCAGCTTTTCAGTCAATTATATTTTTTAAACCATGTTCAAAAGCCAATAAAAGCCATGATAGAGAAAGTATCAATGAGTTTACACAACTATAACAGCAGTAGAGGTAATAAAGGACTCAGTGACTGACATTGTGTTGAATGGAAATATTAGCTTGGTTTAAGTTTCTCTTTTCTCTTTTTTTTCATTATGAGGGAAGGTGCCCTCACCATCTTCATTTAAGTTAATTCTATTTAAAGAGAAAAATACAGACATACAAACAACGATGAAACATCAAGATTCAGCAATCAAAATAATCAGAACTGGGACAAGACTGATGTTAAAAATTCCATCAATGTCATTAGCTTACTGGCCTTCCATATTCTGTATGTCTCACATATGTTTCTAGCTTTGAAATTTGTGATGCAGATAATCTCCACATTCCTTGCATGTTAAAAAAGCAGTGCAACAGATGAACATGCTCAGTGCAAGCCAAGGCCAGAAGCAAAGTCCCATGCGTTCCACCTGCAGTCCTGCATTCTTTCACTGCGAGGAACTATTAGATTTAAATGTGTCAGAACGGGGAGCAAAAACTTTACTACACAGTAAACACTGTCTGTCTAGTCACTTGAATGCCTTCAGCAGATCAATGAAACGATGCTACGATTTCACTTTTTCCTTTACTTACACCTGAAGTTTACTCTTAAGAAGGCAAAATTGGGAGACATCCCAGTGAGCCAGCACTTAAGGCACGTTGGTGCAATCAGCTTAGCAGCACAGCTAGCACGATACCCCCATTAAAGATTTCGCACTGGATTATTCCTTTATGTTTCAGTGAGTACACAAAAACCCCTATGATGTTGTAATGCAATTATGCATGCATGGAAGACTTGCATGTTGCAAAACAAAATGAAAGATAGGATGTGACATAAGAGCACCATCTGTCACATATACTCAGCAACCTCAATACATGTCTTATGTAAAAAAATGACATAAAATTCTCTTTCATTCTTTTAAAAATTCTATTTGCCCACTTCTCCATTGGGAAGTGTGTTACACAATTAGTTATGGATGGCATCAGCCTGATCACTTAACTGCATCTTAGGATGGGTAATACTCGTGTTTGTCACCACCACCAGCGAGATGTTCACTGAGGACTCGTAACAGCACAAGAAGTTAGGCCTTAAGAGCAGATCCCACCATTAACCTTCGGTCCCTTGAGTATAGCAAACTAACAGGAAACAATTTCTCTGGCAGCACCAGCAATGTGCAGTATCCTAAGCATCCCTGTTGCTAGAGAACCTCATTCCTGCTATAGCACCAATTGTGAAAGCCAGATGACTAAATTACTTCACAGTTGTTGTAGATCCCTACATTAATCAGACCACTATATTTAGTGCTGGCAACACATATTACACACTAGTGTAAAGAAAGCAGGAAAATGTTATCATAAATATCACTGAAGAAGGAACGTGCTGATTTTCTAGCCTCTTCTTTAAGAACACTGCAGCAAAACCCTCCAGCTATTCATCATGAGCTTCAAAACTAGAACAGTCGTGAATTTTTAGTTTTTTATTTTAGTTTGCAGTGATCACAGTCAAAAGGTTTTGGGGGTTTCCTTTTTAAAGAACTGTCATATATGCGGTGCAGAGCTGGTGAAAGACAGCAACTTGGCAGCACAGAAGACTGAAGTCTCTTATTTGTTCCTAAATAAAGTAGTGCTCAAGCTGCCAGTCCCACAGCAGAGCCAGGCAGATCATCTTAACCTGAAGCGCCCCCCTCTGCCAGCTCTCGAGAGTATTTTATTTTCCAGAGCAACTCCAGCACTTCGCTCTAACGCAGAAATTGTTGAGAAGAGAAAAAAACAGGGCAGAATCTTCTCAGAAACCAAAACCTCTCCTCACTCACAATGGGAGCAGAATAGGGTCTGCCTTTTCTTCTCATCTGCAACAAATGGAAACCATTTTCAGTTCAGATCAGAGGCATCCTCTGGGGGGAAAACAAAACTATAAAATTCCTTAATTTCATTCAGAAGCCTGACAAAGTAAGAGCATGCACCAATTCTATGCGTATACTAGAATTCACAAACTGCAGACAGTCTGAACTGCATTACAACCAGAAACGGATGAAACATGCCGATAGCCGACCGCATCAGTACCGTGCTGGCAACCTGGACAGCAGCTGGTATCAGCTGGGGCCAGCCATAACTGACTGATAAAGCAGCAAGGTGTAGCTTTCACAGAACGTGGAACTTTGTGCAGAGCATTAAACTTGACCCACTGCATCAGAAGAACTGGCTCAGTATAGGGTATGTTCAAAGCAATGATTTTAAAGACTGTAAATATGAATGGCTACAGGCAGGGCACAACAAAAATGGTCTGCAAACTTTCAGCGCTACTATTCTGCCTTAGGAAGGAAAAAAAAAAAACAACTTGGTTCATTAAAATGCCCATTTCATGGCAGGTTGGAAAGCATAGGAAATGTATTTAGTAGAAACCAACCTTCAAACAATGCAGGGCGGACAGCAACCCAGAGGTTCCTCAGTGTGAGCATTAGCAAAAAAAAGGCATTTTCAGCCCCAGCTTTGTCACTTTGCATTACACCCACTGTTTGGACTGGGCAGATGACACAGGAATTTCATTCAGCAGTTGCAGCTGTTTGAAAACCGGGCCTGCCATGGTGGCCAAGCTGCAGTTGCTGAATACCATCTCCTTCTTCCAAAGCTTCTAAAAGCCAAAATTTGGATTCATTATTAAAATTAGTATTCCCATTACTCAGATGTTCAAATCTAGCCGAGGCACAGTATAATGAGAAACTGTTTATACCTTACGGCAACCTGGGGTTCTTGTCACCTGTTCACTCTATGAAAAATAAACTGAAATCTACATTAAAGAAGATAAAAACAAACCACTACTAGTAAGGAAACACTTCCCTGGTTGACAATGCTGGACAGGGACTGAAAATTCAATGGAGTAGAGTTAATTTTACCCGCTTACATTCACCACCCCTTGAAGAAGGTGGATCTTAAAGCAGGACTACGCACACAGTGTGAGAACAGGCAAATCTCTACTTGTGCTGCTCTTCCTAGGCTCAGCACGGATCTGAAGATCCCTGAGTGCCAGATTAGTCCATCCTAACAGCATTGAACAATGTAAGCACACTTCCTCTCTTTTAAAATGAAACAGAGGCCAAGCCTGGAGTACAAGAGAGTACCTAACATTTATCTGGAAAATACTACTCAAATTTAGAACCAAAAATAAAAGTTTAAGGCATTGATTGAGAAGATGAGCTCAGAAACTCTAAGACCTGCCAGTCAAGTGAAAGATGGATGTCAGCTTTTTCAGACTGCGCAAATTGGAGTCCACAAAAGCCCATTCAGCTTGAACATGCTGGCTTCCACTCCGGCACAAACGGTTCTGGGGGTGGTTTTATCTGGAACAGCTCCATGATTCAAACACACACACTCAGATGGATGAACAGGAGATGCAAAGAAGTGCAGCACAAGTCATGGACGTATCCCATCATAATCTTAGAGACACAATATTTATAATACAAGTGATTAAAGCATAAAAATGACACTATCCAACTCAATGATTTGGAGCTACCAATTTAAAACTCTAAAAACTGTTTTGTATTTATTGCTTTTCCAGGCTACAGATTTAATACTTGTGGGCTTTTACAGGCAATCACAATTTATCTACAAATATTAGAAGTCAGAACTCTTTTATCATGTATAAATGTAAACTCCTATTCATCTCTCAAAAGCATATTAACATTTAAATGAACTGTTCTGTATATGTCAAATGTTAATGTAAAGTTGCATGAAGTAATATATACCAATAAAAATCCTGCAATTCAATATTATGAATTGTTCAAGGTGATAATGTAAATGATGTTAACAATAACACTGACATATCTGGAAGTAAAAAATGCTAATTGTAGTCATTCTTTTTCACACAATACCAAAAGATAATTTAATAACAGTTTTTACACAGAGACACTGATGGCAACAATAGATCTCAAAAACATGATTACTCCCAAGAAGAATTTTTCACTTTTCTAAGTGTTCATATTATCTTTTATGGCTAGATCCTCCAAAATCAGCAGGGAAAAAAAAGCATGCCTAGTGTAGAGTTTATGCCAGGATTCAGAATTTAGCAGCTTTTTATGCAATGCATTAGGAATGTTGTATTTAAAGGAATCTTTGGATGCTTGGTTATTTAAATACATTTAAATGATAAAAATGTACTTTCCCTACCCATTAGCCCAGTACAACTTCCAATATTGGTGAGTCACAGCACAAGATAGCACTTCCCAGAATTTACAAAATATTTCTGAGCATCAGTCTTGGCTTCTAGATGACCCTGACTTCACCAGCAAACAAAACTAATCCGCATACATGTGAATTCATATCCTGATATCCTCTCCTTTTTTTTCTTTTCTTTGCCAGAGGAGGTCAATAAAGTTGAGAGAAAATGGGTTCATTAACAAGGCCTGAGACACCCCTGACATTCTCTAATGGTGCCTGGGAGCGCTGACCGCACCGCTGCAGCTCTGGTAGCAGCTCTCTCTAATCTGACCTTTCTTCTCCTGTACGTGACAGGCACTCTCACTGTCTCTTAACAAAGTGCTTATCAAAGTAAACTTGCACTGTTCAAGGCAGCAATGTAGATGGCAATGTAGTACAGTCTGTGTGCATAAACACTGACGGAGATATATTTTAGGAACATGTTTATTCACAGAGAAAAACTTTCACTGTTCCCAGCTACCTTCATCTCTTCTGGCAACACTACGCACACCAAAGACAAGATCTGGAAAGAGGAGATACACAAGGAAAGTACTTGTAAAAACATGGTCATTACAGGATGAGGAGATTAAAGAGAGAGAGAGAAGGAAAAAAAAAAAAAAAAAACAGAATGAAAAGATGTCAAAATCCACAGCTATAGATACGAAGAATGTCACTACATGCTAAATGTTTGAAACCTGTGATACTGCATATATAGAGCATTACACTTATTTTAGGTGTGCAATGAAAATCACCAAGTGAGGCACAGACCATATTTCCTGTCTGCCAAGATGCTGCTTTAGATCCTGAGCATTTAATTTTTCCCTTGTAACATGTTGACAGCAGAACTGGAACTGGATCTGTACATTCCTATTGCAGCTTAGAGAGTACAAAAGATCCTTGTCTAGAATCAGCCAAAGACAGAAACAGAAATACAAGTTCTGGCAAGTGTTGTGAGCACACAAAATAACATTTTTTAACATGTGTTTAAAACCTGTAACTGCTTTGCTGTTTTGAAGTCCAAACACTACCTCAATGACTTGGAATCACCACCTACACTTGTCTGAAAAAAATTACTTCCAGCAACCTTCAAATGTTCAAACTGCACCAGAGGTACCCTAACATGATCCATGTCTTGTAAGAAAGGTGTGACAATGGATCCACCTGATGTCGTACCAATGAGCCTCACTCTCTCAACGTCTTACAGAATCATCCCAGCAGCTGCAGTACGCTGACGGACACATCCCTTTGGGGCTGGCAGAGTTGATTGTGGAACAGAGCCAAGCATCCCAAAGACTTGTAGACTCCTTCCTTTTAATGTCAAGCCTGACTTACCATGATAGGAAAGAGACATCAATACAGCTGACAAAGATGTTTAAATTACCACACTAAGGCCCTCCTGTCATAACAGCAAATTTGAGAGCTACAACTGTAAGGTCACTGAGCTCATCCCAACATCTACACAGATATTGCCGTCTTCACCAGTGCTTTACGACTACGCACCCTGCAGCGCTCAAGCTGTTAAGATATTCCATGCCAGGTTACTTTGCTCTCTCCTGCATGTATACAGTTTTACAACACGCAGAACCTGAGGAGTTTACAGAAAAAAAAAGAGTTAAAGAAAACGCTGACAAATCAAAGTTTCCTGCAGATTAATTCCTGCCCCCTACAGTCTCCCTGGTGCTCACAAAGAAACAGTCTTATCTTCTGAAAAAGCATGACTGAAAACTGTGATTTACGCATCTTACTCTGAAAGCTGTTGTCATTTTGATGTTTTAAAGATGAACCAAGAAAATTCCTTCTGCATAGAAATATTCTAACAGCCCCAAGCCCAAATGAACACACACACACAAAAAAAGGGTCAAGATAACTTACACTAAAAAGGAAGAAATATTTTTAATATTTATTAAATCATGCATCTATATAGCAAGACCCTCATCTGTTTTTAAATTATGATCTCTTCAACCTTGGATCCTTTTTAAAGAGTAGTGCAGGGACTTCTCATTCAAATATGCTGTATAAGAAAGGAAGATATGAAATCGATTTGAATTTTTAAAAGGGCAACATAGTATTGATGAAAAGTCCAGCAGTGGGCTCGTGTCCTCCAGCAGTAGTGAAGAATAAAGTCTCAGCATTGTATAGTGAAAAATTATGTACAGGATGCAAGAATCTAACAGAGAACTTTCATTTCAGTACTATCAACAAATTCAGCAGAATTTAAAGGGTTACCAAGGCATGCTCCTTCTCTGACTGTGCACAGATTCAGCACCTTTTCTGCTGTAATTGATCTTTTAGGAATGTTCTACTCAGCTTCAGAGATGCTTTCAGAGTTCAATAGATAGCTGAGAAACTGAAAAGAACTGCACAGAATTTTCCTTTTTCTTACTCCTTGGGAAGCAACACAGAAACATTCTGAAATATTCACAGGGAAGACTAATTTTAAGTCATGGAGACATGAAACCCTGGAAAGAGATATGACAGTATATTGCTCAATATTATATTGTTGCTGGAGGAAAGATCGCTGTGGTAAGGAAAGTGGAATGAAATTGAACAGTACAAAGACAAAAAAAAAAAAAGTCTCTAAAATGTCTGCTATGACTGATGGCAAACCACGCAAGAACAGCAGAGGGCCCAGAAGGGCAACCAGAGGTCTGCCGTGGCCCAGAAAGCTGAAGCCCTAGCTCCAGCACTGGAGCAGAACTGAAAATATGATGTTGCTGACAGGTGGCTGTTGAAGCTCTTCTAAGTTTTGTTTTTTTTTTTCCTTTAAACAAGCGTTTTACTTTACTCTTGTTTCTGTGTCTTCTAATAAGATTTCTGTTTTTTCCACAACCAGTATTTGTTCTGCAGGACCCACCCCACCCAGGATACCCTCCCACTTTGGAAGAGAACTGATAACTACATTTTATAATATTTTTTTTCAATCCTTTGAGAACACAAACGATAACAAGCGTATCTTTGCCGTACTTTCTCCTTCTTCTCACAGGGAAAGTAATGCTGAAAGTTTTATCAAAGTCAAGATCTTGCACATCAGTTGCATCACCTCACTCACTGTGCCAGTTAACCTACCAAACCAGATGTATTGTTATTGAAAAGTTACGGCGACATTTTTCTCCACCAGTGTACCACTTCTAAGTATCTGTAATTTAATAATTTAGTATTTTTCCTAAACCTTTTATGGAGTTAAAATTGAGCTGCAGAATATTAAGCAGACTGAGTTCTCCTCATTTTGAAAGGTAAGTAGCAAACCTTAAAAAAAAATAATAATAATCAGGTAAACAATAGCGCTGTGACCAAAAAATACATCCAACCTGAAACATCTCAGAAAGGTGTTGTTAAACTCAAGAATGATATCAGAACATTTAAAAATGAGGGAATTTCAGTCTAAGCGCCAAAGAAGCGCAGCTCTGGACAGCCCTCCAGGTACATGTGCATGTAGCAGGGTGGCTGGCCAGCTTTAGTCACGTTCGATCGCTTCGCGAGAGGTGTGCCACCAAGTTGTTTGCAGTATCAGGGATTGGACTGGCTGATGCAAACGATTCATACAGTTGTGTCATTATCACCTTACCTTGTTGGGATTTTTTGACCTGTTTTCATTTCTCACAAGTGTCTTTATCGTTATTTTGAGAAACGTTACTTGAGCGCGTCCAATTGCACGAGCATTTCCACTTAAAGCTCCTACCCTGGACACCTCTGGAATGGCACTTACTTGCATCACTGAAATAAACAGCCTCAAACCTTTCAATCCTTTTAACTCTAAAAAGCGCCACCGCCTTTCTCCGGACCTCCCCACTTCTCAGAGGTGCGCTGCGGGAGATTTAAGGAGATCTCGTTCATTTACCCAAAACCACTATAAAAAAATATTAGAATTATCCTTTGCCGTACTCTTCATCCGCCTTGAAAGCCGCTTACCCTTTAAGACCTGCATATGCGGAAACGGAGCGGGGGGCTGCACCCAGGGCACCCAGTGCCTGCCTCCCTCGCCCCTCGGGCCGCCCCCAGCCCCCCGGCCCGGCAGCAGCCCGCCGCCCCCCGCCCCGCTCACCAACAGGGGGACGCCGTAGGTCATGGTGCGGCCCCGCCACAGCCGCCGGAGCCGCTCCATGGGCCCCGGCAGCGCCGCCCTCCCTCCTCCCCTCCGTGCCCGGCGGTTCCGGGCCGCCACAGCCGCTCCCTCCGGCGGCGCAACGCGGCCGCGGCGGCGGGGTTCCGCGGGGAGGCTTAAAATGGCGGAGCCGTGCCGCTGCCGCGCTGTGTGAATGCACCGCGTCGTTGTCTGAGGGAAACCGCGTGCGTGAGGGGCAGTTGGGTCTCTCTTCCAGGACTCTGGACGTTCAAAGTTACTCGCTGCAGCATAGCCCTTAGGGGGAGGTGAAAGCACTGTCCCCAAAACTGCAGCAAACCCGAGCTTGGCCCTGAATTACCCTGCTGAAATACAATTCTCTTTGGGTGTGTACGGCAGAGGAGCTTGCCCTCGCTAAAGTTGCAAAAATGAGTAAACAACACAAAACTAGAGAGGAAAACTCTCCACACGACCCCGAGGCTGCTGAGCAGCTGCCGTGCGGCCAGGTGGTTTGTGGCAGGATGTCCCTCGGGAGAAGTTCCCTTCTCGACTCCCAGAGGTGAACGCAGCAACGTGTTTCTGCAGACAAATCTGCCCCAGTAGGCAGAGGAAAAGCCTGCAGCGAATAGTTTGGGAAGGAACAAAGGCTCGTGTTTCTGTGTAACGAAGAAAAATCCATGTGAAAATCGATAGCTGCTCCAGCGTTCCCAGCAGGGAAGAGAGCAGCAGTCCCCCTGCCAGCAAGGCGAGGAGTGCCTTTTCTCGCCTGCAGAGCTGTAGTACTGCACTGTGGAAGATTTAGCACTGCATATGTACACACTTTTAAGGACTTCCACCAATACAGATTTGTAAGGGTCACAGTCCCCTCTGAGCACACCTGTCTGTGTGGTGTTGAACGTGTGAAAAAGCCCTTCAGCAAGTGGATTTGATTCAAATTCTCGGCGTTTTTCTGTGTTCTGCACTTTTGGGCTTCTGCGGGATATTTGGAAAAGGGCTTGGCCTGGGCTAAGTGGACCGCAAAAACAAAACGTGCCACTTTGAAGAATGATGATTAAATGCTGACTAGTGCAAAGGAATGACTAGTTCACTGAATATCAGCAAATGTGGGGATTTTACTGCCATCTCAAAAGCCAGCCTGCGGAGCTGAGATCAGGGGCGTTTCAGGAAAGCAGGTGGCATGGAGAGACAAAGAGCTTCCATAGTTTACAAGTGGGGTACCAGGGAAAGCAGGACAGCAGGAAACATTGCCATTCAGATTGGTAAGCACTGAGGGCACCGCTGAATTTAAACTTATACAGCTTCTACCCTCCCCAGTGAGACATATTAATATTCACTCAGTGGATGACCAGTACATAGCCAGCTGAATCTTACAACAAAAGACAAGTCATCTCAACACTGTTAAGGAAAATGTGCAAACCCCAATAGGGTCTGTAGGTGAATACACATCTTCTTTCCTGCGGGCTTTCTTCTGTGATTTTGGACTTTCCATCAAATCTCATTGATTAGGCAGTCCTCAGGATCTGGCTGTCAGCTGTGTCTTTCATTTTGTTTCCCAAGGAGATAAAACTGCCATGATCACACTGCCAATTTTACTCCACTGTTATCCCTTATCCCAATCATGTTACACTCCCAGAAACTTTTAAATCCGATCAAAACAAAGCTGGATACAGCAGCATTAATGGATCATCTACTGAGGTTTAGAACCAGCAGTCATTCATTCCTGGTAGCAATTTAGTGTGTTCCACCATCCCCTCAAACACCTGAACTCCAGAAATGCTGACTTTTGTCTGGGAGTGAAGAGAGCAAAAGAACAGGCCTGTGTTCATCTCTAGGCTGCGTTCAGACTGGGATGAAGTCATCACAGAGCACTCCTATCAGCACTGGGAATGATCTGAAATTAAGAGAATTGCTATTGTAGATACAGAAGTGCTGAGAAGAGCGGTTATTACTTACCTCATTTCTCTTACTGTAACTTTCCATAAAAACAGTTTGTCTTGTAACTCTAATACTACAGCATTACGCTAACCTTACCTTCATTATTGCTGTCTCACCTGAGGACTATTAGTTCTCTGCTAGAGAAGTAACCCTCAGCTGCTGATGCCCACATGCAGCGTTGGTGCCCTCCCATTCCAGCTTCAAAAAGGGCACAAAAATTCCTGGCAGTAAGTAGAAGGGTTAAGAGTCTGTGCTGGTGCCATTGGGTACTCTTGTCAAGACTCATAAGCTGCTCTTTGTTTTCACTGATAATTGGTGATATCTAAAATTTTTCCATGGTGTTATAATCTAAAACAGTCAGAGAAAGTAAATATGAAACTAAATGCAAATGTTATATAATTACATAATAATAGCAATAATTCTGTGTTAAGAAGGATAAGACAAGTGCTTAAACCAAACATGCTGTGCTAGAGATGAGCAGTAAATTAGACTTAAAAATGTTTTCATTTTTAATAATCTAAAATGCTGTTAAATTACAGAGATAAAGCTATCACCAATATATATTTTATTTCCACAGTGTGCCTTTGTTCTTGACATTGTTGGTCAATCACCTTGAACAGAGAGGGGTGGGGAGGAACCTTTTTGAAGACTGGAATATATTCTGGTTTTGAATTATGACAGAGGTTTCATGCCTCCTTGTTATGACCCCAACTGCCATAAACAGACTGACAAACATAAAAGTAGATAAACAAACATCTGTTTTTTATGACACTGACAGCTCTTCCCAAGTGTTACTCCCAATATTTCAAGCACATAGTCATGTCCCCAGGAAGGTTGAGTGCAGCTTTCTTGTCTGTGTTACAGTACAGCCAGTTAAACATTTTACTTTGTGAAATACTGTGAGAGGGTTTTCCTCATGAAACGTGCCGCTGGAGCCGTAGTTCTCTCCTAGGTGTGTGCGTGAAGTTTTACATGGAGCTCAGGTGCTGAATGGAAACCCAAGGGCTGGCTGGCTGGCTTTCGCCACGTCAGGAACGAGGCATTTCTGACTGCAGTTTCCCTGGCCTGCACGGAAGCTCTGGGAAAGCCTTTTCACACTTTACTCCAGAGAAGGACTTTAAAAAGAGATTTGAAAATTCACTGCACGTACTGTGCTGCTGGCTATTGGCAGGCACCCTGGGAACTTCAGACAAATGGAGCTTGCGCTGCTGGTTTAGGCTACAGTGACCATGACTGCAGGGGAAGAGAGTACACAACAGTACATTGTGTAACGTTTCTGGGCAGCAGGATGGAGAATAGGATAGAAAACTTATTAAACATCCCTGGACGAGCCAGGGTAATCAAGATTGGTGCTGGATTGGATACCAGGAGCTGCAGAATTGGTCACAATGCAGTGTTGGCTGTGAGTAGCCAAGGTTAGTAAGGAACATGACTTTAGTTCAGTACAGAACTTGCAGCAATTTGTTCAGATGATAAAAATGAGAGGTGTGTTGTAAAAGGTTTGTTGCCCAAACACACACGCATCACTCCAGGAAGCAGTGGAGTGAGACCATCCTGTGCGTTGTATTTCCATACGATACATCTCACCAAAGCCAAAGCCTCTTTCTTCACGAAGTGTGCGCACATGTAACAAACCATTAAGCACTGCCCGTACAGACACGTTGTACAGCATAGCCAGCCATGAAAGCACACACTTCTGTATACCTGAGCTAAAGAAACAGATAGTTGGACTTAGCACACTCTTGGTCTTGCAGCAACCAATGAAAGGAGACAACCCATCTTAAGCGCTTGTAGGTTTTTTTGGGTGGAGGGAGGAAGTCCTGACTTGGTAGCAGCTGTTGAGAACAGCATTTCTAAAACGGAAACCTTCTGTCAACAATGGGCCTGTTCCTTTTTCATCCTCCTTCGTGTGGCCAAGAGGAGCTAAAAGGGAGAAAGTGGGGTCTGGATTTCCCCTTTGATGCTCTCCCACATCATCTGAATAGAACTCCTAGTGAGGTAACTGAGTGCAAGAGTTGGCGTATGTGTCCTTTTCTCCCTCCTCAGCTTCCTTGTCAGCCATCAGAATGAGCAGAAAAACATCCAAAGACCAGATTTTTGCCAACAGCCGGCCTGGAGAGACTAGTGAGCCAGCTCTGCCCATTTTTCATGCCATTTGAAATAGTGCACACAACAGAAGGCACCATGGTGGCCCATGCATGGGAAGGGTCATCCATGCTTTCCTGATGTGGCCCTAGGTTTCCCCCTCCACCTCCAGAAAGGGAGGAGAAGGAAACACGTTGACATTCTTTGGGTTTGCCACTTATTTGTTACCTTCTTGGTTGGCTCTAAAATAGGCTGGGAAAGGGTGGCTTGGGAGACACCTTTTAGGTCTCATGAGTGCAGAACAAGCTGAAGGAAGTACTGATCTTCCCAGCAGATTCCTTCTCCTCACCTTACTGCTCCAGAAGGCCATATCCCACAAAGACAGCCAGCAACCATCAGCTAGGAGACAGATTTGCCAGCCTGGGGAAAAAGAAAAAGAGGAAACCAGGAACACTGCCTAGAAATAGGGGAACTGAGAGGGGTCTGTGCCAAAAAGCACCAATATAGTCAACAGTCATCTCTGCACCTACTTAGCAGCTGCCTTTAAGCACTAGCCCCATCCTTTTTTTGACCCCAAAGAAAAGCCACAGTAACACATTCATTTTCTAGGTTCTCTTTGTTATTATTTTCAAGAGCAGGACTGTCATTCGAGCTCTTAAACTTGAGTACTGAAAACTGGTGTTTGTAGAACAGCAGCACCTTTCATTTGTCCTTCACGTGAGTTAGAAACCTGATAATTACAAAAGGGATGGGGCTGAGTGGAGCTTGTTGCTGGTCTAAGAGATGAGGTTGAGTTCTGGCTCTGCCTCCTTCACTGGGTGTGAGCAGGAAATTTGCCATCTGGGAATGGCAACCCCAGCCAAAATAGAGTGGAGGCTGCTGGGCTCAAGTGGGTGGGGGAAGAGATAAAAAGATAAAACTGCTCCAGAGGAGGAACGTCACAGTATGGTGCCCCTTGCTCCTACATGTGCTCTCATGCCTGAGAGCCAGCAGTTCTCCATGGATCGAGGAGCATGAGGATCCCGGGAGGAAAATCCAGCTTAGTTGCCACACTCCTTAGCTCGGTGTTGGAGTTCACAATTGTTTTGGCAAGCAACTGTCATGGCAGCCCTTCGAAAAGGGTCTGAAGCTTCTCCTCCTCAGTAGCAGGGGTCTTCCTTCCCCTGCCTTGTCAGGGGAAAATAGAGAAACCAAGGTATGTGAAAGGGTGAGCGAGGAAGAAATAGTACACGAGAGAGGAGAATGTTATTAGAGAGCATACTGGGCACAGCTTAGACCCGGGTATGCCTACAGGTTCGCGAGGTGCCTGAGGCTGAGGGGGTGGCGGAGGTGGAGGGGGACTCCTCATCCGTTGTGTCCCCCTGCTCCTCCTTGTGGAGCCCGAGGCTGATGTGGCTCTGCAGGGCTGCCGGGGTCAGCCACTCCTTGGGGAGGCAGCTCTGGAGGAAGGGGATGCAGGAGCTGAAGTAGGCCAGGCGGTTCACCCAGCGGGGGATCTCCTTCCCGCACAGGATCTGAGGAGCAAACCAAACAAGAGCGTGGTTAATAGTACCCAAACACGTCTGTGGTGGTAGCGTCACCTCCATCTGCACCATCACCTCAGCTGGTGTGCTCCCCATTGCTCTGAAGAGACGTGTTTGAATGCAGGGAGCATCCTCTACAGCCAAAACCACCACCCTCTACAGCCAAAACCAGCTCTAATCGCAAACGACTGCACGCAGCGACTTCTCAACACACACACAGCCCTGCCAGCCATAGCCCGCATCAGCATCTGAGCAGTGACTGGGGAAAACAGCTCATGGCCCTCAACATCTTCGGCCAGCCTGTTCTCCAGGCAGTCCGTGGGTTAAAGGACAGGCCTGCTACTGCCCCTCAATCAAGACAATGACACTCATTTTTAAAATTGTTCAGAAATTTTGGAAAAAGATTTAAGCTGTTGCTGGGCAGACTCCAGGAATCGAGAAGCTGAGCCTGACTAGGCGGATCTCCGGAGATGCCTGAGAAGCTGCTCTTCCTGCTCACTTTTCTTCCTTTTGCCGACATACTGGGTCAGTCAGGTTACAATACCTAAGGGTCCTTTTCCTATTGTCATGTTACCCTTTAATTTCTCCTTGCATAGCATTTCCTAAATGCGGGGAAGAGATCTACAAATGTAAAAATACTAGCTTCTCACTAGGTCTGCGTTTCATTGTACATGCTGCTGGCCCCAACTTGGGTTACACTCTGCTAGCACAGATACTTTTTCTAAGTCGTATCATATTCAGTACAATGAAACACCTTGCTGCATACCGCAGACCCTTCCTTCTGCTGCATTTGCCCACACATACATACAGGTGCCAGATTTTAGTAGCAGTATCTGGCTTAGGCCACATAAGAAAAATTTCCCTTTGCATTTCACCATTTCCCCTAGCAGACACAGAAGAGACACCTGGAACTTACCAGCCTCAAGGATCTGTCCTTGGTAAATACACTGCCTGTGCACCTCTACACCAGCATGCTAGAGCCTGAGGTCTGTGGCAGGTCATAACACCTGAATTCTCCTTCCCACCCAGCACTGTCTCCAAGACAGATTTTGAGGAAATGCCACCCCACAGACCTCGATCTGTACTTTACGTGGATTAGTGCTTCCAGGGCTGTCCACGCTGCACCTTCTGCGAATACTAAGCTCCTTTCATTTCTCTCCCACCTTCTTCCCGTCTAAAACTACACTTAATTTAATACCAATTACTGCAAAAACTAAGAGGTTGTTTGTCTCTAATCCACTAAAGAGCTTATTTGGCGAGATGTCTGTTATTGACAGTGGAAATGCAGGAACCCTGCTTAGAGGTTTCAAGGGATTTTTCAGGGAGCAGCACTGGAGCAGTTGCAAATAGGACAGGCCATACTGCTGGACAGGTCTTAGGACTGATGGCCAGCTGGTCCTTCAAGAGTACTTCGGTCTGGCCAGAACAATCTAAGCTCCAGTCCGGCAGTCACCTGAGTATAAGGAAATTAGCTTACTCCGACAGCGTGGAATTCCCAGTAAGGCGTAGAGAAGGCAGCAAACCTGTGATCATGCTAATTTGACTGTGGAACTAACTTTATTTTGACATGCATTGTTTAAAAAATCAATGTGTGAAAATGAAGACATTGTCATTAGGCATCAAAGAACGAGCAGAACCATTTAGCTTCTTAAATTATTTTCAGGTACAGACTCCTGTTCTTTACTCAATGCCCTGTAAATTACAAGGGTAATCAAGGACTTCTAATTCAGTTCTTAATGGTGTTGCATTTTACTTAACCTCAGACACAGCCATATGAATCTGTATTTTTGATATTTTTGATCTGTGGACAGTTCCTTCAGTAGCAATTCTTTATCCCCATCCGGATTCCTGGTTTCCATTGCTAGAACTACTGCCTGAATCAATAAGCACAAGCACTCTCTACCTGCATTTAAGACTCATTCATAGAAAATTTGCTGATCTATTTGATTTTCTCATCAGACACCTCTGATCATTTTCATGAGAATACTGCTGAATTTTTAAAACTGTATTCAATATCTTCTACTCGAACATTGAACTTGAGCCAAAACCAACAAATGCAGCAGAATTGCCTCTAGATTTTGTAGCATTTCTCTTTCTTCCTGTCCAGGAACTCAGGCAACATATTGCCAGTGTAGAAAGTGACTCAGTTCAGGCTCCTTGTGATGCATGCATACATGTGAATTTAGTTCTCAAGCAACCATAGGTCTTACTAAAGATTTCTCCCCCTCAGATATTAATAGAAAAACAAAAACAGGGTATGATTCTTCAGAAAATTAGCAGAAACGATAGAACGGAACAAGGTAAGACTGCTTGAAAGGGAAATACAGCTTTAAAATCTGTCTTTCTTTCCTAAGCAGATTCCCTAGCAAATGAAATAGCACTTCCAAATGTGGAAGTGGTGCTGAAACATTTGCTGTTTGTTTATGGGAGCTTCTTCACCCAGAATGAATCAGTGAGGCCAGGAGGAGCCATAAAAAGAACTGAGAGATGTGTGGGCACCATGACATCAATCAGCAAAGGGCTGTTTGTGAAGCTTAAGGATAATGATAAAGTCAAAGTGGTTTCCCTTTCCTCAGTCGTGTTTGCCCTTGTCTCTTGTCAGCAAAGCCTCGTTACTATTCCACAGCAAAACACAATGCTCAACAGGAGCATAAGGGCAACTGCAGGGAACTCCACTAACACTATAACCTTCTCCTCTGTTTTCAGCTCCTTGCCATAGATTGTGTCATGCTAGATCATCCAGCCGTACTTGGCTCATGGAGAAGCCTGACTGTGATGGGATTGAGCCAACCGAACTTAAATAAAACAACACAAGTAAGATGAAGTGGGTGTTTTCCAACTGCGTATGAATCCAAAGAAAAATTACTGCAGCTCTTTAAGGCAATTCTCAACTGAAAACCACGCACTGTAACGATGATAAACTTACAGAACCCTTTTACCATCCACTGTTTCCACAAGAATATATATATATTTTTTTAAGGTTCTTAGAAATTTGGCATTTTAGAGTTTTTTCTTGCCTGACAACCAAGTTGTTTTTTCTCTTTTGAGAGGGGTAAACTTCCCTGTGATGGGTCATGTAGCTGTCCTGTCAAACTCAGCAGATAAGCTGCTATGGGTCAGAAATCACTTGTCCTGGCCATCCTATCAAATTGTCCTGCTATCATCCCTTTCAGAAATACCCAGTGGCCACTCCAGAAAACCTACCACAGCTACAGCAGAGCCTGAGCTTGACACCTGAATAAAGCACAGCTGAGCCTCTTGGTATGGCAGCTGACTGGGGAAGGAACTTTAAAGAAACAACCAGAGCCACAGAAGGGCTAAGCCTATGTGAGATGCAAGCCTGAAATGTAGCTCAGGGGTTGTAGCTTACCTGAGGCATGTAAGCGCTTGGGTTGGGCAACCCTGAGTAGTACAGGAGGGGCTGGACTATGAGCAGCAAACCTCAGGCCATTCAGGGTTTCCCTAAGCTCTGCAGACCTCCTGTGAATATTGTCCGGCTATCATTGCTGAGCATAGCTCTTCCTCATCTTCCCGCTCTGTGAGGTGCCTGAAGGCGTGAGTTATTCCACCCACCCCGCAGAGACAGCCAGCCACTGCCACAGACTGAAATCCAGCCCCTGGGACAGCGGGTGCAGCTTCTGCTTGCTGGCCGAGACCAGTCCCCACTTCAGGCAGAAGCCCCTGCGCAGGCTGCGTGTACTCACAGCTTCCACTGAGCGGCACCTTGTGACTGCCAGCCAGGGCTCCCACAGCTGCAGCTGCTCCTTGGGGCTGCACAGGAGCTGCAGGGGACTCTGCAGATGCAGCTGGGTCAAACGGAAGCAGCAGTTCAGGCATCCGTGGCTGAAGCCGAATGTGAGGGAGAAACGGGACCCGGCAGTTCGGGTGCTATTTCTGCACGGCTGTCAAATCCACACCGGGATTTCAACTCATCAAGAAGCAGCTCATTTAGGGTGTAAAAAGAACCTCTGAGCATCTTTAGCCGTGCCATTTGGCAGGAAACAGACCCTAGTTAAAACATACAAACAGCCCTGGGTGTAAGGACTGTAGCTCATGACTCTTCCCTCCCTTAAGTGCCCTAAGAGCTAGGATTTATTTCTCAGCAAGACCTTACAGCTCCGTGTAAAGCTTTACCTTGAGCAGGAGAGCATTTAGCAGCTGGGAAACATGGGTTTGTATGCCATCCAGCTACAGAAGAAGCTGAGTCTTCTGCCTTACAGAGAACAATGCAATCAGCCTGCTGTTATCCTCCTCTTTCTTCTTTTTTGAGGCAGGGAGAAGGTATGTGCCGCATTCTGTGAACACTGTTAAAATATACTAGACATAATCTGAGGTAGTTTAATGGACTGAGCCCCTTCCAAAAGAGGGTGAAGGGCTGATTAGTTGTGGATCCTAAAAGAAAACGCACAAATACAATAAGTTCAGTGCTGTGCTGGATTGTGCAAATTGGGGCAATTCAGGCCATGCATAGAAGTCTAGGTCAACACACTTAGGTATATGTTTTTTTAAGTGAGCCCTTCCAGAGGCACCATGCAATACTCTGATCCATGAAAATCAAGCTGTGCGGAGGCAACGTTACATTCCTCAAGCAATGCGTGCTAATTACTTCAGTCCTTGTCATGGTGCTGAGGCTCTTGAGAGTTCAGCACTGAACATCTGCTCAGCCACCCACGGCTACTTCCCCTCAGCAGCCCTGCTTAGAATGAGGTGGCGGCCACGCAGGGCACGTATCCATGGAGCTGCTGTACAGTGTTCCCTTGGCACATCTCAGAGAACGCAAAGGGGCTTACTGCTGCCTGAGGGAGTCCAACACACAGCCCACAGCACTTCAGGAGCAAAGTCTTCAGGGTCCAAGGGGAATCTTTCCTGTGTTTGCTCCTCTAAGGCCTAGACAACACAGCATAGACAGCACTTATCTGAATTTCAGAATAAGGCCATTAGACACAAACCAGCACACCTGCCCAGGCAAAGCTCGCAGGCTGCACTATGGCAGCCAGACGCATGTGTAAAAAGAGAAACATGGCAATGCAATCAAATTAGTACTCGGAGACACATGGAATAAACCATTAACCCAGTGCAGGAGGACACCTTTGCCCAATGCTCACAGAGCTGAGGAAATCTGCGTGTCTCAGCAGGGAACATACCTCTAGCTCTGCCCTGCAAATGTGACTACACAACATCTAATGGACCACATTTAGGGCAGAATTACAAGAGGCATCACTGATTTGCCGTGTACCAACACTGCAGCATAGCCAAATGCCTCTGGGCATGAAAGTGCTTGTAACCAGCACTTCTAAGTGCAGCCAGCAGGATGACAAGGTAGGCAGCAAGCAGCCTCCTAACAGATGACCATTTCAGCAGCGCCGAGTGTAATTAAGTTGGGCTTGTAACTGATATTTAAAATACTGCAAACAACTGTGATTCATTTCTATTATCATGATGGCATGGAAAGGAACTCTCTTTTCCTAGCAGGTGCTGCTTCAAGGCCAGTGGCTGAGAACAGCTGTTACCCAGTATGATCATCCATATGTTATGGTATAACACAGATATATATATATATATGTATAAACACACACGTGTTATGGCTGTCCTGAACACGACCAGGCCAACCCACGTCCACAGAGTGATGGACATGAGCAGCATCCTTTTTTCCTGAATAGCTAATCAAGAAAATCCTGTGTTTCAGTCTCAGTCTGAAGCCTTGTTTCCTTACCTCAGTAAGCAGCCGGTTACTGAGGATGGAGAGACAGTGAGAAGAGAGAATACAGGAACCCATAGGAACAGGGAAAGACTTTGTCTGGCAGGACTGCTAAGCAAAAGCTTCCAGTCTCAAAAGCCTATCAACGCTCTTAGTTCATTTACACCTCTGACACTTTTCATTTATCAACAGGCATTGGTGAAAAGGACAAGGTTTTTCCTTGCCAGCTTTATTTGTGTAAAGGAGGCATGTCCTCAGCATTTGTGCACACACACAGACTCAAAGGGTTCACAATGGTGTGTCTAGAGAACTCCCTAGAGACTATGAACTAACTTGGCTCCAAGCTATTATGCTTATTTATAACAGGGTAGGCCACAGGGCATTTGGTTTGGAAAGACAACTGCAAAAATAAAGCAAATAAAGCAAAATAGATGGTGCAAATCCCCCACATTTACAACAGTCCCAGGAAGCTTAAAATGTTGGTTGTTTTGGTTTTCTGTTTTGTTGTTGTTTTTTTTCCCTCCACTCTTAAAATATCTTCACATTTAATCTAAAGTGATCGATCTACCTGAAAAAAAGGGAAAACCTGAAATAACTGCAGAGGCACATGTGGCAAAACCAGACCATTTTCAAAAAATCGGAATGATGTGCTAAGAACTTGCTATTTTGGGGGGTTGATTTCTTTTTCCAATTATTTGCCACCTCATGCTATTCCCCTGCACAAGCAGGTAGACAGAGGAAAGAGGATGGACTGAGAGACCTGGAAGATGCATGTAGGATTTATTCCATTAACCCTTTTTGTTGGGCTGGAATACCCTTTCAGGGTAGCAAGGCTAGAAAGGGTAATGATGGAAGAAGAAATGTATACTTTTATACTAGCCTTCATTCCAAGGACTCCCCAAATACTTCACAAATTTCAACTAATACACAAACCACACTTAGAAATCTCATTTTGCCACTACAGAGAAGCTCTATCTGTAATACCATTTAGCAGATTACTAACAGTATACAGTTGTGCATATTTACAGGCAGAATTGAGAGAAAAATGACATCCATCTGAAACCATGAAGATAATTTATGGGTGCAGGATGTCTTTATTAATAAGCTGCTTCTGGATGTAAATGGTATTTAAGAAACAGAAAAGCAAGACAGCCTGTTCCCCAAAGAGCTAGCGACATTCAAAGGCTACTTGAATGAAGCACGTCTTTCCATCAGCTTTCCTGAAGACTGGCTCAGGTGCCAGGAAACAAAGGTTTCCTAATGTTCTTTCATAGCCCATGGTTGCTTTTCAGTTGGTTGGTTTGTTCATTTCTGTCCCTCTTTCCTGTCTGTTTGGAGTGCTCTGTCCCCTGCCAATAACAGACTAGCACATACACTTTTGTGCAACAAAACACCCATCTCCTCCTCATAACAGAGGCAACTGAAAAGCAACTGTTGACTAAGGAAAACATGAGCATCACTTCGCTCCTTAGGATCTGCTGAAAACTGGTTTATAAAAGCTTCTGTTGCTTTCAACTGTGACACAAATGCCTCCTGAAGTTCCCTTCTGTGATGTTTAATGCCTTCTCTCTGAGCTTTCAGGCTAAGGAAAGCTTCCTAGTTTTTAATAACATTACAAGAGCTCACGTGTGTCTGGGGATGGACCTGGAAAGCTTTAGGGCTGAATTATTTATTGCGATTAAAAAGCTGCCCTCGTTTGGTCCTTGACTCAGCAAACCTGCCTTTCTCAGCAAATTTGCTGAAAGTCAAACTACTTTAAGGAAAGCAAGATTCTGGTGCAAGTCTGTTATATGCTGCCAGTTTTGCCTTGGCTGAAAAAGGACAAGTAACCAGCCATGGAGAAAAGAAGATGTGTCGGCTACCATCTCATGTCACCTCAAGCACAGCCCCACGGCAAGTGGGGAAGTAAAGAAAGATGACTCCCTTCTACCAAGGCTCCAACCACAGTTGTTGAGTCTGGATACAAAGCATTTGACTATGTCCATAATCCCCATCCAATAGGGGCCAGGCTCACCTAGGACGCTAAAGAATTCTTCAAGGCTGACCTAAGCAACCTGAGATGCTTAGGAGATTCTCTTGCCCTCCTGTGTTGAAGACAAATAGGCCAAGCTCACTTCATTAGTCCCCAGGACTACTTCCCAAGGCCACTTCAGCTAAAGAACACCACCTCCAGTTCCCCCGAACATCTTTCTCTCTGGGAACTTCTACAAATTCTACCACTTCAAAATGAGCTTCTAAAACCACAAGCACCTTAATTTTGATTTAGGCCGCTCTCTTTTCCTCCTGGAATGTGTTATTTCCTTGTTCATGTAAATAATTAGAGTAGGACAGTTCCCACAGGAGAGGCTGAGGGTAACCCTTCTCCAGAACATCTTGCAGCTGATATTCTGGAGAGTTTTTTGCTGGAATGCAGAAGAGAAGGTAAATAAATCTTTGGTCTAACTTGCTCTCCCATACCCCAGCAAGCTTTCTCTTTATCCAGGAAGCTTGTGGTTAAGTCTTTATCCTAGTGCAGCTCTAACAATTAGCTCTGTGAGGATGTCTTCTGGGAAAAATATTTTCCCAGATAGCATCTCTGAGCACAGTCCTCTGGATCCAATCCTTTGGATGAAGAAATGCTGATCAATAAGGAAACAGATCCTTTGATATTTAAAGGAGTAAAGGGGTGAAAAGGATCCATGAGTACAAAAGAAAGCTGGAGGAGATACCTGTTTTCCTTGAGAGTTTGTAATCCCTCAAATCCAAGTGATCTATCCCAGTTTATGATTCTCTGACATACACAGGTCAGAAAGAAATCATTCCCCTTTCAAGAACGGGAAGAGAAGAAACGATAAAATAATAAAATCTTCTGTCTCTGCTGTCCTCAGGTAAAGTTCCAACATCAACAATCTTTAAGGTGAATCAAATCTGTACCTCTCAATTCATTTCCTAATTATGATGAGCATCAACTTCTTATCTTGCCAAAAGGGCCCATACGACCTACTGACTTTATTGCTGTTCTACAGCTGGCAATTGGAATAAGAGAGGTTATCTTCCCTGGTGCTCACAGAAGCCTCGCTTCTTTGATAATTGCGTGCCGTGTGTCCTATTGCAAGGTGCTAAACAATTTATTTAAATAGCAAGCATTACAGTTGCTTGGCAGTAATCACATTGGTGAAGGGAGAAGGAGTGGTTTCCTTGAGTCATTCCACTTATCCTCCAGTTCTGGTACTGATTCAAAGGTGTTTTTCTCCCTTCCCATGGTGGTTTGCCCTTTTCTGAGACATGCTGTAGCAACTGTCGTCACTCTGGTAGGAACAGGGCTCCATAGCTTATCTAAGATGGGAAACTTCAGAAGCATGGAAAATTGCTGGTGGGAAGTCAAATGAGTCATCTTCTGTTTGTGAATGGGCTAAGCAGCAGAACCTTTCTCTGAGACTTTAAGTCGCAGTGACAGTGACCTTACACTCAGTACTGAGGAATATCACCGGACTGGAGAAGAACCTGGAAGGAGAAAACGTTCATCCTGCTTCCGATCCTGCAGTTATGGCTGTTTTCTCTAACGATGTCCTTGGGCACCATACACTCTCCATATGCCTACACATGAACAGGGCTCATTATTATTTGCCCCCATTTGAACCCCCTGACAGTCAACCTTTCACCTCTACATGTGTTTGGGGGTACAACTTGTGCCATATGCTTTTGCCTTACCTAGTATCTGCCTTACACAAGTCCAAATTGTATTTAAGAGTTACAGAGTAATCAAGAGCCATGCTCTGCACTGAAATAGAGCTCTCTGGCAGCAATTTCACAGTTCCCAATATCTGTGTGCATCTGCCTTTATCTATGCCCAAAGAACAGGCTTGGTGATAGTATAATTGCATCTCTTTCTCAGCACCCCAAACACACTATTCACAGCAAACTTCCTTGCTTCCTGCTGCTGCAGTAACAAGTGCTCTTGAAAAGCAATGGCATGGTTGTGACCTCAAGCCTGCAGGTCCTTCCTTCCAGACCAGGCATTACTTTGTCTTTCTTCTGAAAGCACAGCTATATTCCTTTCCCTTTACATCTGCTTTACAGAAATTTGTAACTTCTGTCCTTGTTCTGAAAACCAGGAAACTCAACAAATCACATTATGGAAAGGACTAATTATTTTCGCCTCTCTTTTTATTTTTAAAGGCTTTATTTTTTTCCTAATGTTTAATAGCCAATATTTTTCCATCTGGGAGAGTTTAAATAGCCCCTTTCATCAGCCAGGGCAACTCATAAAGAACATAAATATTTTGCTGTTCCGTGAAGGCCATTTGTATGTATTGCTGGAATTGTTAGGAACACAGTGACTTAACAACAGATGATCAAACAGAAGGACTTCACCCAGTATTGATGTGGTCCTAACTGTGTTCTCCCCACACACATAATATTATCAGAATGCTAAAATCCCTGCTGTGTGCCTGCTGCATCACCTCCCTGAAGTGCCTGGAGTACTGACACGCAGCAAGGCACAGAAGCTCAGAACAAAGCTCAGAACAGCATGGAAAGCTTGGGCTTGGCTGCTGGTGGCCTGACTGATTTTTCCTTGCAGAAATCATAGGCATAAGTCCCCTAAAAGGAATGCCCATCCTCCTGGACAGTTTCTTCAAAGAGCATGGTACTGATACTGCTTGATTTTGGTGACTGTCAACATAAGCAACATGAAATGAACAAGCTCCTTGTAGGCAAGTTGCTAATTCCAGCTTGATGAACCTCTTCATTTTAACCCACAAGCAATTTGCTTAAGTGGTTTTATAAAAATGGGTACCACGGGACCATGTAGCAGCAGTCAGAGTGGCTGAAACAACACTAACTAGATTTTCACTAATTAGATCAAGCTCCCTCACCTTCCCACACTGACAGATTGTGGGGGTAAAGGGAGACCGCCAAGGGGTATTAAGTGGTGTGTGTATCAACTACCTTAAATTGAAGCCAGGTACATACACAGGGAGTGCATCTAATTTCTCTCTGATGACTAACCACCAGGAAATTCTGCATTGTGTTACAGCAGAACTTCCTTCAAAACTGTAGCGAAGATGGTATGCAGCACTTACTGGGCAGAGATTTACAATCTGGGGTAGTTCTTCACTTCTTAAACATTCTGAAGTTCCCTGATGAGGAAATACTTCTCAGAAAATCCACAGGAAAAGATTCCTGATCACACACAGCATGTTCACTGAATCTCACTCTGAGAAAGCTTTCTCCATGAAACAGCATCGGAGAAATTCAAGTCTGAACTTCTGCTGCTGAAACCACGGCACTCGCAGTTTTCTTTCCACAGGAGTTGCTTTGTTAATAGATCCATCCAGCTTTGATCCAGTCACTGCACGTTAGAAGGCCATGGGGAACTGGCAAAGTGGGGAAGAGATCTAAGTCTTGAGCGAGTCCAAACACGCTTTGCAGTCTGCAGCAGCGAGAAAGGAAAATTCAGAGCTAAGTACCAGCAAGGGAGTAACAAAGCCCCTTGTAACTCACAAGTGAGCGTGGGCAGGAAAATCAGAAGGCCCAGAAAGGATGTGTGGAATTGTAGGGAGAGGCTTAAGCACCACAGTGGCATATAACAGCACAGCTAAATGAGTTTTTTCCAGAGGTAAGTATCAAGAAAAAGGCAAGCCCAATGGTTGAGTAGAGCTTATTTGCCTGTGCTGGACCTGCTGCCGTCCAGGGATTTTTCAAGATGCATGGCCAAATGTTCATGACATAGGTCTGGACATCCCCTAACCATTAACATAGTCAGTCTGCTTTGCCTGCTTAGACACCAAGTTTTATAACTGTTAAAGACAACAACTGCCAGTTACCATGGTGAGACCTGAAGCATCGTTATATTAAACATGAATTTAACGGAATAACTGTTCGTAGGCAGAAGTAGATGAAAGATTTTAGATATATGTTCTATTTGCTGAGAAAATACTATTAAAAAGGACAAGAAAACAGAAACTTTGCTTTCAAAGTCCTACTCCTGTGACTTTAAGCAGTCCGTGTGAGGATGAGGAGCCTGGCCTACAGGTGTCCTGTATGGATATGAATTAGCAAGCCCGCAGCCCAGCAAGGAAGTTAGGAAGGTCAGGCACAGCCCTCGAGCACATGGCCATACAGCCACGTCTCGAGGCTTGCCAGACGCATTTGTGAGAACACCTGAACCCACACATCACCACACAGCTCTCAAGTTCCAGCTCTGATAGGGCTTGCTGATATAGAGCAACACAAGCTGCAAGCCAGCTAATTAACCTTCGCAGATGAGAGCTTTTAGGAAGAAATTTCAAAGCACTTTTCAAAGGAAGGAGATCATCCAGCATACAAGAGGGGACAGTCAGGCACAAAGCAGGGATGAGACTTGCCTGGCAGTAGTCAGGAGGCTCAGAACAACCTGAAGTCACCACACTGCTTGTGCTCCGGGGCAGATTTATTCTGCAAAACAAAGCTTCTAACAGCCTTTCTTTTAAGTCTTTGAATACTTTTTCCCCGTTTTCTGCTTTTAGGTACCACATAACATGGCTGTGCATAAATAGATACTAATTATTATTATTGCTGGTTCACAGATGAAGAGTCTGAAGGAAAGGACAATACAAACACTAAGCAGATTAGTCTCAGAATTGGTCTCAGAGCACAAATCTCAGTTCTTTTTTCTACCCTCTATGGTGACACATACCTTGAGTGCCACACATTGTGTAGTCAATGCATTCGGCTCGCTTTTAACAGCCAAAGGCTGTACCTTACAGCTCTACATGGCAGGGATATGAGCAGTCTAATCTAGGGAGGAAGGACGGGGACAGTGCTTGGGTTTTGTTTGTTTTTAATGGGAACTACAAGAACAAAAGAAAGTACCAAGGCTGTAAAGTTAAGCAAGCATTCAGATGTTGGGAAAGGAGAATAGAAACTTCCATTGCATTCAGCTCAAACAGGTTTTGTCTTAACAGATTTCAAATGGTCTTTCTCCACATGGAGGAGATTCTATCCTTGCATTTGCTGTAAAATGCCTACGGAAGACACAGGAACAGTGGCATTGTTTTTTTGTTGGTGGTGGTTTTGTTTGATTGATTTTGTTTTGTTAAATGGAAGGTCACTTGCATTTCCTTCTTTTCATTTCTTTTCTGGCACTGGGTCAAGATCCCAAATACAGATTTACATAAGTGCTGAAATACACATACCTTAATGGAAACGTGCTTTAAACATCTCAGCTAGGGATAGGATGGAAGGCAGCTTTCTCCCAAAATAATATATTTGTCAATTCAAAAATTAAATAATCAATATCTCAAATTAGGAAAGAGGGTAAATTTGCATTTCTCTGTGCTTCAATTATCTCTGAAGAGAAATAACAGCTCTGTTAAAATTCACAGCGTTTTTGGGAACATGGAAATATGTAAGCACCAAAGAGAGCTATGAGAAAAATCAATACTTTTTTGTAAAATGAGTTTTAGATGGTGCACATTAAATAAGGAAAAGGAACACTCACTTCCTGAACACTGCAACATTTTATTAGCAGAACACCGAGAAGCCTCTTTTATTCCTTTTCACATCATATAAGGTTCTTTATGTTCTTGCTATTAAAACAATGCACATCTGCATACAAGCCAGGTTTGCCTTTCCAATTCCTGCTCAGCAGCCTGTTCAGTGAGCCACAATGCAGGCAGTCCAAATTTTACCCTCAGTTTAGACCAAACCTGTGACAAACCTGACGCATCTCCATCTCCTAACCCCACCGTTAGGAACAGCAACTGGTTTTCAAAAATATTAAGGGCAGAGACAGGAGAGCTGACTACTGACTCTGAAGTGGCAGGCTGTGCTGATCCTAGCTCCCCTTCTGTAAGCACTACTACAAATCTGAAGCAGCAAAAAAAAATAGGAGATAGTTGTGCCCACCTCAGCCAAAGCCGCAGAGAAGTGATTACAGTTCTTGTGCATCAGATGGTACGCGTTGCCTTTGTACTCCTTGCCCAGTTCTTCCATAATCTTATCCACATCTTCTTCTGTGAAGTCTGTGGTGCCCAAGGCAATGGATTCTCTAGTTAAGAACAAAATACAACACAAAACATGGAAAGCTACAGTGTAGAGAGTGATACGTACCCAGGGAAAAGAAAAGAAAAAGCAATGGCAAGAAGGCCAGGTATAAGACAGGGGCATGAATATCTGGGGCTATCAGAGAGACCCTTACTAACAAAATGGTGTACTAATATCCTCAGGTTTATCGAGCGAGTCCAGAGAAGGGCGACCAAGCTGGTGAGGGGTCTGGAGAACAAGTCTTACGAGGAGCGGCTGAGGGAGCTGGGCTTGTTCAGCCTGGAGAAGAGGAGGCTCAGGGGCGACCTTATCGCTCTCTACAGTTACCTTAAAGGAGGCTGTAAAGAGGTGGAGGTTGGTCTGTTCTCCTACGTGCCTGGTGACAGGACGAGGGGGAATGGGCGAAAGTTGCGACAGGGGAGTTTTAGGTTGGATGTTAGGAAGTACTTCTTTACCGAAAGGGTTATTAAGCATTGGAACGGGCTGCCCAGGGAGGTGGTGGAGTCACCATCCCTGGAGGTCTTTAAAAGACGTTTAGATGTAGAGCTTAGCGATATGGTTTAGTGGAGTACTTAGTGTTAGGTTGGAGGTTGGACTCGATGATCTTGAGGTCTCTTCCAACCTAGAAATCTGTGATACTGTGATCTACATAGCTGGTTACAGCACAGGACCAGTCCTGAGAGCCTCCTGCTCACACCAGCGAAGTCTCAGCTCTACCGGTCTGCTTGCTTCCCACTCTGCCCGCAGCCCCTCTGCAGAAGCTTTCAGTAGGACAGAGGAGATGCGTTTCCCTTGGTGGAGAGGGTTTCCACAGTGCGGGCCAGGAAGAAGCAGACATAGTTTTATGCATAAACATATTGTTTCTCCCAGTACTCAGTCAATAGTGTTCATTCTTCTAGAAGTCCCCATCATCCCTCAATGTAAACTGGCAGTCTGCGAAGGGCAAGTCCCATCTGCCACGGGCAGTTCCTTGAACCACAGCCCCAAAGCCTGGACACCTTGAATAGCACCTTAATGAAGTATCCTCTCAGTTTCCTCTAGCAGTTGGCCTGTCCTTTGTGATAGTGTAGCAATAAACCCAGGAGACGACTTGTCATACTCCGTGCAATACCCATAAATAGGCGATGCTCGTGAAAAGACAAGCTTGCTGTTCCCCTCTGCACTGGCTCTGCATAACACACAGTTACTCCCATTCTTGCTGACAGATGAAACCAGGAGCACAGAAAGCAAAGAAAATGGGAAGAGAGAACTACATTCATTTGTAAGGCATTTGTATACATTTAAACTCTGCCAAACACAGTTCAGCACTGCTCCTTGTCTGCTGTACACCCTTTAATCTGCCTTCAGAACCCCTGCAGGGCTGCCTTTGAACCAGGATCATGTAAAGGAGGCAGTGAGGGTGCTAATGAGAGGGAGAGGGGGACCCAGAGGAGAGGACTTCCCCTCTCCCTCTAGTAGCTGTCATTGTAGGGGGGAGCAGGGAAGATGTATAAAAGGGCCCTTACTTGAATTTAAAGGTCTCGCCAAGCTCTACCGCACTGCCAGGTGTGATCTCGAAAATCCCACTGAAAGGGTAGGGATGCCCTCCATAGGCAAACTCTGACAAGGAAAGAAACAGACTGTGAGTAATCGAATGAACGCTGTGTCAGGAAAAAGTCTATGGCAGCTGTCTGCGTGGCTCAGCATCAGCACCAGGGGCTGGGCTACTGCTAAAGTCAACCCCAGCCAGACTCCAAAAGCCAGTTTCTCTGTCCAGGCACCTATCAGCCCGAGGATACTCTCACAGCCTCGGCTCCAGAGCAGGCTCCATCAGTGCTAATACTAGTGGTTGCACAGCTAATTAGCAGTTAGTGCTGCTAATCTACTACTCAGCACCAGGAAAGCTCTCCAGGTCTGTCTCTGTGCCTATACAGGCCAGTGGAAAGTTCTGTGGTGGAGGCACCTGGAAACACTGTGAGAGGCTGTCAGCGGTGGCACCGAGCTAGAAAAAAAATCTTCTCTCAAGTAGGGAGAAATCAGTCCTCTTCTTCCAGAGGGCAGCCCGGCAGGCAACTACAGGGAATTCTTTGTAGGAAAAGAAAAAAAAAAGATTACACTCTGCTGCCTTAGCATGTGGGCTGAGCCTGGAGGCCCCTCCATGTTATACAGGCCACCTTGCATGGTCTGTGAAAGCTGCTGTGTTCAAGACAGAACACAGCACCCCAGGGATTTTTATCTGCTGCATGGCACTAGCTAAAAATATCACGAGTGAGGTAACCCCAGTCATTCCCATTTAACATTGGCTGAAGAAGGAGACAAAAAGTCTGTGATGATGATCTGTCCTTTGGCTTTGCTGTGCTACAGCTGTTTTTCTGGATAACTTGACTGCATCCCTTGGGTGCTGTAATCAACTTCAACCCTATCCAGACCATTTCAAAAAGCCTTGCAAGACATTTTTTTTTTTTTTCAATTCTGCTGTTTTAAAATAAAAGCTTCCAAGATCTGGAGATGCAAATTTTAAGACTTCTAAAGCACAGACATTCATAAAGAATTACTGCAAAGCTGGTTTATTCTGGCATGGAATTAGTACAAACATTCTTATGCAGGTTTTAAGACAGCCACTGATCCGCATCTCTCTTCCCCCTCCCCAGTCTCTCCTCCTTTGTTGCAGGTCTTTCCAATGTTGTTTGGTCCTCCCTCCCTATCTGCCAGCCTGCTACACACCTGCACAAGCTATAGAGGCTGCAATTACATGCTGAAGATACAAAGAACTACTTTATTCGTGGCAGAACTGCACAAGTTCCAGCTGGACTCCACAATGGACTCTAAAACAAAGCTGGCTGAGTTTCTCACTCCTTGCCAAAAGCTATACGTTTGGGATTATTTTCTGTATCAGACTAGCCATGCAATTTTCTCTCTGTTCTACAGGTAATGAAAAGGAAATACTTCATACCTCTGCCGTAGATCTCGATGCCAGAGTGGAAGACACCAATCCCCAAGGTGGAGGTGTATTCGTTTATCCAGTACTACAGTAAGAAAAAAAAAGCGCATTTGGGAGCATTAGCAGAAAAAAAAAAAAAAAAAGATCTTGCCCTGGGGCATATACCCCTATCTCCCTTCCTCAAGGCAGCTTCTCTTAAGGACAATGATAATTCTGAAATTTCCCTGAGACAAATCGAGGCTCCTTATAGAGAAACAGAAGTGGGCACTGTGTTTATACAGCTGGCTGGGATTACATCTCCAAAAAAAATACTCATCTAATCCTTTCCATGTAAGGCATTTTCCTATATTAAGATACAACTAGACCTGAACCTGCATAAACCCAGCTTCCATAGGATATGTGATTATTCATCTCTTGTTTCCCTTAACTAGCTAACCATTTCCCCTCCATTCCAATTTACTTGTCTTATTTTCAAGATAGTGAAGATCTTGAGTTAAAGCATTCCCAAATATTTTCTGTACACAGTTTTACAACACCTCCCAACATCTACTTTTTAATCGGTTAGTTTTAGGCATGTTTGCTCAGGAAATGAGATCTCGGAGACAAATCTATTCCTCGTGTTAGTCAGAGAAGCACCATTTAGTAGTTATCTATATGACATCTAAAAAAAAAAAAAAGGGATCTCCGAGAAAAGAAACAAAGAAGCTCTGAGCATACTAGCCAACATTTTGCTCAGAGGCACCTTACAGTATCAAGCACTGTTTTCAGAAGAGACAAAGGTCCGCTGCTCCAAAATTATATCTGAGATGACCACAACTTCACCCAAAGTGTGAGACAAATTTTCGAGAGGAGCTGTTAAATGACTTTGTTGTTCTGGAGTCCATCTCCTCCTCACTGAACATAGAGCAGAGGAATACTACAGCACGCATGCACCGCTCCTCCACCAGCACTGCTCAGGGCCTGTTTCCACCATACCGTGAAGGACAGTGCAGACATCCAAGCAAACCCCAGCTAAGCTAATTCTGGAGTGGGAAGCCATACAGCCATGCCAGGGCAGTGCTGCACTAGAGATCATGAGCCCTGCTCTGCACAAGCATTTATTAGGTTAGCTGCAGAGCTGCGCTGCCACAGAAACGATGTTTTCAGGCAATGAGTGGAAACTGCCAGCGCCTGGTATATTTACAGTTCGCTTATGGCAGTGGAAATGCATCTCTAGTAACTCTGAGCAGCACAATTCCTGTTGTAATCAAGCACTGCAAGGAAGTGAATGTTGTTCACTTATCCCTGTACAACAACACGACGGGCTCATTAAGCTAAAATTCCCTTACGGCTCTGGCAACAGCTTCTGGTGGAGCCAGAATAGGCTGCAGCATCCCTGGTGCCTGGCGACACTGAGCTGCCACGGTATGAGCACAGACCCCTCTGCTCTAGGCAAGCAGAGGTCTGGCATACTCCATCTACTCTCCTCACTCTGCTTGCTTATGCATTTTTGATGACTGCATTGAATGCAGTAGTTCTGTAAATCACCAGGAAATGGTTTCTGCATGACCACTGCGACTCAGGAAAAAACACAGTAGTTTTGGCATGAAAAGCAAAGGCCCAAGCCTGACTTGACATGTGGTTGGTCGGTACTGATACCTTGAGCTGTGTCCCCCAAAATGCCCGCTTCTGGCAGTACAGCAGTTTCCTTTCCCTTCAGGATATTCTGTAATGCTCCTTGTTCTTTGAGTTTTGGTATCATAAAAAATGCATTACTGCAGGACACCAGCAAACCTCCTGACCCAGGCTGGACCCCTGCCCACTGCTCTTTTCAACCCTCATATCACCTCCACCTCTCTCTTCATTGAATTATACAAACTCTTGGGTTTTTGGATACATCAGAGCACTGGACTGGAGCTAGATCAAGTAGCTCTCAACCTCTGCCAGCTGAGATGGAGCACCTGCACTAGCGGTGAACCCTCTTTTTGAGGGCCACAGCTGGTATTTAGGAATAAACGTCCCCTTGCCTTTTGCTGCCCTTCCCCACAGACCTCTGTTGGCCTGTCCTCTGCAGCACGGACATCCCTGCTCTGACTGGGGAAGACAACACAGAGGCGGAGACCGCATGGAGGAGCCCACACGCCACCAGCCACATCTCCTGAGAAGACCAAAGCCCATCTCGCGTGGGCACAGAGCCCTCAGATCAGTTCTTCCTTTTCTCTCTTCAGTTCTCCTCAGGTCTCACGGGTTAGCTCCTCAGACTCTCAGATGGCCTCAGTAAGCTTCAGAGAAGCGCTGGTTTCCAGAGAGCCCTCCTGTAACTGCTCCCAGCGGGCAAGGTAAGGAGGTTGCCTTCGTCCCTCAGGCCGAGCTGCTGTCTCACAGGAAAATTCCAACCACAACGTGCCCAGGTCACACCAGCTGCTTTGCTCAGAGGAGTAACTAACAGCAAGATTTATTTTAAGTTGGAATCATTCTTGCCAGTTATCAAAGTCAGGGCTACCTGCTGGGGCTGATCAGCATCAGGCTTCGTACTTCAAACGTGAAACTTGAACTGAAAGCCACTTTCAGCTATAGTTCTTCCTTCTTCTGTGGCATCCAAACAACAAATAAGTAGAAAAACAGGACAAATAACACACCAAACATGACCGCCTCGTGCTGTCAGATCACAAAGCCCTCTGTCCCTCACCTGCGGGCACCGCTCCTGTTCCCAGCAGAGCCACAGCCCCAGAACCACCCTCTGCCCCCCAGAGAGGGACAGCAGCATTTCTCTGGCTGGCACCAGGTACTGCAGGACTACAAGCATCACATGGACTCCTCCATATTTATACGCTGCATTCTTCAGTATGAATCCCTTTAACAAACTGTTATGGACCTAACCGTAACAACCTCAGCCACACCTGAATTTCACCTGAACAGAAGCTGTACGGGTTTAGCGCTTCCTTTCAAATAACCTTGACAACACGGGGGTGTTAGTGAAGTGGGATCTGATTTGCATCTTAGGTAATACTGAGGATTTTTGTTTGCAGTGAACTGTTAGCAAAACCAAAATGCAAAGCAGCTCTGAATCACGGCTGCTGCTGTCCTCATCTCACCCCCATCTCCAGGGTGCTGCAGAATCTGCCGCTGGTGTGTGACCGAGCACGCAACAAACGCTTCACGGCACTTTGGCACAGCCCACGGGTTGTCTCAGGAGGAAGCTGTGCTGAAGCGAACATGTCAGTCACTTGCTGAGCTGGAAGAGAGAATCCAAGCCAGATTTGAAGCCAGGTTTGTACACACATGCATGAGCTGGCCTCGTTTTCCAAGGGCTTTGCAGTTCTGAGCATAAGAATAGCAGCAACAATCAGCAAATACTCATCTCTTGAGTAAATTGGCTGTATCTTAGATTTAAAAAAAAAAAAAAAAAACACACCACACAACCTACAGCCTGTTCTGAGCCAGCTGAAAGAGCTATGGAATTGAATTCAGCAGTATCTTAAAGGGACTCGTGATTCATAGCTGCATTGCATGCTGCCTGCAAAATTGTGTCATAAACCCTGCAGAAAGGACTTGGAGCAATCTGTCTTATTTCCACCTTCAGCCAAGACAGAGAACAGCTCAGAAGTGAAGAGAGGCAAAGAGGAAGGCTAGACAGACTTCACAAAAGCCGGAGATGGCCCAGGACTCAAAATTCAAGCCCAGAGAGGAAGCTATTCTCATTTTACAGTATATCAGTTAAGAGCTTTTCACGCAAGTCCCTGATGATGTAGAATTTGAAGTTTTCTGTTTTTTATTGAAGCCATCTCCGATTTCACAGTTGGTTTGGTTCAGAGATCAAAGTGTCCAGTGAGAGTTTAGATGCTAGGGGATACTCTGAGTCAGCTATTGTGTTATTCACTTTATTTATTTATTCATCTTTCATACTCAGAGACAGAAGTGAAAATCTTACCGGGACAGCGAACCATATCCCAAATTTGAAGAAAAGAAACTAAGAAGCTTCATTATATTGATATGCTGCTGGAAGATCTGGGATAGAGGAGCAGACAGTGTGATACTTGTAGATTATGAACCAGTAAATAACCAAATCTCCTCCTCCATATGCATATAATTCAATAGGATTGCTTCCTTTTCCCCGTGAATCAACTGGCAAAACTTTGCTTCTAGGAGCAAGAGAACAGTAATGGGGGACCAGAGCTACAGATAATATTCTGACACTACTGATGTGTATAGTGTTAAGGGACTGAAGGAAATGCTCAGATTCCCTCACACTCTGCTAGTCTTCAAAGCATGAAGCACTCCTGACAACACGAGTCCCATCACAGACTAGCTGCCCTACTCCTGGGCTTGAGTTTAATCCTCTCCTTTTTGAGAGCCAAGTCACATGCCATCACACCAAGCCCTCCCTTGCAGAGGTGACATCTCCTGTCCACAGGATGGGGGAGCTGGCTCACTGCAGAAGAGACCCTTGGCTTGACAGATCCCAGGGGCGGACACTCAGGGTTCCAGCTGCTACTAGTGGGCTCCCTGAAGGAGTTAGACTGACAAGGAGCCTTCCTTCGCTCCTCTGCCTTTGATACACTATGCAAACTTAACACAAAATGTTTTTTTCCTTGAGGCTTTGTCTTGGCCTTTGCAGTGCTTGGCCTCCGCTGTTAACTTACCTAGGCAACTTCATGGAAACTTGCAGAGGAGTGTGAGTAGTCATAAATGCACTGATCGGTCACATCTCAAACACCAGAAAAATCCTCTGCAACGTTAAAGCTCAAACCAAAAGTCAGTATTAAATGCAACACCAGATTGATGCAAGAGACCAAGTCAGGAAGCATCAAAGTAGTATCTAGCATTGATTTCTGAGATTTGTTGATCCAGATGTGAAATATGAGAGTAGAAAAAAAACAGAGGTGAAGCTAGAAATCACTACAGGAAATCCATCAGTGAAATCTCAGCCCTATACAGTCAGGTAGAAAATGTTCAGCAACTTCAGAAGAGTTTCACTTTCTCCAATACATTTTTCTGAACCAGGATCTTGGGCCCACATAGGTGGAAGGAAAGAGCCCGAAACAGCTCTCAGACTATTCCCTGAGTAATGCTTGTAGTGGTGAAGGAAGCATTATCTCACTATAGACATGCAGGACAGGAGGCTTCCGATAGATCTTTGCCAAGGGGCTTCAGTCATATTGCAGCAGTATTCACTCGTGTCCCACAGCCCTAAGCGTGTGTTCTGCCAACGTGTCTTGATCCTTCTGCTGTTCACTCCTGGCCTAGAGCTCTAGTAATAAAAACTCACTATCACGTGGAGTGACATCAAATTATACAGCACGGCTGCTGTTAGTAAGTTTTCTTTAGAACTGGATGAGACCCAAGCTCATTTCAGTGTGACCTGCGTCTCTTTTACACTCAGTTCTCTGTAGTTCCAAGGTCTGTAAATTAACCAAGTTTAAAATGCTATTTTCCTAATGTACTGTGAATACAGATTAAGCATGAAAGGATTTAAATGCATTCAGGCAGAACAGCAACTAATAAAAAAAAACAAGAAGCCTAACAGGATATTGAGAGGAGGAGTGATGACAAAGACCTGTCTTTGGTACTTCATACCTGGGAAAAGCTGTCTGGATAGGTGTTCACCCTACAGCACACGCAGAACATGACTCTTCCCAGCTGGAGGATCACTTTCTATGCCAGGCTCTTTTGCTGCTGGCAAAAGGCATCAGTCTGCAAGACCTCTGCTTCACGGGCCAGGGTCTGGCAGCCCATCAGGCCACTCCAAATCCAATTAGCCAAAAATGCCCGTTTTACTCACCTGTGCTAACTTTCTTTAGCATTACCTGGCATTTAAGTGAAACTCAATACTGCAGTAAGCAGTTCTCTGTTTACAAACCAAATCCACAGGATCAGTCTCCAGTTGCGAAAGGTAATAGCTGGCAAGTCTCAAGGAAAAGTTCCCAGAGTGGTCACTGGCATCTTCATGAACAACCCTACTGGCAGAAGTGATCCGATCAGAAGTGATCAGAAGGAACCACAGGGTTTCCTACAGGAGAGCAACCAAGTGCTGAGATGCCTGCAGCTTCAATAAAGCCAGAGAGCTCCATGGAGCACTGAGATGAGCGGTCATACAAGGTAGGACTTGGGGACCTCACTTCAGACTTGGACTGGGACATTTTAGAAGAACTGTCTGGAAAAGAGACATCCAAGGAGTAGTCACATTACAGAAAGAAGAAAAAGACAAAGCATCTGTGCGTGCAGCTGACTCTGCTCCACTGCATTTTGGATGGAAGGAGCTTTAACCTCCCAGACCAGCCCTTCTCAGCTGCTGTTTAGGACAGTTCCCCATCATTCACATCAATACACCTCAAACCAGGAATTTCCTGGGCAATGACAGCCTGAATTTACAGCTTATTCTGCTAAGCGTTACAGCTCATGCTGCTAAGTGTAATCCTTCACACAACCCCACAAACACTAAGCTCAGAGACAAAGCAACCCAACACATCAGAGAGGCCTGTGTCACATCCAACTGCACCCAACTTGAGAGGAAGGCCAGGCCAGGCCTCCACAGGCCTCGAGAGCCACCTGTCTCGGCAGCTCTTCTGCTTTTTAGCCAGGCTCTGCTCTGCAAAGGATCTTTTCCTCTCCAGTTAGTTAAATACACTCCTTAGCTATCTCCTCAGGAGGAATTTCTTTGCAAGTTGCAGTGTTTTTTCAGACGTTATTATATACTTCTGAATTGCCTGACGCACGAGCCAATGCTAAAATCTTAGCAATCATGAAACAAAGAGCTTATTTCTGTGGCTTCTAAACACCACATGTGGATTAAAAACTACTGCTGCTGCTGAGGGAGAGTTGGAAATCTACTTATGCTTCAGTGTTGTGATGTAATGTAATTTTACTGGAAGAACAGCAGGACAGAAGAACAACATTAATCATGCTGCAGAAAGGAAACAGTATGCATTCCAGCAGTTAACTTTGGGCTAGGCTCTGACTATTTTACATTTTAAATTATGAAAAAAGATTTAGCTGTGAGAATGGGATACCTTCAGTGTTGCAATTTACCACCTCCTCCTACAAAAGGGCAGGCATAGTCCTGGCTCAATATGACACCACTTGAAGTCTCTCACAACCATCTACTTTCTCCGCCACCGTTCCGCTTTCTACCCTACTGCACTGATGGCAGGCATTATCCTGCAGCCACGCCGGGAAGGAAGCTGACCCCTGCGTATCTTTTGCCTGCAACCATACACATCTGTAACCTGTTATTAGAAGGTAGCATATTCTGCACTAAATATAGTCTGCTCCTGCTGAGGAGAGCAAACGTTCACCCAACCGGTGTTTCAGAGCTTGAGTGAGGACCTGCTTTATCAGTGGAGAGAGAGGGCAACTAGCTGGCTGGATTAAGCAACTATTTTCTGTTCCTGCGGAATGAACGTCCCTATATCTTCCATTTGCAGGTTCACAAAGAAGCTGGCAGAAGTTAATCCACCAGCCCAAGGGTCTGTCATGCCAGTTGTGACACTAATGGCCCAGCTCAGGCGTCTGTGTACACAACGTGGTATTTGTAGTAGATCGTTTGTGCCATATGAGAAGCAATATGCCATTTTCCTAACCTCCACCTGCTTCCCTTAACCTCAGCTCCGACTGTGCCTGAAGGAGAGGCAGGGGTGGGACTGGGGGCATCCAATGAAGCCACTAAAGGGGGACGTTGCTAGAGATGGGAACAGCATGTGCCAGTGCTAAGAGCCTGACCCAGACAGTGGTCTCATAAAAAACCTTGCAGAAGGACAAGCGGTGCTATTGCACACCATTTCACATGCTGCATCTCCTTAGTTTTGACAATTTCTGTGTACAGTCATAATCTCAAGTATATGGAGCCAGAAAAAAAAAAAAGCATCCATTTGCAGGATTACACTGAAGTGTTTTAGCTCCCAGGTTAGCCTGGGAGCTGTAAAATACCAGACACGCTGTATACAAGCTGTACACAGGACTTGTTCAGTAGAATTATCCTTGTGTTGCAGGACTGAATTAGTTACTGCATGATTCACACAGATAATTAGTCATTATTTTCCACTTGGACAAAGGAAAGTGAGGTTACAAGGAGCAGAAAGGTAGGAAATGCAGCTGGGAAACTTAGGTGTGTTAGGAACTTAGGGAAGTGCCAATACCTTTGCCTTAGATGCATTCACAATGACAAATTGAGAGGTATTCAAAAAGAACGGCAGCAAAATGATCACGGAAATGGTGAGACTGAATTACAAGAGAATTAATTCAAAAGAGCTTAGCAAAGCAATGACTACAGATGACAAATTTGCAAACATTTGAAGGGCTGATGAATTATGGGAGAAGACTTCTGAAGAATGGTACAAAAGGATTCAAGTAGGAGTAACAGTTTGAAAAGAAGAGAGACTTAGGCTAAGCATTTAGAAGTACTTTGGCAGTGAGAAAGCACAAGGAAACATTTATATGACTGAAAGCTACATCAGGAAAGCTTTAGTGTGCCTGTGCATGACAGAGTATTGAACGGTCTGATGTGTTTTCCACTGCTAACGTCTAGGAGGCTGTTAACAGTCTCAGTTGAACACATTTTGACCCCGCACACCTATGTGCATTGTAAGCCCTCAGCTCAGTTGTTGGAGCATGTCAGGAAGCAGGTTTCCTACCAAAGGACATTTGGGTGACCTGTGCACCACTGGGACATAAACACCCTACGGTCCGGTTTACAAGGAGACATCTGAAGCACAGTGTAGACACTTTGACTCTGGAACTACCAGGCAAGTGAGGGCCAAGCTAGAGCCAAGCAATATGGACTCAGGGCTCTGAGCTTCACCTTGCCATGCAACAGCTTTCCTCAAGACCAGATACATCCTCAAGATCGCCCAGTTCTGTGGTTCTCTCTCCAAAGAAGAGACTAGCCCTGTGCCAACAGCCAGCAGTACAAAGAGGAAAGTGACATTTTGTGCATCCTTTCAAAGTGTGCACTCCAGTCTACATACTAAGCTTGCCTAGACCAAAATACCTGCCTTTGTTCAGAGAATTGGGCTGTAGGAGACACGTACCCCAAGCCCTCCACAGAATAGCTAATTGCCTGACAGCTGTAGCTTGGCCCCAAAGTGCTGAAAAGCACAGTTCATCTCTCTGCTCTGGCAGATTTGTAGCAGGAATTTAAACTTCAGCCTGTCACATCCAAGATGAACACCCTAATCACTAACTATAGCTTCTCCATCAAAGTGATGCATGTGCAAGTAAACAGCTCCAGCAGGAGAGATTGAGGGAGATCCATGCCACCACATAAACAGGCAGTTAAGACTCTCTGACCAGAGGCTCCTGCCCTGCTCAGGTACCTGAATCTCTCCCTGACAGTACCAAAGCCCTAATACAACACTGATTCTTCTGCTCTGGCTTGCTCTGTCAGGATGCACCTGCCTGGCAGAAACACAAATACTTACTTTTTTGCTAGCTCAGGCACACAAACAGCCCACGTCTGATCAAGTAAGGCAGATTTTTAGGGATCTCAAGTTTCTAATGAGAACATCAAAAACACTAATGTCTTTCAAACTACGAAGTACTGCTGATCCTCCACTACACTCTCTCCATTCATAATGAGTTCAGGAATAAATTTCAGCAGCATCCAATTTAGCCAGAGGCTCCAAGAGAGAAAGTTAATACCTATGAAGACAAAAAGTCTGCTCATCTTGTTAACATGGGGCAGGGATCCATTGCGGGGGGACTGAAGAGTCTGGCCTTCTTCCTGAACGGTGTTTCTTTCAGTTATCCTCTGCCAAGTTACTTAGACTTCCCAGCTGATCCAGACCAACATACTCATCCTCATTTCACATCAGCCTTGCTCACCTGCCAAGATCGGTCTGCCTTTTCTCCAGACCATATCTCGTTAGTCAGATGTCGTAGAGAATGGAGAATCATCACCAAAATGCCAAGCTGCAACCATTCGGTAGAGATGGGATGCAACAGACTAATAGTAAAGCCCCTGTTGTCAGAGATATGCCCTTGACAATTTAGATCAGCTGCACACAGGTCGCTTTCAACTTTATTTTGGCAGGAACATTCCCTTAAGTACTGCCCTCTGAAGGCACACTACACTGAGTTATAACTGTGGTGAGGGGAAAAACTACCTAGTGGAAGGAATTAGGTCGTAAGCTTGACTCAGATTTAGAAATATTTAGAAACATGAAAGGATTAAAAAAGAAGGGAGGTGGGGGAAACAGGAATATGGATGTGTGGAGCAAAAGAGAAAGAGAGAAAGAAGAAGCAGCCCAGGAACCAAAGAAGCAATGTGCAGGTTTATCATCATCTGGATGTTCACCTATCCCCTCAGAGAAAAGAGCCTCCCTGACATAACACTGGAGGGGAAGAACACTCAGGAATTGCTGCTCTGGAAACCAAAAGCCAAAGATTGTTCACAGGCATGGTGGAGAAAGCAACTATTGAGTTATACACTTTCTATAAATTTAAAGATTTACTCAAAGGTGAGCTTCTTTGTTGTTCTTATGCTCACTCTTAGGAGAGGTGATTCAACAACACTTTACATCTCTATTTTGCAGTTCTTCCTAGGATTTCAAAACACTTTACAAGCATTGAATTGTTAAGCCTCACAGCATTTATGAGGAACAGGAAAGCATTCTTCATTTCAGAGGTAGGGGAAAAAATACCAGAATACAGCTTGTGCTTTGACTATGCAGTGAATCAGGAGCAGAGATGACTTCCAGATAACAGCTCAAACAATCCAACAACGCTTCTATACTGTCCACCAAAAAAAAAAAAGTGGGCTACATGGTTATTACAAGGTTTGTTAAAGTTGAAAGGAGTGAGGCTGATCCATAGCATCTCCTCTTCTGAAAAGAGATGTCGCAGTGGCTTTGTTTGCCAAAGGCACTATAGCCTATTGAAGAGCTTGCACTTTATCTGACAAACTGAATGAAAGAACATGGAAGAGGCTTTTTAAAAGTTTCAGCTGTATTGTTTTTTTCATCTTTAACTGTCTCCGAAGGAATTCTAGCCTTAGCAGTCAAATCTCTTACTGACAACACTTCACTCATTTCTGCCTTACAACTCAATTTATTAATATTTTCACCCAGGACAACAGCCTTCTAGATATACAAGGCAGGGACATCTCTCGTCACACCAACAAAGAGTAAGAAACTAATTAAAACAACTTTGATTCTGCCAAGTTCCTGCATGGATAACTACTTGGAGAAGGCTGAGGTGACAAAGTCCTCGTAGTTAAAGCCATCACAAAGGGACAAGAAGTCTCTTTTGATGTCACCAAAGGACTAAGAACATCACAGGCAGTGGAGTAAGAAGCCCTTTTGTACCATTCCATTAATACAGACCACGACAACATACTGTTTTCAACCCGTTGTGCACAGAGAGACCCAAGGGAGACAGAAGACAACTTCAAATGAATCTGCAGGCTTAGCAGACAAATTCATTAAACAAATAGTGATGTCTTCAGCAGAAAAAGAAAAAAAAAAGAGGCACAACAACTTGAACAGAAATAAAATTATTGCTCAAAAGAAAATAGGAAAAATATTTTGGCTTCAAATCAGAGAGGGAAGTGCATTCAAAGATCTATAGACTAACCAGAGATGGACTGTATGGACAGTCCCAGAGGTAGATAGGAAACAAGGACACATGAGGTTCACTTTCCCTGCTTTGCTATGGGCATACAACAGACTTACTTTGGACCAGGTCAAAACTAAGATTTCATCAGGACGGTACCATGTTCAAACTCAAAACTGACCCTTCAAATTCTTCAAATTCCTGTTTACCCTGAAGTGGCTAACTCCAACAGCATCAGCAACCCGAACGGACTCTCCTGCTCCACTGCAGCTGAAACAGATGGGCTCCACACTCAGCCAGTTCCAACAGAGATGAGGATCTCCTCTCCCTTCCAGCACTGATTGTTTGCTGCTGGAAGTCCATGGATGCAGACCTCACCCTGGAGTTCACAACGGCAGGGGTAGCACCTCACAACCAGGAGTTAAGCCTACCCACCAGCAAATCTGGACTTCTACAGGCAATATCGTAATCATATAAAAAAAAAAAAAAAGAAAAAGGAAAACACTCTCCAGATCTCCTCTCTGGGCAAGTTCCACGTAAGGCCAAAAATCAAGTCCAGTGCTTACACCTCATATAGACCTATAAATCCTCACTCCCTGTCTCCTCACTCACTTGCCAAGAACATCTGCACCTGTCCTGGGAGCCAACAGCAGCAGTGTCAGGAAAAAAAGAGTGGGGTGGGGGCTGTTTGCACCTAAGGAATCTGTATTCATGCTGGCTTTAGTGGCACGTGCTCAAAATACCTTGCTGTGCCTGCGATAGAAATTGGCTGGGTGCCATTGACATTAGTTTGCTATTGCAAAAATCAATATTTATCTCGGAGCTTCTGAGAAGGGAATCTGTTCTCCAACATGGACGGGGGAAACCCTTTCACAACGTGAGCTGAGATTTTTCCTGGAGAGATTCCAGGGGCCATGCCTAGCTGGCAGTGTTTCTAACCAGCTTAGCTTAGGAAAATGCTGGGAAACACAGATTCCCTCAGTTTGTGCCTTGTCCTTTTTTCCCCACAGCGCTTTGTCCTGTCCTGGATAACTCTTCAAAAACAGTGCCAGTTTCACACTGCGCCTCATCTCTCTGCATTACGTTTTCCTACAAGAAAAAGGGATATTGGTGCATTTTTGCCAGAGTCATACACACTCTCTGCTGTTCCAGCACAATTACTGATACTACATCATTGCAGGGATGTTTCCATATTACAATTTAAGGGATAAAGCAGAAGCCAAGGAACTTAACTATAGCAATGATGAAATGCTGCTGTGCCACGGGGATTCAAATACACCTTCCCTCAAGAGGCCAGTTTTTGCTGGTCTGAAGGCAATAAAGGAGTAGAGCAAGGAACAGTTCGTTGAGAATCAAACTGTCTAAAAAAAGTGGGTTGCCCTGGAACCTAGCCCAATGCCAAACTGGTTTTTGGAAGAATTATCTTCTAAGCACAGAACTGATAGAAAAACCGATCGGGAAAGTTCAGATAAAGTCCTTTATAACCCATGATCAAAGGGCTTCCACACTGTCTGATTTTCCATACTGTATAAAATGGCTGAAAACAGTAATAACCACAAATAGTGCTGGAAGTCTGAGTGATCATTTTAGTTAGTAACATTTAGCTATTGGATGGTGACAAACAGCTCTGAGGATACTTTATATCCCATATGAGGATGCAACAGAATGATTAACATGTGCAACGTGCTATGATGGCTGGGAAAGATTTGGAAAGCTGTGGGAGTACCTTAATGACTCCAGTGCAACACGCTGTACTCCTGTTTGTTTGGGTGCTACGAGGGATTTATTTTTCTTTCAAGGATTCCCACTGTCTTTATTTAACAAGAAGGACTGGACATGCAGACCTGGTGTCATTTAATGGCCATCCATTACTGAAAGACCGAGATTATGGCTAGCAGCAGAGCCTGGCAGCAAGTCATCCGCATTTAGTAATATGGAGACACTGTTTTGGGTGAAAATAATTTCAGATTACAGGGTGGGTATTTGCGTAGCCCTTGAATGGGACAACCTCTGTGCTTGCTTCTCATGGGAGTCACGCACCCCCATGCACAGGGACAGGCACAACCATGCCACATGTGCAGCTCCATTAGGAAAACATTAAACCTACCCTACCCACCACCCCAAAAACAGCACAGCATGCATGAGACCAGCGTTGGGATATCGTTCAGGCTGCCCTAAGTAATTCCCATCTGCTAGGCACAGTAATCATTTTAGACTTGTGCCAAAACACAATTTCTGTGCTAGTCCCCTGTGTCTAAACCAGACCTGAAACGACCTCAGGGATTCAGCAAGCTGGTTTCTTCATGGACGTGCACCTTATTGAATCTCCATGTCTGCCACATACCCAGGAGATCAGGGACTGAAGGGGAAGGGTGCAATAAGGAAATACTTCAGAAAGATCAAGGAAAAGAATTTGCCATATATAATAAGTTTCACCAAGAATATCCCCTACCCCGAACTTTTTTTTTGTCTCTATAAAAGTCCATTAGATACTGCAACTGCATCTTGGCTCCTATTTATTTTAGTTAAAAGGAAAATGGTTGTGTATCTGTACCACAGCATGCAAAGGGTACCATCTGCCAGATCTCTGAGAGGCCTGCCAAAAAATTCTCCTGCATGCAGGGTAGACAGCTAGTCTGAACTGTGGCCAGGCTAACATAGGAGAAAGGGGTAAACACCATAAATGCTTCATCTAGCGCACAACATCCTCTAGCAAAGACATCTGCTCTCAGATTAAATTATCCCTATGGTTTAGTACTTTCAAGAACCTTCTAGATGCCCAGAGAAGTGTTGTAGAAAAAAGAAAAAAAAACCACTTACTCAGTCCTAGCTGACAATGGGCCACCACTTTTCTCAAAAGCAAGCTAACTCATTACTAGGAGTGAGGAAGAACACTCCAAGCACACTCCCATTTGATTACTGCCAAAAATAAGAGCCCATGCTCTTAATAATAGGACACTAAACCCATAAGTCAAGTTCCATGCTCACCCAAAATGCTGCCCAGAGAGACAGAGACCTGAAAAAATACTGCACTCTTACTAAAGTGGTCCACTGGCTCTATGCAACGTTCAGACAGTAAGGCAGGAGAACAAGAGCAGAACTCCATACAACTGGACCTCACCTAGGTGCAGACATGGCTCCCACAAGAGATGAAGGGGTTTGTATGACAGACGTGGGTCTCATTTCTTCCACTTTGCTTTTCTTTAAGTTCACTCATGCAAGCTGGGGACTGCAAGTGGACATAAATCTATAAGTTAAGCTAATTATCCCGCAGACCAAGAGAAAAGAAAGATATTTATTCTACATTGCAGGGAAGTATCTGGACACTCCAGGAATGAGAGTCATGAAAGTGATGAATGGATAGATCTGAGACCATTCAGTTCCCACTCCATATATCTGCCTTCTCCTGAGTTAGATGGATGCATGCAAGAGGTAAACAGATTCATCAAACAAATAAGATCAGCAGCCCAGCTGCTGTATTTCATCTTATGGTAAACTTTCATTTGCTCTAAGAAGCGTAAGTTTGGTATCATTTATACAATTCCTTCTACTGTGCTTCCCTTTAACACCTCAAAATATTGCTCAGCCTCTCTTCCAGTGAAGGAGACCAAAAAAAAAATCAGTATAGAACGTCACAGTGGGAATACATTTTTATCCGACTGGACACTATGACCACAGGAATGTTTGCATCTGAGAGTTTTCTTCTTGCAAGTGATTAGGGTAGCCAGATGGGGTTATAAACCAGTCCTTGTTTGCATGCATGCAGCCAGATCTAGTTGACAAGTAGCTTGCAATCTCTCGGGAGCCAGAACTCTCTCTTTCTACAGGGTCTTCATGAAATACACCGGAATTCCAGTTCATGGCTGGGTCTCAGTCACTATCACAAATAGTTCCTTAACAGCAGGAGAAGGCAGATACCAGCATGCTGTAAGCAGGAGAGCATTAACTGATTCCACATGAGAATATAGATAAAACTTGCACAAGAAACAGTACATACTTGCTCATGCATCACACGTGCAAGCATACATACAGCCTGCACCTATACAGCAAAGAATTAGAGAACAGCAACATTTTAACTCTGGCTTTTATGAGGGGCTCTGCTGGTGGTAAGAAAACATGCCTAAGAGTGTGTTCGAAGCCAACCACGGCTAGACTCACAATCAACCTCTTTTCACATACATTTTAGTAATAAAGCCCAGAATCAGGCCCAATATTGCACCAAAGGAGCAGCACTATATATTTGTCCTTGGCAAGCCTCCTTATGGGAACAATTTTCTCCTAACTATACCTTCTCCACAACATGATCACTTGCACAGGAGTGCTGTGAATCCCTGGAAATGCTTGTGCTGTGTCAATACTTAGCCTGCAAAAAGGTCAGCCTCCATCAGCAAGGAAACACAAAAGCAGCAGTTTTCTTAACTCTCTCCCAGCTTACTTCATCCCCAAAGATGCCTTGCTGTGTTTGTACATTGTGAGCCATGAGAACAAGTACACAGCTTGGTTTTCTTCCCTCCAGCAGCAGCAGCCTCTGGGTAACCAAGCATGAAAACACTGCTGGATATATATATACCAGCCATCAATGCATCATCTTCCCCTCTTTGGGAAAAAAAAAAGTGACATCAGCTGCATTTCTATTTTGGGCAGCCTTATAGCCATGGTTGGTACCTCACTCCAACACCAGTGGGGTTTGGGCAGTTGTGTTTGCAGGCATCTTCTTTGCTTTCCCTTCCATCTCATTTCCAGCTAGGCACGGGTTCTTCTTCATGTCTGATCAGACAGCAATAGACAAAGGATGCGCGCGAGACCAGCCCAGGGCTGAATCACTGCACTGGTGCCAGCTTTAAAGAAAAACACTCTCCAAGAGAAAGAATACCAACTACACTCAGAGAGATCGGATGGAGAACACCACGCTTCGCGCCATAAGTGAGCCTTTGGAAGATGGCTGAAGCAAACAGGGGTCAGTAGGGAGCTTTCAAGTCCCAATACCACCCAAGCTTTTGGGAGCACCCGAATGCATTCTGTGGAACGTGGAATCATTTGCCATTTTAGCACTCAGGTTTTAGATCAAGTGCAATCACATAGAAGATTTAGACAGCACAAATCCACAAAACGGGTGAGAAAACATCAAAATATCCGACAGAGCTCTCTTAAGGATCACTCCTCATCCAAACTGTCTCTGAGCGTGGGCTTTCAACAGCAGATAATGACATTGTCACTTAAGACTTCTAGACAGACCTGAAAGAGGTAAGAATAGCCTCTCCAGTAACATCTAGCTATTCCATCAATCCTTCCTTCAACACGTCAGAAAAGGAAAGTCTGTAGGGCCAAGTGATAGCAAAGCTGTAAAAGGAGAACTCAGACCTGACATGTTTTTGCAGAGAAACTAAATAAAATCTTTGCAGCAGAGCCTTCTTGTTTCCACCAAAGGAAAACTGTTGAGTGTCCCATGCCTGAACCTCCCACTTTTATTTTTGTAGAAGAAGTAGGAAGAGCGAGGAAATCATAAGAGGCTCTGTTTAAAGTTGACGTGGATGAGTTTATGACAGAATGGACAGAATCAGCTGTGAAGAATCCCAGGGCCAGAACAATATACACACAACAGTTTCAGAGGAACCACAAGAACAGAATAGCTGTGTAATTATTTTGGGCAACCTCTCATGTAAAACATCTTCTGGACCCAAACACCTGAAGGTAGCAACTGTACTGCCAATCTTTAACAAGAAGATCCACATGAAAGAGGGAATTACGAGTCTGCAAACTGGATATTTGGACTGAATTAACCAACAGAAGCTATAATAAAGGACAACATTAATTGATAGTTCAGGATCTTTTGGATAAGGGTCAACATGACTTCTGTAAACGTAGGTCCTATAATATGTGGCACAAAAAATGTAGATAGGAATTAATTAATCACTGTCAGATACAAGACCCATCAAAGGAAGCCAGCAGAAGTCATTTCAGGGCAGGGGAGAGTGAAGGCTTTTCACAAATAGGTAGCAGACCCACCAAGCTCCTAGCAAAGGACGTCGATGCATCTGCTACAGAGAACTGGAAGGAAGACGAGCCATTGGGGATTACAAACTCTAAGAGGCCCCTGAACTGGAAGCAGGGAAAGTGTTAGACAAAAACGTCATAGGCTTGTCCTGCTCCATCTCCAGCAGTGGCCACCACAGGCAGACACTGGGGGAAGAACAATAATATTGGACTAGAGAGACCCTTGGCCTGAGCCAGTTTGGCCATTCTTACGTTCATGTGCTCTCTTCTGTGTGAAGAGCAGAGAAAACATTAAAAGGATGCAAGCCTCCCTGAAACCTGTTCTCCCATCATAACACTGATTTTAAAAAGGAGCAGAGTTTTATTTCCCAAAAAGAAAGATAAAGAGGAGACCTATTTCAAACTTCTATCTGAAAGACTCTGGGCAAGCCTTATGAGCCACTAGAAGAGAATCTGTCTCCCTCTTTGATAGTCAGGATACAGTTTAAACAAAGGTTTTGAGATTACACGGTAATTGCCCAATTAGCTCTTGCGTGCAAAAGGGATTCTCTTGTGTTTATCCATATCCAGCAGGGCAGAAATCCAAAGCTTTCTGCCCACTGTGGATTTGCTCTTCCAATTCATTAGGATTAATTTCTCCACCACCCACACAGTTCTCTCAGTCTCTTCCTCCCCTCCCTGCCCCATTGCCACCTGTCAAAGCTATAAAGATGATTGGTGCTTCTTAAGAGCAGCACAGAGCATCTTTATCCATCTATTTACTGACAGACGCTTTCTCCCCTCCTTTGCTGAACAAGTTCTCTCCAAAAGCCTGCAGCCTGTCAAGCTATCCCCAGAGCACGTACGTGCGCGCAGTGTCTACCCACGTCCCCTCCAGTAACCCCAGTGTGTAGTGTAACTCTTCCAGCCCCGTCGAGTCCTAGGCAGCATTCTGTTTTGACAAGTCTCAGAGAAAACATAAGACAACTTTCAAATCTAGTAGCCATCAAGCTAAGCAGTGATCTGTATAAACTGGCCAGCACCATGCCTTCAGGCTGGCCCAATTTATTTTTTAGCACTTCTAAAGCAGAGGATGAATTTGGGTAGATGGACATACAAGCAAATCCTGTTGCCTAGCCTTGGGCCAAAACCAGGACGGACTGTTTCTCCCCATCTCTGCAGCCCAAGGCTTGTACAGAGGCACAGGAAACAAGAGGGGCATTAGTTCTTCCAGCTCCGTCTCATCTACCCCTGCTTATTAAGTAACATCTTTTTCAGAAAGCCTCTTGAATTATATTACCAGAGCTGTTCTGGAAGATAATTGGTTTGGGAAGAGCCATCTCTGATCCTGTTGGTGTCACGGTACGACATGAAATCCTAGGAGCTCTCTTTCAAACTGGAAATCATAATAGCAACAGAGAGCTTTCATTTCAAGAAGAATGAACATGGGAAGAGTGCTTCTGACCCACAGTCCCCTCCACTGCTGGAAATTATTTGAACTCCATCAAAGGAGAGCACAGGTAAACTGGAAAGCCTCAATAAAACGCTTTGCTTAGAGACATCCGTCACAGTCCTTAAAAAAATAAAAAAATTGGAGCACTTTCAGCAGCCACAGCTGGGCAAGAGGAAGAACAGTCTCACAAACATAACTCCGAATGAAAACCCAAGAGACGGCACAGCGACAAGACACCTAAGAACGAGACGAGTCAGTCTCTCCGCATGCCAGCTCCTCAGCTAGAGGATGAGAATAACAGCTTTTTCCATCTCCGGGGAAGTGCTGGGAAGTACATGAGAGAAGACTGAGCAAGGATCACGTGCTGGGGTTGAAAAGGCTAAGCAGATCTCTTGAGTACCCTTCTGTTACCGTGCCTGCCACGGCAGCACAACACAGAGATATTCAAATTCGCTTTAAGCTGGCAAGTATCTGCAGCAGCCCCCAGAGCAGAGCGCTGCTCACTGGGAGCTAATGTATCTTGGCAAGATGCATGGCACACGGCCCCCTCGCACTGCATTATTTTCTTACCCACCGCTTCTGCGCCCTCAATCCCTCGAACAACATCCACTGTGCTGCAGCATGCACGTCTGTGATTTGCACACCGTCATCTTGGGTTGCTGGGGCTTTCCTGTCGGGATTAAACAAATAGCAAACTCTGCGCTGCCTTTCCCTCCCCCTTACCTCACTCTCCCATTGCTTTTGTGCATGCTAAAGTGAAATGCTCCCTCTGAATCAGATTTCAGCTGTCACAAAGCCAGCAGTTTTCTCCTAGGAAGTCTGGGTGCTAATGACAGAAATAGCAGCTGCCTCTAAATAGTTCATCTGCCACATGCGGTCAAAGGCCAGTAAAAGCAAAGGCCAGGAGCAGGTGCACAGGCTGATTGCTTAAAGAACCTTCCCGGGCAGGGGGAAGGAAGCGAGGAGACCTCCCCATCCACACAAAGGCCAAGGACAGCCACCAAGGCAGCAGCAGCAGGGCTACGACAGGGAGCGCACCCACCTGGGCACGGCAAGGCTGGTACCACCTGCAGGATACAGGGCTGCTGCCCCCAGGCACCCTGCTGCTCTCTGCCCTTCCTCCAGCCCACCCCAAGCAGTTACACCTCAGACACCAAGCAGTGCTTAGGGCTGTAACCCCTCCAGCATCCCACAAGCCTCTCCACCCACCCCAACGAGAGCACTTCGTACAGGTGAGACAACAGAAGATAAAAATATTTAAGTGCCTTGCTAGAAGTATGACTGAGGGGGGAACTAGGACTACGGTTTCGGTGTTTCTCTTTCTCAAAATCCAGTGCTTTACTCAAAATGAAGGTTTGGTTGTTCTCGGCGAGGGTCCAAGGACATGCTTCGTTGGCAGCATTACACAATCTATTTAGAGCTTTTGATTCCCACATGTTCAAAGCACTTGTACTTTTCACAAAAACATTGTGGTGTCATTGAACATGATGTTATGTTTGAACTGAAAGGAGGAAAAAACATCTCTCCCCATCTATTCTGACACACAAATACGAGTTGGTCTCCTGCTATCACACTATCTTAGGAGAGAATGAAAGATGAGTGAACTCAGCCCTATCTGTGCTGATTAGTGACAATCCATCACCAATTTACTGAGAGAAAAAATGCTTCCTGCAAGGCCCACCATCATTTCTTTCATTCTGCTTGAAGGCATCCTGGGCTAGAAGGAAGGATGGGAGAACCTGGAGGACCCAGAGAACCTGAGCCCCGGTCATATCCCAGGGGCAGTAAAGAGCACAGGTTAGGTCTGTTTTGGTAGGTCCATTCAGTTGCATCACCCAAGAACTCACACAGTAGGATTTTAAACGCTGGCAGGAAAGTATAACATTGCCTTCACTTGTCAGCTTAAGGAACTTATTAGAAACATGCTCTTACCAAAGGGAAATCTCAGAGTGCTCCAAAACACTTTTGTAAAGAGTTCAGATGCTGGCAGTGTTTAGGTAGAGCTACCACTGAGACTAGCACCAGCTGAAGGCTTCAGGAGAGTTCAGGAAAGGTACCTTGTGCCACACTGCTCAGGACCAGACAGCAGGACCTTTGTTTTATTTGGGTGACCCTGGACCTACGACATTATTTAAAATGCTTCTTCTGCAGGCAGACAGAAAGAAACAAGTTTGCAAAAACTGCCCTATGAATGAATGGAAAGAAGTCAGGATGTGGGCTTGTTTTCAGATCTGCTTCAATGTATGCCATCAAAACTAAAACAGAAAGAAAATACCGGTGTCATTCCCTTTCCAATATTTCCAGCTAGAGGAGCTGGGGGGTCAGGTTTTCACATCTGAATACTCCCAACACTGAGAAATGCCTTACATCTTGATGCAAGCCGAGTGATAATCCTCCTCCTCTCACGTGTGCTCAGGTCTGTCTCTGTTCAGCCCCTCTCTTTCGGGCTAGCCAACTACCTGCACACAGACAGCAGGCACATCCTAGAGCCCCATGTGTGCTCACATGCCCTGCTGTTTCTAGAGCAATGGTAAGCAGCAGCATATCTCAGAGACAGGCGATTAGTTGTGCCCCCCAGGGATTTAAGAGACATTCAGGTGCCTTTCAAGGGAGATAAACATTGAAGTGCTTGTCCCAGTACGTGCCCATGAAGGACAAAACAGCTATACTGCAGGAGCATTACGCTTCCAAACATACCCAGTGGTACAGCACCAGGACTGCTGCAGGATCCAGGACACAAGCCTAACTTTCTCTTCTGGTTTCCCTGTTCCTTCATGCATTGCCCCTGCTGGCACATTTCTGGTAGCACCAGGGCATCTGGTGTGGGGCTCAGCTGAGATGACCATCACTTCTGGGTAGCTTTGTCCATTCCTGAGTGCTTACGGTCCTTAAGAAAACAACAACTTCACAAATAATGAGTGGCAGGGCACTTTTCTGACTCGACTGATAAAACGGTTCTCCATGCTTCACGGGCAGTTCAGAAGCTTGACATAAGGGATATTGTGATGATTAATAATTAACTGGCTGGAGACACAGAGCTCAAGGACAGATGCCTCCCATCTGCAGGCTCCGTGAGCTGAGGCTGCACTTTGCAGGAGGAGGGAGGGGAGCCAGCAAGGCGAGAAGGTGACAAGGTTGGTGTGCCCCTAGGACGCTAGCAGCCTTATCCAGACGCTTTTCCTTTTGCCTCCCAACACATCAGAAGGTATTATCCTGTGCTTCTCGAGGTAGCTTTCACTACCCTAGTCACTGGGGGATCAGAGCAGCAACGATCTCTGCCAATTCCTGGTGAGAACTCACCTAAATGAGATGCATCCTTAGAAGCTGCATTCGTGTATTTAATAGGCTTTAACATCAGCTTTAATGAGACACCTCTGAGACCTCAGGAGAGGTAACAGACAGCTGGAAATGTGCTTCAAAGTCCTGTGGGTGTGAGAAGCAGAATTCAAGTTCAGTTCAGATGCACCAAGTACAGGATTTTTAAGCACCTGATGTGTTAGAGACTATTAAATTGTTCTTTACAACAACTTTAAAAATTTCTATCTGCATAAACGTGTTTGATCCAGCAACAGCTTTAACTGTATTGAGATTATCCAAAACAACAGCTGCAACAGGAACTGAGCTGCATATCTCAAGGTAATTACACATTACAAAGGGAATCCTTGGAGCATTTCAATAACATGCCATATAAAAAACAGCACTTAAAAACACAGACATGCTAGCCTCCTAGCATAACTTCATTGCAGGGAAGGATTTGGAAGAGGTCAGTTTTACTCCAGCCTGCTTCCTGCCTCCTTGCCTTCCACTCGAAAATAGGGGGTGTTGTAAAGGACACTGAAAAAGTTTGAGTTCTGGTTGGATACGTGGCGTTGAAGAAGAAATACTGTGAGGGAAAGAAGCATAAGGAGCATCTTCCTCTGCAGCCCCCTTTTCTCTTGCCTCCTGATTCAATTCCCAGAAGAAATGTTCCCTCCCGTGAGCTCTGTCTGAATACAAGGGACAAAAGAGGACACCCAGCAGTGCTGCAAGGCCAGAAGGACATGTCCCCAGTCCAATTAACGAGGTGCTGGGACAGATGCCCTTCTGTCCTCCCTTCCCCCCCATGGAGCATCCTGCCTGCTTGGCTAGGCTTTTCCATGCCTCTGGCTACCATGATGCGGCGTCTCCTGCCAGCAGCACTCTGCCCAAGGGAAGAGCCAGAATTTGGCCCAGACAGTAAAAACAAGCAAAACTTGCATGGATCCACATGGTTTGCATTCGTTTATCTTCACAGAGCCTTTTGCTCTTGACAAGCCACAGCTTTTACGCTTATGAGACCTATACAAAAATGGTAAGTTTCATAGTGCTTCCCTTCTTCTGGCCCCGTGAAGACCTGAGCTTGAAGTGGATCCATTCATTTTGCCTCTCTCCGTTCTGTTTCTGCTTGGCTTACACTGGAATTACTCTGTTCTGGTTTAGTTCAGTAAAACCCATTCGTCAAAGCATTTGTCCCCAATATCCTCACAGCAGCAAGCACAAAAAGGCACAGTGCTCCAGCAGCAGAATAGGTCGGCTCCACGTTCCAGAGATCTGCCAAAGAGAAGATAGCCAGCTGCCTTGGATAATGAGCAGCCATAAAAATTAGAGTGAACAAGGGCATAGCAAATGACACTGCAATCAAGAACAATGATGTTAGAACTGGAGACAGATCAGCCAAAGCCAGTGGGTGGATTTCGGCTTGGGATACGTACTTCCAGCTCTGGCCTCTGCAGATTTGGAAACATCCAGCATTGCCTTCCCACAGGGCCTTCGTCACAGGGGTACTTTCATACGATGCACTAGCCTGTGCACTCTTAGTGCTGAGACAGACTCAGAAGAAAGGCTGCACAAGTAATTGACTTTTCAGGTTTTGTAGCCAACTAATGAGAAAAGGGCAGAAGAGATCCTTCTCAGGGCAAACAAAGCCTGACATCTGTCTAAAAATGCCCTGAATGGAAACAAAGCACTAGGAGGAGAGAAGAGCAAGGTAGACTTCTATATACCAGGAAGAGTAAGTGCTTTCTGCTTGTACCTGACAATGAGGAGTCCTCTCCTGGACAAGTGTCTGGACAGACCAACTTTCTAACCTCCTCAGTCTGCGAGAGGGGATTTGGTTCTCCATCTGCTTCAGAGGGAGGCAGCCTGGCCACGCTCTCATAGCTTATATGGAGTCAGGCCTTCTCAGCACTTCACGGTAAAGCAGTTTCCTTCTATATAAAGTGAAGGAAAGACTCCTCCTTATAAAAAAAAAAAAAACGCACTTTCAGTGGGCCAGAGAACAAGTTTGAACAACACTATAGCCTGGTTCCAGCCTAGACACCCTCCTGGAACAGCCAGGACCCACTGAAATATTCTCATAGTGGACAAGTGGATGTTTCCAAACAAAAATTAAACGTTTTGACATAAAAGGCCCAGAACAACCAGATCCAGAGCATCCTGCTGTCTGCCTCTATGGCAGACTTGCATGAAGGGGCATTTGTTTGAGTCCCTCGGGGATTTTAACCAGGTCTCTGTCACTCTCGATGAATCAGCACTCTAGGTGGTAGAAGTCAAATGCAGAAATACCACTGCTCCTTCCCCCGCACATAAACAGTGCTCATGTCAGAACCTCTGGGCATGTCATGCCAACTGCAAAACCACAGGATACTCCAGACATCTCTACAAGGTTGATAGCTATGAAACAGGATCTACAAGGAAGGAGACCTGGACCTTTACTGAGAGGAAGCCAGACATCAGATGGATACCCTAAAATGGCCCCCGATGTCTGTGCTTAGGGAGCTAAATGCGACCCTTCATTTTCCAGCTAAGGGCTTTGCTAAGAAAACACCTCAGCCCTGCCTGAAAACACCAGCAACCTCTTCTCAGGAGTGTGCTGAGGCTCCTGCCCTACATACCACCCAAGAGTGCAGGTTAATAAGCAGGAACAACCTCTCGGACTAGTTCCATGCTTAACCTCTTGATCCTCTCTTTCTGCCACGTCTCACATTCAGCAGGCTAATCCAGAGTTGGAGGGAGATGGCAAACATAGGGCAGTTATAAAGTCACCTGCCCGAAATGGAGCAAGACACACAGGCAAGTCAAGAAGAGATGTCTAGAAGAACTCAAGCTGATTTCTCTCATCACGCACCTAGGGAAAGCTAACCGATGGCAAGGCCTATAGCTCACTCTAGAAGGCAACACTGCTGCCCCAGGGCATGCAAGGAGCCTAATCATCAACTAGGAAAGCTTTTTTCCTTACATCAATGTCCAGTATAAATCACTAGTAGAAGGTATTGAAGAGAACACCAAAGGGCTGCAGTTCCTTGTTGATTTAAGTAAGACTATAGGTAAAGCAGAGTAACAGATCCAGGGCTGAAGGTTCAGCAAACCATGTTATGAACAGAGCTTTCACTGTGCCAGGTCCTCCATCTCCCAGAGATGGGCATCTATCAGCAGCCACACAGATACTGACCTGTGTGTTGACCCACATGATGAAGGCACTTACTAAACAGGCTGAAACGCTTTCAGCATCTCTAGCACCTGGCACATGTTTATGTAGATAAGCATCCCTGTCTATCAAAGATCAATTGTAAACCACAGCATTTCTCTTACCCTTATCATTGCTTTTCCAGACACCTTAATATTCAAAGCTGAAGAACTAAGTTACCAATTAAGACAATTTTCCACTCTTAGGACATGGCCTCATATTTTGCTCTGAGATGAGAAATCTCACTGATTCATGTGCTTATTAGATAAAGCTCTGAAGTAATGGAATATGTTTTCACTCCTCTAGACCTCTCACACAAGAACATTTCAGTGTTTACCCAGAACAGCATCAATTTTTTTTTTTTTTTTTACCCCAAAGGAATTTGAGTCAGTTTGCAAGAGAAAGATTCACCAGACTTGTGAATTTTGTTTCTCTTCTTCCCCAGCAGAAATATAGATTTAGCATATTGATTGATCTCTGCCTCCCTCCCCAGCTTCAGCTACGTCATCTTGGCACAATGACGGGAACAACAGAGACTGAAACACAAAATCAGGGCAACCCAGGTCACTAAAGCAGCCTGCAGTCCTAGGACGCCCATTTAAATTCAGTCCATCTCACCAATGCACAAGCGTATACCTGCCTACCACCACGCTCAGAAATAGATCCAACAGCTGTTCCAGCTTAGTGGCTTTGTTTCTATCACTGGTGCTCAGCTCTCCGCAGCAGAAGTCCCCTGCATGTATAAGTGGTCCCTGTGGGCTGCCTCGCTGGGAGGCTTGATGACCAGCTGAGCCATGGCACCAGAGTGCCTCAAACCCATAAACCTGGGACGAAGTACAAAATGCAGAAGGATCTGCTTTGCTACAGCCAGCGTGGATCTTTTTGGTTAAGAAAGTGACAGTCTTCAATACTGCCAACCCATCAACTTCTATCAGTACTAAGACTGATTTGAAAAAAAAAAAAATAATAATCTGAGTGACGTTAGGAACCTTGACAACCTACTGAGCCATAGGCTAAACCTTGCTGCCAGAAGTGTCACATTCTACAAGGAGTCTGCCTTGGTGTTGGGGGAAGCCCCAAAAAGCACTGGAAAAAATTCACTGGAAGTCAGCTTCCACACGGCTTCAAGAGTAAACCGCCATTTCTCTCAGAGGTGCTCAGAGACAGGTCAGCGGGTTGTAACTTTGCCTGTAGATGAGGCTAAAGGACAAGTCCCAGGAGCAACAGAAGTTTTCTGTATAGTTAGAACTGACCTTGCCTTGAGAACCTGGATGTATATCTGCAATCCTGCCCACAAACAAGTCAACTCCTGCCTCTCCACGAATTCAGGCTGCCTTGCACTAAGCCCTTTAGAGGCACTAAGAGATTAGCAACTGCAGGAGCCGACTCAAGAGCACTGCTGTGGGAGCTGGGCTAACAAGGGACCTGTGAGGCTTTGCTCCAGAAGCAGAGCTCATGCATTTATTGCACTGTGTTAGCTTTTCCCTAGTTCTCCTCATTCATCAAGGTTTCATGTATTTGCTGATGCTGATGTGAAGGAGAGGGCGTTGGGGAGCAGCCTTCCTAGCACACGTGGCACTCGCAGAAGTGTGAATTCCTGCGGTGCTCCGGTTGAGCCAGTTCAAGTCATCCCATGGGGCAGCAGAGCGCCGGTTCAACAAGCTGCTGATGGGGTGAACGCTGTAGCTGGAGAGAGCAGCGCTCTGTGTACAGTCAAGAGGCACAGTCAGGAGATGGAGATCATAAAACATCTCATGCTGAAGCTTAGAGGAGTCAGCTAGAGAACTGCAGTGCTGGAGAAGATGAGCAGCAATGCGGACAGGTAGCCGGCTTGTCACCCTGACAACATCAAACCAGACTGTTCCTGACGGATAAATGCATCTCCAGGCTGTTGCTAAGACAACAAAAAAAACATTTATTATGCATAAATGGGCACATTTCATCGCTGGGCTTATTAACCCAGGCCATGCCACTTACTCTGTAGCTTCTTAATTGGGTTAGATCAGATGCCATATCCCGATTGCTGCTTCTTGAACTAATGGACTCAGCTGCAGCTCAGTGTATTAGCTGCTTTATCTCTTCTTCCTCCAATTGATTTCCTCTCTCCAAAGATGCAAGAAAGAAGGGATGTCTAGTTTCATTTCATCATTTTCCCACAGGCTTGACTCAGGCACTGACTACACCACAGCGCTCTGCATCACTGACCTGCTTTCCTCTTCACTCCTGCGTTCAGGCAGAGCAAGGCAGCAACCCCGCTCTGACTGGTCTGCCTGCGGTCAGCCTGATGTCACTACAATTGAATTGATGCAGACTCGGAGAAGAGAAGCAGAAACAAACCCTAGCTTTGATTTATTTGAAAATTTGGATGTACCGCTTGCAGATTTGCCAGAACACCCTATTTATTTATTTTTAAAGCCATGAATGCTTGCACTGGGAGATGTTGCATCCAAGAGAAGTGAAGCCATGGATAGCCCTCTCATACCTTGGGCTAAGGATTCTGCTGACATCCCGGTAGAGCAACTTTCTCTACTGTCCTACTTCCCCCCATTTGCAGTAGTTGTCTACCCAGTCTCTCTGGCTTCTAACGAAGAGTTTTCCTCACAGATTTCTCTGGATCCATAACAACATGTAATAATACATAACATATAACAATATTATATTACCATCACAGATTTTGCAGTGGGATCTTTTTTTCACTTGACTTACTGTGACTCCAAGACCTATGCAGCGTGAGCGTAGTTTAACAATCTCACCAAGAAGCCAACAGGCGGCCAATTAAACGTTCCAGGAAGACAAAGAAAACAAGCATTTGATATCTACCAGTCCTCCCTTCCCACTACCGCCTGTGACTAGCAGCAAGTTCAGTTGCTCAGAGAAAGAGAAGCAGTTCAGCACTTATGTAGGACATGTTACAGCACTGTGGGGAAACCCACTACGAGACACCAGGCAACTGCTATCTCACCAGTCTGTTTTGTTACACAGCATGCTGTACGGGATATGGTCTGAAGGCAGCAGAGTAAGGTTCTGTGCAAATGAAGAGTCAGTGACAAAGTAAAATCCTGAGACCATAATCTTCCCCTTGTCACTCAGCAACTTAAGGATCTACCTTTAATCTCATCCCATAAGAAGCCTGTGAAGAAGATAAGACACCAGAGATCTTCGTCAGCCAGGGCTTATTCATGAAATTCTTACAAGCTTTGAGAGTAGTCACAGAACAAATAAGGATATCATACACCTACCAAGCTTTTCCAAGAATATGGCAAACTTCAGTGAACAGTGTGTTTTTGAGAAATGAAGTGATTCAGATTTGGCAAATAGTTTTGGACAGAGATGATTGGCAAACATTTTTAGGAAGAGTCAAAACATTTCATTTAATGTGTTCTAAGAAGTGGCGATTTTGTTTCAGAACAACTATTATTTTAAATATATTAGGAGATGCCAGAATTTAATTAAAATCTCCCAAAAGCAATATTTTGCATTTTGTTCTCCATTTGTTAAATATATTGTTTTGCCAACGTATGAAAGAGAAAAGAAAAAGAAGAGATCCCAGTGACTCTCTATCACTTCAGCTTTCAAGACCACAAGTTGCAGTATCGACATAAAGCATCACTTCAGCTCATCACAGCAGGAAACTCCGCAGGTATCAAGCTAGTTGATGAAAGAGTCCTTTTGCTTTCCATTTGGCTTCCTGGAATACCAAAGGCGGTCAGGTGATGCAGTATTTCTCTATACATAGCAGCTCACAAACAACTCCTGAGTAGTGCAGAAGGGGGACCACCACCTGCAATAGGATTTCTCGCCTCTCCCTTCTGACTAAGTGAGCTGAGAGCATCCGAGACCTCTACTTGCAGTAATCACAAACATGTTGACATTTTTCTGAGTAACTAGACTCACTCTTCCCTCCAAACAGAGAGATAATAAAATGTTCCATGATCTAGTCAGTGCTTAAAACATTTGCTCCAGAGAATGAAGTGTTCTGCTTGCAATCCTGCTGCTGCTTCTAAGGCAGATTCAAAGACTCCTTATGTACTGAAGCTAGAGGAACAAAGAACCTCTAATTCCTTCAGCCTCAAAGCACATAATTATAGTGGTCAGGAGACTCACTCTGCCTGTTCCACCTGCATAGGAAGCCTAAAAAGGGATGCTAGAATGGTAAGGTTGCACTGGTTTTCAATCCTGTATACATGTCACCATCTCCAAATCAGATGCAAGCAATGCATGTTCAAGTATAAGGCTGAAAATAGCAGGAAGAAAATGAGCTCCCATCTCCATAATACTATTCTGTGACAGAAAAATTAGCTTAAAGCACTAAAGCATTGGGTGTTTATACTGTGGCCATACAGACCCTCTAGCTTTACATCTTTCCTCACAGACCACCGGCCTGTCCTCTTTACTAAGAGACTCTCTCACAAGCCTCTACTCAGAGCACATAAAATAAACACCCAACTCTCACCCTATCCCAGGGCCTCCTGCAGAATACCATAGGCAGGTTTCCCCACCACAACGTGTTCATCTGAGAATCCTACCTCTCTTCTGGGACTGTGAAGAAAGCCAGACAGCTCCATGCAACTCCCCATCCTTGAGGCAACATCCTACTGCTAGGCCTTATTCCCTAAGGCCAGCTCTACACAGAAGGCATTTATAAAGTTAGAAAGAAACAACCTCTTCAAAGCTTTTCTGCCCACCTGAGCCACTCGCAGGCTGTGATCAGCTTCTGCTGTGAGACCACAAGCTGCCTGGCTACGAGGAACACAGGCCGTGTTTCCTGGTGGCCCAGCTGAAACTACTTCTCCTCTCCCAGGGAGAAGGACGGACTCGTTGCAGCATACTCAGCCTTGCTGAGACATTGTGGTATCACCACCAGAGAAAGGACAGTGGAGGTCAGCTGCGCTGTCACTGTCCAGAGCCACAGCTCATTTGCCAGAGACACTCACAGAGAATGGGGGAGCTGCTTTGCCACCCCACAGGGTTTCCTCAGCCCCTCTGGCTGGTGCCAGGAGCCCACCCTGTGGGCTCAATGTAATTTTCCCCTCTGGGTTCATCAGCTCCTAATGAACTAAGTGACAACTTGCAAAATGCAAGGAGCGTTGGAGCTTACCTTAGTAGTAAAGACAGACACTTGTGATCTCTGAGGCTGATTATTGAAAGTTTGGGCCCTCAAATATGAACACACAAGCATTTAAAAAGAGAGAGAGAGGAGCTAGAGCAATTTCACTGCTGGCTGCACTGCACTTCCTTCTGTCCACCACTTCCGTGAAAGGTAGAGGTTTCCCTCCCAGTGAGTTTTGTACTACCACCTCCCTCCCTCCCCCCCCAGAAATGCCTCCTTCTGTGCAGATGGAGCCTCCCAGGATGCTCAGTTCCACCACGCTGATAAAAATCAGGAATGAGATTCAGGTTTCCTGGAACTCCTGGAAACAACACACATGACCACGCTTTTACATCCTCTGGCCAAAATGCCACCGCTACTTCAACACAGGCTGCGAGCAGTAATACCACAAGCACAAAACAGAGGCCTTTACCACTTCCGTGGCGACAGGAACTGTACAGTGTTTATTTTTTTGTCAGGGCTACTTGGCTGATCCACTCGGTGGTGTGATGGGGAAATCAAAACAACACCGTCACCCACTAATCAGTGAAGCGAGACCCCAACCTGTCATCTTCAGGGCCACCCTTTGCTATCAGCAATTGCCCATCAGCCCTATAGAGGGCAAACGACATAAAGGATACAAAGAACTAAAAGAGTTTGGGAATTATAAAGAATTACATTTTTGGCTACCTCTCTAAAGGTAGATATCATTGGGAGAAATCTCAGAGCTAGCGTGCCTACAGTGACCTGAATGTTATTTACCTCTCATCGCTCCAGAGAGGATGATAAGCAATGTCAGTGGAATCCATGGGATAAAGGTGGGAGAAGGATCATCTCAGGGGCTCGTTTTCACCAGCATAAAGTACAAGCAAAAATACCAGCAGATCGAGATGACAGCTTTGTATGTTATCAGCTGCAAAGACGGTGGAAATTCAGGACAACTATACATACAATAAGAAGGGACAGCAATGATGTAAATATATTTTCTTTTAATTTAATAGCACGAATGTGCTTTGCAATAAGCTGAAACATGATGGGAGCCCCCAGCTTGAATCTCTGCCAAACTGACTATTTTTAGATGAATGCGTTTAGCTAGCTTGTTAAAGATTTAAACCTAGGCAATATTTGCAGTCGCTCTTATGTCAGATTTCAGGAAGTGACATTTATTAACGTTACAATGATGTAGTTACCTATTCTAAGGTAAGACAGAAAGAATTAAAGCAATAAGGAAACAGAATGTGATCCAGGCTGAAGAAAATCAACGTTGTGATCTAAGTAAGATCTCATCCACGATGAATAGCTTATTAAGGAGATTTGGAGGGAAGGGATCAGCAAGTTATGAAGGGGAAATTGATTTATCTTTCCAAAGGTAAAGTGATAACTGACTAATCGGAGCAAACTCTACCATAGATTTTACAGAGAGAATTATTTCCTGCAGGTCTCCAAACAGCTGTTGGCTTAGGTTAAGTCCACGCAAGAGATGGATTCAGATTCGGAGAGATTCATCCACAATCAAGCCCCTGATCTGTGTTGTTATTCTGTATTCACATTCACAGCTTACATCAGACTTCAGCATCCTGCATACTCTTTAAAATATCCTTGTTGAGCAGCAAAGTTCTCCCTCTCTGCCTTTTTTTGCAAGTGTGTACTGGTGTGTAGAAGCTCTTTAGCAACAGATAAAATAGGATATAATCACTCTGCGTGCTGGGGGTTAGGGAAATTGCTTTTGATGAAGATATTCTGAACACTTGGAATACAAGTGATTTTTGCTCAATTCTTTAACGCTGAAGAAAATAAGTCTAATAAATAGATCTACCTGCTTTAGCTATTTGTGCTAAACACCTCATTAAGCATAAGCTTTTTTTTTTTTTCCCCCTAAAAGAAGCATGGTACATATCCAATGGGTAAAAGGATAAATGGCTATAATCTTTGAATACACAAGACTACACAGAATGGGTATTTCATAGCTGCACAAAGCCCATAATTGAACTTGTGCCCTAAGGGTAAGCTTTCCTGCAGTGTAAGTGCTTCCAGATGCCATACAGGGGTCACGTTCCTTGTCAGGAAAGCAGAGCTTTACATCCAGTTAATTGTTATCCCCAGCTGTCTTTTTTTTTTTTCCTTTGAGACTAGTTTTCCAACAGTCATTCAAGCAAATGTGCTCATTTCCCAGTTCCCCCGCAATTCCCCACCACAGTGTAACAAAGTGCAGATTTTGCATGGCTGCATTCCAAACTCCGTGGTGTTAAAATCATAGCAGCAATGGAAAAGCATGTAGCCTCAATAATCATAATGTAGGATTTGAACTAGAGGTGACTCAGTGGTAGTCAAACAGATGCTATATGAAAATAGAATGGTTTCTATGTACAGAGCATTAACTTGTGGTTAACGTTAACCATGGAGTTAGTACTGACACAGGAAGGTTTGCGTGGCTTGCTGGGATGCAAAAATTACTCAGTCTGAATTAAACTGATGACCTTGATTCAGTTCACTGTGCCTGGGTGTCCATCTCAGCACACAGTGACCATGAACAGCAAGTCCCTTCTCCACAGCTTCCTTTGGGCATCATCTTTGGTGTCAATGTCATTAAAGAGAAGGCAAAGACCAAATCTGTCCAGATCCCTTCAGCTCAGTACTGATTTGAGACAGCTCAACAGTAACCAAGAGGAAAGCTCAGACCACAGCCTGCAGCAAAACAAAGTGAAAAAATGCAAGGAAGACAGTGCATACAACAAAAGGGCAACGCAACTCCTTTACCTTCAAATTATTAGCTAGGCACACGCACACTCAAGAGTTCAACGTCAGCCTTTTGATACCAAGAACTAGCCATCAGCTGCTTGGGTTTCCAGACCTAATGTTTGAAGAACAGCTTGGGGAAGTTCACAGTTCAGGCTGCCAAGCAACTGACCGTTAAACACTCAAGACCAAAGTCTAGGGAAGGAGTTTACACCAGCTTGGTCAATTTTGCCAATACTAGCTCTGGAAGAGGCAGTGTTAAGCTATTCTTGTTGTGCTTTCCAGAATGTCCTTCAATACAGACACAGTCCTACCTGAAGAGTCCTTACCACTCCCTCTTCCCTCAGGAAATAAGCCAGCTTTTTCAGCCAACAAAAGATCACTTAATCTTTGTGACAAGAAGAGGTCTGGCATTTACTAGAGCCCACTCTTTGGTGGCTATTCTCTGGATTTTCCCAACAGGGAAACCCACATTACTCTGTGGGCTTCCTATTGAAAGTTGTCACCCTTTGATGACAAAAAGCAAATGTATGCCATAATCTTAAAAGTACGGAGCTGGATGTATAGAGCCAGTCACAACATGGGCCACATAAAGTTATATTTTCCCCAATAAAGTTCACTCAATTCTTTGGAATATTTGAAAACTTTTTTTTTTTTTTTAAATCACTAGCTCATACATTGCCATCAAAATGTTCCTTACCTTAACACATCTATCCTAAACTTGTGCCGGGCCAGAGAGCAAACAGGTTGTGCCAAGCCTTCTTCTTTCTGGGGTCTTGTGCCAAGGATGGGATTCAGAGATCATCTGATTTGTTAGCCCAGGGAGTTTCCACTGACATTGCCCCTTGCAGAAGGAGGGCAGGGGAAGCAACTTGCTTCACTATGAACTTCCAGGAAACATTTCCAAGCAGCATGTCCCTATGCTCCTCCCTGTGCTGAAACTTCATCAGTTCAGACTGCTTTTTACTCCTGCTGTTCCAATTAACCTTCAGAGACAATGATTAACTACTATCTCATGTATATGAGGGACTGATCCAAATTATTAGCCTAGAAACCACATCCTTAATACAATTCTACAGATGTTTCTCATCCCTGGATGATATCCTGACCCCTTCCTCACAGCCTGGCAGTCCTTGATCACTCAAAATTAAATGACGACTGGCTCCTAGAGAGAGGTGATCACATCTTCTTTCTTAACTGGGACACTGGAAATTAAAAAGTCCTCCCCTCACCCACTGCTGCTCCTGAAAAATCCTGCAGAGAATCCAGCACGGTTTTACCTGTAATCTGCCACAACGTGCTAAACATTCCAAAGGAAAAAAAAAAAAAAAAAAAAAAAAAACAGTGGTCAGCGTCATCTCTGACAGCCAGAACATGACATATTTAGATGAGGAGACTGCTGGAGGAGGGTGGACATCACCCTCTCTGGGGATCCGTGCTTGGCTCCTCTTCGTGCAATGCCTGTCTCCAAGCACAAGCTCCCTCCCAATCCCTCTGCTCCCCATAACCCAAACTGTTTCGTACTCACCATATCATAGACGTTCAGGATCACCGGTTCATTGGCCATTGTTGATTGCAGCTGGAGGCTGGATTAAAACCTTTCAAGTCCCTGCCAGATGTGTGGTGCTGCCCCCAGGGTACGCTTTTACCCTGAGGCAGACAGAAGGAAGAGCCTCATCCTGCAGCCTCCGAGGGAAGGAGAGCGGAGGGAGGAGGAAAGGAGGGAAATCTCACGGCTGGGGGGTGTGGGGTAAAGTTGGTTGCAAGAAGGCAGGAAGGCTCGGGCTGGTGTTGCTGGTTGTACAGGGTTTATTTCACCCCTCCACAGCGTGACAGATGCCGGGTTTCCTTCTAACTCTGTAGCTCGCCGCCCGGGGGTCTGTAGGCTCACGCACGGCCGTGGCCAGGCACCGTCCGGCTCTGTTAATCCCAAAGCACAGAGAACAGCCTCCGGCCCCAGGGACGAGCCCTCCTCCGGCTCCGGGGGTAGCAGCGGGGGGGGGGGGGGGGGGGTGATGAGCAGCTCTCGGCGTCCTTCTGGGCAGATCGGCGTGCTGAGGGCTGCAGGAACGCCGGGCACGGAGCAGGGCCGGGATCCCCGATCCGCTGGGATCCCTGGTCGGGGGGCCGGGATCCCTGATCCGGGGGCCGGGGCTCAGGCGCTCCGGGGAGGGGGGCTCTCGGCCCCCGGCAGGACGCGGCGAAGAGGCTGTGCCAGGGGGGCTCCGGCGCGGGGCTCGGCGGTGGGAAGGAGAAGAGGAAGGGGCTGGCCGCCCGCGGGGCAGAGCCGGGGTGCTCTGAGGGCCATCGCGCCCCCGGCCCGGCGGGTTGACCTGGCGGCTGCGCCCGAGGCGGCGGGAGGCTCTCGGCGGGGCCGGCGGGAGGAGGGCTGCGGGTGGGCCGGGGCCCCCCCAGCCGTAGGCTCTCCGCTCTTATTTCGGGACCGGCTCGTCCCGGGCCGGGCAGCTCCTGCTGGCTGACGGGCGGGGGGTCCTACCCCGTCCTCTGGTGGTGGCTGGCTGCATCTCGGCACGGGGGAGGGCGGGGAAGGGCCGAAGCCGCTGGGCAGGGCGCGGAGTTGCACTTCTGTCAGCGGCGGGGGCCGGAGTTTCTTCTGTCCTGGAGCTACTTTACGCTCGTCTCGCGGCCGGGCGGCTCTGCAGTGGCTTGCCAGCAAAAGCTCCCCTCTGACCTGGATGCGAGAGTCAATTATAAAATCCACTGCGGTAATTTCATCTTCCCTTCGCTCCTCCTCTCTCTTTAAAGGGAGGGCAGGGTCTGCGATGGAGCCGGGAAGGGGCGCAGTCGTGGGGAGAGGGGGGGCTCCTGCACGCAGGGACGGGAGGTGCCGTGCAAATGACCACGGTGACCTTAGACGTTCAGACACCGCAGACTTTGTGGAGCAGCCCAAAAAAAATCTATATAAATAAATAAATAAATAGCAGGGATGACCTCATCTGAGCTGGAGGCGTATCTGAGGCTCTCCGCCAGCTCTCAGCCAACCAGCTCTGAATGAAAATCGCAGGGAGCCCGTTACATCAGCAAAGCCCAGCATGCCCCAGCCCTTCCCGGCGCTGTCCCCGGCCGCAGGGCACCCATCCCGGCGGGGAGAAACGCTCGCCTCCCTTCGGCAGGGCCAGGAGGACAGACCTGGACAGGAGGACAGAGCCGCAGCCCGGCCAGCGACTTGTTACACCGCGTGCGGGGGGACGTGTGGCGGAGGCAGGCGGCACGGAAGGGGAGCGCGTCCACGTCCCGCCTTGCTAGCTGCCTGCCAGGAAACTTTTCCCCCAGCCGGTGCCGAAGGAGACCTGGCTTTGCCCTAACTGTACACGCTTCCATTTTCAAAGGGGAAAGCCACGTCTCGGGCGTGCAGCATGGCAGGGACTCCAGCACTGGGATTTCATTTGGGGTAGCTATCCCGTGGGTGGGTTAGGCAACTCCAGGCACCCCCAGCCCTCCAAGCCAGCAACCCCAGCTACCCTGCTGGGTGCCTTTAACCAGCTGGCTGCAGCAGTCTGAGGCCTGCAGGAACAGTCGGTACCGGTGGGAAAGGGTGCCTCCTCCTCCCTGCCACCGCAGGTCCAGACGCTGCCCAGAGGACAGGTTAATCCCCCAGCAACATTCAAAGACTGCTAAGCAACGAAAGGCTCCCTCCACAAGGAGCTAAGCGCCATCATTTGTGCCCAAACTTGCAAAACAAACCTCCTACTGAATCTCACAGGGCTCTTGCTAACTGCCAGAGATATCCCGAGATTGTTACTTTGGGGTATCTCTGCTGCTCTGGTGGTGGTGATGTTTTAAGAACACAAGAAAGGGAAAGGAGAGGGAATAGCTTATATTAGACCAACTGATGTAATTGGAAGAGAAGAGCAGCACAAAAGCTCTTCCCACACTTGTCCACATGCTTACTTGCTGAATTAATTCCCATGTCTGCTGTGCCCAAAGTTCTCTAAAATAAATGAAGAGACTTAAACCAGGCCCACACTCCAGCAACAGACATCTATAAATATTTAGTAGTTCAGAAAAGTGACAGTCACAAGCTTAGATGTTTTGTCCTAAAAACATTTCAAAAATAATCACCCAAGGAAAGAGTAAGACCAAAATCCTACTTTAAACTTAGAAATATAAAAAGAAACAAAATTAAAGCTAAAAGCTTGTCTTTAAATTCACCTTGCTTTAGGAGATCAAAGCCAGTCTAAATGTGCATTTGTAATTTAAAGGACTTTTGCTGTAGGAAATACAGTAAATGTCACTTGCGCAGGAAGACCCGGATTCACTCCACCTAACTTGAAATGTAACTGCGAGAGCTACATTATGAATGTAGTTGCTCTAGGCTCCCTCATATGCTTATGGAAAGAAGCTGTTCCACACAGTGACACAGCCTCACCTTTTAGGTGATCCTTTGAAAATTCCTTTTTTCACCCCATTCTATTCTAGGAGACTTATTGTAACTCCTGATAGAAGGGATCAGTCTGAATACAAATGTCCCAACATTCATATAAGCTGTTTAGCAGCCATATAGACTCTTTACAAGCCTTGCTTTGGGCTATGTTAAAGTGTTTCACCAACAGCTGGGGCTGATTCCACTCAAGAAGCAGAACTGTTCTATCTCAGGTGCATGAGTACAATTCTGCAGATAGCCCCACTGCTAATAGGCACCATAATCAAAGCATTAAAAGCATTAACATTTAAATGACTTGTAAATACAGAGGAAAAGGGAAATTCTTACTACTGATTACAGCAGCTGGAACTAGCTTTGGGATCTGTTTTGAATTCTTTTAACCTTTTACGCTAATTTTAGGAAACAGCAGAACCAAGCATTTTCCCATACATATGCCTAAGGCTAGACAATACCTTCATTCATATTTAAACAGCCTGCTGCAAGGTCTGATTTTCTGAGGTTCTCCACATCCCTAGACCCCCTTAGAAAGGATTCATTTGTGTTGAACCTTGGCCTTCCATACTTACTATTCATGACATAGAAGGGCACACACCTTCAAGGATCACTGTCTGTAAATCAATGCGGTCTTTCATGTGTTCTAAGATTAATAAAGAGTGTGGCGAAAGGGTTAAAAGTAGACAATAACGCCACCAAAAAACATGAAATAGAAAACCAAGAATCAGGTACAGCCTTCAGTAACTACCTGGCACAACGACCAAGGCTGTAGCTGGGAGCACCTCAGCCACCTCCTCCAGGTTCCCAGTGACAGAAGTGGCACTGCTGGGCTCTGAAAATAGCGCTATGACACTCCACTGGGGACAAGAACAGAAAGAACAGCAGTGCACGAGAGCACTCATGGATATATTAGAGATGATGGTCGTACCTGTCTACTTGCACTGCTAATCAGAATTTCTTGTTCAAATTAACACTTTTCCTTAATTTCAAAGGCTCCTTAGCAACCCAGTAGACAATGGGGCTTTCAGGCACATTTCACAGCTGGGCTGCCAAGTTTAAACTTCAAGACACATAATGGTCTTATCTGCACATCAGGTACGCCACCCCTGGCTGTCCATCATCCTTTTCGACAACTTGTCATTTTGGATTGTATATAGTGCTTTTGCCCACGTCAAGTTGTCATTATTATCCCATTTTGAGTACATTAGCCAAGACCATCCTTTTTAAAGGAAGTATAAAAAGGCCTTTTTACAAACTGGAGATAGTTTTTATCAAGTCCCTAAGGATGGTGGAGGATATTCTAGAATGTAAAGAGAGTTGCATTGCCCTTCCTCCGTCTACAATAAATCACCTCCTGGGTGGGTAGCCTTGTTCCAGGAGTGCCACAGGAGGCATTTTGATTGAAAATGTTTTATCTCTCTTCCACCCAAAACACTTGCATGTAGGACAGAGCTGACTGATTTTGGTCTGGCTGTTGAATATGGGATATGAGGAAAAAATAGAGAGAGGAAATCAGCACAGGATTCCAGCAATGGCAAAGGGCCCGTGCTTTGCCCTCTGTAAAGCAATATGTGAAATAACTAACTTCATATTACACCACAAAGGGCAGGATAAGCTGTCAAGTCAAGGATTTAAAGGAATTATCCAAGCCTGTGGGGATCCATAGCTGAAAGCTAGGTGTGTGTTAGTAGCTGGAGGAAGCAAAGTTAATATTTTCATTCATTTCCTCATTGAGCCACTCTTGATTTTGTATTTTGTCTCCTATCTCATTGCAGCTACACTTCTCAACTTCTGAATATTAGGTTGTTTGTCAGGGCTGAAGTCTGGCTTCTGCTGAAGGGACAGGGAGCTGAGTTACAGCCTCCCCCTGAGCTACAGGGGCAGGCATTGCTGGGGCAGAGGCTGATGACTCTGGGCTGGGCTGAAATGGGGCTTCTGGGCCACAGACATGGTTGGGGGAGGCCCCAGGGGAGGAGAGGCAGAGTCTTTAAGGCATATTCCTGCCTCTGGTCCCTGGCAGTTTGGACTCTATCACTTCTGTTTACATAAAGCACCGCTGTCAGCTGATAGACAAATCAATATACACAGAGACTCAACCCGGAAACCAGGATGGAAATGCTGAACATCCATGTTCATTCTGATATTAAAGATTAGGCAAGTAGTTATGAATATTATTAATACAAGTTCATGGCACTGAGTAATAGTTCAAGAGCAGCCAATGCATGCAGTGAAGAGGAATATTAGTAACAGTAACCTGTGTAATATACCTAGGGAGCTAAACAGGTTTAGTTTCAGAGTTTTTCACCAACCACATCTTCAGATCATTTATCTGCATAATGTTTAGAAGCTGCAGGGGGGGAGAAGGGTCCCAGATTATTGAAAACTATGTGAACAGACAAGAAGACACTGCACCTACCCAAGGAAAGGTGGCAGTTTAAAGAGATGGCACAGGTAAATGGCAAGAGAAAAGATACACCATCAACCCCACATCACAGAGGTATAGGGAATCAAAGTGACCAGAATTCAGTCAGACAGAAAATCTGCAGTACATACAGTCAGGACCAAAGAGAACTGAGCTCAGGTCTGCCTGACGTGCTCTGATCTACCACATGTTGTCAGCTGAACACAGAATTCAGAAGAAAAGGACAAGCTCCTTCAAAAAACACACTGCTGGGGACGCTGACTACTTTTCATATATCACCAGTCAGATTACAGAGAGCAGGAAATAGGGGTGCTCTTGCTCCTGCAGATTTAAAGCTCACTCCAACGAGGAGAGCACCCAAAACTTCAGATTACGGAGCTGGGGTAGGCACCTTGCACCCTCTGGGGATGCTTGGGCACCTGCTCTTAGACTTTTCACCAGCCATTAAGCAAAGTTGTTACAGCACCTTCAGACTGCCTATTGATTAGTGTCCAGGCATTAGATACACAGGTATTAGGTCTCTTTTTCTGTCTGACTGAGTATCATATTCTGCAACTGCATCATAGCTGCAGTTGGTCATCCTAGTAAAGCTACCAAAGGTAGAGGTACAGGATATTGATTAAAAAGATGCATATAAGCATCACAACTTATTCATAGAATTTAGGTATTCCTTTTTCTATATCTAAGCCTCTTTCTGCAGTCCTTTCAGAACCTGAACATAAAGAAAGTGAAAAAAAAATCACAACAAAACTGAAAGGTGTATCAAAACTAGTCCTAATTTGCAACTTTTCCAATGATTTTTGTTTTATTATTTTATGTGCAAAGTAGGATAAAATGCAACTTGTAAGCTAATCTTACAGCTTGGTAACAGTGGTTAGTAACTATAACTGCTCCAGTGCCTTTATTGGGATTGCATTAATTTCTTTACAAATTATTGTCGGTTGCTGTGGGTTTTGTTGTTGTTATTGCTTGGGTTGTGTTTGTTTTGTTGTTGTTTTGTGGGTTATTATTCAGAATATTAATACTTAATTCCCTTTTCTTATTTTACTTTCCATAGCCTCATGTTGGATGATTAGCCAGCTGATAAAATAGCATGCTGGAATTCTCTGGAGCTATCATAGCATCCAAACAACACCAGCAACCTTCTAGCTTTCAGAATTATACACCAAAACCCACATCTAATGAATGGTGAGTGCATCTAGAAGTGCCTTCTGATCCGTTTGACTGCTAAGCTCTACTGACCAGCACCACCTATAGGTACCTCCATGCCAACTTTAATCGCCTCATTTCTTTCCTAGTTTTAACCCCTACCACTCGAAATCCTCTGCTAATTTTAAAGAATGAGATATAGATGTAAGCCTAAGCAGAGATGCTAGGTCTCCATCACCCCAGGAGTACCTCATCCCTTGTTCAGTTAAATACAGAGAGTGGGCAGCTCATTCCCTCAGAGCAAAAGAAGACTATGGCCTCATTGCTAGATCCTTAAGTTCATTCATAGGGTTTCTTAACATGTATGGCATTTTACTGATCTACGAGGCTTAGCGATGGGTTTTGTTTAATCCAATATACTCTGTAAGACATATCCTGGGCATTCTAACAAGCTGTTGCACATTATCTGTATGAACAAACATACAGATTTGTCCCATGGCTAACCATTAGGCATGGGTGCCCTACTCAGCTGATCCTTTATTTAGTCAAGCCAAAAACCACTGCAGTACCTTCTCAGACAAAACTGTTCACATTTAATAAGAGCATCAAACACTGAAGGAAGATTTGCTGTTAGAGGAAAATCTAGCAGGATTTGGAGATGGAACTAAGTAAATTTGTTGCTCGCTCCTCACACACACAAATTTGAAGAAGCCTGATGTGGCACACCTGACATTATCTGGCTACCAATGTTTTTGAATACTGCTATAACGTATGCTGAAATCTGTATCAAAGAAAATCAGTAGTAGTGTCCCATTCCACCCATATTCATTGAGCTCAGTTTGAGGCCTTACTTGGCAATAACAAAGTAATGGAAAGAGTCCACGGCACACAGGCACACTGTGCCAGTGCACAATTTCCACTTTCTGCCTATTTCTGTTTGCATCATGAGTGCAGCCCCAGCTCCAGTCACCATTTTCAGTCTTTCACAAAGGACGGATGTGCTAATCTCCTTCAACTCTAAATACAGGTTAACAGTGCCAAAGCAAAAAGCTGTGTTTGTTTCCACAGTGCTGCAGATAACCAAAGCTTCAGATTAAATACATTTGTTATTAGGAAGGCTGAAGCTACCACAGATGTCCTGGAATTGTATTGGTCAGAAATTGATTATTTGAATGTATTTTTCCCATTACCTACTAACAGTCCTGTAAGATGGAAATCAGATCAACATCTGAATAGCAAGTAAAAATATGCGAACCCAGCCACCCAAATGGTGGGGAAAAAACAATTCTGTCTAGCAACAGGGATGAAAGAGGTTCAGCTGACAGGTAGGAGAGAGAGGCTGGGAGGGGCACAGAGGCCTCTTCTGAAGTTGATGGAATTCACCGCTGTAAGGACATGTTTCTTACCTTTCACTAACCTCCTGCATCCAACCTGATTTTGAGTTGCTGTTCCCATCCTGCATCCTTGCTAATGGCTCAGTCTTCTCCAGTTCCAGGGGCACAGCTCCCCACTAAACACAGCCAAATGGTTATCTTGTGGTAGCTACTCTCCACACACAAGTACCCTGACTTCCTCCCACCCAGTGAAGAATTGGAGAAGAAGAAGGAAAGGGACAGCAGCAGCCCTGGTTCAGCAGCAGAGCCTTGGTTCCCCTTTCCTAGGGTCATTTTTCCCCTCAGCGGGAGTCGGAAGTTACATGACTTCTTCTGGTAACAGAAACACTAATATCAGTGTCCCAGCAGAGCTGCATTTGCCACCTTCATTTTCCCCCATATCCTTAGCTCAGGAACGCTGTGAAACACCGCAAAGCACTACTGGTGTGTCAGTAACCGCTCCAACCTCCCCACAGAGATGGCAGCTCCTGACAGGACGACTATCAATAGTCTCTGAATCACTTTGAGATGAATCAGACTGTTAAAATATTTAATAGTCATGCACCAGCTTGGCTGCTTCCTCACCAAGCTCAGACCTTACCAAATTATGAGTAATACTTGCACTGAGCAAGGAACTAACATTTTGAAGAAAACCATCTCCATTTCTCCCTGCTCCTTCCCCCCACTGGCTAATACTGGGGCAACAGTTTTCAGAATGCTGATGAAAATCTTCTGATTAGATGAAATTATATCTTTAAACAAAGGAGAAAAGGGATCATTACAGGAACATTTTCCTACTTATCTTGCTCTAAATAGTCACACTATACTTTCTGCTCTCCAAAGGATGAGGAGGCTAGGTGGCAGTGCAGGCTAATGGACTAGCTCGTTATTATAGGAACTAATGAAGTGAATTTGGTGTTCTTAGCACCTGGATCCATGGCTAGCATAGATTTCTCCAGCCCTCAGTCACTGAAAAACTCCAGGCAACAGGCCTAAGCATATAATTTTGCAAGGTCAGGCCTGGAATTAATAGTCAATAGGAGCCCACTTTTTTGAATTACTGATCAACCTCATACCTTTGCTTGAAGTAATGGAATAAGTACATAAAAATGGCAGTGCTGCTTTGCACATTTATCACAGTTTGCCTGTTCTGCCTGTTCCTTACTGTAGGAGCCGTGAACACTGCTGCACACACATCCACACCTACAGCCATAACCTAACCAAGACAGCGATATCAACTTGTCTCTGGTAAAAGCCCTGAAACAAAATAAAATAAATAGATAAATATACAAAATAGCATCTTTCTTCTTCCCGTTGCTCACTCTGCGTGAGCAGATAGGACTCCGATACTAGCAAGCTCTGTTTCTATTAGGAAAAAATGATGGTATCAGTAAAAGAGTTCTACAGGCACAGTCCTGCCGGCCCACAGAAACATACATGAGGTCTTGTATACTGCCTGGTGCTCACCCCTACTGTCTCCAGTTATTGTATCTCTCAAAGAGGTTTCATTTATCTTTCTACGTGTCTCAGAAGAAGAATACATGGTGTCTGCTTTGCCCTTACTTGTATCTTTGCACGGCAGTAATCACGGTCACCTTCTAAGACAATAACTCTCATGTATAGAATAACTGCAAGGAAGGATCCCCAGCTCTGAGTTAGGGCGAAGGTGTGACTTTGAAGGACAGGACTTTCTAGAATTAAAGCTACCACACAATCATTACTTAGAAAATGACTCCATATTGAAAAGCAATATACATCCTTATTCTGACCGAGGCAGGGTAAGTACAAGAGAGCATTTGGAAAGACAACAATAGACTGAGCTAACTAAATCCTCCAGCTTCTCAAATCTGACATGGCTACTTGTATAGTGTAATTTTTCTTCCATGCTTTATGATTTACATTTTGGTTGTCATGTGTTGAATCCAAGACTATGACATGCTTTACAATGGTATGAGGGTACTACCCTTCAGTCTGCAGTAGATCTTGTCTAAAGAAGCTGGGTACTAAAATCATGCAATCATCTGCTCTTTCATCTGCTCCAGTAGGATAAACCTGTGATTCTTGCAGCATGTCACACCTATTATTTGATGACGGGCAGGGAAATGATCTGGTTGCTGGCAAAATTTCTTTTTATTTTTAGATGTGATAAAACAAATGACTGGAAGATAAATCAATTGGGTTGTAAAGCAACCGAGTTGAATGGGTAGTCCTTACTGATCTAGAAACTAAAACATGTCAAAGAATCAGTGGAAATCTTCTGCTTCTAGCTTTCCTCTGCAACAGATAAAAGTGTAGTTATAGCACTGCAGCAACACCACCTGTATTCTTCATGAAAATAAAACCTTATGGGATACCAAGACCTAAATGGTAAGTCCTATATCATTTACGGCTCACCATTAAATAAGACAGATGAAATAGGCTGGCAGGCAGTAACAGACCAGCGCAAACCTTTTGTTGGCTGAAATGTGCCAAAGTGACAGATGATAGCTATGCCACCTTAGCACTACTAGCAAAAAGCCTTGGCTCGCAGACGCACCAGCCAGCTAGTGCCTGGGACACACCTCTGTAAGTGGGAAACAATGGAACTTGCAATTAATGCATTTACACCAAGGAGAAATGTTGCTAGCTGGATGAGAAAGCAGAGACACTTCTTCCCGGCGCCAAACCAGCTGAGCTCATCCATGCAAGGCTCTGCTGTGACACAAAGGCGCACTCCTGACAATGAAAGCCTACAGAGCGACTAAGCCAAGGGTACAGCCTAAATAGGCAGGCAGAAGAAAAAAAGATACAGTGGGAAGGTGTGCTGGGCTGAACTAGGTGGGTGGAGAGTAATGAAGCAGAAGCACATGGCTTGAATTCTTCAGGCCTTCCCAGTCTACCCTGGAATTTGTAATGCTTGGAGGTTCCTCTGAGATGCACGAGACCACCAATTTTAGCACACTAGGATCCAAAGGTTATAGGCCCAACACTTCAAAAATTAGGGAGAGGAGGGCTACATGATGCGTTGGTTCCAACATAAAGCCTGAAGCCAAATGAAGAGTGAAGTCACAGGTACAGATTTTGACCATCCCTAAAGGAACCAGGATCACTAGAGTTCATCCTGAAAAGGGAATTCTGATGAAATTGAAATTTTTCCGCAATTTTTCCTTAAAGAAGTTTCATTATATTTATATATATATATATATAATATTAAGTATAAAGGGGTGCATATAATCATATGTACATACAGATTCACATACATATTAAAAAAAAAAAAAATCAACTCTAGACAGGAGTTCAGTGCATTATTTTTCTTCTCACTGTGCTACAATCCCCTTACTCTATACCCCAGAAGTCTCCCCAGGGAGAATGGAGAAGAAGGGAATTTGCTTTTTTGAGAAGACACTGAGACAGAGAGAGAAATCAATGTTTCCTTAAGAAAGAAAACAGCCTTTTGAATGAAAAAAATAGCTTTTACTAAAAACACGTTGCAGCAGAACAAGTCCTGTCATTATAAAGGAAGGAACTGCTTGCAAAATGGAATCCCAGCAGGCACTCAACCTTTCCCCTTTCCCAGCTTAAAAGCATCCCAGCCTCATCAAGCAGCGAGGCCTCAACAAATCTATCCTTACAAATTTAAGCAGCATAACTCCACCTTTCTCTGCCAAGTCCACACATACACACCCTATCTCTCTCACTCAGAGAGCTGACATGCTAATAAATACAAGGGGGTTAGCTGCATTTTGTATTCCAGGCATACTGCAAAGGGGCTCTTGAGATCTTGCTATGCTGATGGAATTCAGCTTGGCCTTGTTTGCAGCTGTTACTGAGATCCCAAATGGAATCAGATACAGGTCAGGTGTTTTCCATTATCTTGAACTACATTGCTTTCGAAATCTCTGTGCTAATCATATCTCTTGTACATGATATGACAAGAGAGATTCAGATGCCAGATTCTGAAAAAATGTTGGTTTAAAGGAAATTTCTTAAAATCTGCTTAGTGGTATCTCCTGCCTCTGCCACTCAATCAAACTCATTCAGCCCTGAAATACATCCTGATCCCAGCAGCCGAGAGACAGCCAACAATATCCTTCGCATCAGTTCAGCTGTATCTGCCCACATACACCTATAACAACTCAGAACAATCAGAACACCTGAATTTTGAATCTATGAAACTTCTTGCTGGCAATAAGGAGACTGCCACATATGAGGCCTTTTAGATATGCACAGGGTGCACTGTGCTCCAGCACAGGAATAACCCCACCTTCCATTCCAACTAAGTTTTCATTTGGGCTGCATCCCCATCTCCCCTTATACTTGCTGCATGACTCACCACTGGCCAAAGAACAGATCGCTTCCCCTGGGACTACAATGGATGAGGGGATCAGTGATTCCCAGGGGAACTAATGAATCCACAGCAGATCTACCTCCATTCACTAAGGACTACTAGGGACATCTTTCTGCAGACACCTGCCACATCTTGAAGCTCCACTTTTCCTTGATATGTGTTTTACTGGAACAGACAAAATACTTTGATAATCTAACCTTTAGACGTACTCAACAAGGGTCACACCCTACCCAGTGCCTGACTTGCTAAGGCCAAGCTACAATGAAACCAGTACATTCACGCTCATTCACATCAATCCCATCCTTCCACCGTGCCTGGCCCAAAGCATACTTTTTCCTTCATACAGACTCAGACACCAGAGTTACACAGGTCTTAGCGTTATAGCAGTCCATTTGATACGCACCTTGAGTCCACACTCTTATTGAGTTACGCTAGATGCTCACGTGAAGGGACAAGAAGCAGAGGCTCACCAGGAACAATTCTGTGCCCTGTTTCTGGTGCATACAGTGTATTATCTGGAGAGTGTTCATCTAGAAATGCTGGAAGCTTGATAGAGGTGATGCTATTTTCCATCATCTTCCCATTTTCCCTTTGACTGGCCAACATTCACATGGACACTACCTGGCATGAACAGCATTCACTTTCGAGCTTGCAGGCTGCAACTGTCCCTGCCCCAGGTAAGATGGGACACCGTTCATCTCTGCTCCTCTCTCAAATATCAGTGTCATGGCTGCTGGATTTATCCCAGGAATAAGCTCTGTGTTGGTAGCAGTGAGAGGCTAAAAGAGACCAAGAGATGTGAAAACTCTCCAGGAAACCATATCAGAGCCAGGTCCTCTAGGAAAGCTTTCACCTCTCTCAGAAAAGCCCTGGAAGGTCAGGGGATAAAAGCTTTGCTCAGCCTGAATGCTGAAACCTCTTCTGTTTGCTGGAAAAAGGCCAGGCTGGAGCTCTGAGCCCTGACAGGACAAACCCACTCCCACTCAGGTAGGAAGTCGCAGTCAGCAAGAACAGAGGACACAGCCACAAAGGTTTTGCCTTCTGGCAACTCAGTTCTAACCCAGCTCACGCTGTGCCTCCGATCTGCATAGGTGACAGATGTGTTCTGCTTATTGCTTACTACAAGAGAGCCAAAGAGAACGGATTTACTGATCATACCCTCTCAATTCCCCAGTACCAAAGAAAATGCTGTTTACCTAAATGAGGGGGAGGTATTCAACCACACGAGACAGCTGCAGGATGGTGCTCAAGGAACTGATACACTCAATTGAGCAACATACAGTGTATACGTATAACACAGAAGCCTATTTCCTGAATAAGCCATACCTGCCAAGCAAAATATCCTGTTCTAACACATGGTATCTTTGACATTTACCTTCAGTCGTGAGGAGACTTACGATTCACAAGTGCCATAACCATGTATGATTCATCAGCTGTCTCCACAGGACTGAAAAATAAATGTCATATCAGATTGAAACCACCATCCATTTTATAGATGCTTATTAACACGTTATTTAATGTGCCAAGTTTGTTTTGCCTTTCATAGTTGAAAAGTTTCTTTTAGGATTTTTTTTTTTAAACTTTACATTCAGCTCTAAAGCACCTTGCCATAAAACAAATCACACCTTAGAAGTGTTTTCCTGCTCAGAATTCTCACTCTTTGCTTAGCTTTTTAAGGGCAACGTCATTCTCCTAATACATTGAAACTACAGACAGAAGCCCTGCTGACTTCAGGAAGCAAGAGCAGATGCAAAAGACACATGGAGCAGAACAGGCTTTAGAGATAAGAGATGCCAGGAGCAGAATCTAGCAGGGGCCAAAGTGAAGCCCTGAACATAGTGCAGACAGCAGCAGCTGCAGTATTCAGGGATGCCTCAGTGCCAAGAACAGTGCTACAGGTTGTGACCGTAGAAGAGCTGTTTTGTTGACACATACCACCACATAATTTGACACATGCTGAGCTGGCCTTACCCACGACTGCTTACAGTAATCGTGTTTATAGCTTTGGCCCAGAAGGTATTCTTGCATTAAATCCAAAGTCTGTCACCAAACATAGACACAGACACACACTATTGTATCTTGCATACCTAAACATTGACTTTTGAATAGTTCTCAGACAAATGGGTTTTGCAAGTTGTCCATACACAGTACAGGCATGCAGAAGCCCTTATACTTAAGCTGTACCCTTGCAGGGTAAACTTCTACATATAGAGCTGTATGCATGAAAATGGAGATGTAGTAGTTGTCAGCCAGAAGTGACAGACTTCAAATACTATCACTCCTGTTTTAACTTTCATTAAAAGTGACAGGATAAAATGGCTCTCATACAACTGTGATGCTCTGAGAAGGATCCTCTTCCAGTACAGGTATCTCCTTGTAGACAGAAATATTCTAAAGAGGAACTCAGATTATCAAATTAATGCAGTTCTGTTCCACTTAATTAAAACATTGCTGGTAATTAGGGAACCCCGCTGGTTCCCCTTCTCCGTTCTTCCTGATCCTCCCCATCCTTGAAATTCAAATTTGAACTTCCCTGAAGCGTGGAGGGTGTTTCAACTTGGTGTTAATTTCAAACCAGTAGGTGGTTGAAGCCAAGCAACGGAGTTTGGACTGAAATTCCAATCAAAACATCTTTAAAGTTCAGGAGAAAGAGCAGGACTGAGATCTGAGATCAGGAGTTTTCACCTTCATTCAAAGATTCTAAGGACATATTCAGCCTTTCACTGCCTTTCAATCACACGAAAAATGAATTTGTCCCATTAGACCTGGTAAAACCTTTCTGTATAATCTAAATCTGGGTCTGCATAAAGATAACAGTTACCAAATATTCTCACCTTATTGGCATATTGATTGTAAAATACTTTTTTGTCCTGTAACTGGGAACAGTCTGGGCTAAGGAAACTCTAAGTAGACAAAGAAAGAATGCACTGAAGCATAATATGGGTACATCACATACAGAGTTTGCAGACTGACGGTCCAACAAAACTTCATTGTGTTCTGGAAATAAAATTAATAAATAAAAAGGAAAGCCATTTTTAAACCGTAGACAATGTTTTCTGCATTTGTATGCATCACATTGTTCAGCGCTAGTAGAAGGTTTAGCATGAGCAATATCTCACCTCATTAAATCCAGCTACCCTGAGAGCCCACATGCACTCTGTGCCACTGACAGCAATTCTACTGTGATTCTACCACTGCGCCACGCAATTCAGGAGAGACTCCAGCCTGTGTTTCTGCCCGTTAGGAAGACTGCCTGCTGCTTATTTGCCTCCAACCTCCCTGTTGCCATAACTGTTGATTTTGAATGAGGAGAAGAAAACGACAAGGAAAGGAGAGGGCATTTTGTCAATAAAAACTTTTATCTGCCAATTTTCTTAAGTGATCTCCAACTCTGAACAAGACATATGAGTGGAACAACCTGGAAATTGAAAGGTACTGTTAGAACAACCCTAATTACTTGGCTCTGTAAAGAAATAACTACCTCTGAAGGATGCACGTATTATTTTCCCCAACATTACAGGGTTGCTATTGCTTTATTACATTGTCCACAAGGGCAAAGCACTACCTGTAATTTTGGGAGCTCTTCCCCTTTTTTCACTAAAACGTTATTAGACCACTAATTCCTGAATCCTTTTGACTGTGGCTATCTCTGAAGAGTTGGCTTTGACTGCTATACAACTTCAGAGTTTGTTAGATTCACATAAACCCAGTTACAAGTGAAGTCCATGGTGGAGTGGAACAACAAAGATTCTCTAGCAGAGCTCACCTACATAAGGCAGGCCAGAAGTCTCACTTTAGAACAACTTTTACATTCAGTAGCACATTTCCAGGCACATCAGCACCTGAAGATAGCTCCATGCATCGAAGCTCATCAGAAGTTTAGCTGACATGAAGCTTGATAGCAAAGGTAAGAGCCTATCCCAATCAACATAACACATACCGAAACTAGTAGAAAATCTAGGACTTACTATTTAAGGCAGCTATCTCAAAAAATTCAGCAGCCTCCACTCCTTTCTTGAGCATACATTATTGCCCCTCCAAAAAAAATGCATTTCTGGGGCTGCTCAGGGACTTTAAAAAAAGGGAGTAAGGTGTACATTGCTTTTGTTAGAGGGCTGTATGTACACAGTTGCAGGAGAGCGAGAGACGAGTCAGGAAAAACAACATGGAAACCAGCACAGAGTAGAAGAAAACCTCACAGAACAAGCAGAGACATGGCTCAGGGAACAATTTGCCAAGGGACCTCTAGGGGTGAGATCGGGGCATCTCTTTGAAAGAGACAACACAGACACTGCTTGCTGTAGCAGAAAAGAACTGAGTATTTTTGCGAATTGGAAGGTAACATCAAAGATTCCTATTTTTTCCACAAAGTTCATTACTATAAACTACCCAAAGGGGGTTGGACTGCAAGCATCAGAGGATGAAGCCTGGATGTTGAACTTCCAGGTGATGAAATACACAGGAGAAACATGCAGCCTTATTAAGACCAGCTTCTCTTTCAGGAATTAGAAAACAAGTTTGTTTTACCTAATTTTAAAAGGCTCAGATAGTAATCTGAGCAAGTTAGACCTTGCTCACCTTCTTCATAAATCAGCTGAATAGCTACTGGAAAGCAGAGCTCCAAAGACACCCCTGCAGGATTACAGTGCAAACTAAAAACAACCTCTATTAAAATTCCTTGATTGTATCAAACAAAACAGTAAACAGTAGAGAACTAGTGACCAGCTTCTATTTTTGGAAGGCTCCTCATGGTTAAGTAATAATTATTGTTTAAGCTTTAAGAATTAAAACTTGACCATTCTGACCTATGATTAAGAGCAGGAAAATAGCAATTAAAAAATAATTCCTCTCAGTAAGGAAAGGTCAACAGCAGGATACATCAAATTCCAGTACTTGGATGTATTTTGTTTAAAATACATGCTAGTGAACTGGTAGAGAAGACAAAGTGATACGATATCGGTATTTCAAGTGATACCACTACATAGAAAAGCAGATTTTATACAGAAAGGTGATATCTTTTATTTGACTAACAGATACAGATGGTAGAAAACAGTCAGCAGCTCGGCATGCTAACTATCCTCAGACCCACCTGTCTGTTCTTAATTCCATTAGCCAACCAAATAAAAGGATACTAACATTTCCCTACAAAACTTGCCGTACTTGTATTTGTATATAAACATGGTTATGACAGTACTAACAACATCAGTATTTAGGAGAAGGATTTCCAGAAGCATGTTGATGTTTCAGAACACAAGGTAATCACAGAATCATCTAGGTTGGAAGAGACCTCCAAGATCATCTAGTCCAACCTCTGACCTAGCACTAGTAAGTCCTCCACTAAACCATATCACTAAGCTCTACTATAGACTTTTACAAAGAAGACCATCTCCTCAACACCTCCTGTGGAGTCCATCTGAAATAGCCAATACTGGTTCCAGTCTGTCTGGAACTGGAACTTGGGACTGGAAAGATCTCTAAAGCAACCCAGAGCAGCAGCAACTCTACCCCTCGTTACTTGCATGATATGCACTCTACCTGGATGATTGCTGACTCTTCTCACATAGGCTTTTTAATAGCACTTTATAACAAGAAGATTTTACCCAAGAAGTGCCTCAACTACCACATTTGTTTTGGCAGTAATAGAAGAAATATTCAGGGTTCAAAACAGGAATTCACCCCTTAGCAGAAAAACAAATTCTCCGCTGATGTACCTCACTGCGAGATGAATTCCCGCAGCTCAGTAATTCAGTTCATTTCTTTATTAAGCAACCAGTCAAGTTGCAATTCAGTAAAGAAAAGCACAGCAAGAAGTGATAATTGGGACTTAAAAATACACTCAGCTGTTACTGCATGCAAGCTCAAAATACAAAAATCACTTAGCAGGTTTTCTAGTTAATGGCTTAATTTTCCCTTCTGTTAAGCCTCTAGTCTAGCAGAAAGTATCACTTAGCTAGTTCAACCGCTAGGTCTCCCTGTCGGGAAATTGTTGTTCAAATATCCAAGAGGTTTGAATAAACTTCCCCATTAACTTTCAGAATGCACAAAAAAGCTTTGTGTTGATAATAGCAAGGGTTATAATCGAGAGCCATTTGCAAAGCTGGGTATATTCCTTCTGCAGCTTTTCTACTAGCTAAGTTTTTTTTTCCATTCCAGACAAAAATTTACTCCTCTAAGGTCATAAAAGCAGAGTTTCATGAAAGGGGCAATTAAGGTTGTTTGTCTTGTCTTCAGAGTAGGAATTTCGCTTCAGAAGACATCAAAAGCTCTAGATCTTCAAGGTAGGTTTTTATAGCCTGTGCTACCAATGGGCAAAAGAGCACCTAAATATACTTGACATTGATGACTCTTCTGAGGATTCAGTATTTAAGGGGTGCTATTGTAGCCGGATTTGTGTGGACTTCTGTGTGACAGTTGTGCCTTCCCCTGAGCTCCCATAAGCATCTGATGTACCTTTTGCAACAGCTGACCAGGGCAAAGTTATCTCTGTGCAGATCCCTTCCATTCAGTATTGGGGCAGGGCTTCAACAGAAGCTCTGGAAGTCAAAAAAGAGCAAGGAGTCGAATAAAGACCAGAGCCATAGAATATAGCTGGTGTCTATGAATTATTGCTTAGACAGCTGTGGCATTGTCCACTTAGATAAGCTTTTCAAAGTCTCCACTCTGAACAAACACTTGGTCTGGCCATGTTTATTTGAATTTGTATGACATTTGGACCTAGTTCCCTAGTCTGAGCTTGTCCCTCCAATGACAAAGTTCATTATCGTCCTGAAAGAAGCACAATCAATGCAGCCTCTTCTAAACAGAGGTGAACTGCAGCTTAGACAACGAAAGAAGTGAAAGGCAGGAAGAACATCCTCTCTCTTCAATACAGATTACTTCACTGCCAGGTGGAGTTTCCTCCTGCTATGAATGTATAACCAGCCCTTTATGCCAGTTTGCAAAGCTGAAGATATGCTGGTAACATATTAAAGCTCTCCATCCTTCTCTTCCTGCTCTTTTAGGCTATTTCAACAATCAACATGTACCCTCTTAGCCAGGGGAAAACAATGCAGCCAGTCACTAATTCTGGCAGAGAACATCTTGCTGGACACCCTCTCCATAGTCCTGTGTACAAGCAGCTGTGAACAAGTAGCTATGAGCCCTGAGCTCTTGAACAGTCTGTGTTGTTAAAGTCTGGGGATAAACACACAGGCCCCTAAATGATAAGCCTAAACCATACTAACAACTGCTTGAGGAGTTCCTTCATCAATAACAGCTATTAGCACATCTGAGTCTGACTCATCTCTTTCACCATCTGCGACAACATCTCATTTGCATTAATCCCTCATTCTTCCTTGCTCCACGGTCTTAGCATTCATGCTTCCTAACTTGGAGGAACATTTTTCTAACTCTTCTCCATTTCACATCACAAACAAACAAACAAAAACCACAACCTATCAAATGTATTTAGATTAGCCACTGGTCGTAACCAGGAACACTGCACTGATTTGACACTGCCATCTTGGGAAGCAAGGAAATGGGAATGGCTAATGAATCGCTAACACTCAGTAATTAGATATCTTAACAGGCAGGCAGTGATTGTATGGATGGGAAACTGCTGCAGGTACACAGTATTGCATCAGTTTTTCAGCCCTACTCTACTACATGCTTCTAAGTAGATTCAGATGAAGGTGTATCCAGTGCCATCGTGAAAACTCTGTGGGCTAAACCAAACAAATACTTTACATTTGAAATAGTTCATCAGGGCAATTGTTAAATGACAGAAATATGCCATTACTGGTGGTTTCGCAAAACAAGCTTCCTGTTTCAAACACCTGAGTTTTAATCCATAAGGGAGAAGTACAGAATAACTTTAAATGGCGATTCAAGCAATTCAAATCCCTCTCTGAATCAGACTCTCAAGGAGACAGCTTTGGGACACGATAGGACTTTCCCCCTGCTAACCCATCCCTGTCCCATAGGTGATAATTACCTCTCTGCCTTGCAGCAAGGGCAAATAGAGATCTCTTCTCCACAGGGGAAAACCACTTTTCTCTCTCAAGTTGTCTAACTGGTTAACACAATAAAGCTAAACTCAGAGAAGATGCATCAGCCTGTATTTAGCCTCCAGTTTCCAATTCATGCTTGAAAAAGTTCTTGTGTCTCCCCAGCGTATGGAGGAGCTGATGACAGGCAGAAAACTTTCAGAATTAGCCAAAGAAATGTGGCATCTGTTTTGCTGAAGGCCCAGCAAAAAAGCAAAGTATTTTAGGCACTGAAAACACGCTAGAAGGCCATAGCAAAGAAAAGTTTTAGAGAACAGTTTCCACTTTGGTGCCCTAAAATAGATCTGCGTTTGACAAGCACGAGATACAACTCTCTGCCACCTTCCTCCTTCCAGCTCCCCCCACTCCCAGCAGAAGTGTGGCAGGAACAGAGACTTAATGACGCTTTTCTTTTGACGAAGCATCCCCTGTTGTTAAGCTCTGCATCAGAAATGGTTGCCCCTACTAAAGGGCAGCGTACAATCTCACCTCTAAAATGCTAAATATCACTAACGTCAGAACCAATTTCAGTCAGTTCAAGCAGCTGAGAGCAAATCCCTTTAACTTTAACCACTTCAAAATCAAGGGCACATTGACTTTATGCAAAACTAAACCCGCACGTTGGGAAAGCAGGACCTGCTTCTCAAAGAAGCAGCACAGCTAGTTACAAGGCACTGACCCAGCCACAGGTGAACAGTGCAACAAGGTGGCCCAAACCTGGCCCCTTAGCAGTAGCGGTTGAGTCCTCAGGGTTGGATGCCTCTCTCCCTCTCCAGCCGATCATTTGTCATTGGTGCCTTTCACATCTAGGCCACATCTCCGTACTGCAGCGTTCACCTTGGGCAACGTGAATACCTATTCTGATGCCTGCATTTAAAATAGCAATTAGAGAGAGAGAAGTATCAAAGAAAAGTGGTGTCCCCGAAGGGAGCATTTTGACTTTTTTTTTTTCTTTTTTACCACAGCCACAGAAGTCCCTGTGCTGGTTGTGTTTGTTTTTATTTTCAGCTTCATACAACAACTTCAGAACCGTGTGCTCTCATTCAGCTGATCAGTACTTTTACATCCTCTGTTTGGGATTTTTAGAAGTATTTATACACCACAAACAAATTCAGTAGCCAAAATAGGACAGACTAGCACTTCAAGGAGAGATTAATTAAGGCTTGCCGAGCAGGCAGAACTTGAATATGGAATGGGAAGGTTTTTTTCTTCCTCATCCCAGCACATCTAAACGTTCACGCAAGAATGTCTCAAGACCTGTGGCAACCTCTGAGTGAAATGCAGCGGAGCCCATAATCCACCACACTGTATAATTTCAGTAGAGATTCAAACACTCCCTTTTAATTACAACTAGAAGAAAGTTAACAGATTGATCAGATTCCTTGAAACTGTCTGCGCAACACTTCCTCGGCATTTTACAACTAACTGGCAAAGCTGGTATCACTGCTAGGAAAAAAGACAACATCAAACAAGAAAAACAAGGGCTCAAGACTGAAGTTTGTTTGCAGAGCTGTGCTCTGCAAGCGCCAGGCTGGCAGACAAACGGGCTTTTTGTGGCACTTCTGCTGCCGTTCAGCCACGTGGCAGGGGACAGCTCGGCTGGGCCTCAGAAGCCCCGTGTCATGCCGATGCCCTCCCTGCTTCTTTCTGCGAGACCTCTGCGCCCTTTCTGGCCTTATTTCTACTGATTTCTGCTCCCTGCCCGTACTGCCCCGACAGAGCCAGGATCAGGTGAATACTTCCCTTGCATAAGAGCACTTTGCAGCCCACAGGATTATCTTTGCCATTAGTGTGTGACCAGCACGCCTTTTGTGTATCAGTGCACAGGAGTCTGGGGCAGAGCACAAGCAGAGCTGCATGAAGCAGAAACCTTTCCAAAGTCTATTATTTACACGGTAGGAGGAGAAAAATATCCATGTAATCATGGATTACTACTCACCTTTTGCAATTAAATCTTTGAACAATATTCCCAAACTCTGTATCACACTTGCTGTATTTAGAAAAAAGGGAGAAGTGAAAGAAGCCCTAAAAGCTACAACTCTTATCCCCTTTCCTTCCATGTTTCATCATTTCAGTGATTTTGACCTTTATTAAAGCATGCTGAGAAGCAATAGATGCAAAAGACCAATCTGGGTAACTGTGAACCCACTATTTCATGGTGTTGCATTTAGACTTCTATACAGTCTAAGTATTTAAGTGAGACACTTAGCAAATATTTTACCTGTTAACTGAGTGATTTCTTTCATACAGTCTTCAGTTCCACCTGGGAATCCTCATGCTAACAACATTTAACATCAGACTGCCAGTATCTCAATCATTCTAAATTAAAAAACAGATTAAAAATACAAAGTAAGAAGTTTACTCCTACACTAATAATGTGTAATAACCACAGAATCACCTAATTTAGATTATTTCCAATTTAACAGTTCAATGTCCTTCAATTAATGTCAGCAATATACCTTGGAAACCATCTATCAACCATAAATTTTAAGTGTTTCAAAGAGACAGAGCGTCCAGTCTATTTGCATTGGTGTTATTAACATCCAGAGTACTTCTAGTGGTTCATCAAGTGCTTGTTACTAGTTAGAATTAAAGTAGGTGAAGCAAGCAGCTGTGTCAAAGATGAAAAAGCTGCATGGCTTATAGCTTACACTGCCACTTCTCCATTCCCAGAAAACACTGTTTAAATTAAACAGCTCTGACTGGTCCCCAACTTCCCCCACCCCAAGGAGTCCTCTTGAGCCAGGTTCAGCCGTCACTTCTTTTAAATCCCATTTCCTTTTCTTTAAGAGAACGCTTCCCTCCCACACCACTATGAATAAGAACAAACAGGTTTTCTTCGGCCCTTCTTTTCTCAGTCTGCTCAAAGCCTCTCCCAAACACTCTTCCAAGAGATGGTGTTGTCGTGGCATCACCACAGGTCCTCAGTGACATTCCCAAAACTGGAATCCAGCCATTATTGCTGCAGAGAGTGGAGTACCCTGCTTAAAATACTGATACTCTGCAAGAACTTGTAGCATCCACAGAAGCCCAGGGCTCAGTCCCGAGGTGCTCAGAGGCTGTCACTGCTCTCAGCCTCAGCTACATCAGACGAGAGCCTGCTCATGCCCGGCGTTCTGGGGATCTGTCCTCCAACACCTGACACACCAGTCAGCTGTGTGACAGCCCTCGTTCTAAGTGCCACCAGCCATTTCCAAAAGGGAGAGAAAAGGAAAGGAGTGAGTAACAGCAAGTCTGACAGTTAGTTCAGAGCACAAGTCAAAATCTGCTAGTGCATCTGACAGAGCTTCTACCCACCTAAAGGGACATCGCTGAATTAACAAGTACCAGTATTTGCTGACACAAAGCAAAAGCAGCAATTTTTCTAAGACAATTGCTTTTGTGTCATGGCAAAAGATGCAAGACAGGCACAAATGTTAGGCTGCTGAGAGGTGATGGAGAGGGACGAGAGGGAAGAGAACTTTACCAAAGGGAAGCGTGGCTGGAAGACCTGCGCATTGAGTGAGAAAGCAGAAACAACACCCATCGACAGAGGTTTTACTTTGCACACAAACAAGAGCACAAAAGCTTGGTGCCAATCACCACGTGGCAACTTGAATAATTATCCTGCTTACTTAGGAAATTTAGTCTCCTTTAGTAAAAGCACTGGCCTAGGAAAGTTGGTTTTAGCAGCCAGCAGATAGACACAGCTCTCTCTGCAGTGAAGTTCACTACAATCAGTTACAACTGCAGCAGCAAGAACAAAAGCTCTTGAATTTGAGAAGGAAAGCCAAGTTTCAAGTCCACATAGCACTGCTCTTCATTTAAACCAGTGCACACTCTCATGGGTCCGTCTTCGAGGAGGCTTTGAAAGGCAGGGAGGCTCCCTCAGCTGCATGCGGGGTGGCAGAACAGAGCTCCTAAGGGGAAGCATACTGAGAAGGCAGCATGGGTGCAGCATCCTTCTGCCTAAAGCTAGTCCTGGGGAAAATCCCAGGGACAAGGGCACAGTTCAGGTCCTCCTTCAGGCCTCTCCATGTAAATGTTCCCTTGAGACCACAGCCTGTGGGACACAGTTCCACTACTAAGTTACTTGCTCCAGAAAGGGTGCAGAAAGCCTCAGCAAGCAGTCCAAGAGAGAAAATATAGTGAGAATCTTAAAGAGCTCACTTGGCTTCACTTCTTAAAAATCGTATGTGAGAGGTAAGGCAATTACAACACACAGATCCCCTCACAGGGAGAACCCATCACTTGTCAGAGGCCTCTTTAATCTAGCACAGACCAACCTAACAAACCAGTTGCTGGAACCTAAAGGCAAACTGAAACTAAGGCACCTTTCCCTCCCACACACTTCCTTTTAGTTTATTTTAATTAAAAAGCGCCAGAAGTTGTGCATCTCCCTATCTTCAAATCACGTCTGGCTGCTCTTTCTCACTGTTACGCCTAAATCAAACACACGTTCCTAGCACGTACAGTTCAGGAAACTTGCTGAGACAGAAATGCCTGGAACATACAGGAAGTCAAGTTAGATGGATTTGTCTTTAAACCGTGGATATGAAAATGCAGGCCTCAGCAGGTCAATAAGTTCACAATAAGTTGTGGGAATGGATGAGAATGAGAGGGAAACACGGGGATTTAGGAGTTTCAGCTGTCGTAAGCACTAATGGCAAATGAGTTCTTAAAAGAAACCTTACAAATTATACAGTTAGGATGCTTTTATGTTTGGCTTCAAGATTTCAACTTTTTTTTTTCCCCAAACCCACAGGATTATCTTGTAACAAAAGCTAAAATTCTCTCTAAATATTTACACGTACACACTATCCTCATTACCTTTTTTTTTTTAATTCACTTTTTTGATAATGACAGAAGATTCATATACAGTGTTCAGGCTAAAGATACAACTCAATGCTACAGAAACTGAGTGGAGGAGATGACTTTGGAAAACAGAGAAAGTTTAGGTGACTCAGCCCAGCTGCTAAGAGAAAGAAATGCAACCCTCAGCTCACAGGAGTGCGGGGGTTGTAACCTCCTGAGGGTTACACTGGTTGGTTTAAATTCTGCATAAGAACAACTATGCTGATTTCCTGAAAAGTCACCAAGTTAATGCCACGGTATTAAAGTTATTCAAATAACTGTGAAAAAGAAATCCAAAGGAATAGCATGCACCACAAAGGCCTTTTCCTGCTCAGTAAGCCAAACGAAGTGTCTGGGCATTGGATATAATCCTCCCCCCATCATTTAATAAACTGCCTGCAAAACAGATGGCAATCATGCCTGAACAGCATCAAAATCCCAAAGCTGAAAAAAAAATGTTTTCTCTGCTTACTTCAATGGGAAAAGAGTAAAAATAACTACCCCTTTCTATAATTCCTCATCCTCCCTAGCCTGTTCCACACACTCCACTCTTGCAGAGAACCTAGACTCAGTCAAGGGCTAACGAGAGAAGATTTGTCCCAGACAGACCTTTTCTTGCTGTATCTTTATTCTGATGGCTGCAACACAGCAGCATCAAGGTGTAGTCATCCACCTTACTACAGGTGCGTGCTCTACATGGACACCCCAGCCAAAGGTTCAGAGCAGGCCACAGACAAGCGAGCTGCTTCATGTTGCACCTGCAAAATTCAGCCTGAACAGCCGCCCTTATGCGATCAGACGTAGCTGGTTTGCAGGCCAAAGCAAGTCACTGCACGCATCGGCACAGGCCATCCAATGCCAAAATATGATCACCAAACCTCAAGTCTGTCCCTGAAGTTCCTCCTGTTTTCTCCTCTCTTTACACCAGAGCAGCTGATAAGCCAAAGCAAGATTTCGGGTGGCCTGAGTGCTCTGAAACTCTGTGATTTACGAACACCACGTGTAACAGCCTAACACTTCTATCTCCTGCGGATGGCAGGAATACAGCCCTGAGCAAACACACAACTTCAAATGCATCAACAATGTCCTGCTAAAATAACAAAGAACAGAGAAAAGTAAAGCACTGAGACACCAGATTTTCTTTGTTTGAATACATATATTGCATATGTGATTTTTTTTTTTGGCATCTTACAGACCAGACCATGCAATGTGCTTTTCTTTTACAAAAACAACAAAAAATACATTCTTTCTTGGAGACAAGAGAAACAGGTCTTACCCCACAGAGTTCGGGTCAGCTGGGGTATTTGAAGCCATTCGAATCACAGTGAGGAGATGAGGCCCTGCACATAAATCCAGCAACACGCTTTCCAGAGTAAGGATCTGCCCCTTCAGACCATGCATTCTCTAAGTCCTACCCTGCCTTAACGCCTGCCAGCCTATCTCCTGAACATCGCATCAGTCTTCACAAACAAGCAATAGCCAGGACAATCCCAGACTGCTCTCAGCTCTCCCTCTTTTAATCTTCATAAGATTTTCTGACTGCAGAAAGCAAGTTAGCTACAGAAGACTTTCTAAAACATTTCCCCCACAAAAAACAACCCGTAACAGAGACCTTTCACCTGAAAGATGCAGACTTCACCCAGCTTGATGGATGGAAGGGCTAGTGCTTCATTACTACTTTAAAGACTCTTCTGCAGCTTCAGCGTGACCAAATCTCTTGCCATTACTTATCCCTGTGATGCAGTTGTCTGCCCATTTCTCTCTGCTATGCTGGCATTTCGTGGAAATCATCCTCTTATAACTCTTACTCAAGAATGAGCAGCCATTCTGACAATCAGAGTCTTTTTCTAGCAGTGGGCTATCTTCTACCTTTCTAGAACTGGTAGGATACCTCACCAATACTGCATAGTAGTGTTAAATCAGCAGCTACAGTGATGATTTTACCTGTGAAACCACAGATTAGATTTTATACATTGTTCTTAAGGCATTTATTTAGTACAACCAAAAAAAATCAACAAAGAAAAATAATATACCCTCTTCATTGCTTCTCTTTATTCGTGGTTTAGGTAGGGATCATTACTTTCAAGAAAAATTCAGTGGGAACAAGGCAAAGCCTTTAGTAAAAGTTTGTGATTTAAAACCACCCAACCCACCCCCCTAACCTCTTTATAAAGAGTCACATCTTAAAACATGGAATAGATGAGCATGTTTGAAAGTTCATGGTGCAAAAAAGAGTGGGATGGCTAAAAACTTCTCATACTAGTTTAAAAAGAAACAAAACACCAGCCATCCCACTCTATACGTGAACACAGCCATCTCCCTTTCCCTGTTCATCTCTGCTTCCATCCACCCTGCAACAAAATCAGTATATAAAGAACACCAGCAGCAGCTTTATGATAGACAATGATCCTTTTTGGCATCAGTCTGTGATAAGATCGTTAATTCTCTATCTTTAAATTACATCATAGCTGTGTAAAATACGCAGTGATATCCAAAGCGTGAACTCTTCACATCCGCTGTCGATACCTCAGCAAGATCCAGACTGCTGCCGCAGCGAGCGCCAGGCCTGGCACCAGAACGGCTGCTAGAGGAAGCCCACCTGAGTCTCCATCACCTCGATGACCCACGGGGCCATTCTGTGGCTGCAACTACAAGGAAGAAAAAAGTATTTGTGTCAGAGAGCCCACTGCAGCCCCGGCTGTGTGTCAGGACCAGGGGGTTCTGTAAGGACATGCAAGATGGTTCCCCCAGCTCCCTGAGCGCTCACCCACAGGAGGGGCAGAACAGCTTTGGGTAGACTGAGCTTCACTACAGGGATGTCAGTAATTCCCTGTTTTTCTCACCTGCCCTGTACAAGGGTCCAGAATTTTATTAATTTATTAATTTTATTAATTACTCCTTTATTAACAGAGTAGAAAAGGGGCCTCAGCCCACCTCTCTCGACCAGCAGGCTCCAGGCTGATCAGCATTTCCTTTGTCAACTTCAGTGCTAGCCAGGGATGTTGAACTTACAACAGGGGATTAAGGATTCCTCTCTTTCTGTATACAAAACAGTGCCAAGATATTTAAACTGCAGCAGCAAACGTTCCTTTTTGCTGGGCTACATACACATCTCAGCACTAACGGGAGCGATGACCTCTGACACAACAGGGGAGTTTTGACTCTAGGAAGATTTTGGCATCTGAAAGAAAACTGGAGAACTTGAGATTTTGTCTTTGCAGACAAACCTCTGCCTCTGAGAGAGGAGATCCATGAGAAAACACGCTACACTCCAGCAAACAAAGACCCAGGGACTCCTCCAACCTCACCAACTCACTGGTACTCTTATAACCAAGTAATGCAAGGCACGAACACAGCCGTCATCAACTAGAAGAGGCCATTGTTCAAATCCTTTACATACATAATTTACACTGAGCACCTGGACATTGTATTTCTTCCGCCTCATAAAATAGAGAGCTATCAATCATGGAAACCAGTCTAAACTGAGCCAGGAATAACCCTAAGAAACAGGTTAAACGTACCCTGCGCTGAATTTTCAGAGACACATCATAGCCTGCATTTCTGAACAGTTCCACAGCATCCATGTGCCGCAAATCCTTCAAGTCTCTGCCATTGATCTAGCAAAAAAAAAAAAAAAAAAAAAGGAAAAGGAGAACCAGTTGCTGAAGGGCAAAAGCAAATTTTCAGCGATGCAGGCTAATATAGGAAGGATAGGAGATAAAAATCTCTTTAACAAAATTCTGCCTTGGGGCATGACACCACGGTTAGCAACATCCATATCCATCCATTCATATTATAGATGAGTTTTTATGTTGAGAGGTAACAGGAGAAACTTCAAATCAAAAAACAGAGGTATTGAAAAAAAAAACACTACCTAGGAGCAAAAACAGACTGTAAGAAGACAGTTGTGTCAACAGCAGCTTTTTATGTTGATGCCTTACTGGAAACAAATCAAAGGTGTAACTGTGACAGGTAATGAAAATAAAGGAGCAGCTACGGCAAAATTATTATTACAGTTAAATGAGTATATTTCCCACACTGTATCCTCTATTGGCGTACCTTTGAAATCTTCCTTCTCTTTGAAAGAGCGTTGTAAACATAAATTTAAAAGCATATTGATGTTAAAAAAATAAAAAAGACTTACATGCATATTTGCATCCACTTTGAAGTGTTAGAATTTTTCTTCATTTCAAATAATAATTTCTCATGGCAGAAGGTTTTATGGCCTCCTTGATTTCATTCACTAACTAATGATACTCAACCTAATTTTTCTTACTGTTTCATCACCATTACCCCTAATTGTATCCCCTGAGATCATATCCAGTTCCTCCTGTCTTGTGACACTCAGACTTCCTGAACACATGTATGTAACTATTAAACTGTCAAGAAAAGATAGTATAATATTCGGCAGTTGAATTTAATATAATTTTACCCAGTAATAGGCTTTGATAGCATAAGGCAGTCGATTTATTTATAAAGGTTAAAAAGATTACATGTGGAATGTAATAAGCAAGTATAAAATTAAAGAATATTAAAGTAGCATGTATCACACTAGGAGAGGCTACTTCTTCACTCATCACTTGTTAAAGCATCTTGTCTTGTATGATTGTCAAAAGTCTGAAGAACCAGGGGAACTGAATCTCAGTCACTTTAAAACATTTTTTCTAAAAGGAGAAGCAGTCTGCATTATTCCTGATGAGTTGCAATGAAGAGTTTTATGGACCTGAAGTGTTACGGCCTAAAAATCCTCCTGAGCAAAAGGATCAGTAATCACTGACTACCAGTCAAAAAAGGGAAGCTTGGAGGTGGAAGATCAATTCCTGTATTTACATGTGGGTAAATGATGATCCACTGTGAGCAAGAGAAGGCCTGATGAATTCGAAAAACTCAGGGAGGCAAGTCACGGAGGAAATGCAAGTGCTGCACCAAGAAGCACTTCTGAGAACACCTCGAGAAGGCAGAAGAGATGGGCCCATGAGTAGAGGCACTCATCTCCCTGGTGCTCAAAGCTCTCCCCAAATTCCCAAGAGAGCTCCTCCATAGCTCAGCATCAAGTAATTGCATTCACCACATCCTTCTCTGTGCACTCTGATGGCAAACCTGCATCTCATATCGCATCACTGAACACAGCACTTCAAGATCGCACGGGGTGACAGAAGAAAGGGCTTACCGCTAAAATTTTATCTCCTTCTTGTAATCGGCCATCAAGGTAAGCTGCCCCATCCTTTTTGATCCGGCTGACATAGATGCTGCTGTCATTGGAAACGTACTGCTGATCTGTCCCACCAACAATGTTGAAGCCAAGCCCTAGGGTAAGCCAAAGAGAAAGCTGATGAGAAAATGCTCAGAGCTTCAAACATTCGTGCTGCTGTTGGGGACTGCACCCTCCCATGCTCTCCTGCTTGCTCCACCATGCTGAAGCTCACAGCACACAAATCTGCATCACCCTTCCCAACCATCACTGCCTAAAAAATAAGATTTCTCAGGGAACTAGTCTTTAAAGCAGAGGAGAGATCCTGAGTGCCTGAGGGGGCAGATGCTTCACTCCATAAAGCTTCTGGGAGCTGTTTTTAGGTGAGTGTTCGGAAGTACTGAGAAGCATGCCATCATTTCCAAGATGCCAACACAACCCACAGCAGGAATACGCCTCTTCAGCACAGGATGAAAGTAAACGAAAGCACTCTGCATTTCACAGGAGGCTACGGTAAACCATTACCTTTGAGAAAAAAAGGAATCGTGCCTCACGAGTTTCACGAGCTGAGAATCACAGCTAGGAAAGGCAAGGAGCATTAGGCCCTGTCTAGAGGTGAGGAAACAGGCAAGAGGAGCTCAGGGCCACCTAGTGCTCCGGAGGCTCCGTGTCTACCCGTGAGGAGCTGGAACTGGCAACCTTTGCCTCCAAGAGTAAAGTAAGATCAGTCAGACACAGCTAGTTCAAATTTTATGCACTTTGTTCTCTTTCAGGAATTCAAAACACGACAGAAAATGAAGACAAAGTTCCTGGATTTCATACAAAACAAAAAGAAATACATATGCATTAAATAGAACTGATGTCCACATTTTTGTTATGTTTTGTATTGTTCTTTAAAGTAACCCTTGATTACAGACCTCTAGCTGGAACCAGCAGCTGGATTAAAGCACAGTTAAGGATTAATACTTGTGGTTCCATCAAAATCCAGAAGAACAATCTGAATGCAAACCCTGGAAAACCACAGGTTACAAGAGTACGTTGCGCACTGCACATGCCGCTAAGCTTCTCTGTCAGTAATATGCGATGGGAAGGATTCCCCAAGAAGAGGCTGGCAGTGAAAAAAAAAAAAAGAAAAGTCAAGAAAAAAAAATCAGGTATATAAATAAAGTAAATCGACAGAGAGAAAATAATTGACATATACCAGTCACACAAAACCTATTGTCAGCCAGGCTGATTTATTTTTCCTCTCTCTCCCCCTCACTCTCACAAAGTTGGGACTAGAAACTCTGGGAAGCAGAGCTACAAAGGAAAGAGTATAAACACCTTGTGCCTGCTGGGAAGCAGCATTTTTAATTATTACTGGGGACCAAAGGATATAGGAGATGAGTCATGGTATTTTGAGTGTGCATCTACAGTTGGGAAGTGGAGAAATATTAACAGCATTCTTGCCACACCTGACTTATTTTTTTTTTTTCCTCTCCTCTCCTCTTCTCTTCCCTCCCCTTCCTGGCAGCTTCAGATTAATGAGGAAGACGATGGGAGGAGCAGCAGACTGAAGAAACGCTGGCTTTTCAGCTGGACTAATACCTATTCCAAGGAACGCTTGTGCACAATAACCCACCTTTGATAGGAATTAAAAAAAATTCAAAACATCCACAAACCTAAAAATGATTTGCCATAAACCTTCGGGGGAAGCAATACTACAGAAAATTAGTTTTAATCAATATTTATTACAAAGCCAGAAAGAAGGAATCCAAGTTTCAGGGTACATTGACTGTCTATCTGTTTTTGTGTGTGTATATACTTATATATATAAACACAATATAAGATGAACAAGTATACATTTTGCAAGTTTTCACCTATGATTAGAAAAATAACCTAAAGTTATCATCAGCAGAAGCCCTGTGAAGCAGGAACAGATCTTTGCGAGACAGGAGCTCACGCTAGACCGAGTTAAGTACCTGCAGGACTTGCCGCTGGGCTTTTTCACCCTGTCTTTCCTTTCCAGCACTTAAGCTTCCAGTCTGGCTAAAAATATCTTCCCCATCATTCCTTCAACTCTTCTGCTATTCTCCTCCCTCCAACTCATAGAGCCGCAGTAAGGGACAGAGCATAACCAGGAGACAGAGATGAAGGGGAAGGAGAGAGCACAGGGCATTAAGTCCCTTGTCCACAGGGGACAGAAGTGCAAGGAGAGAGCTGTAAAAGCATGCCCAGGCCTAGCTTCTGGCCCTCCCGTGCCTCGCCTCCTTTACCCACCTGAAACGTAAAAAGTCCCTCTAAGAACATTCAAAAAAAAAACAGGATTAACAGAATTAGCAAAAGAGATACTGAATAATACAAACCCCAAGTTGAATCTACAAGGTTATTTAGTTTTTCATACAACCACATTTTTCTGCCTAATTTCAGCCTAATAAATCAGAAGGGAATTTGAAAAAGACAAGAGACTTACACAAACAGTTCTGCTACTTAAATACAATCACACCCTCAGCAAACTTCTGCCGGAGATGTTTGGCATCAATCCTATTTTAGAAAGTTGTGCAGCCACAACTCACATTAGAGTTGGGACTGCACTCAGATTCACAGGGAACAGCAGTTTGTTCCTTCAACTGAAATGAATAATAATATAGCAATAAGTCATTAGAGATCATAAGGGCTGTAGGCCCTTCAAATCAACTGCTGTAGCTGGAAGCCTAACAGCAGAAAACAGCCAGCCCATCTTAATGGCCGGACAGACGCCACTCTCAGGAATCACCTTTAAATTCCAGTAGCCATGGTGAAGACCTCCCAACTCTGCCCTTCAACGCCTCCTTCCTCCCCCTCAAGATTTCAGGTCGAGGTGTTCCCAAACATACGGAAAGAGCTTGGAGCCAAAACGGGCTTCATTTTACAAATAACTTCTGCCGACAAGCACGGTTCCATCAGCTGAGGCTCAAAACACGGCCGTGCAGGCTTCCTGCGGCCGCGAGGCAGAGAGGTGCCTGCTTGCGATGGTCTGCAGGCTCACCTGGCGTCGGGGCCAGGACTGACCCTGCAAATCACTGCCCAGAGATCAGAAGCAGCAGAGAAACGCAGCATCGCACCTTGCCCAAAGCAGGCGGCCAGACTGCTTGCTGAAGGCCCGCGATGCTAGCCTAGCCACCTGCACATACAAAACCACTGCCTAGGCTGCTCAACCATGCGCTCATGGAGGCAGAAAAGGAGGATGAGGACGGGGGAACCTGCCAAAACCGTGTCATCTGCACGGCCTCCCCGGGAACAGCCAGGGGACGCGTGCTGCCACGGCTGTCGGCCCAGCAGTGCTCACCGCCACGGAGCTCACAGCAAGGCGCGGGGAGGCGAAGCCAGCCCGCGGCCACACGCAGCAGCTGTGCAGAGGGGAGGGCTGGTCTCATTCGCCTCTGTTTTAATTAAAGAAAAGGCCTCACACATCAAAGCGCAGCTCTGGCTTCAAAACTTCCCCTGACCTTGCAGCTCTTCAGATCCAGGATTCTCCTTCAGATCTGTGTGTGTGTTGCTAACCTGCTGCAACTCTGACAGTGTTTTGTAATCACAGCATAAATCCTACAGAAGTACCTCAGCCAACGTGGGTCTGAAGGCCTGGTCGCTGCCATCAGAGTGGACACTGCTGTGATGGAAGAAACAAAAGCCAAAAAAATTGCCCCGCAGACGCCCCTGCTCCCCTTCCCTTCAGTCAGCACCGCTTCCCCTTGACACCCAGAAGCCCCCTCTGACGCCTCGCTGAGTATCTAGTGCAAAGCTGGCCGGATGGGTACTGTCACTTCGACTAAAACTTTCAGAAATGCCCCCAGTTTTGGGCGTCCAACAACACCGGAGCGCCGCACACCTGCCGCTTCACTCCAAAGCGACAGGAGCCAGGCAGGAGACGGCAGCAGGAGCTCCGGGCTTCCCAAAAACCCGCTTTGAGCCGTTTCCCGGAGGGAGACCGCCAGCAGCCGGCACCTCAGAGCGCTGTTATGGCAGAAGACAAAGTCTGGCGGAGTTACCTCTCGCTTACACAGCCCGCAGCCTCTTCCCGGAGCAGAGCACTCGCCACGGCAGCGCCAGCAGCCGGAGCATCGCCCACCCGCCCGCCGGCGGCACTCGGCAGACGGGTCCCGGCTGCGGGGCTGCTCCCTCCGGGCACCCCGGGGCTTCCTCGCCACCTCCCGACGACAAGATCAAAACCCGGGGCCGGGTCCCCACCTCGCCGCTGCCCCCCCCCCCGCCCGCCCGCTCCCCGCTCCCCGCCGGGCAGCGCAGGCCTCGGCGCGGCTGCCCCGGCCCGGGAGGAGCCGGGGCCCGGCGAGGGGCGGCCGCCGCCCCGGCCGTACCCGAGGGTCTCCGGGTGAGCCTGATCACCTCCTCGGTAAGGCCGCCGCCGCCCGCCACGCTGCCGTTCATGCTGCAGCCCCAAGGTGAAGTCGGCTCCCGGGGCGGCCGCTTTCGTTTCCTCGGCCGCCGCGGGGCCGCGCGGCGGAGCGCTGGGAGTTGTAGTTTTTCCGCCGGGGAAAGGCGCTGGAGCGCGCCCTCGGTGCTGTGCTGGAGGGCAGCAGCGGCACGGCGTCGGGCTGCAGCCCCCAGACCTCTGCCACCGATGCTTTCGGGTTCAAAAAGTGAAATTAAGAGAGCCAGCCGGGGCTCCGAGTAGCGCACAGCCAGCCCTCAGCGCTTGCGTTACTTCTCTCACCCGATCCCCAGCCCCTCGTTTGTCACATCCACCTTGCTTCTTGCACCTGAATTGTGCTTGTTAGTTCTCTGGGAAAACAAAACAAAACAAAAATAATAATAATAATAAAAAAAGAAAGGGGTCTGATTGTAAGGAATAAAACAGTGGGTTAGTCAAAGTGGAGTTATCTCACCTCTTGGCATAAATGCAGGGACTAAGTTTTCTTCATCTACCCCAAACCATCCATGTTGTACCAAGATAAGATGTAGCACGCTGGACAAACAATGCATCACCTCAGGTCACCAGACAAATATCGATAACAATTTAGGGACCCCTTTGCTTTAGACAAAGAGCCACAACAAGCTCTGAATCACATCTTTGTATTTCACACCTAACCATAATGTAACCAGGCCTTTTTGGATGAGAAGCACAATTGTTTAAAAATGTGTAGGGAAAAGCATATTCGAAAAGCGTGTGTCGCACCTGGGAGCCTGCAAGAGTTCTCCATTGTTATTTGTAGAGTAACCACATCTTTCTTCCCAAACGTTGCGAGTATTGTGTTACTTATCCTGCCTTTACAGAACATTTGCTAACAATATGGGTTTTGCTTTCCAAATACATATAATCATTCTGGTAGCAGACAAGTGCATTATAGCCCTTAATCCAAAAATGCCAGTCCTTTAGAATAAAATTCTCACTGTAAATCTGGACTACAGATTCCTCTTTATGCTGATCTGGTGGAAAAATCTAGACATTGCTATAATATACACAATAATAACAATAATAAAATCATCGATTGGTATTTTCAGATCCTTTTTCCATGCTTTTTCATAAATTTGACAATTTTTATATCTTGTTAAAAAATGGAAAATATGCTTCTGTGTAGCATGCTGTAGAGCTATGACATTCAGTAACTGCTTACAAAGCAATCACATAGTAAAGCAAGAGAAAGCTCCTGAGCTAGTTAGATAAAATACCTATCAAATATTGCGGGAATTCTGGGTGTGGGGGGCTTGCAGAATAGTTTCAAGTATTTTAGAAATTCAGTTAATTTGCACAGTCTCACAGACAGCTTTTTTTTTCTTTTTTTTGCAACTATAAAATACATAGCACTTATTAGAAGAACCTACAGTCAAGGTATTATGAAGTGTCCAGAAAAAACAGACTTGTCCTTGTGAAATGTCAGGTCTGGTGTCACTGTATTTTTGACATATATCTGATGGTTCAGAAGTGTAACATTTACTGGCGTGATCTGGATAATACTTCTCTACCGTCTCACAAAACGAAGAACCCACTCCCTACAGTCTACCTTCCTCCTGAAAGGTTCCTCCCTGGAAACAGCTGGAAGGTTTTATGCCAGGTATATACCTGCATCTCACCAGAATATCCGTTTCTAGCCTGCCTGCGCATTTCAGGTGCATCTTCAATGAAGAAACGGCAAGAGCATTTTTTTTTCGCTTTGGCTATTACTGACTGACAGAAGCAAGGTGTTCACAAACACCTCTCCCTGAATTGAAGAAAGCATTAGATGAAGGAGTAAAGTAGAACAAACCATTTATTTACACCTGTTTTAAAAAGTTTACATTCGTAAACAGCTGATATGGAGCATAATATCTATACCTACTGTTTGCCTAACTACTTTGAGAGCTCAAGGTGCAAATCAAAAAACTAGCACACATTAATGCCAGTATTTATTAACTTAAAATAAACAAAGATAACATTTACTCTGTATTTAATAAAATTATATTAGATTATAACTATTCAGAATGTGTTGAATTACTTTGATGAGTTATCAGCTGGCTCTGCTCAAGGGCAATTGGAGATTTTCCCAGGAGCATCCACAGCTACAGCTTTGGAAGAACTGCTATCTTCTTCCATAGAATCAGACTTTTTCGCTCCTAAGCCATTCCCCTATTTCCTGTTTATAATATATGGTAAGGGCAACTCCAAGGACAAAGAGAAAAAGAAAGCTAAATACTGTTACTCCTATTTTTGCTCTCTGAAAAATCTCCTCGGATGGAGCAGGTCCACTGTCAATGCTGCCTCCAAATCCTTCCCACTCGCAATCTGGAGGAGCCCATCCATACCTGCAGTGACAGTTCTTACGATTGTTACACACTCCTCTGTTATGGCACTTTGTTGTGTTACAGTCATAGTTCAGCACGGACATATTGGTACATGTCCTTTTGATACAAAGCATGTCACTACCACATGGCGTGCCATCTTCCACAGCCCCTAGGTCAGCTGTAGCCATCCCTATGTGGTAGTCAAGACCCCAACACTTTTTACCTTCAGCAGGGGTTTGGACTACTGTTATGTGGTTTTGCAAAAAAGGCAACCTGTGTATGTTTTCACACTGTATCCTACCACATAACATATTCTCAACACTGCATTTTATAAAATGAATATTGTTACGAATACCACAATTTCCAAACCGGTCACCTAGAGTATTCACTTTGAAACAATCTAAAGGAGCAACCCTGGCTTGTTTGCCAAAGAGATGCTTGCATTGTTCACCGTGGGAAGAACATTTTCCTCGATAGCAATAGGAACCATCTTTGCAAGGGGTTCCATCTTGTACGTATAAGTCTGGCTGGCACCACGGGGAAGTCCCGTTGCAGTACTCTGGCAGGTCGCAGACGCCAGTACTTGCTCTGCACAGTGTTCCTGCTGGACGGACCTGACAGCCCTTGCAACATTTTCCAGAAGCACAAACTGAACCTGCAGTAAATGTACAGTTAGGGTGACAGCAAGGATCCTTTCTGCAGTTTGACCGTGAACCACAGTCACACTGCTCTCCGCTTTCTACTATCTTATTCCCACAGTATTCACGCTTCAAGGTGTAGTAGCTGCCAGGTGCCGGTGGTTGACGCAGGCAGCCAGCACCACTCCCAAGAAAGTCAAAGTAGTTTTTGTAACTGCAGTCACTGAACGCATCGGTGTCAACTTCGCTTTCATACATAATGCATTTCTTCCGCCTGCATTTGCAGAACGGTTCGTCATGGCGCATCCCAAGATTATGGCCCAGCTCATGGACAAACGTGATAATAAACGAGGACAACTTCCTGTTGGTGAAGGAATCAACTGCTGCTGACCACTGGCTATCACACATGGACGCCAGAAATGCCAACCCCAGGCTTTTTCCAAAGCTCTGGTATGCAAATAAGTGAGCGGTATCGTGGCGCAACCGTGGATACAGGTCTGATTTTCGCCATTTGTTAAAGTCTCCAAGTGCCTTGTTTACAGAGTTAGTAATGTTTATAAAATTACTTTTGGTCCAGATCTCCAGTCCCACGAGGAACAGTTGAACGGAAAGCTGTTCATACAGGGAGTCCCCGATATTGATGACTTCTATGACTTGCCTCAAGACTTCGGATTCATTCCTGCCCGACCTCACAAACCGCACGTTGTCCACGACCACTACTATCTTCGCATACCTGATGTGCGTCCACCATTCCTTCAGCATGTACTCCTCTTCCACCAAGGGGGCCTGGAGCCATGGCAGCAAAGCCTTTTGGTGCTGCAGTTCCTCCGGGGTCAGCCCACACGTGGGGCCCATGGGGTTGTCAGCTGCCTCCATGCGGTAGAGGACGTGCCGAAAAGACGGATCGTCGGGGATGGGCTCGATCTCGTAGGTGCCACCTTCCACCCACAGCACCCCACGGAGGCCCCTGCCACAGGTGCCGAGGGCCACCAGGGAGCCGGGGCTTCCCTGCACCTCTCCCTGGTAGAAGCAGTCGTCCTGCACGAAGGGGTGCTCCTCCCGGCGTGCCCCATCCTCGCCATAGGTGACCAAGGTGAAGGGCCGGGAGACCAGGCCCCTCCTGGGCCGCAGGCACAGGATCCGCGGCCGCCCGTCCACCTCCAGCCAGTAGGAGACGGTCAGGGGGTTGGTGTCGGCGCGGGGGCTCAACTGCCGCGGCACCGTCACCCACATGCCGGTGATGTGCAGCGTCCCGGGCTCGCCCCCCTGGGCAGTGGGGCACCCCACCAGGCCCAGCAGCAGCACCAGCACCTGCAGTGTCCCCATGGCCACCGCCTGGCACTGTCCCACGCCCCACTTTGTGAGGGGCCCAAGCCTGGAATGCCACCCCCAAGTCCCCAACTGCCCCTCAGCGCCTGCCCTCCCCCTGTGAAGAACTGAGGCAGAGCAGCAGCATGGCGGCCTCCTTCGCCTCCCACATCGGGAAATGGCGCCCCACCACTCGGGGTACATCTCAGAGGGCTGTGAGTGTGCCTCGAGACAGCCGGCTGCTGCTCTGCCAGCACGTATGGAGGCTTTTGTGGAGGAATAAATAGAATTAGTCCAATGCAGGCACGCTTCCAGCTTTTTATAATCCTCATTTTCAAATGGATGGGTATTTCTCCTGTGCAAGTGTAAGAGCTCTGCATAAGGAGGAGACCCAGCTGAGTTTCACACTCCTAGTCATTTATGTCTGCAGAGAGCAAATAAATCATTTGGTTAGACCATAAGGGGAAAAAATCTGTTGAAATAGCTCAAAGGTTGGCTTTGGCTTTGTTCGCTTTTTTATTAAAAGATCGTTTGTGAGTGAAGATCAGGAACAGTCAATTGCGACTCAACAGAGTGTGAAAAGAGCTTAGGGCCTCAAATGGAAAAATAAAGAAATGCTGGGTAGCAGGACATAACACTCCTTGGTGCCTTTTCATAGCCTGTCTTACTATAGCTAGTGACACACCTACCCACACACACATGAAAAACAGAACAAGGGATGAACCTGATTCCACTAGGTTTGATAGCAGAGAAGCAAACTCATAGCTCCAGGTATAAACCCATAAAGCCTCCCAGTTGCTATGTACATAACAGCAACGTGCCTCAATTACAAATGCCACCAGTGCAACTGTGGTTTTCTTACATCACGACCTTTTCAGGTGTTTTTGCTTGTTGAGCACAGGGAAGAGGCTGCTTGCATGTACGTCTACCACCTGGCTGCCATCCCAGTGTTAGGGAACCGCTCCATCACGATACAGCTCTAAGACAGCGACCTGGACTGTGGTAAGGCAGGTTAAGTACAGCACAGCTATGCATGCTCTTTGGCATGTGGTGCTGGGATTCAACGTACCAACACCTGTTATCTTTTAGGAACTCTTCACAACTTTCTTTTCAGCACCAGACACATTTCCAGGCATTCATTTTGAGTGTGGCCAGCATTGGTAGTGCACACCCAGTAGTAAAACACTGGATTAAAGGAATGAAAACAGGAGGATGTCTGCTTCTATCAGAATCTTTCTAGATACCCATAGATAACCATTATTGTACATTGTTTGAAATTGTTTATTACTGCTTTACCTAAAAGCAAACAAACTCATGGCCTAAATTAACCTTAGATTAATTTTCTTATTAGTTACATCTAAAACTATAGAAATTATTTTCTGTGAAGTCTTTCATGTGCAGTTAGCTGTTGAATAATTGCCCACTACTTTTCACACTGGGTTTGCATTCCAGGGCTGTGAACTATGTCACCTTATGCCTCTTGAAATAAACGTAATTCAGATCACAGTAGCTGTAACGGAAAATCCTATTACATAATCTGTGTGCAGTGCTATTTTTAAATTCATACTTCTGCTGTGTGACCATTCCTTAAATTATAGGACAGCCCCTATTAAATCAGTCTCCCAACTTGCTAGATGTACTTCCTACCCCCAGAAGGTACTTACTACATTTTTTCCTCTTTTAATGTACGTATAACTACACAGTTAGGACTTGAAAGTATCTGGGTTCAACTGTTGAACTCATAAGCAAGTTATTTTGGGGGCAGGAACAAGTCAACAATTTGACACTGTGTTGAGCATCTAAAGCAAACCCTTTGGCATCAAGAGCACATAAAAAGCGATGACATTTGCATTCAGATTAGCAGAACCTTGCACTTCTGTACTCTTATTAAGTGAACAGTAAATGGGAGAGAGAGAAAGATTCCCATTATATGATAATGAACAGGTTGGAAGAAAAAAAAAAGTGACTGACCTTATAGTAGAGAGAATGGAAGAAAGATTGCATCAGTCCATAGCTTCTTCAAGAGCAAATGTTTTTTGCTGAGAAGGTGTAACTGGCTTTCTTAGTATTCTGCAGTTTTCTTTTTTTTTCCATCTTGTAGTCCCCTAAAAGTTTCAGTGAAGGTGCAAGCTACTATGAAACAATCTTAGCAAGAGGTTTACTTTTCTCACTTACCTGCTGTTGGGTCTTTAGGAACAGGGTACAGACATCCAGTAGTCTTGCAGACCACACATTGAAATCCACTGTCCTGGCAGTAAGAAATGAAACCTCCTGATTGTTGAGGTCAATAGTACCACATCAAAACCTGTCCCCACCACTCACCCATTCATGATCCACATTAGGCTGCAGAAGAACACGCATCAAGCAAGCATGAATACAGGACCAAAACAACACTTGATCAAAAATTCACCACTTTCTCCAAGAAAAACTGTCTTGAATGCCTGATTATCAACCATTAAAAATATTGGGGAAAAAAAATAAGAAATGTGTCACATCAGCTTTGTTCAGAAGCCATCTGTCTGCTCAGTGAAGCCACAACCTATTTGCATAACATATCTTCATTTTCTTCACAGGGAATGCCCCATCTCAAAATAAAGCTAGTATCTTTATCTACCCTTTGTCTTGTCCTTCCTATTGCCTATCTCCTTCTAACCTTGCTCCAACTACAGTTGTCTTTGGCAAACAACATGTACATACTGTCCAAATGTCATGTAACTTTTTTGACTGTCAAAAGGTTACCAAAATATGAAGTATGGAGGCAGGGTGGCAAAGAGGAATGAATGAGCAAAATGTATCACCTGGTCACACTTTACTTGGTGAAGAGCAGAAAGGACAGTATTTATGTCACATTTCAGATACCATTAGCTTTACTTAATGAACTGAGATAGCAAGACTCCCTCTCTTCCTATAATGTGGCCAGATTTTTGCAAATGTGTATGTATATGTATACACTCATTTGTATGCCTATCTGTTTATATGGATATGTATGCAGACATTTATATGTACCTTCAGGCTCTCAGGAGAACGTTCATATTATACTTTTAGGTCATTTTTAGTTCCTGCAACCACCTGATTGAAACCAAGAAAAGACCCTTTAAAGTTTCAACAGACACTACCTAAAAGATAAAAAAAGATTTTAAAAAAAGATAAAAAAAGATAATTATGCAAAAGAAAGTGACACACAGTACAAATTTTGGAACTGCTTCCTTATTTCCCTTTTATCCATAAGCTTTACAAATACTGAATGTCCTCTGAAGGACTTTGGACTTCAGTGCTCAGGTTCCAACCGAGAGACATTGTAAAAACACCAGAGAGAAGAAGAGACTTAGATTCTCATACACTAAGAAATGTAATTGACTAGATGATAACAGTTTAACAGCTTTTTGGCAGTAAATTACTTGGAGTTTAGCAGTAATAATTGATATGTCACTTGAGCAAGTTAATATCAAAGCTCATATAACTGATAAAATTGAGAATATCTTGTCAGCAAATAACAGGATCAGAAAAGATTTCAACTCCTCACTCCCAAGTACAGTAAGCCTCCAGCACTGAAAGACAGCTAAGAAATCGACACATTCATTGATACTACTCCCCATTGCTTTATAATATAATTTGTGTTTTTTACAGCTCTTGAATTTTGTTTGTTTCTCAGGAAGAGATCATTCCCCTCAAAGAGGCTTATCACATTCTAATTCACTTTTTCATGTATGGAAGCCGTTTTCTACCCTCTCGATAGCTTAGATGTTGGCACTAACTCAGACTTGATCGACCAGAAGTCCATCCTTTTTAATGCCTTCTGTCTGACACTGGCCAATACCTGGCCACCTGCAGAAAGCAAAAACACTGTTACAGGAGGCAAACATGAGGACAGACTGCCCCCTCAAGTTTCACCCTCATCTCTAAATAATCATAAACTCTGAGCATGAAGTATAATGATTTATTTCAAATGTAATTCCCTTCAGCTTCATTAGCTTGTCCCTTTATACTTGTAATGCAAGACAGAACAAGGTCTCTCTACTTTCCTACTTGCTTCGCAGCACTCATTTAATTTTACAGACTCATTATTTGTCTTTTCTTTCCTAAGAAACTAAAGTCTTGGTCCTACCAGTGATTTCATAGAAGAATTTTTTCTCCTACTCATATTATTGCCCTTCTTCAAAACCCCATACTTTGGCAGAATTCCTTTTCTGGAATTTGAGCTGTACAACAATACACTTCATTTCAGGGAAGCCCAGTTACTAATAGAATTCTTTACTTGTACCATGTGTTCCAGCATCTATTTTTGACCATTTTGGCATGCCTTTAGCAATAGGCAAGATATCTTTCCTCTGCTGGTAATTTCAAATCTTTCTTTGATGTGCAAGTAGTTAACTTTTCTCCTTTAAAAAAAAAAAAAGCAAGCTAGATCTTCATTACAGTGCAATCTAGTCATCTTCTCAACTTAAGGTTTTTCCAAATAGCTTACAGGTTCTTACTTACATGAATAACCATGTAGAACTTCAACTACCTTAACAGCCCTTTCCAAGAATTTTACCTGAATATCAAAAAATCAGTAGGGACTCTTGAATTTCCTCACCACTCATGCCTCACTTCTGGAGATGTCCCCTTTTCCACCATGTGGGTAGACAAGGTATTGGTTTTGGCACTTCTTGAGCTCCTTCCTTTCAGGTAATTAATACAAGAAAGAAGCAACACCCTTTTCTTAGCGTATTCATGCTGTCTGGTAATTATTCAAGCCTAAATAATTAGTTCCATCTTGTTTTGAGCATTCCAGAATAACTGCTCTCTCTGTATCTATATTGATTTAATAGTTCACACTACCTTATTATCTACTTCCATCAATGTTTCGAGAAATAGCTGTTCAAACTTCACCGACGTGATACATAATTAACCAGTACACTCTTAAGTATGCTGATGTATCAATTCTACGTCTAATATCTGCACCAACAGTGAACACCTATCAGCTTACTTGTAATTGCTGTTACAGCTGTGGATTACAGGACCAAAATTACATGGGTCTTTCCATCATTCAATAGCTATCCAGTCAGAACTCTTCGTTAGTTATTGAAACAGAAATAAAGTCTCTCTCATAACCTCAAAATAAATCTGAGGCAACAATCTAAGCATATCTTAGTCTCCCTTCCTATGTACATTCTATATGCTATGTACAGCCCTTTTTGTCGTTTACTGCAAGAAAGCAGATTTGGGAAAAGAAAACAAGGATTGCTCCACTACTTTGACAAAAAACAAAAACAAACCAACAGTCATTTCTTTGCAATGAATTGCTTTATTTTTTTTTCTTCTGCAAGCCAAAAAAATGATTTCTGTAAGCAGCATACCTAAGTAGCAAAGTGCGTTACTGTTAGCAATCCTTCTCCTCCACTGCCCTAACTCCTCAGGTCTAAAAGGCAGATGACTAATCAAGGTGGTAAGATGCAGCAAGAAGGTGCTAGAAGCACAGATGAAGAGGTATGTAATTGATATTTGAGTGACAGTGTGGTAAAAAGGAGAAATGTAAACAGCCTCACTCTGAGCTTGCAACTGCAGGACAATTTACCCTGTTTTATGCCGTCATAAGTCTCCCTCAGAAGTCTAGGTTTTATTATAAAACAGTAGCTAAGCCTTCAAGTAAAATAAGCGCCCAAGAATGTATCAGAGGCTTAGAGCAGTTTGGTATCTAATAACATGGACTTGAGTCTCCAGCTATCAAATTTCTAATCTTTATCCCAAGCACACTAAAGGCACAGCAATTTATAGCAGACAGCCTAAATCTTTTAGTTGAACTTGCCTTCCTCAAAATAGAATGATATATTCTGATATCCACGAAAAAAAAAATAATGCCAGCACATATGGCATATTTGCTACTAACAAAGTATTTAAGAAAGGCATTGTAGCAGCCAAGATTTTATTTGCTGAGAATTCAGATTTTTTTAATAAAAGTTTTTCTTTTTACATAGGAAACCAAGACACAAGGGATGAAGGGGTTTGTAGCTTTCAGGAGACCGCAAAATACATCCCTGTAAGACCCATTCCCAGGAGTCAACATTCAAAATAAGACAAAAACTGAAAACACCTTCTTTGAGGCAACTCTCATCCTGCCATTAACATTTTTGTGACAGGCTTCTACAGAAAAAGCTGTTACAGGGACTTCAATCCCTGAATTGTCAGTCTTAGTTGAAGAGCTTAAATATGAAGAAAGGGGAGCAGGAATCTGCTGTTTTCCAGCTACTAATCCAGACGTGTAACAACTTCTCCCTTCACTGGAGTCTCATCCGTTTTTCAGGTGGTCCTTTAGCGCTAGCACTCTGCTGAGCATTCTTTACAGTCTCTTTTTCCTCTTGCTTGACAGCTTCAGGGGCTGGTTCTGGTTCCTTCTTGATTTGATCCACTTAAGAAGTAACAGCAAAAGTGTTAAACCTCCAATTTCCATTCCTAAAATATTCTTCAGAGTACTTAGAAAATATTGTTGATTTCAAAGGGACAAAATTAATTACAAAGGCTTAAGAACAACCATGGACTAAACTCATACCTATAAAGATTTTTAAAAGTGGAATGTATTGAAGAGATCTAGCTCATGCTTTTCCTGTTTTGAGGTTGCTTAAGATCACCTAAAAGCCTTCACATGCTTTCCTAAGCTTGTAGCACTTTGCTAAAATCACTAGGATGCCAGATTGACCAAACTATTCCTTCCCTCTTTTACCCTTTCTACCCTTTTTACCCTTACCCTACCTGCTGCTTTCAAAGACCATTTCCTGTGTTTGGACTGGTAGGCAATAGTTTGTACAGATGAAAAGGGCAAGACATTTTCAAGACAGGGAGCAGAATACTCATTTCTTCAATTTCACTCCGGCTGCCGCAGAGAGCTCTGCTCTTACCTAGTACTTTGCACAGCGGGGCAATGCCAGAATTCCTAAGCACCTCAGTAGAAATCGTGAGGAGCTCATTGAGCAACTGAAAGACACTGCTACATATAGCCTTTTTTTTTTTTTTTTTAAATAATCTTGTGGTAATATTAGAAGTTTACCTGGGATAGGTTTTTCTCCAGGCTTTTGCTGTGGAGGAAGAAAAAAACAACAGATCAGTGGAATCAAAGTCATAGTTCTTGACCCTTCCTAGTATTCGTTTAAGAATACACACCAAGCAATGTCCTGTTACACGAGTTGAGGGTAGAAGGGAGGGCTGTTGAACACATCACTAAATACACTTTAAACAAAATTATTTTTAACATCAATATTCATTTTTTTAACATTGTTTTTCCCGACAGCTGAAAAGAACTAAATCAAAATATGCTCAGTTAGCCCGTCCTTCCCGATATCTGAAGAGCAAACAGTTTTCCAAGTTGTTGTAATAATCATTTTCATTGCTCCCAACCAGAAGACTTGATAGAACAAAGGGCTATTAGAGATTACCAGAGGTAATCACAACAGCCTTACAGAATGCTGAGAATTTCCATGCTGATTAATGGGCATCCAGAACAATGGAGTAACTAAAACACAATAGCTGTGGTGGATTGATTCAGCTCACAAAGCAGGAAACTGGAAGCAGCAGCGAAATCTGATAGCTGACAAAAACAGACCTTCTATAAATAGATAAGGAATGTGTACAATAAAATTTGCCCTCGCAGTTTTGCCAAGGTCTTGGTAACTCCTGTAATTACAGAGGGGAATCCCACACACAAATCAAAGGCTTTCTTGTCAAATTTATTACCTAGCTTGCGTTACCGTCACAGAAAGCCAAGAAGATTCCCGCTGTCACTTTCAGCTGTTCAAGTACTTATGACTACATTAAGTTCAGAGTAAGTTACAGTAATACCGCGGCTTTTAAGTGTCATACCTGAACAAATCTGGGTGGAAACTTTTGTCTTAGGTCTACAAGCAAAGCATCTACCCGTTGCCTTTGGAAAATAGAACTTGGTTCTTCTTTCTTCTTGGCTTTTGGTTTAGCTTTCTCTGCAAGTATAAAGATATAAGAGGAAGCTACATTAGAAGTTCTCTTCTCCGAGCAACTCTCTGTTGTACGACAAGTCGGTATGTGTCTCTCCTCTGAACTTCATCTCCATTTTTCTCTTTGACATATGCTGCCTTTTTTTTTTTTTGTGGAAGACGGGTTAAGAATGATTTTTTACCTCAAAACAAAATGGTTTGGCTTCTGAAAGCATATTATGGCTCCCAGTGGGTTGAAGTCAGGTCCATTTTCTTGACAGATAGCTCACCATTGTCACCTCCCACCCATGCCTCAATGTCTATCCACACCAGCACAGAATAGCAAGATTCCTTCCACCTGGCAGGGAGCACCAACTTACCCTTCATACAGAACACGCACTTAACCTCGTCCCTACGCCACCACCATGCATTGCCTCAAACTCTTCCTTCTCACCTTCCCTGTATTATCCTCCCTCTCTCCCAAGGCACACAGGAGCAACCAGGAATCATACCTCGTTCCTCTTGATCTTTGAAGTGCCACCAATAGCCTTTTGATGGGTGATAGCGACAGTAGGACATTGCTTCTTCAAAAGCAGACTGAATTCCATGCACTGCAGTGAGCTTTCAGAACAAGACAATATAAGGCAGTCTTCAAAATTTAGGAAGAAAATACAGCATGATTTTTTTATGTATAGATTTTAAAATCAGTATTCTATATTCATTTCTGTTCTGAGAAAGAAACTTGGGACAGCTAGTTTCGGACCAAGAATGTAATCCTTGTAACAGGATCTTGTACGACTGAGGTTGGTGTCTTTTTTTCTTAACTTACAGATAAAAACTGGCAAAACCAGCAGTTTACCAGGACAAAAGAAGAAATTAAAACAAACTTGAGTGAAATTTAAAGAGAAATTTCACATTACTTTAACATGAATATCTGAAGTTCAACATGTTTAATTACTGTTTCAAATTTATTTGTCACTTAATTTTTCTTCTGATTGTTTGAACCTCATGTTCTGCCAATTGTCTACCTTCAGTTATTCTAATCCCTTAGTCCTTAAGGGATGTATCCTGCCTTCTGGACCACACTGCACTATTCCAAGATCTTACATTTCCGCGCAGAATACACACTATATTACCCAGTGGCATTTGCTTTAACTTATTGCATACTATTTAGGGGGGAGGAGAGGGGGGAGAGAATACTGTAGTACAGTGAAGGAAGGATTGAAAAAGCCTAAGGAATGATCAAAAATAAAAGCAGATAAAAACTGATATATCAAATGTACAGAACACTTACAACTCTGGAATTAATGACAGACCCTAGATCAGGTGCCTGATAAATCACTCCAGCAATAATGTAGTAGTCAGCCAATGGAATAACTGTGGGGAGAAAAAAAAAAGATACGCAGGATCAGTTTAAAGCTCTGGCTGAAGACCGTGTATTTGTTGGATTTCAGTAGTAACAGTTGAAATTGCAATATCCATTTCACCAACAAGTTTCGTCTTCTAAGTCTTTCCTCAAAGGTGCTTTATTTGAACCCTTCCCAAAGGGGCTAAGGGGAAAAACCCAAAGTCTGCTTTACAGAGAGAAAAGCATCAGATTTAAGTCCTCTCCTATTGCAAGCAAATAATTAATCTTGCAAGAATTGGGATTTTCAGAGCTAATGCACTGGAATTGCACTGGAAGTAGTTCCATCAGTCTCTGCTACTGGCAGAAACCCACAACAACGAAAAATCTCATTCTTCTGGGGTCAGCTTTCTACAACCTATGCAATCTTGTTAGCTAAATTTCCCAAGCCCAGTGGCAGCTAAGCATGTACACAGTACGCCTTTCTAAGTTAGTAGCATTCTGCCAAAAAAAAAAAAAAAAAAAAGAAACCCACAACCTTCCAAAGCAGACATTTGCTAAATCAGGCTTGGGACAACCTCTATTAACGGACCAAAAACTCTTGTTCATTACAGCTGCAGTGCAGAGAAACATCTCAATTGTCTCCATAACGTTCTGCCAAGCATTCTTTAGTTGAGAAGCTATCATGATGCTGCCCGCTTCCCATTCCCAAGACTCTTGCCTGTGCACATGTCTGTTCTGGTCCCTCCATCTGCTTTAACTCATTCTGTTGCAACCTTTTTACTGACAGGACCCAATTCCTCCAGTACTTGCATTTTACGAAACTTGGACACCTGCCCTAATTAACAGACCGAGACAACTGGGTGCATATTTCAGCCAGTACCCACTTCTAAAAAGAAAGAGGAGTTCCTTCTCAGCGTTTCCTTAGAAGTGGTGAAAGACACACAACAGCAGCTTTTCCATCTCACAGCTCTGTACCCAAACAGCCTACTTTCCTGGACAGACAACTCTCCCTAATCACTGGGTCTAAAATTTTTTTTCCAAAAAACTTTAACCACTTCAAATGGGCAAAGTCTTGGCTCAAAGAATTTGAAAAAAGTATTTTATTTAAACACGGAGAAATCCTAAGACAGACCTGCACTAGTCCTCCCTGATTACTCAACACTAGCTGTGAACTCATTACAATTTAGTTTCCCATGTCTCAAATCCACTACTATTTCTACCACGATAAAACATATGGGTAACATTTGAGCCAGGGAACTATGCGATTCAAACAAGGTGTCTAGCACAAACTGTACAATCACAATGGGAAAAACATTACTGAAGTCCCAGTTAAGTTCCACCATATGCACATTAGTACTACAGCAGAAGTCTGAACACCCCTGTTGTGGAAGCCACAAATCTACTCTCGATTTAAGAAGTGTCTAAACAGGAAATTAAGCGGTGCGTGACATTTCCATATGCACCTTTTGAAAGCTAGATTCAAAACCTTTATTAAAGAAACAACGGGAAAATCCACTGCAGGAGGACACGTATGTTTTTTTTCAGTACAGAATTACAATGTTAAGAAGTCGTTATCTGATACACGCAAATAAGAAGCATTGCTAGATAACTCAAAGTCCTATACAAGAACAAAATGCAAGTTTAGAGTCTAAGTCACTAAAAAGAAAGTTAGAAAATAACTAGCATTAACCCTGCTCTTCTTTTCTGTAAGGTTTACTCTGAAATAACCTGAAGTATTTTACATGTATATGGAGTAAACAGAGAAGACATTTCAAAAACCATTGAAATGTGTTTGCTTCTTTAATTAATTGCACATGCACAACTAACAAATTTAAGGTTAAAAAGAAATACTGAATCCAGCTGCCTGCAAAGGGGAGAAAAACCAAAGGTATTTCATTCAGAACTTGGGAAGGTCTAATGATTTCAAAAATACTCAGGCCTCAGAAGCACAATCACAACAACAAGTATCTGGAGCATCTCATGGTCATTTTTCAGAAAGGTCATCTTCCACTGACAAGATCCTACTCAGCAGCCTACCCAAACTACAGCTGAAGGCGGAAATAGTGCAGAATGAAAAAATGACACAAACAGAAGCATTAATGATCCCTCTTCCTAACCAATGGAAATCACAGCTCTTCCCCCGCAAAAATAAAAAATAAATTAAAAAACCACATACTAGCCACTTCAGATGATTAGCTCTAATTAAACTAATAATATAATTAGCCTTATATTTAAATAAAACAAAAAAATCCTGGCTAGCCAAATATGTAAATAAGACATGGTATGAACACATACACCGCAGGGCAGCCCTTCTCAGTGCACTCTTCAGATTTCACCACAAGATGGCAATCCCTGCTCTGAACACACCAGAGGTCACCCTGCCAGACATAATACCTCTACCCCACCTCCGATACAAAGCTTCCTAACCTTCTACTTAGATTTAAGATAACGACAGAAAAGAGGAGCCAGAAGTGCTCAAACAAATTAGAAACAGATAAAAGGGATTAACTGACTGGCCTTCTCAAGGGTGGCAAGAAGCGAGTGACCTTACCTTGCGTTGGAGATTGCCTTTGCTGCTTTCGGATAATGAAGAGAATAGGCTCTTGAGCATGAAGAAGAATATACTCCACTCCAACCATCTGGCTGAAATAGAAACAACCAGAATAAAAATCTTTCTCAAAGCAAAATCTGTGGGATGTGAAGAGCTATCAAGGGCCTGGCAGTACAGGGATAAAGCTGTCATGCTTTGGAAGCTTATTGATAATGCTCGGTAAATAAAGGCACAGGATTTCCTGAGCTAGCTATTAAAACCTACCTGCATATAAAAAGGGAATTGCAACACCTGACACATCCGAGCTGAACACATTAGCAGACAAATAAAGAGCAAGAAAGATGACACAATCTATTAACACAAAGATGTCATTTAAAACACAGAAACGAAGGACCAGTGTTTGATGTGACCATCTGTGTCTCTCACTTGAAAGCCTCTCTGCAAGCACATCCAAACACAAGTGGCTTTACCAATGAACTTTTAGCTCAGCTTGCACACTCCTTATCACATTGTAGTCTTTAAATAGTTCGCAAATATCTCACTTGTGCTCAGCGTAGCAGATGGGAAACTGCAAAGAAAGTTAACTTGCACATGCTGCAATCCCATTACACAACCATCTGTGATCAGTTTATTTACAACGCTCAATACTTTTATTATCCGTACTAAAAAGCCAGCTCCTTGGAGGAATTCTGTACTAAGTATGGCACGGAGCCAGTGGGACATGGAATCACAAACTACTTATGAATGCAAAGTATCCCCTAACATAAACCCTATTGACCGTAGAAAAAACGCTTAAAGACATTACCATTGCCCAGTTTCTGTTGAGCTGGGACAATGAAAGAAGACAGCTTTCCTAATTAGAAATTTCTAAAAGGTGATTTACTAGAATCTCAGGATATAGCTAGAATCCTTCACACCCAATACTCCTTGAAATGGCATGATGGCATGAGAGGAAGTAGAAGGCATCTAAGTACTCTAATTAAAAAAGAAGCTGGGCTCCCTGGCAAGCAGTGGGACTACAAAGCACAGAACAGGAGGTTTCCAGCATGCTTCCATTCAACTATCAAAGCCTCTGGATGGAGGGACAAAGGACACTAGTGGGAAGCAGTTCCAAACTGCAACTTACTTCAGATGGTCCAAGGTCATTCGCTGCATTTTGACAACTTCATTATTACACGTTCGGTCGTAGAATGGGTTACTTCGCTCCGAGAAGTAGTCCAACACGCTCCCATTGTTTAGGATTGGAATCCAGGAACTGTCCACCCAGGAAATTCCCAAGAGGTTATCTGGAAAGAGAAACCTACAATGAGTACCAAAGCAGCCAGGAACACAGCAAACATCTCCAAGAGTAAATTGCCACCAGCTGATGATTACAGCAGATGGAACACAGCCCCACACAAGCCACTTCTAATTAAAAATACATTTCAGAGTTCAAATCACAACTGGTATCCTTTATGCCTTCTGCAGTTCTGCTCTACGTATACAACAGAAATATAGTCGTTTAATTATTGCATTTTGCTTTCCTTCACTACTAGCTGCTGGTATGCCTTTGATGTCTCAAAAATGGGAGCAAGGTGTGTGCACACATCCATGTGAACACGTGCATGCATATGTTGGTAGGAGTTGGTTAACATATATTGCATATAATATCACACTAAACCTACTTAGTAGTGTCACATAAGTTTATTTTAGGAACCACAGCATTTGCTGAGTAAAGAGAATAATAAAGGCAGTGATGAAACCTAAATCTTTGGTAAGCTGAATTTACTGAACTCAGCTAGAATCTGTTACTGTGGGAAAAAAGTGAGAAACATTACACTAAATCTGAGCCTGGTAACATTTAAAACAGTTTATTTCTGAGAAAAAATAGTTTCCAAGCCCTAAACCATGGTACTGAAAAGTAAAACATTACAGAGATCTATATAATGAAACAAAATAGTGGTGTTGTTAACATTTCTACAATGTTATGCTATTAAAATAAATCTCTGCGATATCACAGCATCTGATACCATTATGTTTCAAGAATGATTATATTTGATGCTGGTGGAATCTATAATAAACCAAAGAAACAACGCAACAGAAAAAAAGATGCTAACTTTGGTCCCATGTTTCCCAGCATTCACAAACAACAGATTCTACAGTAATTTGCCAAATACGCCGTGTCAAATTACTTACTCCATATCTCAGTGGGGTTTACAGAAATCTAACTACGCAGGTATTCACAATCATTTAGAAAAAGCAAGCTTTATAAATGAAATATACTCTGTAACATGGAAATCGTTACATGCCAGGTAAGTTTCTACACATGCGGGGACACCTGAATTTAAGTCCTTGAATTTTACGATCACACTGCAGCAGAGTTATGTTCCTCAGCACTTGAATTGGCAAAGTTAAAGACAGACCAAAGAAACCAGAGTCAACAACTGGTTCTATAGTCAACAAATTTGCTAACACTGAAGATCCACGAGGCACCCTGAAAGGCACCCTGAGAGACACCCTGAAATTCAGCTATTTAAATTCTGGTAACAGCAAGCAATTCACAAGACATGAGAAAGCAGGCAACAAAGGCATGCATTGCTTAGAATTAAAAAACAACCAAACAAGTGATGAGAGGCGATTAGAGGCCACCACAGACTGAATAACGAATGGAAACCCCCTTCTCACAGGAACCACTCCTTCACTTTCATGCATTATCTGCCAATCCTAACACCCTACTCAACCCTCCACTGTGAATATTTTACTTCTGCAAGAACTCTGCACATTCAAGGACGGCCAGATCAGTTCCAAAATGTCAGCTCATATACTACTGGCAGCTCCTCTGAGGAGCAGCTATTAAAGTAACATTACCTGCCCCGCGAACCAGGAAAAAACGCAATATAAATAATCACTAATACATCATTTTGCCTTGCCAATCTCTGAACTGCCAGTCTAACTACTTCATTGAACAGGGGGCATTTATGTTTTTTTTTCACATACACCATTACCTCTCCTCGCTATTTAAAAAAAAAAAAAAGGAATCTCAGTACATAGCATTAAGGCCCTTTATTAAGCACTTAAGTCACAGTAGTGCTGATTATCCTAAATACAATTTAAAACGAGACGGCAAACTCTCCTTCCGAACAAAATCAAAACCTTAAGCACTTACATTCCTGCCATGATAAATTCTCATACTACATTTCAAATACTTTTCTTGCTTGTGTGGATTGCTCTCAAAGGGGATCTCAGTTGAGCTCACAATGACAGATACAGACCAATCAACGTGTTGTAAAACTGAATATACAGGTGGGCTCTAAGGCTCCAACACCACACCTGCTCGATGCCAAAACTCATAACCGCTCTCAGACCCAGCAAGACCGGTCTTGGTTGGGCTGCCCACCAATTGGCTTTGACAAATTGACAGGAACGGTAAAATAGCTTGCTAGTTTGAAAAAGTATGCTGCAGGCTCTACTAAATGTACAGACTTATATAAAATAAACGACTTTGGGGGACCTTAAAACACAGGAACTGTAAGAGCAGGTCCTCAAACCAGCCAGGGGCTCACTGCAGAGCTCCAGCCGCTGACTGCCTACACGGCTGCCAGCAGCTCCCACACGCGGCAGTCAGAGCAGCAAACAGGTCCGCACAAGTTATTAAGTAGGAATTTGAAGGAAAAAAAAAAAAAAAGCAGGAAACCTCCGCAGCATTATCAAATTTAACCTCTCACAAGCTTTCCCTAGATGTCTGCTCCTGGTCCTTCTCCAAACTTCACCACGCGCAGGCTTTTGGAGTGACCCCAAAATGGTCTCACGGAGATGGTGGCGGTGAACGTGACGGTCTTACGGAGAAGCCCGTTTCACCTTTCCGATGCCCTCGCACCCCTTTTCCCCCCCCGCATTCCCAACTCCTCAGCAATTTACCCGCGCTTTGCCTAGGACGAAACCCTTCTTTTACATTTCAACCTCCCCTTCTCCAGAGCGCTCTCTTTGTGTCCCCATGCCGGAACCCACACCCACACCCTTCCCGTTCCGCAAGGGTTCCGCGGCTTTCCCCCCCGATCCCCCCGGCCTCCCCCCGATCCCCCCGTCCCCTCCGCACCTCGCACATCCACGGCCGCCATGGCGCCGCCCCCCAGCGAGGCCCGGAAGCGGCGCAGAGCGGCGCCGGGCAGCGGCCGCGGGACGAGCGCCCCGCCAGGCCGGGCGGTGATGGCGGTGGTGGCGGCGGGCGGCCCGGCCGTGGCCCCGGGTGGGGCTGGAGGCCGCCACGGGGAGGGGACGCGGCCCGCGGCTGCCCAAGGGGTGTCGCGGCACTGCCGGCGGGGTTCGCTGCTGAGGGTGTCAGGGTGGTGTTGTCTGGAGGTGACCGCACTGGAATAGCTCCTGCCTTGCGTTCTGGTGCCTGGCATTTCCACCCTAAGGGCTGTTACTGAGGGGTTACAGGGCGAAGAGCGAAATTCAGCGGGTGGAAGAATATCATAGAATCATAGAAAAGGTTGGAAAAGACCTTCAAGATCCTCTGGTCATCAACCATCCCCTACTACCAATGTCACCCACTAAACCATGTCCCTAAGCACCACGTTCAACCTTTCCTTGAACACCCCCAGGGACGGTGACTCCACCGCCTCCCTGGGCAACCCATCCCAATGCCTGACTGCTCTTTCTGAGAAGAAATGTCTCCTCATTTCCAACCTGAACCTCCCCTGGCACAGCTTGAGGCCATTCCCTCTAGTCCTATCACTGGTTATCTGCGAGAAGAGGCCGACCCCCAGCTCCCCACAGCTTCCTTTCAGGTAGCTGTAGAGAGCAATGAGGTCTCCCCTGAGCCTTCTTTTCTCCAGACTAAACACCGCCAGTTCCCTCAGCCATTCCTCACAGGACTTGTGTTTCAGGCCCTTCACCAGCTTTGTAGCCCTTTGTAGCCCACGCTCCAGGGCCTCGATGTCCTTTTTGTACTGAGGGGCCCAAAACTGAACACAGTTAGGACAAACCAGAACTGAGGCTGCCTATTTGCTCTTTATCTGATCCTCTTGTACAGATGCATTATGAGATGGACTGAATCACACAAACATTCCTCCCCCCCTCAAGATTTCTGTCTTGTTCAATATGTTGGAGTTGATGTATGACTTGCAAATATACTGAAATTGTTTTCTGTGAAGGAGAGCTGCCTGCAGATCATTTGTTTTACCAATTTCCAAAGTTGCAAGATGTCAAAGTACTAAGTGAACATTACAGAAAGTGACAAGATAAATAGGTAAGGCAAAATAATGCTGCCTTAGAGAGCTAGACTCTATTCTTACCAGTGATATAGTCTTACCTTCTATTAACAAAGCTCTAACTTTTACAGTTGTCCAGTAATCGCATTCATCATCTGTTGGAGACACACACCAGGGAACTGACTTATAGATGTGCTGAGCACCCACTGCAAATAAAGTTATAGTTGTCATACTTTGCATGTTTTATAATTCTCTGTACTCAGAAGTTGAGTTCTCTGAAATCCATCTCATTTTAAATCCCCAAATGAGATATTTATAATCTCTGTGCCTCGAGGCTGCATGTCTGAAATGGGGGGGGTGATATCAGGTCCCTTAACTCGGAGTGGTTTGTGAAAATAAATGTATTAACGTCTCAAAAAACCATAATGATGCTGGGGTGGCGAGCGTCACGAGGAAATTAATAATTCCCTCTTCAAAGCAGGATTTGCTTAATGTGCAAAAAATAATGTGCATAAATAAACATGATTAAACAGTGGCAGAAAACAAAGTATTGAACAGAAAAGCACCATCTATCCTGAACTCTGAATGCAGAAGGAAACCATGAAAACCTGGCACATGATACAGTCTTTAATGGCACATGATAGTCTTTAATTGCATTAAAAATCAAAGCTAATCTTTTCAGCTTTGTCATTTCTGAGTCCTTGTTACTGAGATAATATTTTGTAGACATATTTTCCCACCATGTAATTCACATGTGCACATGCACTGCAGACCCCCATTCCTCAGTCAGCTGCTAATTGTTAGCAGTTTCTTGTCTTGGTCAAACACTTCCCTCCAAAGTTATCCACAGCAGAGTGTTTCCAAACAATATTATGATAGGTTGCCATTCTAAACCGCATACTTAAATATCCCTGTTGTGACCAATCCTCCTTGAGAGTATAAATGCCAAATAATAGCCAACTTTCTGGAGTGTGTGTGGCGCCCTGACTCGTTACATTTTTGTGCAAACCATTTCTCTGAAGTAGAAAATGGGAACTTGACTTCCACTTAAATTATTCACGTTGTCCATCTTTCCTGCTGACTCTGCACCTCTCCTGAGCAAGTATGTCTTCGGATGCATGAGGGGCTGAAAAGCAAAGACTCCTGTATTGGAAATAATGGTGTTTGATGGCTTACAATAAATCTTCCATTACATGGTGAGACTAGCTGAAGCGCTGCTGGAAAGAATTGTTCATCTGGTAACATTTTCACCTTCTACCGCAGGATAAAAGTCTAGGATTTTTTTTTCTCTCAGCTTTCTTTGAAGCGGGACTCCTAATGAGTATTTCTGTTCTGTCTTTGTTAGCAGGAGGTGTGGATTACGGATGGAGATCTGATGAATGCTGTGGGTAAAATGAGGAATTTATGCACGCTGCTTTTAATGTCAAAGAAAGGCACCTTAAGGAATGGATATCTAGACGTAATCACAAGGGATTTATCTGTGTGTTTTAAAAATGCATAAAATACTTGGATAAAAATTGGCATCCTTTCATGCCCCACTGTTTGGATGTCATTTAATATCATCCTCCCCCCAGCAGAATTATTTCTATGTACTTCTCCCATCAGAGCTAATGAGGAATCATGTCCTAATGTGACCCTCTCTGCTAGGCATATCTATACATAGAATACATACAACAAAAGAGACTGCTCCTAATTTACAATTTGCTGTATCTCCAGTGGATGCAGGATTGGTAGTGCTGAACGCTCCGATCACATTATGGGTACAGCAGGGACACTAGCAAGGACTCCCTTTATTGTCACAAATAAACGCAGCTAAATTGAGAGAACTGCATCTACAAATGGAAGGAAAGCTGTCTCTCTGCACATCTCTAGCAGACCGCAGTGGCAGAAAAAACAAACTAGCTATATGCCATCAGGTAAAAAGCACTGTCTCTGTATCCTTGTCATTATACTCTGGGTAGTTTCCAAAACATATTAGAGGCTGCTGAACAGCGAGATCATCACAGCATTTTGGATTCTGCCAGCCTATGTTTGAATTCACAGTTTGATAGTAACAAGCTCCAAGTCCCATTAACTGTTCTGTGCAAACCTAGCTCTCATGTGAATTGCAAGGGAAATTTAAATTCCTATGCTAATGCAAAATTGCAGGGCTTGAATTACATATGAAATGAGTGAGTTGCTACCGATTTTACAGTAAATAGGAATAGGAAAACATTATTTTAAATGCTTTTATCTTTGTTTTGGGAAAAAAAAAACTGTACTAGAAAATTATGGGTAATGCAAAGAAAATGCTGAAAACACAGAATTTTAAAGGGAGAAGGGGAAGGTTTAAGTGACTGAATTTGTTCCCTTTATTTTGCTTTAACATTTTTGCTGGTGAGACTTCCTTGCTTCCGCCCTGAAAACAGTGACAATGTCCACAGTATCTTTAGATGATACTACTCATGTAGTCCTTTATGGCATAGCTTCCCACAGGCCTCAAAATGCATTGTGGAATGATGCTTTAGAAACACATAACATGGGCAAACTGCAGAATCTGTTCTTTACATCCTTAATCAGGCACTTCTGCTGACTTCAAAGTCTGTTAATTTCTCCTTTTGTTCAGCACATCTGCCTGTACATTTCCTTTTCCTGAGCTACTGTTTTATGCACAGTTTTTATAAATACTGCTAATCACATGCATTGACTGTAGAAAAAAATAGCCAGGCTTGTGTGCTCTTTTTTTTTTTTTTTCTACTGGAAAAATGCCACAGGGAAGATCTAATTGAAGTGTCTGCAATGATGGGTGCAGCTGGTGCCCTCTTCAAAACTGGGTCCCCCTCATCGCTATCAGCTCTTTGCTGCAAACAGCATGGAAGCGGAGGGATGGTGCGAGTACTACTGCTGGCATCCTCAGAGCATTTTAACACATCTCATAGTGCTTTATAGAGTCACGTGTTCAAAGGCACAGGAAAAAAAATAAAGATAAAACCTTGCTAACATCCTAAAGGCTTCTTGAAAACAATTAGTCTCATAATAAACCCCAGAAGGCTATCTGTCAAGAAGTTAATAAAGAAGAAATGTCAGGATGTCACATGGCTGCCGACAACTGCAGGCAGGAGAGGAAATGAGATCCTAAGCAAAGAAGCACCAGCAATGTCCTCTAGCTCATGATCTCCTATTAAAGCATCACTGAATCTCAGGATGCTGGCCCTCTTGTTTCTGCAGACATCTAGAATGTCAGTATGTCTCTGCTGCTGCACTGAGATTGTCTGCACGGGAGCCTATGACAGAGAAGAAAGCAACAGACACGATCTGCAGGTGTGGGGTCACCTCGCGGGGCAGACGGGACAGGTGTACAAAACAGAAGTTGCCCCACGTCCTGAGAAACGCACAGGTTTGGAGACAGACACAGACACGGAATATCATTCAGGAGGCTTGAATACCAATGTTTTGCAGTGGTTTATAAACATAATATGGCCAAATTGTGAAGTCCTCGATTTTTATGCCCTTAGGCATTTGGCTGATCTGAAAGAAGGTTTTTAGAAAAATAGAGTCTCTCTCGTCTGATGAACAAAATCAGGATTTGCTTTCCTGGTTAACTGTATTTTCTGCTAAAAACAGGGCTCTGGTTTGGCAGTGAGCCCTGGGTTGCACAGTGGCAACGCTTATTGCAGCCCGGTGGGAGGAAGCAAAACACGGAGGGGCTGACCAGATCAGGAAGCGAAAAAGAAAAGCTTAATTTCATTGTTCCAAAAGATCTGCAAAAGCAAACAAGCAACATCGGGGGCAGAATATAAATGAAACCGCTAATAATCTCTCTGCTTGAACAACTCCAGGTTTTATAATAATTAAAATAAAGGATTTTATTCCAGCGATATGGTTTTCATCTCCGCTGTGTCTGTTTAGTCACATACAATTTTTTCTGCACCTTCTGTCCACCTAGAGCAGATTTCTTCACCTGCTATGAAATCTTAATGTGCTCACTTCATCACTGTCTCGGGCACCTAATTGGCCGGGCAGGTCTTTGATTGGATCGCTTCTTCCCCGCTCTCCTTTCACGTTATTTTTTACTGGTGTTGGTTGCCTGGAAACCCTAACACCTGTGCTTCCTTCCCAGTATTTTTACACATTTCCCCCTGCAGGTAGCGATAAAAAACATTATTTCTGTCCTGACCGGTATGTTGCTCCTTCATCAGTGCTTTCACACCACACAATACCGAAGACGGACAAGTCGCCCAGACGTTGGTCCCAGGCTAATTTTGTAGTGCCCGAGTTGGATTAGGATCCTTGCCCACAATCTTTTCTGTGAGGATGAACAAAGGTTGGCACAGCAGGTTGAGCAGATGACTTGACCTGGTCACTACCGCCCAGTCAGCTCCAACTCCCGGGCCGCAGGTCTCTGCACGAGGGCACTACAGCAAAGTGTTCCCCTCAGTCAGGTAATACTGGATCATCAAAGATTTGTTTGTCAGCTAACTGGATACTGCTCTGCACAGAGGAAAGTTCCAGGTCAGTATACAGGTGGCACAACAGGGCACGAGTTTATGGGAGCCTTTCAGCTTGACAGCAAAACAGGACCTTTGGCTGCTTAGTTTGTACAAGGTGGTTTCAGAGAGGGGATTCACCTGGTTGCTACAGGTGTGTCTGAGAAAGTGCGGATTCCTCGTCCTTTCCATTCAGAAGGTGCTGCAGAGAGCATCGCTGTCAGACTCGCCTTATTGCCCTCTGAGCTCTAAGTTAGAAGTCCTCGATGTGGTGGGGAACTACTGATGAATCAGTGCTCAGCGTGGGCTCTTGGAACTATTACAGATGCTCAAGAAGTCAGTTCAAATGTTCTGCACTGCAATTTGCAGAGGAATTGCATTCTCAGGAGCATCCATCCCTTCTCCTGCACGAGTAACATACTTCCTATCATCAGCTGTGTTTAAAAAATGATGGGTTTTCCTTCTCAAATACAGATAATTTCATCTTGGCTTCAGTATGTTCCCACAGAAGCAAGGTTGGTCCCTTGGGTATCAGAAAAATATCAAACCTCAAAATCAGAAAAATATCAAATACTGGTGCTGCACTCCCCATCACCAGAGAACGAGATATTAGCCTTGCTCTGCCACGTCACAGCACCTTAGGAGGCTGTAGGTGTGACCCTACCCCCACAATATTCAGTTATGGAAACCATCTAGCTTGCCAAGAGGACACTTTCCAGTACATTCTGCACATAAGAGAAACCTCCATCTGGGGATATTTTCTTGACCAGGTCAGCCAAGAGTGGTCCAGTTGTGAGTATTTTGTATAAGACTTTGATAGGAAAGAGTGGGTTAAATTAATTAAGCTCACATTGTAGAGATTCACCATGTGCTCCAAGCAAATGACAAACCTGTTTTATATCAGAGCTTCACCTGTATAATTGAAAGCACCACAGCACCTCCCTGCCTTGCACATCGTATTAGCGTCAGTAGGTATGTGGCAACTTACAGAATATGCTGTGAGACTTGCACATCTAGCAAAGAACTAGTCCCATTTTTCTGTCAGTGCAATGGAGAATAGAGCTAGGGCGCTTACAGATTAACAAGAAAAAGATCTTAAGTGATCGTTTCCCCATGCTCCCCTCTCCCCAGTGTTTTAAATATCCTCTTTGTTGAAGAAGAAAAAAAAAAAACAAGATAGCAAGGCAGGAGATACACAAATAGAGCTGATCTACTGGAGTGAAGCCAAAACGAGAAAGCTGGGCATGTGTTTCTATAGTACTTAGCACAGTGGGGCTCCACTGGGACTCTAAAGCTATCATGATCCAGTGATAAATAATAATAGGAACATCAGGAGACGAATGCAGACATGTTATACATCCTACAAATCTGTCCAAAATTAACATTTACCATCAGAAATACAGCACATGACTGACCTTCATAGCTTGATTCAGTGCCATGAAGTGCAGACTGTTGTCTGAGGGAACAGAAGGTAGAGCAGGGCAATGAGCACCCTCCATCAATACGGCTGTTTCTCCAGGACAGCTTTCCCCATTATAGGATAAATCTGCAGCAAAGTGTTTCATTCACATATTGAGCATAATCAACCTGGGCTCTGAAAAATGGCACTATGAACCTTACCAAGCCATACTGTCTTCTCCACCCATTCCCAAAATATATAATTAATCCTTGTCCGCTCTCCACCTCTTTATCATATCTCTCAATTGTGTTATATGGCTTTTTTGATTCTATGTTATAACAGGATTTGGATTTAAGGTTGAGCTAAATGAGTTTCTTTCCCTTTTTAAATCCATATCAGAGCTGTGGTGAAAGCAATATTGGACTTAAGCTCCAGGTTGACTGGAGTATCTTTTCTATGTGCATTATCCACCTATGCAACTCAATATGGTTGTTCTTTCCTAAAAGGGAAGGGCGAAACATTTTGTGGGAAGAGAGAAACATTTTGTGGCTTAAGACTTACTAGCCTCTGAGATGAAACTTTGGACTCTGTTCTCGGTAGACTAACCAATATTTTCAAACTGTATCTCAGGCGAGAATCAAGGATACAGAAGCTGTAGACTGAATTTTTGTATTGCTCATGGTTTTTTTACTTTCTCATCCACAGTGGCTTTTATGGCAGATCAAATGTCTCCTCTGTCTTTGAACATTTACAAAAGTAGACATGGAAAGCTGTCTTCATCACACATTTCTCTCTCTCTGTGAGTCTTACTTGTTAAAAGTCATGTCTATCTATCTTTCATGGTCATTGTTTGTCAGATTTATCAACATATTTTAAAATCTCTTTCAGTTTGTCTACAGGAAAAATAGAGAATATGTTAAATTATGTAAATTCTTGTTTTTCACCCCAAAGATATCAGATTTTTCAAGCTAGGAAATGTTGACTTTCGCATTTGTGAGTACTACTTTTCTGAAGCCTGACTACCTTCAGTGGAAGTGACTACATAGGGCACTTGTTTTCCAGACAATAACTGTATCATCTCCCATAACAATTTTCGATGTTTGTCTTTTGTCTCGGTGACAACCAGAATCTAGTCCTTTCTGGGAGCTGTGTTTCTCTTTTCTATAACCCTGAGAACTCAGTCAGGTGGGAAGATAAGCACCGTATTTGTTAGTACAAGGGCATGTCATAATATCACCCATCAAATAAAAGAAAAAAAAAATCATCTACAAAGCTACACAGTCATTGCTGCTTATCCAGTCTACACAAATCAACTATTTCATAAAATATTTGCTGCGATATAAAAGTGGCCTGCTCGCTTTCTATCTGTAGAAGACTGTGCTTCACAATGATCTGATTTGTAATGTGAGCATGACACTGAGTGATTGTATCAATTCCTATACCCTTAATGCAGCTCAAATATCTCATTTCAGCATCCATCATAACTATAAAGCACTCTTAATGCATACGGTAAATAGTTAGAGGCAAGTTTCTAAGTACTTTGTCTGTGCCTGTCATCTCTTCATTCCATCGCTCACTAGTAAAATGCTAAAAACACATTATACATTTATAAGGTAGCTTCGTATGTCCGCTGATAGTGGACCTTATCCCCAGCCTCCTGAACCAGATTCATCTGGGAATCCTCATCCCAGTAGGTGGTGCTACGGGATATGCAAGAGGGGTTGGGTCTGCTGGGAAAAGTGGGAGTCAGGGGAGAGAAGTGGAGAAGATAATTTGGTTGCAAAACACAGGGGTGTTGCTAAGAGGTTGGACTTTAATCTTGTGCCTCTGTCACCTGACCTAGATCACATTCCCAAATATATATATATATATATATATTTAGATAGATAAGTAGATGAGTTACTGTAGGAAGAACACTTAAACAGAAAGAAAAAAAGAATAATCAATAAACTAAGTACTAAGTATTAAGTGGCATAGCAAGTAAACAACCAGAAGACAGTTGCAGCACATCCCGTGACTCCCGGCAGACTGGCCCAATTCCCACCATCCCCAAAGCCCTGCACTACAGAATGAGTGATATTGCTAATAAGGTTAAGCATAGCTTATTTTTCTAATGGCTCTACATTTTTCAGTACTGGTGTTTCTCAGCTTAGCATTGTGATGACAACGCTCTTAAATAATTATACAATTTCGTAAAGAAAGGCAACAGCCCAGTGAGAGATTTTCCTAGGCTGGTCTTCATGTGCAAACAGTCCTTAATTGAAAACCAATGGATTAAGAATTAAATGAAATCTGGACACCGAAGCCATTTCTCATACTGATCCTCCCTGTCCTATGCTCCTAAATTAATATATACTTCCACATATTGCAGAAACTCTCTGAAGTCACTGAAATGACCTTTCTTTTCATTTTCAAGCTTTGGTACCACATAGCTGAAACACACACAAATGACTGGAATTGTGGAAATCCTTGAGATTTCAGTGGATGCCACCAGTCTAAGAATCAAAAATGAAAACGGATGTGTTTCCAAGTCACACCTTTGATTATAGCAACTCGACTCATTGTCACAGTGGTGAGTCCTAACAAGGTATTTTATGGCATAAGCTTGTATTGCTTTCTGTCTGATTTCGTTACTCTCCAAGGTATCAAAAGTGATTATTATATGAGTTGACTTAAGAGCTAGTAGCGCTACTACTATTGATTTTTTCCTTTTTTCTTTTTTTTTTCCTTTTTTTTCCTTTTGAGATCTTTTTGAATTTCCACAGTGTTTAGATATTGAAGAATAGTCCTGTTTTGTCTGTTCTTAAAAAGGACAGACATAAGTATCAGAGTGACTCTAGACTAGTTAGATTGACCCTGGTCCCAGTGGAATCAGCGGCTAGCTGACAGGAGACAAAATCAGAGAAACAAACAGAGGCATGGTCAATACCAGTCAACTTGGTTTGTTGCAAAAGAAATCTCTCCAGACAAACTTGGTATGATTCTTAAAGAAGCTGCAAAATTGGCTGAGAAATGAGATCAGTGTTATTTACCACCTGTATATTCTGGTGCGGCATTTATGTTTGTCCTTTATGAAATTGTAATAAAAATAACAACAACAATAAACAAACAAACAAACAAAACACTATGCAAAAAGCAGTTCTGTCCAGGATCATTAAAAGAAAAAAATGTGAGTGTAATACCTGATTTTGAAGCAAGGATTGTTGGGAAGAATTGGGGAATAATGAGATCATAGGTGAAAACTGAGCTTAGTTGGAGTGTTTGCACTTAAAGGGTGTTTGAGAAAGGAGTTCAGAAAAGAGCTACAGAACTGATCAGTAATTTAGAAAACCTCCATTTTCAGCAAGGGATTCAGCAAGAGTAACTTGGTCTATTCAGTTTAACCAAAAGAAGCCACAAGTATACCACAATAAATCAACAAATAGCTGTTAAGACAAAAGATTTTTTGTTACAGTAGTTGACTGTGCAATCTAGCAGAAAAAAATACATCAAGATCTGATGATTAGAAGCTCAAAGGAGACAAACTAGGTAAAATAAAATGATGGTAATCAGCAACTAGAATAAGCCATCAAGAACCCCTGAAGACTTTCCATTCCTTGAAGATTTTGTCAGGACCCAATGTCTTCATAAATATATGTCAGAGCTCAAATGAAAGTAAGAAACTGTAATCACAGATCACCAGTTAAGATTATATTACCTGTGTTACAAAGGAAATCAGAGCAGATGACCACAATAGTGTATTCTCTCTTATATAACTGTGAATATGAAATGCAGTACATTGAGTAATATTACCACTTGCAAACAAAGTTTCAGTTGTGTGCTGAAAAATGGGGAATACATTGCTTATTTACCCATTGTTTACCCTTTACCCATTGCTTATTGTCTGGGGTGATTTAGTGACATCATTTCCTTTTGATCTCCAAGATTTGACAAGTGCCAAATCAACCCAAAGACTCTGCATTACAAATTTTGAGGAGGTCATACACGCAATTTTATAATCTACATTAACATATATATATTAATTTTAGCAGATAAGTGTCCATTTTTTCTCTCTTCAGTCAATGTCTATTTGGTTAATATAAGTTTGGGGAATAATGAGAACAAGAAAAGGTCACGTTTTAATGTCAGGCCTGTTCTTGGCTTACAGTCTGATTTTAGATGAATTCCTCATAAGCTGCGCCTGACCTCGGCATGAGAAAATCCTAGAAAGCTGCAAAGTCTGTTATCTGCTGTAGATTTGGCAGGTTTGCAGACAGGCTCCCAGAAAGTCTGTCCCATATGCCCACATACTTCACTGTCATACGTACAGACCTCTGAATGTATGCAGGAAGGATTTTGCAGGTCCATTTTTTGCAGAAGTAGTGTCTTACTGACTTTAGCTGGAGCAGATGAAGCCACAGTAATGAACAATCAGGCTGCATGCTACTCCATGCTCTACATGTGGTCAGGACCAGATGTGGTGGAACTAGAGGACTGCTATTACTGTGCTTTTGTTATTCTGCTACTTCAGAACATATGCAGTAGAAGAAAAATAGGTATTCTGTACTTCTGCTTACATGTATTCGTGGTTTTCCAAAAAGGCAATCAAAGATCCTTTCGGTCCCTGAAGCTCTTTGTCCCCATTTGGAAAATGGGTTTTCTCCTTAACCACCTCTCTGCACTGTACCCATCTTGGTAAATTTGGCTACTTATTTGGGAATAGTATCTACTTTTTTTTTTTTTTTTCAGTTATCCATGCCTTTGGAGTCTTGACTACAATTCACTTCTGGTACAATCTGGAAAACAATCACTGAACGCAATTTCACAGATTTGTCTGAAGAAAACAGTGAGTCAGGGCTCAGAAATTCTGCTCGCTATTCCTATCACAAGGATTACTAAAAAAGGCTGGCCTTTTTTTTTAAATTAATTTAGGATTAAATTGGCTTCTCCAGATAACAGTTGTCTAGATACCAAATGCTACCTGTAGAATAATGACAGATAAAAGAGTTTTGCACATTTTGCCCATTTATGGCTCAACGTGGATTTTTCACTGCCACTGATGCTCAGCTTTGCTTCCTTGCACCTGTGCTGCTGTGGCCCTGCTCTAGATACCAAAGTTTGCACAAGGGATCCAGTCACCAGCTTGTCTTTCAAGAAGTTGCACCATCTCCATCTTCAAACATCCATTGCTTCCTCCCTGAAGTGAACAGGTACTGTTTTTATTGTAGAATTTTCCTTTCATTTCCTCATCCAGGACATCCTTTTGCTTCTTCTTTTCCTTTTTCCACTCTATCTTTGTTCTTCCCTATTCTCACTGCCTCTGATTTCAGAGCACCTGTTCAGCTCCTTCACTGGCACATCTGATGCTCTCAAGACCATTGATTTCCTGTTTTTAAAATCCCTGCTGGAAATATATTTGCTCCTTTCCCTAGCTAGGGAAGGCTATCTGCCTTGATACCATGCAGTATTTTAAACAAACATTGGAAGCTTGGAATAAAAAATTACTTCCATCCTCTACATCCAACATATATCAGAACTGTATCTCTGTTTCTAGTAGAAGTTGTATATATTAAAGTTTTAAAATGTGACATTATGAAGGAGGAAACATGTTATTGATGTTTTGAGACAGGAAGCTTATAGCTGCAGTCCAAGACAAAGGAATTTCCAGCTTGAGATGCTCATAGCAACAACTTCCCAGAGTCCTCTGACAGCATGTGCTACATTTTTAAGGATTTTCATACTCCAAGGCAAGTGCAGGGTAGGGAAAGAGGATCGTGAATATAGCTCACAATGGTCATTTTTTTTTTTGAGAAATTTGGAAACACTGAATTGAAATTACCTTGTTCTACCTGGCATATTCCAATCAAATATTTTTATACTGCCCTAGCAATCATACAGTATTCCAAAGCTTGTGCCATTTAACCTTTTAATATCTGAGATATTAAGATACTTTCTTAAAGTAAGTACAAAATAGTTTCTCTAGAGCAAAACTGACTCTTGCTACAGTTTGCCCACATTTTACATGACTTTTCTATGCTCCATACTTCAGAAACAGCCCGGATAGAGCTGCATGAGAGTAACGCTGAAAAATGACACTTTATAATGGCAACCATTTATATTAGGAACCAAAGTTTTTGGACTGTAATCCTATTGCGAGCAGTTTAGCTAAGGACTCTTAATTCCTGTGTGTGTATGCACACATACACTTGTATGTATGCAGACTTGTTTTTCTACATTCACCAAAGACATACCACCAAAGTCTTTGCATGTTGCCTGTGAGTGACATCTGGGAGCCAAACCATCAGGCCAAGGATCATTTCAGTGTCCTAGAAAATGCAGATGTGAGGATCCATGGACCACTGAAAGGACTGAGAAGAGGAGGACTAGTGTCTGTCATCAGGAATTTAGCTAACAAGCAATTCAGAAATGGATGGGACTGGGGAATTGTGAGGCAAGGCAGAGGAAAATCAGGAAGTCTGGGAAACACGGAATAGCTGAGGAAATCATAGATGATAGTCCCAAGGCAGGCAGCAACAAGGAAAAATCTCAAAACACTAGTGAAAGTGCAAAAGCCAAGACAGCAGCCAAAATCTTCTCAACAACAGGAAGCCTTCCTTTTCTGAGCTGCCAGGACATTCCTGCTCAGGGCTAAGAAGTTCTTGTGACAGCAAGGCTCAATCAAGTAGGGCCATAAAGGCTGCTCTTCTGACTCTCCTCAGGGCGTTCCTGCGTATATAAACTGTGCCCAGTAGCTAATGGGAGGAGAAATACCTTTAACATCAGTATAACAATGCAACAACAGCATGTTGCAGGAATCACGAAATAAACACTAATTTTCTGCAGTGAAATCCTCGGTGAGCTTTGCTTAGGTAGTGAGAGTGCTAATCTCTACATGCCCACAACTGGGACCTTACATCTGCAGTATCACGTGGCCCCTCTAAATGAGTTTGAAAGCCTTTCATAGACCAAGGCCCATTAAAACTTCTATCCTCTTTGCAAGATGAAGCAATGATCTTACCTCACTTAATGTTCACTTAAGCTCCTGCTGTGCGTAGAATTAAACTGATACCACACTGTACTGGCCACCTTCCATCACTGCAGTGTCCTGGGAGATGGGGTCTGGCCTGGAAAGCTGCCTGGGTGGGGAACAGAACCGTTTTTGCAACAGAAGAACAAAGCTGAGAACCTCACCTGTGAACTGCAGAGATGGTAAGCTTGTCACCATGCTGTCTGGGGCTTTGTGCTCCCCAGACCTCACAAATTTGTTACTAGCAAATCTGTATGTCCTCAGGAAGACCCCAGATGCTGATGCAGGATGATGAATGATTTTTTTTGGAACCTATCTCCCTATCTCTGCTGCTTTCCTGTGAACAGATCACCCATACATGTGATGTGGAAAATGACCTTAAAGATCTCCAGTTTACACTGCAGCTTACACTCAAGTGGTTTCACTCAAGCACTTCTTTAGATACAAGAATCTCCATGCTCAGAAATGGATCTGTCTCTAGGCTGAAGTGAGCCATCTGCTTAGCTGTGCACTGCAGCACCCGCAGCATGTTAGGATAGAGAGGAAAGCAAGCAGGCTAACTGTATCCAACTGGAAAAGCAAATGGGAATGCATTTACACGGAAATTTGACCCAGGCCCTGCAGCCTACACTTCAAACTCAATAACAGCACAAGTGCATTAAAGGTAGGGAGCATAAAACACCTTAATCTCACCTCTCTCCCAAAGATAGCATAGCTAACTGAACTGCAGGGCCTCCTGATCTGCTGATAGACTGGCTAAGCACTCACTTACGGGAGAGTACCATTTACTGCATCGTCAGCCACACTTCCTGAAATAGCCTGTGTTTCCTTGGAGGCTGCTCGTTTGATCACCATCTCCGACCTGCAGGGACTTCTGAGAACAGACAGGGAAGCAGTGGAGTCCCTCCTGGTGCCATCAGTCCAGCCAGCTACGGTTAGCACAGTAACAGCCTTCCCGGAGGCCACTGCTTTGCTTGCAGTCGGGCACGACGAAGTGGCTAGCTACTGCAGCTTCACCTTAGCAAGGATCACCCCACGGCATAAAACAATAAAAACAGAGGCCATGTGTGAGACAATTCACGTAAACCCCATTTTTTTAAAGACTTAGCCAAACTAGGAACTTTCCAGACAACTCTGCTTGTTGTGAGATCTTAACTCCTTCGCATGTTGCTGGGACTGATATTAAAAAGGCAGTCGCTTCCCTAGCAGGTCTGCTTGCTCCATAAAATTAGCACTCACAGTTTTCCCCTTGCAGTTCAGCTGTAAGATCAGCTCTGAATAGCTGTGCCTCGCACTATCTGGCTGCCGCACAAAGCAAGCAATTAGAAGCACAAACGTCCCCATTTGCTCCCACGCTTCATTTTCAACCTCATAAACAGAGATAGGATTGAGCCACAAAAGTGAGAGGGACCTTCTTCAAGCTTAGGGGTAGTTTGATGTACACTTGATTCCTGCCTGTATGTTAACTGTGGAAGAATTCAGCTGAATGAGAGTTACAGCCAGACTTACGCATTAAGCCCAGTGGTTCTGGTGTTAGTTATGTTAGTAACAGGCAAGTAATGAAAAATACGCGCATATCCTAGAGTGCAGTTGCAATCACTGTTTCATCCTGAAGGTGTGAGCACAATGTGAAGACCAGGAGACAGTCCCAACACAGATGTGTAAACTGAGTCAGCTTTACTGCTGGTGGCCACGGGATGGCATCTCTCTTCTGAGTGCCAGCAGGTCAAGATTTATGGGGTGTGAGTAAATTTTAAAATGCGTTTTGTGTTGTTCAGTATTCAAACGCCAGTTATACTCACATACTGTCCGAGTGGGATGCACTCAAGTACCTTACTCCTCACTCCTGTACAGATTTGAATGCCAAGTGTCACCTGGTCCACCTCTTACAGTGACGTGATCTTTACCAGCATTGAACCACCATTTATCTACCTGGGCAGTCAGAGGATGCCTGGCAAGAGCAGCCCTGCAGGAATGGCTTCTGTGCAGCCTCTTATTCCCCATTAATGCTGCACAATACGCAGTCTTTCAACATTGCAGGAACAAGGGGTGAGCAACTTCGTCTTTGTGAAGGGCCAAGCAGGCACCCCACCAGTTGTGGCGGAGAAGCTGATGCATGGTGACGTGCATCCATACTCCGTGGCATAACATCCAGCAGTTCTGCAGGTCTTCCTGGGGCGGTAATAGCTGTCAGAGAGAGGGTCTGCTTCCTTAGGGTCTCAGTAAACCTTTGTTCTTAACTCAGATCTAGGTCACTGCCAGTTCAAAAACCTCACACCGTGCTCTTTTGTCTGGCGTGGATATACATTCAGAATTAGGACAGTCTTGGATGCTGCTAGATAAGGTGAAGGAAAAATGAGGGCTGAAAGAGATAGGAGTGCCTACTCTGTAATTCTCAATATCTGCCTGGTAAGACAGATGTGTGTGTGTTTTTTTTCCCCCAAATCTACACTTTTTACACACAACAGAGGAATCAACCCCGCCACTCTTCAGTCCAGTCTGAGTACAGTGCAAGAGCTTTCCCAGAACACGGGGGCCAGCTTGGCAGGTTATAACTGCAGCCTGCAGATGGGCTGTCAACAACAGTTTTTAAGAGATTAAAAGCCTTCCTCAAACTTTGTCAGCAACATTCCCCTCTCTTCCCGTGCAACTGAACAGTTCTACAAATCAGAGTACTCATTTATAATTAAAGTGCAAAATAAAACACTTGGAATGATGATACAGAGTTTGATTTGGCCCGTTAGCCTCCATAGCTAAGGCTCTTAGTTAGCACTTTGCCATCGCCTTTATGAAAAAGAAAGAAAGAATCCAGTATGTTAAAGCAGAATTTGGAACGCTCATCTTCACTCTGAACAGCTGTTCGGTTTAACCATCTACCTCTTAATATTTTTTATCAGCAAACATTTCTGTGACAAAGATGCTGCTCATACACACGCCTAAGGAATGGCTTGTCACAGAGATGCTCCTGTTTGCCTGCAAACATTGCTGTTCACTATTCTTCCCTGATTGTATGCTATTGCTGGGAAATTTGCTGTCGTCCTGATGAACTGTTCTCGAGCAGGCAATCAGCAGGCATCAAACAGCCCGGCAGGATCAACTGACCAACCACACAGCCCAGGCTGTGGAAGAAAACACATGCACAATAAATAGACTCTGAGTGAAGTGCCTTGCATCTGATGAGCACTTGTAAACAAAGGATCTCTTGTGCTAAAAGAAATTGACTACCACAAATGACTTGGAGAGATCAAAGGAATACGTACGAAGGTGGCAACCTTTTCTTGCATATGATTTTATTTCCCTTTCCTCTCTTCCTTAGATGTAACTACATGTGACAATCTCCCAAGCAAGCGATTTCAGAGGCTTCTCTGCTTTTGTTTTCCCAGTTCTTTCAAAAGCTCTGTCTCTTCTTTTCCCCATAGATGGACTGAAGGCTATGGTGTAGAGCTTTACATACGATTTGGAAATAAATAATGGATGATTGACTAAGCTGGTGACAGACTGCAGCAGCAGCAGCTGTGTGTGCTGGAAGCTAGCTGCAGCTTGGGAATTCTCTTTCCAGCTGAATGGAGGCAGTCAGGAATCTCTTCTCCCTTGCACAAGGGCTTGACACCATTTTCAGCGCAATCTGGTTTTGGCCCATTTGGAAAGGGGCGAAGCTTCTGGTTTGCCTCTGTAACTATTCATAAAGGACTTGATGAAACAATCCTTGCACAGCCAACAGTCCCATCAAAGTCAGTGAATGCACAAGGAGAGCTGGACTGAGGCCGTACAGCCTGTACTACTCTCCAAATTGATATCTGTTTTCAAACGTATATAGACTTGAGCCCTCGTAGCGGCCCTTAAAAGTTGTAATCGGTAAAAATCTAACCCAACACCAGAAACGATATGGCAAATTCACATCCAGCTAGAATAACGCCTCCACAAAGCCCAGGTGCTCTGCCTGCATAGCTCTCCTCAGAAGCCCTCCTGGTTCTTTATAGCTCTGTCCTGAAATGTGAGGGATCTGTCCTACATCTGCCTGTAAATTAACCATCCAATTGGCCAGAGACAAACTATCACAGCTAGAGGAAGGTCTGAAGATCTCGTGGCTATGTGTCCAGTTCCTTTCTCGGTATTTACAGTTTCACCCAAGAACACATCTCCCCGCTGCGAACGGGACCCCACGAAGACAATTTTCTTCAGGTGAGCTGTGAGCAGGAAATTACGGTTTAGTGAGTCAGAGATCCTAAAATATCACTATGAAGCATGTGACTGCTGCATAATAATAATAATAATAGAGCAATGCGAGTGTACGCTTTTGGAATGTGCTAAGGAAATCCTCCACGGTGTGGAGGAGGAGAGACAGGCACACCCAGGCAGTCGCAGACACTCGCGGCACCTAGGGGCATCCAGGCAGACAGGCACGCCCCAGCTCACAGCACGAGACAGATAAGCACGTTCTGCTCCTACCAAAAACCCCACCGACGGACAAAAGACAGGCACAGGAGCGGATGCTGACCAGTGCCATGACCTCGTCTCATGGCACACCGCTAATGACTACGAACCGGCTCCATTTTATCTGAAAGTATGCCTCATTTCACAGTGCAGTGCATCTAGGTGACACGTAAAGCCACTCTTCCTGGCACTCTCAGGCCCCTGTCAGACTTGCAAGCTGATTATCAGTAGAGGTGTTGACCATCCCCGAGGCTGTACGAGGAGTCTAATGGGATCCAGGCAGCTGAAATCGGGATCTGGACATCACAGCCTATATTAAATGAAATGTGAGGCATCTCTCATGCACAAATCATGCCTGATTTGGGAAGGTGATAACTTCTTGTGTTTTCCCTTGAGGACCACATTGCCCTTGAAATAGAAACACACAAAAACAGTCCCTCACAAGAACGGTCTGTGTGGTGACCCTCTGACTGACACCACGGTGTTTCTCAGATATTTTAGTGCAGCCAGTGCATTACTTAGTTCCTCTCTGGGCGGAAAGAGCTGATGGGCTACAATGACCTTTGCCAGTCATCCTACACAAATCTTACGGCAGCTTTAAATTATCTGGCTGAGAGATCCAGCTCTCAGCTGAGGGATACTGTTTGGTATCAACACAGAGTCTAAGTTGGACAACAAATAGCAATCATTCAGACACTTCTGTCACTGTCTATTTTGGGATTTACACAGTTATGACATTCCTCTTCATATTCACCAGCAATCTGTCAGGAAGAGAGCTTGGACATTTCTGGAAGAACTACAAGATGGAAAACTCGTTTGGGTGCTTAGGCAACATTCGGGACTAAGCCACAGCTCAGGATACCCAGTACAGATCATAATGAGAGGGGCACCCCATTTCATCGACATTTTGTGAGCTTTGCCAATCACACCCGCACCCATAGTGGCAGTGACCGCCACCAGACTTTTATGTAAGAAACGATTCAGCTTTGTATAGCTTGCTTCAGTCATCTGCTGATTAGCAATGGAAGAAATCACAAAGATTTCCTTAAAGACTAATGCGTAGGGAGGAAGAGAAGGAACAGTCACCCATGTCTCAGTGCCCCTAGACTGCATATGTCCATGAGTTCAGGCCAACTCTGAAAGAAGGCACCAACATCAACTCCCAACCCCTCTTTGCCACACACCCACCGAGAGACAAGTCCCTTCTCTGCTTCTACAGCTTCTCAGATCTGAGGAACCAAATGTCTGTACCATTCCCCTTTCCTCTGGCAAAGTCAGAGTTCCAGCACAAGACACACATTGTCCTTGTGAATCCTCCTGAACAGGAATCAATATCGGTAAGATGAAACCTCTGCAGTTACTCAAACTCACATTGTGCAATATGTCTAGCAGACACACACAAAAATTACCCAGCAGGAATTTTCCTTCCTGCATTTTTGGGTTCCACACATAAATTCCACTCTAGCTTCCGTGACTTAACATCCCTCCTCCCTGCCTCCCAGGATTTCCTGATTTCTAGACCACACGTACTTCGAGCAAGATTTGTAAATGACTTATCTTATTCTTGCCTTGAGGTACCTGAAAATGCTGAGCATCCATTTTCCGAAAGGGAGGCTTCACGAAGATGTGTCTAGTAGGGCACCTGAAAATCAAAACACTTGAAATCATTTAATCATGTCTGAATATCTTATTTCTCTCATGCAAGTATTTTCAAGATTATGCTTTTACCACAAGTATGGCGCTGTTTGCTTCTCCTTGAGGCTCTAGCTCTTGGATTCAAGTAGATGTCTGTACCCCACAGCATCCACAGCTTTGGTGAGGCCCAGAAGCCTAGCAGCAGCAGACTCACAACACCGAGGCATAAAGCGTGACTTATTAGCCCTGCTAACGAGGAATTATCCAGACACCAGTTCCAGGGCACGGAGTGCCTCTACACGGAGCTGTTTAGCCAGAACTGCACCACCAGCCACCACACCTGGCTGGGCATATGTCAAAGAGAAGCTCAGGTCTCCATTTTAAAATGTCCTCAAGGCTGTGAAGGGCAACTTGAACAAGCACACTGTACCTCATCTGCAGCTTTAACACGTGAAAGTTACATGGCTAATGAAAAGACGCCTCCCAATACATTATTAGGGAACAAAATCTCACTGTATTTTCATCTGTCCATTGACTTTTAGGCGTGAGGTGTGACCTACAAAGCATCTTGGCGCACCAACCTCCATCGAACCTCTCTTATATGTGCTGCAAGCAGTGTTCAGCCTGCCAAAGCAGCGTTCCCTCTGTTATTCTGCCAGAGGAGGGCCGCTCCCCACTGCCTCCCCAAAACCTAGAAATGTCCCAGGCACCAGTAAGCACCAACCCATTTTTCTGAAGCACATGGGAAAAACGGATTCGGGGAAAAGCGAAGTCCCTGAGCAGCAGGTGCCAGGGGGCTGCCGAGTTGCTGGGCCCAGGCTCTCACCACCCTCATGACACAACGACGCAGGGTATGTACCCCAAAACACCCCGCTGGGACCTGGGTGAGGGGAGGGAGGTTGGCAGTGAGGCTGAGGGGGCAGCAAGGCTGAGGCGGCAGTGGGGTTGAGGGGTGTAGCAGGACGGGGTCCCAGGGGCTGAGGGGGCCTGGGGGGCACAGGAGGCCCGGTAGGGGCACAGGGGGCCTGGTAGGGGCACAGGGGACCAGGCAGGCACCCCGAGGCCCCGAGCGCCAGGCACCGTGAGGGAGGACGCGGCCCCCAGGCCTCGCGGGGCTGCGCCCCTCGTGTGAGGCTGCCGGGGGGCGGCGACGCCCGCTGCGGGCGGCGGGGGCGGGCGGGGGCGGTCGCCCCGCGGCCGCGGGGGAGGAGGAGGAGGAGCGGCGGCGGCGGCGGGCGGCGGAGGGCGGCGGGGCGGCGGAGGATGGGAGCGGGCGGCGGAGCCGGGGCGCGGCGCGGGGGCACGGGCGGCGGCGCGGCGGCAGCGCCCGCGTAGGGCGGCGCGGGAGGCGGGCGGCGCCGCGGCCATGGAGAGGGCGAGCCCGGCGGCGGGGAAGCTGAACGCCGGCGGCCGCGGGGCGGGCGATGGGCACGGCCCCGCGGGGGGCAGCCAGCCCCGGGCGGCGGCGGCGGCGGCGGCGGCGGGAGGCGCGGAGCCGGGCGAGCTGATCGGGCGGGCGCTGGATTTCAAGAGCGAAGGGGCGCAGTGCTACAAGGACAAGAAATTCCGCGAGGCCATCGGCAAGTACCACCGCGCCCTGCTGGAGCTCAAGGCGCTGCTGCTGCTGCTGAGCCAGGAGCCGGGCGGGCAGCGCCCTGCCAGCGCCGGGCTGAGCGAGGAGCAGCGGCAGGCGGTGGAGGCCATCGAGGTCGACTGCTACAACAGCCTGGCAGGTCAGCGGGGACCCCCGGCCGCGCGCCTCCCTTCCCCTCCCGCAGCGCCTTCCATCTTCTCGCCGCCGGCTCCGGCACCCGAGCGCGGCTGGAGCCCGGCGGCAGGGCCCGGCGGCGCCCCCCGGTCCTTCCCTTCCCATCCCTGCCCTGCCCTTCCCGGGAGGCCCGGGTGCTTCCCCCTCAGCCCCCGGTCCCCTCGCCGTGGGCACGGGCGCGGGCTCCGTGTGCCGCCGCCCGAGGGAAGGAAGGGGCTGGGCGACGGCCCCGGCTGGTACCCGGCATTAAAAGGTGTTCTCGGCCTCCTGGCTGCGAAAGTTGCCAGCGGACGGAGCGCTGGCTCTGGGCTAGGCGCCGGTGGGCGTTTGGGCATCCCTCCCTGTTCCCATCCGTTGGGGAAGATGGAGGGGTAGGGCTGAGGCGCCCCGGTGCCGAGGCAGGACTGCTGCTGACTCGGAGGAGCGCTGCCCAGGCGAGAACTGCGGGACCGGGGGTTATTTTGGGTCCCAAGCGTTGTTTTTTTTTTTTTTTTTTCTTTCCGAGCCCGAACACAGCTCCGAAACAAAAACTTGTGCCTACGTACGTAGAGGGTAGGGAGGGTTTGCAGGGGGTAGCGAGGGTTCATAACCTGGAGAAGGTGCACAAAATGACACGTTAATACAGCTCCGCTGCTTTCCACAAGGATGAAGGGTCACTCGCTACCCTTTATATCCTTGAGGGGGGAAAATGGCAAAAATCAGGACGCTGGTGTGTCAGCTGTCACCATCGCTTGGCTTTTGGCTTTCGAGACACTTGGCTAGCTTTGCTTCCTGCTGTCTGGGGCTAAAAAGGGATGCAGAATAAAGCAAATGGGGTTTGAAACGCCAAGCCAGGATCTTCCCTTGGCTTAATCCATGCCAACCTCAATGTGGCTTTTGGGATGTAATGGAGAGCACGATTTTATCACGTTTTCAACTATTCTTCCTTCAGAAGCCTGTCGAAATCCTGTGGAGGGAGAGGCAGGTGAGATCCCAGAGTGATAGCATAATTGCACAGCTGTAATTTTGTCTCTCTCAAAATTTCTGTTCGCAGGTTTATTAAAATCCATTGTATCTGGCAAGGCTCATTTAGATTGGCAGGGTTATACAAAGAGCCCGCAATACTATGAACAATACAGCGTAGAGTGGTTCTGGGTTTGCACAAGCACTCGCAGGAAATGTCTCTGCCAGCCCCCGGTGCTGAGGTACAAATGGGACGTGGTAGAAGGTAAATGAGGTGGGAGGGAGGGATGGGCTCTGCTTCTGTGGCTCTTCCTGCTGCGTACACAAGTTCCACTCGCTGGAAATGTTTACACCCGTGCGGACAGAGCTGTCCTGCATAATGGCCGTTGTCCACCGTGTTTATTTACTGCTGCTGCTTTGAGCAGGGAGCTTTTTTCACTGTTGATTGTATTTGATCTTGCCAGCAGTAGCAGTCAGACAGCGTGAGAAACCTGCTCCATCTTCAACCTAGATGCGAGCAGATTTCACCTAAATTTAACTGGTGTGAACACAAGAGGAGATGAGTGTAATTAACCCTGGAGATGCGAGCAGTGCTTCTCCTGAGATAACCTCAAGGCAGGTCAAGGTGTCATTCTGCACTCAGTTGTTGTGTGTTTTCAGTAGATGGGCAGGCACAGAGCGGAGAACAGGATTGGTCTTGGAAACGCTGAGCTTTGTGTGTGTCTGCTGCTCTGTCTGCGAGCAATTTTAAAGCAATGCCCTGCTTGTTGAAGAGGGGAGCGTGCAGTTAAACAAACCGCAGCGTTGCTCCTCCTAGCCCAGCTCCAGAGCTCCCATTCTAGCGGGAGGATCTGTGAATTAGCATCTGAAGGAGAGGAAAGAGATGGGAGGGAGCTTCTCCACAACTGTCACAATAATTAGTACGCCTTTCTAATAGGAACTTCAAGGGGTGCAGCAGTGAGACTATTTCGTAACAGCATGGTGCAGCAGAAGCCACCAGCTTCTCTACGTGGTGGGCTCTAGCGCAGGCACCAGTGCCTGTTGTGGGAGCAGAAGTCAGCGGTATTTGACTGGGGAAGAGAGGAGATGCAGGGCGTTTCGCTTCCGAGCACTGACTGGATGCCTAGAGCTGTCTTTAAAATAAATAAATCTGCATTGCCTAGTGCAGAGAGCATAACAGCCATGCATGTTAATTCTAGAGAAGGCAGTTTTTCACTGAGCTCTGATTTATACCCGATAGCATTAGCAGCTGTCATCTGAGTGTCCTTATTACCGAGTTCTTTTAGCACCTCCGCGTACTGCCTAAGCTTAGCATTTCGGAAGCCCACCTTGGTTTTGCGCTGTCGTTCTCACGTGGCCACCACACACTCACCTGTCAGAGGTGTTTCGCATGGCAAAGACAGAAGCACACACACAGTTACTTATTTAGATCCAGTCAGAGGAGCGCATCAACTCTAGTTAGCTATGCACTTAGCCAAATAAGCAGGTAAGAAATACACACCCAAAGGGAATTTGGGGCAGTCTTACGGGTGAAGGCTGTGCACACGCGGAGTACAACCGGGGTTGGTTTTTGTTTTAACCTGACTGATTACATGAGTAAGAACATGTGGACAAACACAAATCTGTTGTCAGTACATTTACTGCCTTGCAGAACGTAAATTACAACACAGATTGTTTTTTAGTTCTGCTTCTTCTGTGGAGCACCTTCAACAGGCAATTCTCATACCACGAAGCAGGGTGGCTAACGCTTGTATTTACTCAGAGCCCCGCAATGTTCGGTGTATTTTCTGAAGTGAACCGTGTGGCACCCCCATGACCTAAACTATCCTTAGCCCATTGCAAAGGATTCCAAAACGTGCTGGTTTTAAAATTCTTGTGATTTTTTTTTATATATTTTAAATTGGCGTAGGATTTTCTCCGCTTGCCATTGGCAGTGTTGTTCACATTTTTTTTCGCTAAGCCACTAGCTGGGCTGCTGTGTAAGCTCCACGAGTTTTGCCTTAAAGGCACTCACCCTCACATCTGCAAAATCCATCGCTGCTGTGTTCTTGCACGGGCGCGCCGATAGCCCTTCGTTTTGCCATAAGTCCTTTTGATAAATGTCACCAGATACAAGGGCAGCAGCGTGGTCTGGGCCCCCAGAAATCGCTGGGGTGGGCAGAGAAAAATCCTACCAGCAGCACAGAGCCTCGCAGAATGAATGCAGGGCTGTGAGGCAAACAGTCATTTCTTTATGACTCACTGACGGGCTCTGACCTTGAGGAAGTCACTTGACCTCTTTTTGCCTCTCTCAGCCCAATTGAAAAATAAAGAACAGGAACCACGATCTGATCCCGATGGTGCATTCAACCGAGTTTTCCCAAGTCGGTGGTTTGTATTCTTAGAAAATAAAGATGAACATAGGAACAATGCCTGCAGAAAAACAAGCTGACCAAATACCACTCATGTCTACGTCTCCTTTCCACTCATGTAACATCTTGTATCTAGATGAAACTTAAATGCCTTATGAACTGCAAGCAGGTAGGGATCATCCACCTGCTACTAACGCAACCACTACCCTCATTAAATGCAATCATCATTTTATTCCAGCATTACTGCCTAAAAGTTTACAGGATCAAAGGACTGTGTCTGCTCTGCAGAGAAACAAGTCCTGGTCCTTCCAAAGCAGCAAAATGCCAAGGGTAAGCAGAGTTTCAAGGTTTTTTTTATTTTTTATGAGGGAATGTTGCAGTGCGATAAGCAAACCTTTGTCAGTTTTCCTAAGCACGCAGAAATAGTAGAGCTAATCCTGGCAGGAAAAACAGAGCCGGAGACAGAACCGGGGATGAGGAGCGATGCTGGGAGATTGAGATTTTTCATCCTGCCTCTCTGTGCTGACCAACTGTATTGTCTTCACCAAATCTTTCATCCTTTGAACCTCAGTTTATCCATCTGTGTTTCTGACCTCTTGGGAGTGCTGGAAGGCTTTGTTAATTACACGAACGTCAATTAAACGCAACATGTTTATACCCCCATTCAAACGCGCATGGTTTTGTACAGGAGCCTCGGCAGGAGGGCACACGTACCTGCAGAGCCTTACAAAACGTAGCTGTCCGAGGTAGGTCTCAGCCTGGGCAGCACAGGTTGGCCGCCTGCCCTGGCAGAAGGTGGCCGTTCAAAACTATGCAAAGGTCACAGCCACAGCCCCACCAAACGCAGCACTCGAGCTTGCTAGCACCCTCGGGCTCTGGACGGGGTTGTCGGTACTGCTCCCAACAGTCACCAGTTGTACAGACTTCGGTGAGTAGTCCCACTGAGGCAAGGAGCCTTAATCCAAGTGAAAATATGACTAAATAGCAGAAAAGCTGCTAAAACTCGTCTCCGCTGACCACCCACTAGGACTCCTCAAAAGGAGTTTCTAAAATCCCATCCCAGCATATAGCAGTTAACAAGTACACACTCTACCAGGGCACATGGTGCTGTGGGTGTTAAAGCAGGCTTGGATTGTTGCTTGATGTGAAGTTGTTGGTTTTTTTTATGTGCTGCATCAACAAAAAACACGCTCTGTAAGGATGCCATGCAATGGGAAAGAGAGACAGCAGCAGATGACGGCAGGATGTGGCCTTCGTTTTTACTAGCTGGGGTGGGAGCTTCCTGACACTCTTGTTTTAGATGCATCTGCCCAGCCACAGTGCATGGGAATATGCTTTACAGGCCTGATGCTCCACGTAGGTGCAGAGAGTGAATGCAGGTGACCGAAGCATTTTAGCAATAGGCCCAACCCTCACTCGCATTGCCATTGCAATGAATTAGTCTGTGAAATACTCTGTATTTGCCTGTTCCCTTTTATTTTGGGGAACAAAGTTCATCATTTGGAGAAGAAGGTGCGTCGCTGGAGGTGAAGCAGGAGGTATGAAAAATCAGAAAGCTTTTTCAAGAACACAGAGTAGTGGTTAATTTGTTTACCTAAAGAGTACTGATTGTTCTCCACCTTGAGATTTGCACTGATACGCTTTCTGAGAGGTCTGTAGTAGCACCTCCTGCTAGCTTTACTCCATCCCCTTCTGATCTGCTGTCCTGGAGTTCCCTCCAGGAAGAGTCCCACAGAGAAACACAGCCTCTTACACCTCCCCAGGTTCCCATCAGTGCTGTGCTGGAGATGGTTCAGGTGCTTCCATAATGCCTTGTGTGACAATCACAGCTGGTTCCCGATCTATTGCTAAATACACCCATGAGCTCCGTGGTTACCTTTTTTTTTTTTCCTGTGAGCTCTGCCACCTTTCCATGGTTCAGCAGGTGGAGCATCCTTCTCTTCCTCCCGTTCACTTGGGTTCAGACCCAGAAATTACTAACCTGACTCCAGACCTGCTTCTCCAGCCCTTCTCCTAGAGCTGCCTATCAATTCAGCAGCGCATCCCTAGTTTCCCCCTCAGTGTCCTGTGGGCAGTGGGATTGATGCTGCAAGTATGGAAGGCCATCAGAAGATTTCACATTAGGATTTTAGGAGGAGATCTTTTGCACACCCACTAAAGGAGATTGCTGTAAGGAAAGAAACAGCAAAACAAAGGGGTATAAATAAAAGGGGAGGTCTAAATGTTGCCAGATCCTAGTTTCTTCTTGACATTGTGCCATCTTACAGAAAATAGCGTATGACAGAGTATGAAACTGAGGAAACAATTAAGATAGGGAGGAACTACATAATGAGGTTTTGAGGAAATTTATTGGCTTTTTTTTTTTTTGTCTTCTCTTACTTCATGGGTAAGAAACTGATGTAGAAGGAAGACAACTGTTTATTAGTCTTGATTTCAGCTTACTCAGGTAACCATGCCAGTGACTAATCCTGAGGGTTAAAAATGTTTTGAAAAAGAGTCACTGTGAACCATCATTAACCAGGAAGCTGTTACTCGCGGCTGCTCAGGAATCTGTCTCCTTTTGTTCATTTCTGCACTGCATCTTGGATGGGAAACAGTAAACATAAGACATTGATAGATGGATACAGGTAAATCTTGTGGTGGCTCAGAGTGTTAGTGTTCCTCTTTCTTTAACCAAGACTGTAGGGTTGGTGTGGTTTCTGGAAGCCTGGCTGGAATTGCTGGTGGTACCTTCAGTTGGGGCACGCTCGAGTCGTGTGAGGCTGGGAGGTAGCAGGAAGGCACTGTGGCTGGTCCTGTTCTTGTACACTTGCCTCAGTGGCCACTTGGCAGCCGTGGAAGCTGGGGTCACATCTCGCTACAGCCATTCTGAGCCTAGGACCATGCTGGAAACCATACTAGGACAACTCATGGAGCGAATTCGGCACAGTCACGTTTACTCTCTGCAGTAACCCATGGCAGGAGGGACAGCTGGGAGCGATGATTTTATCCGTCATAGTTTGACGCGCCAGAGCTCATCTGTTACTGTCCATAGGCAATAGCTAATGTCATGATCTTTACTTCAAAATCCACTCTGTTCTCCCCACTCTCCAAAATTCTTGACACACCATCACCCTGAGGCTCATAGGGCTGCACAGCACCATCTGCTTCTCCTTGGCTTTGTCCTATGTACCCAGTTCCCCCATCGTGTTTCTCAGCTCAGGAGCCGGGGCTGCTTACGCACTCAGTGCCTTTTCTGCTCGAGTTCCTCTGCTCGCTCCCCCAGTTGCGCTGCAGCTGTGGCAGACTTTTTGACCTCCCAGGCAAAGTCATGGCCCTTTCCACGCCGCGTCTCTTCTGCCAGCATTGCCCTCTCATCCCCCGTGTTCTCAGGCTCTGCCCCACAGCATCGCAGTGCACCTGATTCATTGGAGCTGATTTTATTACCTATTGTATATCAGTTGTTTAGGCTGGACCTTTTCTCCTCCCTGGCTCTCCTTAAGACCCATCTCTGCTGTGACACCTTCTCCAGTACATCCATTTTTGACAGGTAAAAACCTCTGCCTTACTACAGCAAATACTTTCCTAGCCACTGCTCAGCATTCCCGTTCCTGCTTTAGTGGGAGCACTGTCTGTTGCATCTCCTTGCTGCCAGTTTAGGGGACTGTCATGTAGATCGTTCTGCATCAACGGCAGCAGCACCTCCTTTCATATCGGAGTGGCAGGCAGCAAAACTCCGCTAATCTAGCCGTCGATCTGGTTTCCTAGGAGCTGCTGGAAAGGAGCAGCTGGGTCAGCCAGCAAGCAGCCACCAAACTTGTTTTCCTCAAATTTTGATTCCAAATCTCCTCTGATGCCCTGATTACAGCTGTCAGTCTTCATGTTTCTGGTGTTAGTCTGGCCTGGGGACATCAGGGACTAAATGGCTCATTTCATACTTGAGGAAACTCAAGTGAGGTATCTACCTTGCTGCAAGTCTCCTTGCCCTGTAAAGTAGGAGCGTTGAGGGCCCTCGTGGTAGAGCCTCATCATGCAGCGGTGGAGATTCGCTACCCATCTGACCTGTCTGTGAGGCTCAGCCTAACATGCACAGACTGATCTCAGGTCGGCCCAGCCCTAGGTCTTTTCCAACTCGAAAGGCTTCAGTCTCGACTCCAGGCAGCAGAATTGTTTACTGCTACCTGAAGCAGATGGAGGGGAGAATAGAAGACATGCATTAGTGTATCTTTGTCCTGCACACTCCCCAGTATGGTGTGTGGGAGAACAAACTTACTCCCGAAAGCAAATTAAAAGCAGAGGAGGTGTCTGGGACTTGAAAATTTATGTTAGACCCTTAGCACTTCCTTTGGCTATTCCTGGGCTGGTGTGACTAACCAACTTCTACCTCCAGCGTGCAGTGCCATCCCTACAGTCACCATCTAACCCCGTGTGAACAGCATCTTTATGATATAAAGAACAATCTTTCAATCAACTGCAGGGAAGAAGCTGTGAGAATTCATATTCTTTTGCCCTGCTCCTGCTCCCAGAGAGGGGGAGGGTCAAAGACCTACATTTCTTCCACTCTTTGAGAGAACAGGTGGGCTCCATGCAACAGCCATAGCCTCTCCCAAACAGGAGCTACCTGTGGAGGCCACCAGTTAACCTTGCAAAAGCAGAAGCACGAGGGAAGGAGTCTGTTATTCCTGGATGATCGTTGTAAGTCTGGACTAGCTATTGCTCTGCAATAGCACCTATTTTTTTTTTCCCCACTTATATTTCTAAAAAAAATAAAAATCAGAGCTTCTGCCCTGTGCCACTAGCAATGATTCTCTCATCAGACAGCACAGTGCAAAATAAAGCCTCAGCGCTTTCTTCAGTCACCATATGTTTTAATACTAGCATAATTCAAATCCTAGATTACTAGCCTCTTAAATGATTTGCAGTGATTAATTGCTCAAGACGCAGTAGTGCTTTCATGTTGCAAAGAAACCAGAGCAGCACAAGATCCTCACCTATTCTGCAAGTACAAAGTAAATATGCTCACTTTCCTTTGTATGTTCTCTAACAACCGTGATGGAGCTCAAACTGAGGCAGCTCAGGAGCTTTGCTCATGGGATGGAGGGTAAATTAAATTAGTAGATGAATACAAAATAATTTTTAAAACCCAGGGCTGATTAACTTGGAGCACAGTGCCAGAAGGTATCATGGAGTTAAAGACCCTAATAAGGTTAGAAAAGAAGGCTTAGACACATAACTAATCAGCACATTCACTGCTATATTAGATAGGATAAAAACTGTAAAGCAAATATTACATTTTCATGCTTGAGAACCACTGCTAACTGGTTTGGATTTATGAATAAACTTCTCAGAGATTTTAATTTCCCTGTCCACGGCCATGTCACATAAATGACTCAGTCATCCTGTGACCAACTAGCATATTCAGATTCTTTTCCTCTTTGGCTATTTCCAGCTCATGAGCTCATAAATTCTAGCAGAAATTCTTGCTTTAAATCCCAAAGAGCGTGATTGTAAGTTTTGCGTTACTGACTTCCATCCCAAATAAATTTAACGCTGTCCACCAGGTGATGTAGCTCTTTTTATACGACATTGCCATCCTTATCCTTTTTGAGGATGCCTTCCAACTTCACAGTGCAAGTAGGCGCTCTTTCTTTTACATCAGGGCAATTAATAGAAGCATTAGACAAGTTCAATTCTGAAATTAATTCTTGCAGTATTCTTCTAGTGGTCTCTAACTGATATGCATGTCAGCAGAACCCACTACAAATTCTTTAGCCATCACATAATTCTTAGTATATCTTCATATCCTCTAGCTTAATTGAAAAGGCACAGTCGAGACAAGGAACTGTATCATTAGCCTGATCCATTACAATGATTCTCATGCTCCTGGTGTCTGAAAACAAGCTCGTTACCTGGGGTAGAGGTTCCCCTCCGTATACTTAAAATCAGACACAAAGTCCTACCTCATTCTTCCACCCAGCAGTGCATTGCACTGACCTGGTTTATGGAAGGGTTGGGAACGATCTGAGAACTTTACCTGAAGCACTTTGCCACAACTTGTATTAAAGAGCAGGCATCTTATTAGAGGACCAGCTTATGCTCCTGCACATTTCAAACCCTGGCCTTCTCAAGCAAATAATACACTGAATCATTACTCAGGTCTTCAGTTTATTCGTTTTCAGCCTGATTTCCAAAGGAAATGAGTCATAAGCAAGTATGTTTTCCTGTAGTCAGACTGTCAGTCCACTCTCGGTAACTTTCAAACCTGTTGACTAGCTGGATTTGATGGAGAGGCAGATGTCTCAAAGGTACCAAGTTCACACAGTGTAACCAGAGGGCAGGGAAGAGGCAAGGACACCAGAAGCCCAACCACACAAAAGGGCAAAGCTTAAGCCCAGCTTGCATTGGCAATCAGAGCTCAGCCAGGTGACAAAGCCTGACATAGCCAGGATCATTCGGCTCTGTAGCTGACAAATCACTCTTCCTTATTTTCCTTAAAAATGCACTAAAGTTTTGAGAGCTTTGATTAATACCTCTCACTCCTCAGTTAGTTAGAAAACAGTGACTTTGGCATCCTCTGCCTCTGCCCGTTCTCGTTCTCTCCATCCCTCCCTCAGAGGCCATAAAGGCTGCTTTCTGTTTCAAAACATCATTAAAATGGAAGGGCTTTGGGCTACGCGGGACCTGGATAAAACACCTGATGGGGTTATTATAGTAATGAAGGAAATGTTCCTCCCTGTTCAACCTCTCCTTCTTGCCAGTAAGAGTCTTCAGCTAGGGAGAGCTCAGGAAAAGAAAAATACAAAAACCATTTCAGTCCCTATCAATTATACATGGTGTGAGGATGCGAGGTGGTGGCCTCAGCCGGCTCCCCGCCCCATAGCGGACTCCGCAGCTGTCAGCTCTTCCACGTGTCCCGGGAGGCGAGCTGTGGCTCAGCACCGCAGGGCACAGCACACAGATGTTAGGCAGCCACGTCAGCTGGCCCTGCCGTGGCACAGGATGAAGCACTAGCTTTCATCCCGAACTGAGCACACTGCAGTAAGCCAGGCTGGAGGCAATCGTGGCATGCACGACTGTCAGTGACTTCGTCTGAGAGCCTCCAAGCTGCTCCAGCTGCATTTCATGCTCCCGCTGTCAGTTGTTTATTCGGTGAGCCTCCCCGAGCAGAGGCTTCACCCCTCAGCAGAGAAGCAGCTTGAGATCCAGCACTTCCTTCAAAGCTTCTCCCTACTCACAGAAATACCTTCCTGGTCACGGCCAGGGTTACAGAAGACACCTTTCCACTAAGACCTGAATTTCACTGCGTAGCATCCCATATTGCTGATCTCTGAGACACTTGCGTGTACTTTTCCCCCATGCAAACGACCCAAGAGACCAGATTCCTCCTCTGGTGGGTGTTGATAGCAACAGAAGGCCAGAGGAGGAAAGATCCGACGTGGAGAGGGCACGGCAGCGTGAGGGTAAAGCAATGCAAGGTGAAAGGCACGACAAAAGCAAACAGCAAGGAAGGGGCGGTGGAATAAATAGCAACTGGAACAGCAGATCTGAAGGTCAGACATCTAAAGGCACATTGACTGGACCAGACTGGGCCAGTTGAGTACTGATTCTAAGAGATAAAGGCAGGTCAAAGACCACTAGATAAATACAAAGTCAGAGCAGAGGAAACCTCCAGGGGATTTAACCTGGCAGATCAACAATAACAGCCTTGGCAAAAACAAATGGAACAGATTCCCAGCTCTCCTAATGCGGCTGCAGCAGGAGCAAGCATTTATGGAGATTGCAGAATCAAAACGATCTAGGCATTAAAAGCTGACTGAAGCTCTTGTTCCACCAATGGTTTGCTAGGACTTTGCTCTTACGTCTTCTGGCTGGGAAAATCAAAGGCATGGAGATCAGAAGGTGAGATATGGAGATCTCTGTATTTCAGTTGAGTAAAGATTTGCTGATCCACAGCTGAGGATGGATTCTAGCTTCAGAAAACACTTCTTGTTTGCTTGACATCTAGGCTTTAACTACTTTAATTTTACCATTGCTAAGAATTTTCAGCAAGACTCTGGTATTAATTTGAAGAACTACAGGAACTAGTAGGTCAAAATACTCTTTCAAAACAGAAGCTATGATGATCAGATGAAAAATTGTCTGCAGTTCTTTGCTTCCCAAAGGTTTGTCCCTTTGAAGGGAAACTTCAGTATTATATCACTGGATTTGTGACCAAAAAAAGCATAAATCACCGCTAATTTGCCTTAAAGTAGCTTAAGAATCATTTAGAAATAATGAACACTTCTAAAGAACTGCACTCTAGAAAATTAGAAAAGAGTGAGATATGAGAACATAAACACAGCAAAGGCAGAAATCATTCATGCCTGCTGTTACTTAAGTGCTTATGTATTCAAATGCCTAGCCTGGGGGATGTCACAGCAACATCCTTCAACAGGACCTTCTGACGGGAATTTGCAGTAAATGGTGGCTGTCAGGGAGAACCAAGGACCGTTCATGCCCCGGGTGTTACAGCACAATCAGTAACGGGACTGCAGAGCTGGACAGGAATTCAGGAGTCTTCTATCCATACCACTGCATGGTACAAGGGTATAGATAATGTATATCCCAGCTAACATTTATTCAGGCTGTTCTTACACACTTCCAAAGCTAGGATCCTCCACAGCTTCCCCAAAGAGTCTACATCAATGCTTCTGCCTTGTCACTATTAGAAAGTTCTTCCCAGTAAGATTCTTCCCTGATGAAATTTAAGCCCTCTTCTGGTTTCCTGAGTACAAGAACAGATTGCATTCTGGTTATGCCCTACTTTGCATGACAGTTTTTTTCTTTTTTACATGTGAACATTGTAAGCCTGCCTTCCATCACCGTCTTCTTTAGGGCTTACAGTCTGTGTTCTCCATTCTGCTCGTTATTGTCAGGGTCCTCCTGGCATCCATCCACATTTTCTTTCAAGACTGGTATCCAAAAATCAGACATAGTACTCACACTTCCTGCAAATTTCTCATCATACGTGCTAGTTTGCATTTTTCTTCATTAACAATATAGCCTTGCTAACTTTATCTGGTGATCTACGTTGTAACACAGATCATCTTCTGCAGAATTATTTCAGCCAAACATTCCTGCTGTCTATCAGTGGTATTTGTTCCTTTGTTTGTTTCCTGCCTAATTTTAGTACCTTTCACTTGCCCCTGCCAGATTACATCCTGTTTTTGTCAGGACACTGCTCCAGTCCGTGAGGACCCCTTGGAATTCCAGCCCTGCCTTCCAGCATATCCCAGCCACTCCTCGCATCTTGGTGTTATCTGCCAATTGACAGGCAGCCTGCAGTCACAGTCATTGAGGTCTTTATTGAGGACACCAAATACCATGGGACCTAGGACAGATCAGTGCAGAACCCTACTTAGTATTGCCTTCTGCTTTGATAACAGAGTTAAGTCTATTCATTTAGACTGTTCTCCCTCAATTTGCTTAAGAAAATGTCACTAGAATTTGTCATTTGACTAGTGTAAAAGCCAAGATATGTAACGTCTACTGTTTCACCTTTATCTTCAAGATTGATTGCCCCATCAGTCTGAAATTAAACTGATTTGTTCTGACAGCTCACATTATCTGTTAGGTATCTCCTTGTTGTCAGCCCTGTGCTCTCCAAGCCTCTAAAGGGGTGGCAACAGGAAGGGTCCCAGGGTGGGCTGTCAGCCACAAGAGGCCTCACAGAGGCTTAGCAGCTCCCCTAAAAGCTGCTAGATGCCTCTTAACGCGCATGGTAGTGGAAGCATCAGCATAGTCACTACCAGTGTCTCTGTCCTAGAAGACAGAATTTGTGCTGTGAAGTCGGGGTCCTTCTCCTGGAAAAGGTGTGAAGGACAGGGGCAGCAGAGAACTGAAGGAGACCATGCTGTGTATTGAAAGGAAAGCATGGCCAAGGCGGCAGAAAGGGGAGGAAAGGTTGGCACCTGTCTACGGATTGGGAGTCAGGCTGAGAAGAAGGGGAAGGCTGCTTGGAAGAGGTGATGCTTTGGGCTCTCCAAACATTTGTGGATCCACACCTCATTTAGCATTAATCCCTCCCTACAGAGAGAGGCAGCCTGTCATACAGTTTAGCTTTTAATTTTCCACATATTTCCCTGCAAGCAGAAACATACAGGCATATTTAGGTCTTTTTCGTACCTGGAGAGGAATAAATGAGGGCCACTGACTGTAAAGTTGTGCTGTCATTCTGATATTCCCTTTTCATCCCATTAAGGTTGTCCAGGAACTGGGAGTCAGCTGATCAGATTATTGCCAGACATTATCAAGCTGTCTATAATTAGCTTCTTATTGGTGAGAAGCCAGAAAATCCTCTTTGTTTGCAAGCTTGGACCATAGAGAAAAAAGAAATATTTCATGGAAGAGATTGTTTGGAAACTGCAGATCCTAATTAGTGTCTCAGCCCTGTAGTGAAACTGTACGCGGCATTTCTCTGAAAAAAAGATGCTTCCAAACATCCCCTTTGGAGGAACACTGGGTTGCATTCTTGAAAGGCACAGCCCACAGGGGGCTCGGTGCAGATATGGATGGTTTACAACCTGTTCTGTTCCTTGGTTTAGGCTTCCTGCATTCCCTCACATTATACAGCTCCTTTCAGTGCCAATTAGGGAAATTTAACACAGGCTAAAAACTGCTGTGCCATCCACCTTACCTGTGCAGTCTGCACCCTCTAGATCAGTAACTTCAACATCAGAGAAATTTGGATTGAAGTATTCCAATAGACTACATCTTTTTATGCTGTACATTAAAATTAAAGTAGCTTAATTCCAAGGTGACTTTTAATCTCAGGTAAACCTTTACATCTTCAGCATCATCTTATGATGGACATGTTACCTGATATTAGAAGTTAATTATAATTTAAATTACTAACACATGGCTGAAATTTTCAATGTCATTTAGTAATGGTATCCCCTTTAATTCCTCCAGTGGACACCATATACTCCACATGCTTTTATAAACACTGGTTACAGAGACTCCAGCACGCAGATTAATGGTACATCCGTCAGGGGCATGATTAGAAGACTGCTGTCTATTCCAAAGCAAGCCTTTTTTTTTAAAAAAAAAATCCCTGATTTTTTAGTTATGTCTCAACAATTTTTCTTCCGAAACACTTAAACCAAGATTTATCACTATCATGTTTTTTCTTCTGAGAAAGAGCATCACTATGAAGGATGCCAAGCCTTCTGAAATAAAAGAAGTATTGTGAAACTCTTGTAGTCTGCCCTATTATTTTGAGTCCTAAAGAAGTAAGAGGACGAAGCCTGCTCAATGATACATCAAGGTCTTAATCATATGTCTGAATAAAACCCTGAAGTAGTTATATCAAAGCATCAATCATGTGTTTTCCAAAATAGAACTAGAACAAGAATATGTTCCATCTTCCTGTGATTTAAACAGATTTTAAGTGAGCTGTTGGCTGCTATACTTAGGGTGAGATCATATCGGAAAGCAAAGTATTTTGCAGAGTTTAATCATGGCTATTTCTGGGAATGACACTGTCAGTTTGTGAAATACACGTTGAGTTTATAGTGGTTGGAGTACCTAGCACTTGTTAAGGAGTAATAATCCACACATAAGCTGTTAAACACCAATGTTAGAATCAAAAATAAATACAACAAAGAAGGAATAAATACATCAGGTTTGAGCACCAATGGGTTTAGCTCCTTCTCCCTGCTTTGAAACCAAACAAATCAATACAAGTTGTTTTTTTTTTTGTTTGTTTTGGTTTTTTTTGAATCAGTGATTGTTGTAGAAGAATCATTTGCCCTGCTCACTTAATGGTAAACTCCTCAAAGTAGGTCAAATGCACTCACACATTTTTTTGAAAGACAAATCTAGTATTCCCTAAATTTTCATATTAAGGAGTGGAAAACGAAGATCATTTGGATTCAGGCTCTTGCGTGGGTATATGAGTGGTTCAACCGCAAGACTTACTATTAGCTCTTGCACAGGACACCTGCTCCAGTCTCCAGGGGATATTGGCAAAGGCCAGCTTTAGGCATTGCAGATAAGTATCCCTCAGTTTTGTGTAATCAACAGAGAAAGAATTCTGAACAGGAGTGCAAGGGTGGGTAAGTCATCTGCTAGAGGAGCTGCTGTCACACACGCCTAGCGAGACTAGTCTCCTGTGCTTGAATTTCACCATTAAAGATGCTGTTGCTGGTCCTCAGGCTAGCTACCCTGAACCTCTGTATCCTCAGCACCTTGTCCGAAATTCTTAACTCCACTCCTGCCCTCAGACTTTGCCTCCTGATAGACCTCAGCCCCCTACTCATACACCCCTCTCACCACCGCAGCCGTTCTGCGTCTTCATCCCCACACAGCTCTCAGCCCCAATCTCCTCGCCTTGCCAGCATCAGTCTCCTTGTCTTTCTGTCATAGGTAAAACAGCTCCTCTCACATTGATTTCCACTTTCCCGCTCCTCTTTCTTGAGAGGAAAGAGCAGGAAATTTCTCCTGTTGGCTCAAATTCCCACTTTTCCTAGAGTGGGTTGTGCCCAAGGTAGACAGAATATTCAGTGGATTTGGGTAGCAAATTCTAAGGCACCTCTTCTGAGTACTATACGCAGCACTATATTGGTTTTAATTCCAGAAAGTTATCAGTTGGCCAGCTCTCGATTAGCCCAGGGATAACAGAAGGCACCTGCTTGACACAAATGATATCTGCCAGATTTCAGTTTGCAAAGCCAAACGTTGAGAGGACATGAGACAAATCCAAAGAGACAGTCACCAGAGATCTTTAACAAGGGAAAAATAAGATACATTTCCCTAGCCTGCTTTTCAAAAATACCTGAACAGTTTTGGCTGACATTTTCTAAAAGCAGACATCAAAAGCAGACGTCGCATATGGAATATTTTAGTCCAAAAACTTAGAAGACTGAAGTTATAAGCAGTTGATTCTCCCCTAAAACAGAAGGGACAAGGCAATCATAAGAACAGGCAGTGCTACCAGCTTACCTGGGGGACAACTAACTGCAAACGAGACTGGACTTTGTGAAATACAAACTTGCAACCCAAGACATTCCTGAAGGGCCAGGGCATGCTCATCCCCCAGAAAAGCTGTGAATGGAATTCCTGTTACAACTAACACCATGTGCTGAACCAGACCAACGTGCCGCTGGGAAGGAACGCGCTAACACTGCCTGCATGGTAATTTGGCTTGGCTTTCTGTAGCATGGATAGGTCTTGAGCCTTGCCTACAGTAGGACTTTGGCCACTGGTATAAAACCGTGCCTGGAGGAATGTTCCGGCATGCAGATTTACCTTTTGGCAAAAGTTTCCAGGTAGGCAAGGCTTCTCATATTGTTTGAAATTCCACATTAAAATCTGTACACCCTACTTCCAGACTTAGATCTTGGTCCAGCCAAAATTAGAAGCCAAAAGTTTGGGCCAAACTGAGCTATTTTCATAACCTGGAGAGGTTCGCACACAGGAGAGGTTTCCCTGGCAAGATGCTAACCAACAGCATTTTCAGTTGAATTTCATTTTGAAGGTTCACACAACAGCTATACAAGTGATGAAAGCTGAGAAACGTGAGGTTTTTAGTTAGCAGCTCCAGGCACTTCTTCATGCAGGCTATTTAAGAGTTACCTCCCTAAAAGATATACTGGAATTCAGAATTAATTCAGGGTAAAACAAACTAGTATCCAAACCTCTGAACTGTCAAGAATTCCATTAAAAACTTCCCACCACTGCTATCCACAGCTAAGGGTTAAAGGAATAGATGTATTTTGGCTCTACAGATGTTTTAATCTTTGTTTTGTCTAACCTGGTGCTAAACAGGGTCACGCAAGTTAGCTCTTATGGTACCATTTTCTGCTGATAACAGATCTGTGCTGCATCTCTCAAATAGTTGCAACTCAGAGCTGGCTGGCATAGATTCAGTCCAGGAATTAAAATTTAGAAACCTGGATTTAGTACTCTGAGGAAGAAGAAAAGCAGCCAGACTACCTATTTCCTTGCTTAAACATCAGCAGTCAGCTGGGAAGTGAGATGGACAGGGATCCTCCACTGGAGCTAAAAGGAATAGCCTTTTCTTCTCCCCATAGCACATTTCACGCAGTTTCAAAACTGCTTGTTTTTACAGCAAATGGGGGCTCCTCATCACTATGCAACATAGTTTTAAAAATTAGGAATTAATTATTGCTCAAGCTGACACAGTAAATCATTCACCAAACTGAGAACAATAACCAAGTACGATGGACTAACCACATGCTGAGAGGCAACAGGACACCCTGAGTTCTGAGCTGGAGAGATGTAGCTGCTGGATGGATGCTGCGTTACAAGGATAAAACCTGCAGGGACTGGGTGACTGGAGGTCTGCATCTGCTTGTGAAGGGCACCCTCCTCACCCTCCTAATTGCCAAAGAGCCATTAGAGATGGTGCTGTGTGGGATCAAGGCCATTCTCTTTGAAGAAAGCAGAAGCTGGATTAGCCTCTCTTGGTTTGGTCTTTGAGTTAGCTCTGCTCCTCAGAAGGATTCACTGGGGGCCTATTATGAACTGATAAGGAGGGTGATGAAGTGTTTGATGTGCTAAACAAACACTACCAGCCAGAGATACGTGTCTGTTTAGGAAAGTGACACATTTTCAAAACAATTCTTCTGACTGAACTGGCTAGGAAGTACAAGGGTGCCATGTATCTTCCATTTTTGAGAGCTGAATTACTAACTGCCTCTACATTCACAGTGAATCACAGTCCATTAAGGTCATTTCAGTGCACGAAGAACTGAAAGCACACACCTCTAAATATTTATAGGTGAGGTTCTCCCTCCAGGTTCATTTGCAGCAGCCACTTCCAACACTGGCTCTCCAAATGGCCAGCTCTTCCAGCGTAACTGTTTCCTGCACATCCATTTGCTCGTTTTGTTCAGATAAACGCATCTCTCCTGCTAGCTGTGTGGTACTGACTTCTCTCTGCCACGTGCAGAGTTACAGCAGTGCCTTGCAGAGCCTTTACTGTGAAAATGAGTCACAGAAAGAACCCAGCTGGATATCTGGAAGCCCATTTGGGCTTATGAATTAGCAGGATTTGGGATATTTTATAACCAATCCATGAAGCAAGTCCAATATGGAATTATTGAGTTAATATGCACGGTCTGACGGCCTGTCATTTTCAGGGTAATTTCTGTGACTATAGCTGGAAATACCAAGTAGTAAACAAACAGAGACCAAAATCCCCCATCTAGTTGCTCTGCAAGGCAGTTCCCCAGAACGTGAAAGGCCGGAGCAGATTGGCAGCGTGCAGAAAGCTACTGCCACGGCTGTACCTGCTGCTGGTCAGCAGACAAACAAAGCAATCCAGTTTCCAGGGCTGTGAAGCCAGCAGTAAATTTACACAGCCATCTTTTTAATAGCTTTGAAAAATAAAGGAAAACAAAAGCACAGTCATTTCAAGCTCCATTAGAAATAGAGCGAGAAAAATCAATGTTTGACAAATAGGAGGGGACAAATTCTGGATGAGGAAAGGCTACGAAGCTTTTAGAAACACGTTTTTTAACTGGCAATCAAACAGTGAGCAGCCAGATGCCTTTGTAATACCTATGCACTTCAGTGTCAGAATCTGTTAAAATACTTAGGAAGTCCCTCATTAAAGTAAATGGGACAAAGATCTGATTTGTAAGTGCTGTGTCACTTAACCGAACTCGGCAGCAGCGGGGCTAGTTCTGCAGTCCTCGCCCAACACATCTGTACCGTGCATTCTTTACTGGCAGAAGGCTGTTTGCGGTTGGTTCCAGTTAGCTATTTAAGCTGTGAATGCATGCCTGGGTTAGGGATGCATTCTGTCCATGTTAACTGATCAAAGGCTCGGACTAATTTAGGTTGGAAGGAATCTCTGGAGGTCATCTAAGCTGCCCTCCTGCCCATGAAATGTAAAGCGAGCTACAGAGAGGGTGCAGAGCTCCCTTTAGGGGTGCAGGGGAAGGGGACTGAGAACTATCATATTCCTGACCCAGCATCATATCCTCCCAGCAACAGTTACCATGCAAAAAATGAAGTCTGGCTGTTCATTGGTGACATCTGAACTGTGACGGCTTGGGTTTCCAGGAGCAGCAAGTCTCCTCCTTGCCAGAGACACACTGAGTAACACCACCTGCCATGGGAAATTTCTCTCCATGCCCTGGCACTTGACACTGCCAGCCCCTGAACAGATCCTTGCATAGCATCCTGCCTTCCTTCCCCTTCCCTCCGCCCCAAATCATGTCATTCCCAAAGTTGCCTTGGATTGTAGCACCAGAAGAGCTTGTGAATAGAACAGCTTTCTTCATTTCCCTTAAGACTGGCTGCAGTGTGTCCTTTTCTCATCAGTGTTCCCCAAAATCTTTCTTAACAGCCAGTAAGCATAAAAAAAATTAGCCCAGAGTGCACACTACAGTGAGCCCCAGAGGCATGTCCAGCATGCAGTCCTCCCTAGCCCAGGGATTCCTGCCTCCCATTCAAGCTCACTGCCAGCAAGGGTGTTTCTGGTTCCTAGTGAAGGCAAGTGTGGCTGTAAAGCATGTCTCAGGGATCTCCCCCTTACTCCACACCTATCTGTGGGAAACTGACTTTGGGGATTTTTGTCAGCTCCTTGACATTTATGCAGCAATCGTCCTTGGGCACAGAGCCCTCAGCAGGCTGTTTCTTCACTGCTGTTTACCTTTTCCTTTGGGAAGTCAGCAGAACTGACCTGGTGCTGAACTTTTGCTGCAATACTTTGCAAAAAGCCTGCAGCCTAGCACATTTTTTTACCCCGTGTTTTAGCTCCAGGTGCCTCTGGTTTACTAACAGTGCATTCCAACAGAGCAGAGACCCTTGGTGCTTCCTACAGCAAAACACCACATAGGAGCTCCTGCATAAACGGCAATACATTATGTTTGTAAATCCAGCACCTTTGGATCATTAACCCCAATACAAAATTTGGGCTAATTTAATTCCCCCTGATAACTATTCTGTGACCACCTTTTTGTACTTTTCTGAGCTCTAGTCCTCAGCTGAGAGGTGATTTTACGACAGTCACTACCACAGGATCACGTGGAGCTCCAGCTCCAGAGGGATGTTTGTGTTCTTGCTCTCTCCCCCCAGCCCCCCAGAACAAACACAATCCCATCAGCTTAAATGCCAGAAATAGAAGCATGGGTATTTAAATTGTGAACAATCAGATTTGGCAAACAATCTATAGGACTGCACCCTTTCTGAATCATGAGTCTGAGTCACTTCCCTCACCTAGGCTGCTCTCCTCACCCGCGCAGATGCCGGAGCAGAAAGGCAGCAGTAACGTTCCCTGCTCTGTCTCTCTCCCCTGCAGCCTGCCTGCTCCAGGCCGAGCTGGTGAACTACGAGCGCGTCAAGGAGTACTGCCTCAAGGTGCTTCAGAAAGAAGGAGAGAACTTCAAGGCACTCTACCGGTCGGGCGTCGCGTTTTACCACCTGGGTGACTACAACAAGGCACTCTACTACTTGAAAGAGGCAAGATCCCGCCAGCCAACAGGTATGGGGAGCAGGAACCTGACTTGGCGTTGAGTGCTTGGGCATTTCTTTACACAAGACTTTGTCCCTGATTTGTTTTCATGGGTTTCCACAGGGATGAGTATGACTGCACCCTTAGCCCTGCTCCCTGTCAAGGACTCACCCCTAGGGCAGCAAGCTCGCAGTGACGTTGCCTTAAGACATTATCTGTTAACTAAGTATTGCAGAGGCTGCAGCACGAGCTGGGTGGTACCAGTACTGCTGGAATCCTGTCTGTGGGGAAGGGATCCTACCTCTTTCCCTTCCCGTCTTATTTTTCAAGAAGGAAGCAGGATGAGGAAGAGCGCATCCCAACCATTATATTTTCTGAATCTGAGATACTTTTTCCGCTTAACAAAACGAGTAGACTGTTTGTAGTCCCCAACAGCCATGCTTTCCACCACCTCAGTAAAGGAATAGTATATTTCTCCGATAAAAGGAGACAGACATGTACTCACAAAGCTCTCAACAGGATGCTTCAACTTGTGCCACGAAGGCAGTCACATGCCTTGTTCAAGTACTTGCCATCCATATGTCCAAAACAAAAATAATTCATTTCAGGCAGCAAAGAAATCCTGTTTGCAAACAACTTAGCCTGGTCAGAGCAACCACCTTTATGCTAACCCACCCAAACTCAGAGGGCAGGTAGAAGGCCACAAAGCAGAGACAGTGCTTTGATTTTTTGTAGAAAACTGCCTGATGAGATAAAACCACACAATTGTTCAACCAATTTCTGTTAAAGGAACTTTGCAATACATGCAGAAAAATTAAAGGACCATGAGAAAGCCAAACAGAAGTCACACGCAGGGGGAACCCCACAGAGCAGCTCTTCCACCTGCATCTGTGTGTGCAGGGAGAGAGAAAGCTGGGCACGAAACAGGAGCAAACACAGTGGGGTTGGCATGCCTCAAGCTAGAGGAGGTGAGGGAGGTGGCCAGAGTTCGTGGCGTCCTGTAGGCACTGGGCTCCTGCGGTGATGGCGTCCTGGAGGAGCACCGGGATCGCACTCCGCTCCCACCTCCCGTACAGGCACCCGGTCCCATCTGCTGTGCTCGGCCCCAGGCTCCGGGCAGTCTGACAGCACAGCTGCACACCCCGCACTCGCTGAGCAAATGTGCTTAAAAGCTCAGTTTAGCCTGTTTAGTTTACAGCGCGCCCTTCTGCTTTCAGCCTACGCCAGAACCAGGGAATGGGGAGACCTATGCAGAGAAAAATAGTCGGAGGAAAATGAGAAGCTATCTTAACCTTGGGGTTCTGATGAGGCTCAGATGCTAAAAAGTCCTTTTAGCTGAACCACTTTGCTTCTATTTTTAAAATGTATTTTTATGCTTTTTCCCCCCCTCTCCCTCAGTGATACTATTTATTTGGTATCTCTCATTCCTTCCTGAAATAAATACTAATGTATTCAACAGCAAAAGCTTCAAATACTGCTGCTTACTGCAAAGACATACCAGAAACTGTCCCCAAAGGCCCTTAACGTATACAAAAAACAATTCTGGCCTTCAGCTCTGCATCAGAGACTCCTCTCTGTTATTGTTAGACCATCCAAGGCCATTGTTGCACTGTTTTATTTATGATTATTGAGAACTTAGGGAAAGAATTGAATGCATACAGCAAGAAAGGATGCGGCTGTTAAAACGCAGCAGTAGGAATCAGGTGACACTAGCAAGAATTACTATGTGACCAGGAATAAGTCAGTGTCTCCATCTGCAAAATGCAATTGTTTTCTGTTATCTGAGGTTTTGCTAGGCTCACTGGTAAAGCAGTAGGTTACTATCACAGTCATGTTCTGCCTTTCTTTCCCCTCCTCTAATAAGGAATGTTTTTGGCTCAAATCACTGGCAGTCTCTTTGCTGGGGGGAATTTTAAGTGGTAAAGAGGAATTAGTTAGCAAAGGGGCTTACAGCTCTGTCATCACAGGAAATTCCTTATGGCTATTTACTGACTGTCAGCAGCAAGGGCAGGGTCTGGCCCCATTTCTTATGCTACCTCCAAACAAAAACAACAGAAAATCACAAAAGCAGGTGGAAAGAATACAAGGTAACTGTATAGCACTCCTTACTGAGCAGCATCTTGGACAGGGAGAGAAAAGTCACTGTTAAGCTTCCCATGCTGCATGGAAGGAGCTGGCCTCCCAGACTCCTAGTCCCCAGGAATAAGACCCAGACCATGGTGCCTGCCCAGCAGATAAACAACCAGGCTCTGAAGCCACTGGGAGAAGCAGGAACAGCCTTCAATACAGCAGGAGGGCACAGGAACACTCAAAAGAGCTAGGAGACACATTCCCTTTGCAGCACTGCCAGCATCACTTACTGAGCTGTCCTTACCTGCCATTCCCACATCAGCACTTCCTCACTGAGAGACCAGAGCCTTCTGCTCATTAACATTTAGCTTTGAAATACTTCTGCAGACAGAGCTGTGGTGGCACAGCGTCATTTTATGGAAAAGACTTGGAAAAAATAGGGCTCCTTCCACAAGCGAAGTGCTGCTCACCACTCCTCTCTGGTAAAGCAGCAGCCCTCAAAGAGGAAATAACACATGCCCAAACCTGCCGGGAGATTTTTTGCTAACTTGCAATCAGAGTTTCTCCCGCCCCCTGTCAGCTGCACCTTGTTTTGCCCCTGGCTGCCCGTGCATGTGGCAATCTCCGAGGTGAGTGAAGCCGTGCCATCAGCAGCGAGCTGCCTCACCCTCAGGCCAAAGGCAGCTGGCAGCCTCCTGCTTGCTGCCCCACTCCACACCAAGACCCACCTCCTCCTTCTCTGTCCCTGTGCACAGAGTCCCTGCAGGCCTGGGCAGGTGCAATTTCCTACCATGCCTCCTCAGTTACTGCTTGTCACCTGCACGGGGCAGGCCTCCGACATGCGAAACACGGCTGCAAGGACATTCACCTGTGCTGCAGCCCATCAGGTGCTTGGAGGGTACGGAGCAGGGAGGTCAAAAATTCAGGGCCAACCCCTCAGCTGAGTTGCTCCACTCCTGGAGGCTGCACAGGTGAAACCATTTCTGTTAAGAAAGGCTCCTTCAAAATTCATTAAGCTGGTGTGAAGTGCTAGTGCCTCACCAGCTCAGGATGCTGGTGCTCCTTGTCTAACACAAGTGAGAGCAGAACTCCTCGATTCACTGAAAATCCCCCAAATGGGGCAAGTATCTTAATCACTGACTGCCACCCTCTGAAGGGAGTAGGAGGATGCCACTGAACCTGCAGAAGACTTAGCAGGGAGACCTACCTCACCAGGGACAGTTTGGGAAGTGACAGCAACATTGCTACAACATGTTTGTGCAGAGCTCTGTGTGAAGGGAAGCTGAACCATCTTCCATTGCCTCCGCTCCAGCTGATGGCACAACAGAGGCATCCCCTTCTCATTTTTACAGGAAACTCTGCACCCACAACTCCTCTGGTGGGGGCAATAGCTGTGCTTGCTAGCAGTGGGCATGTGACCAGTAACGCACTCATCTTTTTGGAAGCTCAAGCACTTACTTAATAGCTGGTGTGGGGAAATTTGGATGAGGAGGAGGTGAAATTGCTCCCTGACTGTGGGCAGAACGGATTGCTGTGTGCATCAGATTGATTTTTGAAGCTCTAATAACTTATAATGGACAAAGCTGGCCCTGGTTGGCCTTCTGAGTAAGGCTGTGAGCAAAGAACCATTTTAAAATTAATACAAAAGTGAAAGCAGTTATTTTTTATGCTTGCTTGCTTCTGATACCACATGGCGTTTTCCACCATGTGGATGCCGTGCTGGTGGGAAGTTGCCCTTGTGAAAGTAAATCAACACGATCGAGAAAGGGGTGGCCATGGCTGCGGAAGCATGGGGTCTGTCTGGAGACACACGCTCATCCTGCACATCAGCCTGTGCCGCAGGGTGAACGGGCTCCCTCCCTGCAAGGGCCCAGAGGTAAAGCAAAATTCACGTGTTGTGTGTGCACTGTGCTAGTGCACTGGAATACTGGAAGGAAAAAGAGGGCTGAGCTTACAGCCTGCACAGTATTGGGGTCTCACAGCTCTGTACAGAGATGAAACGTGGTTCTCTGCCCCCAGGAACTTCGCTAGGATGGATAAGGCAGTGTGCAGCATACAGTGTATGACAAAAATGCAGATACAGCGTCATGGTGGAAAGACTCCCAAACATGAAATTTAAGGAGAGCAAGGTTACTAAAAGAACAGTGCTCTTCCCACATCAGCTCATCATGGAAAATTGTGAGAAGAGTGAAATAGGCTGTAAAATGAATAGGAGGGTGAAGAAGCAGGACATAACTGTAAACAAGGTGCCTTTGGAGTCTTGTGTCCAAGCACGGAGGGCAGGGAAGCCAGTGGAGATGCTGTTCCACAGGAACAGGCAGGGATGACCGGGATGGCTTCACCTGTGTGAATTCAATTGTGGCAACCAAGAGTAGCCAAAGAGAAGGTAAAAACTGGCTGAGGCAGGATCATGAGCAACAGGGACGGTGAGCCCAAATCAGAGCAGGTTCACCAAAACCAAAGCAGCAGGGTTTGGTTCAGAGCCGCCTCCCACTGGAGCTGTTCCTGCAGGCAGGAACCGGAGGTGCACCACGGATGAAAGGTGCGGTGTGTCCATCTTTCACAGGGAGTTGTAACCACTGTGCATGTGTGTGCTCTTTCCCTGCAGATACCAATGTCATACGATATATCCAGCTGACAGAGATGAAGCTCAGCAGATGTTCCCAGAGAGAGAAGGAAGCCTTGTGAAAATGAAGCTGCTTCAGCTGAAGTGCCCAAAGGGGAACATTTCCTTCCTAGAAGCCCATTTGGTGGATTTTCCTGTTTGCTCTGCCTCATCCCCATCTCCTCATCCATCCACTCTCCCTTGTTCTTCATCGAATCCTGGTTTTGAAAAAAAAAGACTCAGACACTGGATATGGCTGCGGCAATTACCATTGCCAACCATGGTAATCCCCCTTCCCCATGGCAGGAGAGCACAATGGCTACAGCCAGCCTTGTTCCAAGGCAGCGTCACACACCCGGAGCAGGCAACGCTGGGGGACCTCTCTGGTCCTGAGCTGCCTGCTTACTACCCGTAGGGAAGCAACCCCCAGGCAACTACTTCCTGGCCAGGCAAGCTGGAGACAAGCAGTTTCTACTCCGGGTGATCACTGGAGCTTAGAAGAGCCAAGAAACCAAGAGAGCCACTGGTCATTTCACAGGGGATAGCAAATGCCTTTTCAACATCAGCTCCCCCTGCCTGCTTCTCCAGTGTGTGCTACCAGTCTCCAGTGAGAGCTCACATGCTCCCAATCCAATGCCAGTGAAACTGTTTCTAAACATCCTCTTAACGAAAGCACAGAGCACCCTACAGTACCCCCGAAGCTGTCCCAGTACCGGAGGAGAAGGCTGTGGGGTACCACAGAAGGCTGAACAGACTGTGAAAGCGTGGTGTACAGTATGAGGGAAAAACTGTGAAATAATTCATTAAAGGCAAATAAAAATTATTAATAGGCAACAAGTCCAGCCATTGCTTTTAGAAGGGACCTGTGGGTTCCCCGTATCCAGACAGGCAACATTGTCTAGCGGGGGCAGCATAGGGTGGGGAACAGAGACGTCTCCATTCGTGTATCGGCTCTGCCATGCCTTGCTGTGTGCTCTTGGGCAAGTCACTTAGCCTCTCTGTGCCTCGGTTTCCCCATCTGTACACTGGGGATAATAATACTTCCCTACCTCGCAGGGGTGTTGTGAGGATTTACCAGTTAATGTCTGTAAGTAACAGTACAGTGATGTACAGTGCAAAGTATTAGTACATTGGATTGAGGTCTCGATTCTCCCACCTCGTGTTGGTGCTTCCTGTGTCCTGTTTTCTTCTCTTTTTTAACAGACCATGGTGCTGACAAACAGGGCAGGACCAACAGCTTTGGAGGCTATTTCAGCAGCCCATACGGCCTTTTAGATCTACTGCAGCAGTCTAATCAATTCTGAGAGCTCAGGCTCCTTGGCTCAAGGATCCTTTTCTGGAACTGTCAGTAATGGGATCAGTAAGTGCCACGAACACATCTCCAGTGTGACTGCCCCGTGAGTGGCCCACAGGGAACTGCTCCCAGCTGCAGGGTGAACATGCGTGCTCTCATCAGTGGTCAATGTGAAGTTCATTGTACCCATAGTTCAATCAGCCCTTTTGGATGAGACGTGCAGACTGAAACACAGAAAGCTGAACATGCAAAGTTCAGCTGAGTGCTGCGTGCTCTGGTCCCAGCAGCTATGGCATCCACATTCCTGCTGTGGTACCTTGCCACAATTTTTTCCAGCCAAAATTTGAAAGAGTTGATCGAGAAACATCAAGGGAAAAGGCAAATCTTTACCCTTGTCTCTGAAAAAAAAAAAGTGAATTTGTATTATTTAGCTCAGGGACACATCCAGTCCACACCAGAGGTGGGGAAGGGACCATCGAGTGATATCTAAGTCTCTGAGGTAAGGTGGACCTACCTCAGTTGTGTGCAATGTACTACCTAGGATGGCACCAGAAGTTCACGTTTCTCAGGTGGGTGGTGGAAAGCAGCTGCTTCCCAAAACTGGGAGTGCTGTGTGCAGCTACTGTGAAGGACAGGACTGTGTACTGGGGGCAGCACCAGCACCCTCTTTAGATAGCCCATGGTTCATAACACTTCTGCCAGGAACAAGTGCCTCTGCCCACCGCTACCCATGTCTAAGCTATAAATGAGCCTGCAGCTGCTGCTGGGACAACAGTTAGTTTAAAGACAAAGGACAATGAGGGAAATTCTGTAAATGATTGTTAACTAGAAAAAAAAGTTTAGGCAGTGGTGTGTTTGGGTGCCTGCAAGGCGTATATAGTACTGTGTAAAACACAGAGATAAAAAGATTCTGATTCTCAGGTGCATGAAGTTCTCCATATCCTACAGACACCATGGCATGCAGCGAATTCAAACAGAGGTGGCTCCCCGTTACGTCACATTGCTCACAACAGATCATCCCACAGCTGCAGGTCTCTCTCCACTAGGATTGACCTGAGGATTCATCCTGCAGGCCATGTAAGGGGAGAGGACACCACCTACACAGTCTCTGCCCCAGGAAAATGCAGGCGAGCAGAGGCAGGCTTATCACTCATGGCCGTAATACAAGAGGAAAGGCATTTTCCAGTCACTGGAGATGGAGGTCCATGGCCCTGTCACATTGTCTGGAAACAGTTTTAGCCCTTGCATTAGCTTCAATGGCATACTGTCACCACATCAGTCCCAAGCTTATGGTAGTATAAAGGGGGCACAGCACACCAAAGTACAGACTCCTCAGTTCTCAGCCACTTTTTCTCCAGGACTATCACAAAGTATGTGAGAAAGTAGGAAATTTGTGGACGTGCATATGAAAAAGATCTCCACAAGTCTCCAGGTGCTACACAAGAAGCTACTTTCTTCAGGAAATGGTTGTCCCTATGTACCTTGACACTTGGTACCTCCAACCAGTGCACACTCACACCAGAAGCTAAAAGAAGGAAGTCAACAGAAAGAAAACAGAGTCAGGGACTGTTTTGCCAGCTACGTAGCATCTGTGTGCTTCCACAGTAACACAGAGCTTGAGAGAAACGTGCACAACACTCCATGTGGTGGCCCTGTGCATGTCCAGGAGGGAGAGAGCAGCAATGCCACCAAGGGCACAGAGCTTCTGTGGACTGCACTCTCCCCGCAGCAGCCGGCTCTGCCTTGTAGAGTTTTTTCCAGTGAGCAGTCCTTACCAGCCAGCTGTTGATGTATGGGCAGGGGCCACCCAACCCCACCCAAGTTTCCCACCCACAGCTGTAGGGAGTTGGTGACACCATGAACAGACAACCTCTGTTGAAGGTGGCAATGTCTACTACAAGTCAATGGTATTTTTATGTTGAACAGTCAAATGGCAACGTAGGAATAAAAATCCCAAAAGCCAAAACAAGCAAACAATGCTCCAGCTCAGCCAGGTGGCATATGCATATGTCCTCAACATGCAGTACATGGGGGAATGAACACAGGCCCCTCCAAGTACCCAGCAGGATTAAAATGTGTCCGGTGCGATGGGAAATGAGTCCATACACCCATCACATGTGAAAACAGCAGGAACAAAACGACATGGCAGATGCCTGGCTGAGCAGGACGAAAGCTGAGACCAAGCAAGAGCTGAGGCTGAAATGAGAGAAGGCTGAGCTGATCATGAGATGCAAACTACAAGCCAAACCCAGGTTCATGGGCAGAATGAGAATTAAACTATGAAAAAAAAAAAAAAAAGAAAAAAAAAACCTACCAAAGGCTTAGCCACATTATTTGCAGTTAATAACAAGACCCAGATTTAATTGGCAGGATACATAGCAGGAAAAAGGACAGTAAGATTAGAGGTGATTTTCCAGCTGGAGGGGGCAATGAAGGGGGAGGCTTCCTTCCTCCAGCAAAAATCATTTTTGAAACTGTGAGAAGACAAACATGCTGGCTGCAGAATTTTTCCAAATATGTGTTAACCACTGCAGTTGGAAAAAGTGGCCTGGACAGGGCAGAAACCTTTGTTTAAATTAAGAGGATATGACTGGTTTTCAGGATTGATGGGAAGGCAAAGGTCTGGCTGTTCTGGCTTGCTGGAGAACCCAGGTACCTGTAAAATGAAAATGAAGATCTTGAGCAGCATATCTCCATTTCACTTTACTAGAATTTCTCTGCAAGTTTCATCTGTGTGAATGATGTCCCCAAAATTCAGCCCAGCTGACTACAAAGCAGTTGTGTTCTTGTGGCAGTTTATGTGAGATCTCCAGAGGCTTTGTCTGCTTTGTTTTCTTTATGCTTAATCCCTTGATTGTACCCTCTCTTTTCTATTTCTGAGAGCAGGAGAAGGGAAGGGGATGGGTATGTGTGGGCAATGGGAATTCACACCAAATCCACACAGGACCTGCTGACTACCCTGCTTCTCTGCCTGTTTACTCAGCTTTGCTTCTGCATCCTGAAGCACACTGATGTTCCTCCCGAGCTGCTTCTGTGAAGCTCCATGCAGTGGTTGAGATGCTTGGGCAGGAGTTATTTAAATAAAGAGGCACAATGGTAGGCCAGTACGCCACCCAGATGGGATGCTTGGGAGGGTGCAGTTAATTATAAGGTTCCTTAATACTATTCATGGATTTGCATAACCAATTACTAGGACTTTGTATCACTGCAACTGGTATGAGAAGGTTTCCAGAGGTTGTTCTAAGCGGATCTTTGATGAGCTCCTCAGCTGCTAAATGCTGCAGGCCGTGCTGCCACACCAGCAGCCTCCCTGCTGCCTCAGTGAAGGTGACGAAAAGGCAAGCCACCCTCCTGGCTGCACGAGTCCTCTCCCAGCTACAGTTTAGGGAAGGTAAATTCATGGGTAGCAGATAAGAACATGAGAGGAAACCTGTGTCAACACACGACTTTGAGGCAGTTAGCAGCCTGTGAGGCGGAAGGGGATGTAAGTGGTCCCACAGGTGTAGGGAGGGGATAAGACTCTTTTTTTTGTATCTCAGAGACCGATCTCCCTTTGTCACAGCGAGGGACCAGCTCAAACTCATTCAGCTCGGAAAGCTGTGCCTGCAGCAACTGTTTCCAGCAGTGGTTATGGTGGGGAATCAGGAAACAAATAGATTGCGTGGTGCCCAGGAAATTGCCTTGCTACCCTCGCTTCATGTCCACTCATTATCCTATGGAAAACATCTGTTGCGTTACATGGACAGATAAGAGAGCAAGGGGGAGGAGAGGAAATGAGGCAGGCTGGAAAGAAACACAATACGCCTTTTTCTCCTTATTCTTAGGACAACTGTATAGCAGCAAACTCACTGAATGAATTCCCAAATCTTTCTCACCTGCTAATACAGGGACTGGTTTAACAAATTGTCCCTGCCACCAGAAATGGGGAGCAGAAGAAAGCCCTTCCGAACTTCCCCCTCTACTGTGCAATGAGCAGCACATGCCGGGGCTGACTCTGCCAGGCTTAGGTAGAAAAATTACTAGTGGTATTAGGTGGGGAAAAATGCCGTGGCTGTAGCTGTGAGCCCCACGTGCTATGCTATCCAGCCATGGCAGGGGAGAAGGAAGACGTGCTGCCAGAGAAGCTGGCTTCACAGGCCCTACCCACAGCCTTTCTCCTTCCTTCATCGCCAGCCAAGTTTTATAAATAGCTGCAGTCCTGCCGTAACTAACTTCCACAACTTCTGCTTCCTTCCAGAGGGCTCCCCTTCGCTCCCTCTGCCTGCCGGGGCCTGTGAACCCCTGCCAGCTGGTAGCGGTCCGTCGCTGGTGAGGAAACAACCCGGAGCGCAGCCAGCTGGAGCTGGCGAGGGGATTCGGGGAGAAGAAGGTGAACTTGGCTGGGACTGTGGAGCCCACGTGAATCCTCATATGATTCATGCCACCAGATTTTCCGTGATTGCCCGTGCTCAGAGTCCTGTCACACACAGGCCTTTGTCCCACACTTGGCTGGGACTCGAGGGTGTCACACGCCCTGACAAGAGCTCCCTGGTGCCCACCACAGCCTGCAGCAGTGAGGGAAGATGAGCTGAAGGAAGGGTGAATCACCACTGTGCTCTCCTCATTACGCTGTTTTCTCCTCAGAGCTGGGCTAACAGAAGCATCTGAGCATATGTTCTCTTGTCTATTGTCAGGTCTACAAATCAAAACTGTGATTCATATGAAACTGTACATTTTCTGTACCAGGCCCCAGCTTACCTCAGTGCTGTCAAAGGCTTGTTGTTGACTGCTGTGAAATGCTGACATCCATAATGCAAACTATGGGCACTGAAGATGGGAGAAAAGCTTTACATAAACTCTGCCAAGAAAAAACAAAACAAAACAAAAAGCCTTATGAGGGAAAGGAAAAAGACCTGGTTGCGTGTAACTGAAACTAGGTTTAATATGAACACATCTCGCCCAACTACGTTGTTTCCATCATTTATGGAGGCATTCCCCAGCCTATGTGTGTGGGGGCACAAGGTGGCTGTGGGCTCAGCCCTGAGGGAAGAGCTGCACACAACAGAGCGGGACCAGGCCTTGCGAGGCTGCCCGGCCCATCCCACCACACGGCATTTCCTAAGCAAGCTGAACCAGCTTGACAGCCAGAAATGTGGCCTTGACTCTTCTGTGTCTCCTACAACTTTTTGTCTCACAAGCACTGAGCGGACACCAGGCAGCAGGAGACATCTCTTGCTGAGGGGTGGCAGCATCACAGACCCTCCGCTCTGTAGGGAGGGCTGAGCCCAGCAGTCACTGCAAGCAGATAAGGTCACGTTGTAAAATAAGAGGAGTATTTTTCAGGCAAACGGAGAAGCAACAAAAATCTCGAGCTGAAATGCCATCCTTGCAAAGTCTTGAAGTGCAGGAAGTTTTATTGTTGCTTTGTTTTTTGAAAGCCTTTCCCATGGGGGGTCATTGTTAGACGTTAATATCCAGTCACTGACGTTTCCCCACAGTAACTGCTTTTTCATGTCCCAAAGGCCTATTGAGTTCTAAACCGGACAATTCAATGTGAATAGCCTTAGCCTCATCCTCTCTCCCAGACAAGGGGAATTTTGGAACGGAAGACAACAGGGAGTAAAACACAAGAGAGAGAGGAAATAGGGAAGCAAAACATGGTAGAAAAAATGCAAAGATGGAGCTGGCAGCAAGTCTTCCCATCTGTGACAAACTTACCCACCAAGTAGGACTTGGTCATCTGGGTGACCAGACCCTACCATAGCTGAGACCCTGGAGTGAGGCAGACTGACATCTTCCTGAGGACGTGAGTAGGAGACCTCAGGCAGCAGCTGTCTGCCGGATCTTTACATGCTGAACCCTTTCATTTGCCTTTGTATTGCTTTTCACATGGTGAACCAAGAGACAGACCAACTTGCCTTGTCTTATTATATTTTTAAACACATTGCAGCAGCACTGGGGTGAGGAGATACGCAAAAGGCTGTTATTTTAAAACCTGTATCGTCTGGAAGTGGTAACCCACCTTTGCTATCTGCTTTGAGGGCAGAACCATTTGGGGACCTGAAACAAACCAAATGAGAGCTTTGTTTTTCAAGGCTGACAAGGAGTGTGATTCCCTTGATCACTTCAGATTGCAGCCCTTTTGCCAAAGTTGTCCATAAAGCTGGCTGCTGTTCCAATTCATTGGGGAGAAAATTTTGCTGTCATTCGTTTCAGCAGTGATTCAAACTCAGATTCAGTCCCACCTCATTCCTCTTCTGCAGCAGTGTCTTCAACTCTTGAACTAGACAGAAGCTGTTGCTGTGCTTATCATACTCAATTAAAATGTATTTTAGTGGTTGCTAGGAAAAGTACACGTTCAGATTACCCAGAATGACACATATGGACTAAGCGTTCCTTTGATTGTGCTTATCAAAGACAGATGGGGGATTTACAGCTGGGAACATGAGGATTTTCACTTCCTTTAAGCAACAATGGGTGGTTTGTAGCCAGCCTTGCTGCCAGAGTTATTCTCATTCATTGATGGCAACCCAGAGAAGGCAGCTTAGCATAGCCTGGAGTGGGCTCAGGGGATAGTCACAGGCTGAAGGGACTGTGGCACAATCTCTCCGAAAAGGGCTGACAGAGCTGCAGACTGCATCTTCCCTTCTCCTCACACAGTAGCAGTACTGTGCTACAGCAAATCTTTTGGCATCAGATAAAACCCAGCTGTCTCATACTGCCTCCTACAAACTCCTGCTTAGAAAAATGGCCACATGTAAATGGCATATTCCCTCACTCAGAGCTGGTCTCCTGCATCTTGCTGGGGCTGAATTAGATCCAACCAACAGCTTGCCGACTTCAGTAGGTTATCTCTGAGGCTTGGCTGCCTGTTGGCAAGTTCTGAGCATTGACTCAGGGAGAACTCATAAGCCTGCTCCCTGAAATAACCGTAGCAAACCAAGCTGCAAGCCCTTTCACAGGGTTCTTTAGATCTCCGGTGAGATCAGGATGCTTACAAAACGGATCCAGAAGCCGGTGTCTGACACCAGCCCCACAAGCTGGAGGGGTGGCTGAGAAAGTCGGGGTGACCTCTGACTGCCATATCCCCATTGCTGACTCCCAGTTTGTGACTCTCACAGTCATTGGGACTACACAGCCATCCTGGGGTAGGGGTAGGTCCCTGTTTAGAGAAGCTCCTTAAATTTGAGTAGTAAGGGCTCTCTCTTATTTTCAGTGATCTGGGGCACCATTTCCTATTCCAACTGTTATTTGTCTAGAGACTGACTTGGAGCTCTAGGGATCCCAAATTTTTACATCTCTGTGATCCAATGTCAGATGGACTTAGTTAATAAAGGAGGTCTCTCTAATAAAAGATGGAATCTCTCCTTTCACTCATCAGCAGTGTAATACAGATTCCCTGCAGGAATACCACAGCTCTGTTGATGATGTGCCAGCCAAGCCATGTCATCTCACACCATAAAGCTGAGGCAATACTAACTCCGAAAATAGGACTGGAAAAGATCCTCAAGAGAGCATCTACATCACCCCATTGCCTTAAGGCAATTAGGTCAGATTAAGTTAATCTGCTCCTGAGAGATGTTTGTCTAACCTGTTCTTACAAGCCTCCCGTGACAGAATACCACAGCCTTCAGAGATGGAAAGTTAAGAGACTTTTTACTAAAGCTTAAAATAAGTCTCCTTTGCAGTGACTTAACCCAATTAATTCCTGTTTTAGCTACAGCAAATACAACAAATGTATATTTTCTCTTTGCAGAAATCTCTGATATTTGTGAAAGACTCTTCTCTAGAACTCTGATCTTGCAGTTTTTCTCAACATTTCTTCAACTGAGCAAGTTTTCTGGCTCTCTGGTTGTTCTCCTGGCTCACCTCTGGATTTCTTCCAGGTGGTTTCCATCTTTACTGGAGTGCGGTGCTGAGAACAGGACAGTCCTCCAGGTGGGGTCTTCCAGCACAAGACAGAGCAGAAACATTATTTCAGATGTCCTGTATACGATTGGCCTCCTTATACATTCCAGTAAGAAGTTTTGCATTCCTTGCAGTAGCAAGACAACTTTGGCTCACATTCAAGTCTCACCCCAAACTGCTTTTCTTATCCAGGTTTAATTCTGTCTTTAATACTCCTTACTGAGTTGCATCCTATTTGACTGAGAAACAATTACATTCCAGGAAATGAGAAATCACAATTCTTTTTCTACACAATGAACAGATCTGTATCTCTCTGTTTTTAAAGGATACACATAGTTAAAGTTTAAGACAAAGCAAAAGTGAGATTCTGTCATAAAGTACCAGCTTTTGGGCAGGGTGGGGAGAATCAATATATCTGTTCCACTTTTGCAGTGTTGCTAACAAGATCTGCACTTAAAAGGTCTCTGCAGTCCTTCAGCATTTAAGAAAAACACTGTTTGATGGCTGAGAGTCACAGTCTGTTGGGAACATCATTTGCAGTTGTCTTACACCAGGCAAAGCAACTCCTACTGCTCTTTTAGATCACCTACAGAGCCAGTCGCATTCAGATCATCCAGAACAAGCAGGATTAATAAAGTCCGAGCAAAATGTGAGCATTTAAGAACAGTACAAAATCCAGAGGTAGTGTGGTGTTCTGCAAGTTCTTTCCCCAGCATCTCCCAGTCAGACAAAAGATAGATATTTTGTTCAAAAAACTTCTCAGTTGAAGGCACAGGCAGTGAGACCCACAGGTTTGAACCCCCAGCTCTTTTGGGTGTCTTGTTTTGTCAGCAGCTCGTGCTCCTGACCACCAACAGAAAACCAGAAGGTGCTTGATAAAAGTGATGATTAAGGGTAAAAAGTGGAAAAATGGGAAAACATTAATCAACATTTGTGCAGATTCCAGTGAAGATTATGCTCTGCATCCTCTTTTTTTTTCTTCACAGATTTTTATTCCACACTCACAGGTAGTAGGTACCACAGACATTTGCTTGCCGTTTGCTCTTTCTCAACAACATCAAGTGTGTGCAGCTGAAGACTGGGCTTGGTACTCTGTAGGATGTGAATACACACATTCCAGTGTTTCCTTCTTTAAAAACACCAAAGAAACGTGCCATGCACAAGTCATAAGCAATGTGAGGTTTCTGAGGACTCTGATGTGATCTTAGTGATCTAATATCATTGAGTATCTTAAGCCCAGGGAAAAGCCAGCTTTGAATTGGATCTGATACTCTATAGGAGACCCATGGCAAGAACAGACTCAAACCTGTAGCTGCTTGGCTACATTGAACTGTGCCGTAGGATGTAGCCAGAACTCCCTACCTACTGCAGGCTCTGTGCCTGGGTTCATGCTTAAAGGCGTTAATTGCTGAGTCCAGATCACTGTTTGTAGGGTAGTTAAGTCCCTGACTTTCCAAGACTATCGGTGATGCTATAAAGCCCACTATGTCAGATCTTCAGGCAAGCATGAGACCTAAGAGTACCTCTGAAGTGCAGGTAAAGTGGCCAGGCACAAGCATGCATCATTCATCTTCACTGAACAACCTGCTGCACGTGCAAACTCAGCCTGTCCTCATATGCCAGCTTGTTGGGGTTCAGCTTCTGCCCAGAGAGGAACTAATCCAAACACTCACCACTCTTGATGGCAGCAGTGAGCTAATGACATCTAAAAAATGTCAGGTTATCCATGGGAAGTCCATGGGACTTCAGCCTGAAAATGTGGGCTGGATGGATCCAGACAAAAGCTGCCATTTCCCTGTGGCGTTGAAGGCAATAATGCTGATTGTAGCAGCTGAGGATCCGGCTTGTGACAACATTGCTGAAAAGTAGCTCAGAGGGGAAGAAAAATTGTGCAGAGCAGTAGAAGCTGGACTTTTCTCCTAGATCTGCAGCTCCCAGTGTTACTTGGCCCATGTCACAGAGCTGAGTCTCATTTCTCAGTGCACTGAGCTAACCCCATCTCACATCGCTGGTTATGGAATTAATGTTTCCAGCACACTTTTGAAGGGACTCCATGAGCATGAAGTATTGTTGCTGCTGTTGTTAAAAACAAGAACACAGTCTGCTGCTGAATAATTCATTTGACGTGAGAAACAGCCAGCAAGTTGTTGAACAAAAAAGCAGCACAATGAGGCATAATTACAACGCGGTTCCGGGGAGCGGGATGCAGATGGAGCTCTCAGGTTGGCTGGCGGTGCTGTCACGCCACAGCCAGGAATGAATGCATGTCGGGTTGCCTACCTCATTCTCAGATTTATTGTAACACTTCGCCGTTAACCTCGGAGATCTCAACGCGTGTAACAGACCGATTACATCCTCACAGCACCCCTGCAGGTTTTCAGTTCTGCTTCACAAACGAGCAAAGCCAAGGTCCAAAAACCCAATGCATGTGGTGGTAGAGAGAGTTACAGCGCAGAAAAGAAATATCAAGCCCTGGCTCTCTGGCTCCTGCCCTAAGAACCTGAGCCTGTTCCTACTCACTGTCCCTCCTTACGGTACATTTTAGGATTTCAGGGCATTGTTAAGCACTGAGCTGCTTTGCTTTCCTTCTCCACGCCTTACAACACACAGGCCAATTACAGTCATCCCCAAACTGCTTTTCCTGGCTGCCTCAGTCTCTATCTCTATCTACCTCTGTTCACGTTCTTAAAGTAGACCTGTCACATTGCAGTTATATCTTTATATTGTTGCAAAGTTAATACATTTGATCTCAGAACAGTTAAGGTAACAGTGGCACATCCATTGGCAACAGAAAGTCACATTCTTCTCTCAAGCACTGCCTGGCTTGGAGAGACCATCCCAGGTGGAGAAAGGGGATTCAGTATCCCCAGCATTTTTGGTACCTGATCTCTGTTGTAAGACTGTAGAAGACTGGTACTGCCGGGGAGGTACTGTCCTGTCCCATCAATATTGGCTTTCTCGATGGGAGAAATGGGGAGAGCACATCATTCCCAACAAACACACCACATTGGGGACACCACTGCAGACACCGTGTCATTTACGGGCACAGAGCTGTGATGCCCCAATTCTCATGTGAGGACCATGGAAGTTATCAGTGTAGCAGCAGAAAACAGGCATTAAAACAAAAACCTAAATGGAGACCTACTTCAGCTCACTTGTCATCACAAAGTAACTGGAAGACAGAGCTTCCAGATACCACCGATGGATCCCAGCCTGCCTTAGGAGATGGAAAGGCAGAAGTCCCTCCCACATCCCAGTTCCCTGGTGACTTCTGGCCGGCGAGGCTGAGCACGAGGGCTGGGCAGCCTGCAGGATGCGAGTGGCTTTGAGCCAGGGAGAGAAAGTGGAACACGAGAAGAGGCTCTAGCATGCATTTTCCGTATAATAGCCAAAATATCCCTCTGTTCTTTCTCATATATCATAGAGAGAGCACAACTGAAGTGTGAAGAACTGTTTAATGGATTTAGTAATAGTATTGATCTTCTGTCATTTAGAAAGGGACCGGGAGCTTAATCAGATCTGCAGAAGTGTCTCATTATTTACATTGCCAAAGGAAAGGATTAGATATCAGAGAAAGAAAAGGCCCTTCAGCAAGCATGGGTTTGCTCTGCAGGATGAAAATCCATCCATTTACTCTCACCCGTACACGCATTTAAACGGGAAGGAATCCAAACAACTCCCCGCGAGATTCTGCCTGCAGGAGCTAATACAGCAGCAATAAACAGAGGTAGCCTCAGCAATGCAGCAAAACTGCTCTTAGCTTTTCAACATCCTGATTTAGCTCTGTAATCTGGTCACCTAAGCCTGAACATTAGAAATCTTATTGCAGGTAACAGTCAGAGGCAGACTGAACAGGTTTTCACTTTCTGAGTTGCCTTTCTGCTCAGATCCAAGGCAATGTTTACTTGCAAGCTGAACACATTTGATGGGGAAACGGCGCTGAGAAAGAATAAACAAGAAACCCTTGGATGGCATTTTTACAGCTACATTCGAGACAACAGAAAATGAGCTCATCACCCTGTTGCCTGTAATGCCTGTTCAAGAAACACGGAGGGAGATGGTTTCATCTCCTTGTCTCCCGAAGCCGTAACTCCCTGATCCGTCTTTCAGGGTGGTACGGAGGACGTGGCTGGCTTTTACCTGTGCTGTGGCACTCCTCAGGTCGTGCTGCTACAGCACAGAGGCTGGCCTCGCCAGAAGATAGAAAAATATTTCAGGCTGAACACAAACAGTGACTTTTCAGTGAGCATTTTTCTGTTAAAATCTCAGAAATTGAGTGTATTATGGAATAGGCACGCATATGCTTGATGAATAATCTGTTTTGATTTGGCTGGCAGGAGATACCTTAAACAGCTAATCCACTTCCAGGCAAATATTGAACTCCAAACCTCTGCACCAGTTTCTATTGCTGAATCCCACAAACAACTGAAGGAATCCAGGAACCTCTGCATTTACCATCACTGGAAAGGTTTGTCATCATTTTTCTTTCATGTACTTCTTTTGGGAGACTTTTTACTTAAAGCCTCTCACCATGTAATATAGGAAGCTTGCAGGTAGCTTTACTACCTTGGATTGTGACCTACCTTGACCAGCTCTGCTGCTGTGCTTGCTCACCCCAACCCATGCTTGCACGTTGCCGTGGGTTTGCCATTGCCCTGGCAGATTTGCAGAGATGACGATGGCATGTTGGAGATGACGATGGCCTGGAGGATTGGGATATCCCATATCTCACAAACATGGACATGAGAAAAGGAAGCTGGACAAACCCAAGTGACCAAGAAGGGGTTAATCCCTTCATTTTGTGGCAGTTGAGACCCTCCTTCCCAAAGGTGAAGCAGGGTATCTGCTTGGAATAGCTCATACAGGACATCCAAACATGGTCTTCCAAGGGCAGGCTTATGGGCACTCTGCTCTGTGAATCAGAGGCAACCTCAGCACGGCAAGAAGAGCCCCTGTGAAACTTTCCAAGCAGCCTGAAAGCGACCAGCAAGCCTGCAGCCTGCTCGGCCCAGCCTGCCGTGTGAGCCCCGGAGCAGGCAGGAGGAGTGTAAATTCTTGCTCCTTGTATAACCGGTGGATTTCATCCAGGCGTCAGTGAAGGGTGATAAATTTAGCAGAAAAGGAGCACTATTTTTTTTTCTACTGTTCCTATTAAGAAGGTGACAGCATTGGAAAGATGTTATTTATTATTTACCTACGCTGCAGTATGTTACATACTTCAGGCTGACATTACAGTCCAGCATCTCAGATATTTTAAGCAGCCTGTACTTTTGAAATTCGGATGTAGATCCAGAAAGCTCAGAGGCAGGAGGATCCAGCTGCTACAAATGTATTTTCTGATTGCAGAAGTCCCAAGGGAAAAGCAGCTTCATCTAAAAAGAGAACTTTCCCCTTATACTCAACCATCTATTTTGAACAATAATTGAATGTCTGCTGAAAAACTGTCTTGTCATCTGTTGCAATGAAAAGAATGTTTGATCACAATGTGGTTGTGCTTCCTGAAATGCTGCAGCCCGCTGAAAGGCTGACAACTTCCTTCCCAGAGCACCCTCGCTCACACAGAACCCTTCTGATCCTCTTGCATGTTTTGCCTGCAGTGCCAGAGTCCTTTCTGTCCTAAGGCAAAGGTTTTCAAGCTCTCCTTCCACCGCCAGAGCACTTCTTAAAGGGGTGCCTTGGGCTTTCTATCAGGTTTGTGAGCTCCTCCCAGACAGTCACTAGCAAAAATAGATGATATTTTTGGCTTCCAGAGTTCGGTCTGAGCCCTACTGACTTTGCAGGAGTGGGGGATACACGGTGAATTCATCTCCATTGGCCCAGTCTCTGCACTGCCCCTTTCTAGCTGTAGGAAGACCCACCATTTTATGGAAGCAAACTCCTGAAGCACGATCCAGAAAGCTGCTACATCCTTGTTTGTTTTTTTTTTTTCTTTTTGTCATCACATTTAATGTAAATGAAGTCTTACAGCCTGAAAACAGACATTCCCTAGAAATGTAGAAAAATCAGCAAAAGTAAGCTGCCTTTTTAGAATTATATTCTATAACAGGAGTTACTAAGAGTGCTAACATTATTAGGAATGAGGAATTTTGTTTTAATTCATGATTTTTTGATGTGTGATCTTTTGAAAAGCATAGCGCAGTGGTTGTGGGCTGTTTTCTAGCAGCTGCTGTGACACCGGCTACAACACTCTCTTGGAAGCCACACAGAATTTATGCTCTGAGCTAGGTGCAGATGCCTCCCCAACACACACACACTGGTGTGCATATGTAGGAAAGGACATGAATGCACAAGCACGTGCACACTTCCATGGTATTTTATATATCCCTCAACCCTATTCTGTCTGCAAAAGGAAAGTGTTGAATCCTGCCTCTGCAGCTCAGTGTGCAGCTATCCCAGACTTTCCTTAGACGTTTGCTCCCTCACTTAAGCTGATCTTAATTCTACATGAGGGAAAGTCAAATGCAGATCAAGTGCATCAATTTTCATGTTGACTTGGATGTCACAGCAACACCAATAGGTCCCTGTTTTCCTGTACGTCCCGAAGCAGCAGGTATCTCCTTGGCCAATTTTTCACCAGTTCAGTTATTTCCACTCTGCCCTCACTCATACCCCAGGCAATGTTACTGGAGTGCCAAACCTGCATTTTGCTGTTCTTTGGTATGAGCCTGACGTATTGGAGCGAGGCTCAGAATATCATCTGTCTCAGCAGAGAAGTCTTTATTTTAGGTACATGGGGAAGAGAAGGCGAGGGCATAGGCAGAAGAGAGCATGCTCAGGAAGACGGAATCTCTTCTTCCCCTTACCATTCAAAACGAGATGTTTCTTTTCTCTCCTTTAAAGTTGTGCCAGGGTCTTGACTTGCTTCCCCCTTACCTATCTACAGCTGCAGTGGGAAAAGAGGATGCTACCTAGCACAACCACCACCTACCTGCTAGGGAAGGTGAGAAATTATTTTCCTCAAATAATACCCTCAGCTAAGGGTAGCTTTTAGGAACATTTGGTTCTTCACAAAGTAAAGCCCATCTCCCAACGTGCAGAAGAGCATCAAGGACCAGCTCCTGGGATATGGGCACTTCCAGGGTACACCATGTGCAAAGGCAAAAGCCACTTTCATTCCCTGGACTCCTGTCCCCTCACCCATTTCCCTGTCGGTGGCAGGCAATGTTCAACTGCAGCTTGCAACTTCAGTCCCCCTCTCCTGGATCACTCACCTCCTTTAGCAGCTGAGTGTTGAGCTGTAGAACAGAATGGAATTTTCTTCCTCAGGTTACGCTCCTTTCTCCACCAAATGGTATTTTGCCATTTCCACTTTTGTGTTAGTATTATTTGCTAATCCATGGGCAACTCTATTTCCAGCCTCAGATCCCTTTCAGAGGTTCTGCTTCTCAACCAGCATTTCCCTGCCCTCTAATGTCTGTAAAGCTTACTCCTTCCCTTTGAATCAATACAGTTTTATTTAGGATGGCATCTTTCATAGAAACTGCATCCTCAAACGCCTGCAAATAACTCCAGACCATGGCCTGTATCTAGGACAAACTGCTGCAAGAGGTAAATATAGTACAGAGGGAATACATTTGACCACCTCAATATTTGTTTCACCAAACCTCATGTTATTGATTCCATATCTTTTCTGCAGCTCATAGATTTTATATCTGCATACTTCTTCTCTCCCCTTGAACAGTGGCGTTACCAGCTTTGACCCTTAGCAGGTCTGATTACACTCACATGAAATGCTGAGAAAGGAAGATGCACTTAATCAAAATACGTGGCCAGCCTCTGCTTGCAACAGGCCTTTGAGATGCCCAGCTAGGTAGCTCTTTGCTTCCCAGTATATCCAAACTTATTAGTTCCACCTAATTTATCTGAAGTATTTTTCAATCATAAGGGGTTCTTGAGCACTGACCCTTGGATATCGGTACTAAAGTGTGTGATGTGCTACTATAAGCAGCGTGGGTATCATCCACTGAAGGACCAGTACCTGCCCCCAGAAGGTAGCCCTCCCATGCCAGTAACATCAGGCAGACGGCCAAACCAGAGCTGGAAGAGGATGAAAAGCAAACAGGCAGCCTCTGGATCAGAGATGCTACTTGAAACATACAGGACCTCTGAGGGATGCTGGCACTGGCTGGAGATTTTTAAGCTTTGACCAAGGGAAATGTTCTATCATCCTGTACTCACACACCTGTCAGTAAGCTCTGTTTTATTAGCTAGAGACCACGAAAGTCAAAACAAACTGCTCAACTGATCCCATGGGTAGAATGCAACATTTTCTTAGGAAACTATTATCAAAAACAGCGTCAACTTCTGTACTTAATTTTTCTCCTTAATGGGCCATTAAGAGGCTGGTTCTTGTGCTCTATTACTGCATACCTAGCCATGGCATTCATCACTTTCCTGGTAGTGCTGGTTTTACTGGAGCATCACATGCTTCCTTGTAGACCTCTAGAGATACCCAGCTGCTTTGTTTTAATATAATTATCCTTGCTAACAACTGAATATAATTGTCTAAGCCTAACGTATACCTCAACCAAAAAAACACTTGCAGAAGATCTAAGAAGAGGGCTGCGGTCAGAGAAGAGAATTAAGAGGCAATACTCCAAAGCACTACCTTCAGTTCTGCTTAGCACTTGCACCTTTGGAAAGGTTTTTACCTTCCTTTTGCCTCAGTTTCTGAATTGTAGAATGACCCACTTAAGAGGCTTATTCAGAATAATAAACCGTGTTTGCAAAGATCCTGGATTTAAGGTGCTAAGTGCATGCACACCCAGTAGAGTAGGCCTGCACTTCTTACGCCCCTTAATCACAATACTTTTATTCCAAAATGGCCATTTTAACCATTTCCTTCACTTATCTTCCTTCCCCCAATTTTAATTCTCATGAGCTTTTCCTCCTTTTTTGGTCATTACTTGCACTTATTTAAGAGGTAGCCAAAGACATCTGTGACGGATGCTCAAGAAAACTATTCCAGCTGTGAAGACAGTGAGGTGATGATTGTTTTCCCCAACACATATTTAAAGGAAAGGAAATTAGCACCTAGAAATGCCTGCCATGCACTTACTCTGTGTAGTTGCCAGGTACTTCTGATCACCTAGCCCCACGGCTGGGAAGGAGCCGAGGGCAGCGCACTCCCATGTTTCCATGTAGTGGAATACTGGTAGCAATGCTTTGCTGGTGTCTCTCCATCATCACATCTGCAGCGTGCCAGATACCTCTTGCCCTTCTTGCACACAGCTTTGCTTTGCCTCCACCAGCTCCTATTTCCGAGGCCAGAAACAAGGATGTGCTTCAAGGCCTTGCTGAGTCAGGGTGCTGTCTTTCTTTAAAGGCATGAGCACAGCCCCCTTTCTTGAAGGAAGGCAACTTGTTTCGATGATCTGCACTTAGCTGCCTCTCTCCTTGAATCTAGAGAAAACAGAAGTTCTTGGTTTGGAGATGTGTTATGGCTTTACCATCTCAAAGATGTGCAATGGTAGCCTAAATACAATTAATAGCTCATCAAGGTAATTTAGAAAATCAGAGAGGAAAAGCCATTACAGAATCAAAATTTAAGCAGGTGCCAGAGGAAAGCACGGTTCTGCGGTGGTCATATGCTCACCTGGATTATCATTTGGTACCTAGTTACCAGCCTGTGATTGGCTCCTATAAGTACAAGGAGTAAGCTCAGCTGGAAATAGATGTGGTCTATAGCAATTAGTATCTCATCCACTAGAAAATAAAGGAAAAAGTACAGCTACACAAGCTGCAAAACTGAATGACAGCAGATGATGCCCTGGAAATGCACTTGAGAAGGTATACACAAGGTCAGGTGGGAATCAGGAAAATGAGTACGCTCTCATGGAAGCAAGAGGAGGAAAGGAAGGGCGTACAAGGAACACGTGGGGAGCTTATAGCTGCTGATGTTGGTGATGGGACATAGGGCTGTGTGATGTCCAGGCACCAGACTGCGATGGGACCATTCACTCCTGACCTACGTGTAAGGCTGCTTTGGATGCAAGAACAAGAAGCACCTAAAGCTCAGTGGAACCCAAGAAAGCTGGCACTTGGCAGCTCTTTGAAGGCAGTAGCTGTGTGCTGGCAAGCTGCCGAATGCCTGCTGTAAAAATTGAAGCCTTCTGTGAAATGCAATTTCCACACAAGTTGTACGCCCAGTGGTGAGAAGGCTGCAAGTGCTGAATCCCACTGCAGAGACGGAGTGCACACTCCTTTTCTGACCACCTTGCTAGGGTGACACAGGTTGGACCAGAGCTGATTTCTCCCTAGGATCCTTTATAACATCAGCTTTCTCTGTAGAGACCAGCTCCAGCATGATTCAGGCTGCAGAACCCAGATGGGAGCTCTGGATATTTCCCTTCCTACACACAGAAGCCCTTTCATCTTTCAGCTGCCAAAGATGCACAGGGATGCTGACAGGAAGACAATCAGCAAGTCTCTTTATCAGCCACAGACATCAGGGACACAGGCATGTGTGAGCCTCACTCCTGTTTCCAGCCCTTATCTGCCCGCATGCAGCTGGGTGACCCTTTGAAGAGCCTGAGTCGTCCCCTCACTGAGGAACACCCCCTCCACGTGCCATGTCCGGGGTGAGAGTCAGGGAACTGCCCAGATCTGCTGCGAGACAACACACACACGCTTTCCCAGGGTCTTCCAAGACAAGCCCCACAGAGGTTGCACAAGATGGAGTGTTCACATCCATTCTCCTGGTGTTCAGAGGTGGTGCACAGTCCTAGAGTTTTCAGCCCTGGGACAGACGTCTTCAGCCCTGTCCAGGCAGCCTGCTTCAGCACTGCCCAGGAGCAAGGCAATTTGCAGTAAAAAGAGCATGCAACCTGCTGTAGTTACAACCCACCATCACACCTACCAGCAAGGGGAAAGGATTGAGAGACAAGATATGCCTTGCTTCCACAGAGAGCTCTTCATCCTCATGCATCTCCTGGGAGGGAGCAGGACTCCTCCTCCCATCCCCCCCTCTTTTTTTTTTTCCAGGGAGAAAAATTGATAGACTGGTCTATCAATTACACCTGAAACAGGTAGTTGCTTCTGTGTTGTGACTGATGCTCAGAGGGCTGGAGCACCTCTCCAATGCAGAGAGGCTAAGAGAGTTGGGGTTGTGCAGCCTGGAGAAGAGAAGGCTCCGGCGAGACCTTATTGTGGCCTTCCAGTACATGAAGGGGGCCTGTAGGAGAGCTGGGGAGTGACTCTTTGTCAGGAAATGTAGCAACAGGACAAGGGATAATGGCTTTAAAAAAGGGTAGATTTAAGTTAGATATTTGGAAGAAATTCTTAGAGGGTGATGAGGCCCTGGCACAGGTTGCCCAGAGAAGCTGTGGATGCCCCATCCCTGGAGGTGTTCAAGGCCAGGCTGGATGGGGCTAGGAGCAACCTGGTCTGGTGGGAGGTGTCCCTGCCCATGGCAGGGACTTGGAACTAGATGGTCTCTAGGGTTGCTTCCAACCCAAACCACTGTGATTCTGTGTGTCGAAACCAAATGAGCGCAGCACACAGCCCCCCAGTGCTCGGTGCCTAAGAAGGATGGCTGGTTACCAGATGCCCTTAAGCAAATTAAAACCAATGACCTGTCTGAGTGAGGCTTCTGTTCACATTGTCTAATGCCCATGCAATAAAATAAACTGGTTTATTTTTGGCCTGTCACTGACAGAGCATAGTGCTGAAACGTTGATGTGGTAAATTTTCTCCAGCATTAAAGTGACAAAATGAAAAGAGTCATTGCAGCAAATTTTGTCCTTCAAGTTCTTAGTCAGGACACAGACCATCACAGCCTGAGTCATCCAGCCTCACAGCAGCACACACCTGCTGCCTGTCCCCTGGGTTGTCTTTTTCCACAGAAAATCCACCTCCTTACAAGCCTGCCACAGCACAAAGCAATTAATAATATTTCTGCACCAGTAGGAACATCAGTTCCCTAAAGTTTGAACCCTACAGTTTGAGGATGCAAACAATTTCTTCCTGGCAATCTACAGCTGCCAGAGGCTACCAATCCAAGCCAGAGCCTCAGTGTTATTTTAAGCCCTGTTCCTAGCTGCAGCAACATTATGTTCACCTTCTTACTACAAAGGAAGAAAACTATGGAGGCAGGATGATGAATTTCAGGGAGATCTAGTGCTGACTCTTTCCTAGCGCGTCATGGGCATGAAATTAATCCGGATTTTATCACAGATGATGAATCCTGTACACCTTGCATGTTCAAAACAATGTATTTTGTCTGTCCCTCTAGCTATAAAACGCTTAATGCACATACCTACAACTCTAGCCTGATGTCAGGATGCAGATTAAACCCTTGTTCACTCCTTGCACAGGGCAAATAAGTAGCAGTGTCACTGATCTGTATTAAAAATCAAAGGCAGGGACACACCTGTAATTGCAGATGGAGGGGATCTTTGAGGGATATGAGCTAGGTGTGAGACCCAGGAAGGCCACCAAGGGGAATTTGCACATTTGATTCACCTGTGGCTAGGCAGCCATCCCCCTGCACACCTGCATGGACCTAGCCACCAGCCTCAGAGTCGTTTCCCAGAGTCATGTCACTGTCCTGCTGAGAACTCAGGCCCAGGCTGGGCAGTCCAGACACCCAGAGGGAGCAGGCACCTGGTTGTGGCAGGCAGGGGGAGCAGGGGCTGTGAGCACTGCTCCAGCAGCCCCAGCTGCAGAGCCTCCACACCTATTAAAGCGCATGGTCTCGGAAGGCTGCTGGAAGTATCATCAAGGTATGTGGTGGGCTTCCAAAGCACCACTTACATGTGCTACTCCCAGCACGTCATCAAGGAATATTGTAACACAACGTGATGATTTGCTCACTTGGGTGTGTATATATATATATATATATATACATACACAGCTAAAGGCCAACTAAAATCTGTGCCATAGAATCTGTATACCCAACCCTTGCCTACATATCATCAAAAGAAAAACTAAGTTACTCAGCCTAAAACATCTGTTGGCATGTTTATTTTGCATCTGTGCTGACCCTGGCAGCTTTCATTTAGGATCCTCACTTTCTGCAAGAAGTGTTTAGATTCCTCTACTGAGAAAACTTTATTTTTATGTTCTGCTGCACTGCTTTGTGTTCCTGCCATTTTCTACAAAAGCTGCATTCACTAGCAGAAATTTATCTGCCATGATGCATCTAGATTTTTGTTCTTGATGAGGTCAGCCTGAACATTACAGTAACCTCATGGTTGTGACAGGCAAGCAAATCCAGCTAGAAAATCTGATTCTTTTACAACAGAAATGTATTGTGCAAAACATTACAGAAGTAAAGTAGAAAAACCTGTCTTAGACTGAGGCATCCAGGAATTGGAGGGAAGGAGGGGATGCTTGAAACAATCCATTGCAAGACACCCTTGTTAAAATGAGTGAAAAGGCAACTAATTGTGCGTGTCATTATTTTCAACTAAACTTAATTGACAGCCTGTCCACTCTCTTCTCAGCCTATCACAAAAAACACCACTATAGCAGTTTGAATAGAATATAGTCAGTGATACTATCTATGCATTGTTCCAGTCTCCATACCTGCTGGAAGGTTGTCGGATTTCTTGCACATAATCACATTAGAGAAAAATCTTTTCTCAAAGGAAATTATGGAACACAGGCTCTTGTAGTGCATAGCCCTTCATCGGTGCATTCCTTAAAAAAGAGAAAGTTAAATGACGGTTTTATATCAGACAACAGCACATAGTCCACGACTCAAACACACAACCTAGGAATCAAAACCATGTAGTCTTTCACACTGGCAGTAAATGAAAGATCTTGAAGGGATGCTGGTTCCAGCAACAGACCCTTATTCAGTAAGGTGGCAGCGACAAAGGCATTGCATCAGAAGTGAATCTAAACCATCTGTTAAATGTCATCATGCAAAAAATGTGTTACTGCATTCGCCCCAGATCCAGGCATTCAGATACATCTTCTGGCTGTGATGCTAAATACAGAGTACAAAAATCTTAAGCTAACAGAACAGAAATATTAACCTTAATTAAAATGGTATGCAATTAATTACCCTGTTCAGAGCTAGAAGTGTGTTAGCAGACAGGCACTGTGTGCCAAGTCTGATATTAGACTGTGTGGGGTTTAGCACAAACAGGGCTGGAACAGCCGATCAGAACCAAGATGACTAGCAAAAAAATAAGCCTGTGCTGGCACTGGGACAAGAATACGAGTTCCTCATAGCAAGGTCATGACACCATTTTTCTAAATACCCGTTCAAAATTATCTGAAGTACAAAGACAAGAACTCCAGACCTAAAGATGATCACTTTTATAACAGTTTTATTCAAGTCTGTGTGCTCTAGTGTTGAGACAAGGCCTAGATCAGCATTACACTGTAATACAATAATTTTAGCCATTGAACCAAGCCTGCTTGGCATCCTTGGTTTACAATTTACAGTACATCCAAAAAAAAGCTAAGAGAAAAAAAATCTCAGAACGCCAACAACTTTCATTAGCTCTTTGCTTTGCTTAAATATTGTTCTATAACATAAAATAATTTAATACAAAAAAAGAACTGTAATCCAAATACACATAATACATTGACACAGAACAGAGGAAAGATACAGTAGATTATGCACAAGAGTATTCAGTTGATGTGTTACCTACAGTGAAACAAACTGGACATTAATATAATTTAACTATTTAAGCCCAAGAGGGTCAGAGGCAACAAGGCCGGGTCACAAATAAAGCTTTTTAAAAAATAATGCAATCTTATTTTCCCCTAAGCTTACTGCTGTACAGAGGTTAAAGGAAGGCTCCAACAAATCACTTCATTTGACAATATTTCATCACACAAACAAGAAAAACTCGGTGGCTTCCATTAGTTTACTCAACTCTGGGGTACGTTACCACTTGCTAACGCAACTGCTTCATTGCAGGTTCTTCAGGCAAAACACACCCTCAGGTGCTACTTCCATAGCAACAGACTTTTGAACACCATGAACAGAAGAGAAGACATACAGGAGGTCTCCACAAATGGACTGAAATACTTAGTGTCGTAAGATGAATCCCAGTCCTGCAGAGTTTGGAGTTTCTTACGAAGTACCTAACACGCTCCACAAAGGAATTTCAACACAAGCAGGAACTATCCCATACCTCAAATGAATGGACATGTGGGCATGATCTTACACTGGGAGTAATCTACTCACCTGGTTCTTCAGATTTACAACATTGTACCTAGGAAGTCAGGTCACTGATTTTTGCAGCTGGATTTAAACAGAAGCAGGAGCAGATCCATAATTAATAAGGCAAAAGAAAGACATAGCTTATAAAAAGAGGGAGGAAATACATTCTCTGGCTTAGAAATTCTTGGACTTTCAAAGCCACAGAAGAGACATTGTTAAAAGCACAGGTAGTTTCCCTGATTTTTCTACCACTGTTGCCCTCCCCACTCCATATAAGCCTCTCAACTTAAGTCACGCAAATTATCTCTGAAATCCCCAGCTTGTTCTGCATTTATAGCAAAGAAATCATACACACCAGCACAAAATGCTGGGCCAACAGCTGACAAACAAGAACCCAAGAACCTAACAATGGTGGTGGATGTTGATCACTATCGAACTTGTCAGGTCTGTCCACCAGCTTGGAAGGATGCGTTTTTGAAATGGAAAAACAAAACTGAGAAGAGGCCTCAGGTTTAACACCAGCATTTGTACATACAACCTCCACACACCACTTATTGCCCCTTTGCAGCTAGCAATCTGCTAGTGCAAAAGTCATTGCTCTTTCCCTCCTGTGTCAGAACATTCTCTCAAAGCTTCCCTTGTTTATGGTAAGAATTAGCAGTCAAACAGGCATGGCAAATGCAGGCGTAGAAAGGCCACACAAGTCAGAGCAATCAAACCCAGAAAGTTGTGAAGGAACTTCCTCTGACTAAGTATAGAGGCTGGTCCTTCACCATTAATCTCTACAGACACCCCGGTTCAGATTAGAATAGCTTTGCTGACTTGGGGTCTTGTGTATTTGGACCCAGATACATTCCATTGATTCCAGTGATGGTTAATTATGAGATGAATAGCTTCCTTGAACTGAAGCCTCTTGCCCTTCTAGTTAAAAGACAGTGCCCCAAATACAAATTTTTACTACTAGATGTTCTTAGCTTTACATGGTTTCTTATTAAAGCTGACAACTATGAGGGGCACTGATTTTAAGCAGACCTAGGTATACTCTCCACTTGGAATTCAGCTGTCTCTCAGACAGACTTATGCTGCACAAAAATGGCTTTTACTCCCTGTAAAGAGCACTCGCCAAACTCAACTGCTCAACCGGCAAACACTGGTATGCTTTCTATTTTTTTATTTTTTTGCTGCTGAGTTGTTCTTTACAGCCTAGGATTTCTGGATGTTACGGTTGCCAAGATAACCTTGAAAACAGAGCAATGGCAGAACTGATGCAGTAACATCTGCTTTAGATGCAGAGTGAAAAATCAGCTCAGAGGTATTAGCTGCCCTATTCAGATACGAGTACTAACCATGTTGACATTTTAAGAGCTGCTCACTAAAGCATGCAAGACAGAAATACAAGCCTACTATGAACATCTGGGCAATCAGTCAAGAGAACTCATTTTGTGACACAAACTGTGCCTGGGAAGAAACATCCCAATACCTTACCCCCAAGTTGAGAAGCGGCCACATCTATGAAATTCCAGAAGAACCCAAGGAAAAAGCTCAGTTCTCCTCCAACTGCAGTTAAACTCAAGAAGATCAGTGTGCAACTGAGCTAAGCCAAACAGTAATCAGGGACCCCATTTGTTTTGAAACTCAATGACAAGAAACCAATTACAAGGGTTCCCAAAGAACTTGTTTATATACTGAAATCTCATGTTAGCAGCATTCTTATCAATGAAGCCTGAAAAAGCACTGGTATGTCTTTCTGCTCCATTATAACCTCTGCTACTAAGAGAGGGAAAAGCATTAGGACATGGCTAGAGCAATGTTTCTTCTTTCTCCGACCCGTGTCTCTCCCCTCTCCTGCTTCAAGGCAAGAAGGTTAGTTTTACCCAACCTCAGCATCTGTTCTCAAGAAAATGCTACATCGGAACAATCAAGGTAGGACAAAGAGACAGTGCTAATCACTCCTAAATAGCATAAATAAATACTTTATCCTGGTCTTATGCTGGGGCTTCAGCTAACTACTTTTAAAAACAATGTGGGCTCTCACTAGCTGGAAGCTAAACTCCAAGCATGGACAAGATCCTAGAAAAGTACTTCTGAGTAATGAAGGAACATTTTTCCCCAGCATTATTATTTTTCAAGTAACTTATTCTAAGCAAATACAACTTTGGCATTCCTCCTGCAGATCTGGTTGGTCTAAGCCTCCATTTGCTAGCTGGGCTAGCATCTGACTGACCCATAAGCTACAGACCCAACAGGTGCCCACTTCAAGCTTATAAATCCACTATATTACACACTAAAAATGTGTCATGGTTTCTTAGTATTAGCTATATTGGACTGTCTGCACATTATTAGCATTCAGACATGAGAACTGTATTAAAATCAAATATATTAGGAAAACAACAGCGAATACAGGGAAACAAGACTGCATACAGGTTCACTTAAAGAATACGAGAGTATAAAAAGATCTGTTTCAAAAAACATACTTTCACCTTTAACAGCAGCAGTGACCAATATGAAACTACCACCTTTCCGCACTGCAGACGTTCAGCTCTTCCATGGGTTGAAAACCACCAGGAAACATGCCCTCTGCCTTGTCATTTACTGTTTATTTTGGAGACCTACATAGTAAAAGCAAGCATAACCTTAACTTATCAAACTGAACTGCTGGTTTTATTTTTCCATCAGGAATCTGAGCGTCAGAGAGCCAAATACAAATGTTTTCCTCTGTCCTCTCATCATTCCAGCCTCAACTGCCTACCTAGAACAATTCCTGCCAAAAAAAAAACCAAAAAAAACCAACACCCTTATCCTTTCTTCACACTCCATCTCTACAAATGAGGTAGCTCAGGGTAAAATAAAGCCAACCAGAAACAAAGTCACTACACAATCCTCAAATTCTTCTTTAGGACCCAACTTACCTATGATGCCCAGAGATTACCAAGCACCTAGTATCCTCTATCCTGACTGTTTTACTACAAAAGAATAATAATTTTACCCATATATTGGCTATTTTCTGTCAACTTCCACCTTCACTTCCCCCAGCTGAGTTTTATGCTTCTACCTTGAAAATGTTTCAGGTCAAAGAACACCTAAAACAAGTGTTGCTTTCTGTCTTGGGCCCCATAATATTACAGTATCAAGAATTAATAACTGATTAAGACGGGATAGGGACAGCCACTGAAATAATGTATTTAGAATTCTAACCAAGAGATAAGGAGAGCTAATTATAGCGCACTTGTTTCCACAGGGGTATACACAAGTCAGCAAATGGGAGGACACAAAATGTTTGCAGTGCTGGTGTTTGGCCTGACGTATGATAACACTACAGTACTGAAAGCTACATCATTCCAAGAGTTCCCTCCAAAAAAACAACCTAAGGCCCTAGCAAGGATGCATGTGAAACAGAAGGCACCTAGGAATGCAGATGCACCTAAAATACACATAGGTGATTCGCAGGCTTAAAAAAGACCAGCCCAAAAAGCCACACTCAGTAGGAAAATGATGTTCCTGGTCATTTGGAACCAACAGAAAAAGTTTTGTTGTTTTTTTTAATTCATGTGCAGAAAGAGATGAAACATGTTTCTTGTATACAACACTGATGAAGTGCTGAAGATTTTCTAGTGAAAAAAAAAAGATACTTGTTAGGAAGGAACAAGAAGTCGTCTGGTAGCTACATGAGATCCACCACCCAGTCACCAGTGGGAAATTACCTTATAATCAAGCACATGCTTCTTAGCTTGGGAATGAATGTTTTTAAAATACAAAAATAAAGCTGATGTAGGCGATTTCAGAAGCTGTATTCATCTATGACCAATGGCAAAGCTGCTTAAAAAAGCTGAGCAAGAGAAAAAACAAAAGCAAATGCACATTAACACTGCAGCATGTGACATTCTACTAGTGTGTTCATAAGAGGGAGCAGCAAAATAAGCTATAAATGCATTTCAGTATTGTTTTGTGAAACTGTGAAAGCAGAGCTAAGGAAACAAACACAAGTTCTTCTTAAGACTCTTTTGTTTGCTAACCACAATAAAAAAGGAAAATCTAAACCACAATACTGGATACAAAAATAGAAAAATGATAAACATCTGATTAAAAATACCTTCTCTCCAGCTAGATACAAGACCACTGGCTGTGCCAACCACCTTATTCTAATCTTACCATAGTAAACATAACAGAAAAACACAGGAAGACATTATTTCTTAAAGATATCTTAATTATATAATGAACCAAAGGTTTAGGAAACCTTAACGTTATCCTCTATGACAGCATGAGTGTGTTTTGGTTCTGTTTGAACATACACGCTGTACTTATTGCTGGTTTGCAACTGTATTTTAACACATGCCTCTCCCTTCACAGTTAGTATCCCGTTTTACCCAAATTATAGCCTTAAGCGAGTTATAAATACTGAAGCAAAGCAACTATCCTGTAGCAACAAGGATCAGATATCTTCATTTCCAAATACAGGTTTCCTTATTTCATGCTGAAAAAACTGAAGCTGAAAGGAGGACCTATATCACTGCAAGATATAACTTCCTATTTGCCAAGGAGTTGAAGAGTTCTTAAGAGTAGTTCCAAAATGAATGGAAAAGCTTAGAAAGCAATAAGCATCATTTTCCAAGAGGAAAGGTTTCAAAAAAACCCAAAGAAAAAAACCCAACATTGATACTAGCTTAAAATTACTTACAAAAGTAACAAGCTAACACTGAATTTGGGGATATTGTATTAAGTTTGGTTCTATACAGCTAATGGGTCTCCAGTTCCCATATTCATCCCACAGAGATGAATTAAGTTTCAAATAAAAGTTAGGTAAAAGATAGAAAGGTGGCTCATGTTAGGAGGTTTCCTGTCATTTTCTCCTTAATAAAACACTCCAGATGGTAAAGACCTTTCTCTACTCAATCATTACTGCCTCACCTTCAACAGAATGAGAGGTATCCAGTTTCATGACAATCGAAGTAACATCTCTACGCAGTATTGTCCATAAAGTCTTAAGATAACAGCATGCTATGAAGAGGAAGGCAACTACTCCCGTTCCTAGAGGTACAGAAAAATACTTCATCATAAAAGCATACCAAACCAGAACAGGTCTTTCCACATCAATAATGAAAAATTCACTTTGAAAATACTCATTTTGTTAGAAAACCATTACAAAAAGAATATTTTCATTGAGGTTCCCTGCCCCATACTGAATATCAACCCACTGCAATAATAATCTGAAGGAAAAAAGATACCTATAAAAAGTTACATTTGCACCTCTGAAAAGGATCAAAGGAGATGAGACCTCCTTGATGGCAAAACAGAGCATTGTGCAGTCCATAGGAAGCAACAATATTACAAAAAATCCATAACTATTACCGCCTTAGTTTTGACACAAAAGCTTTCTTCTCTCTACATGTCCCACATTCAATTTCTGTGAAACCAGTAGAAATTTAGTAAAAAACTGTATTTTTTTGCATTGTCGCTACATCTGTGCTTTCCCCTCAATTTTACAAGAAAAACAGAACACAGGGATAGCGTATTTTGAAGGGTTGGCAAAAATATTCTAAATTCCTAAATCAGTTACATAAATTAGTGACATATATTGCCAGCCAACTATTTTAAAGAAAATACATATGTATTTCCAAACTTAATTTTTTTCACAGCAACAATCTTACTACTCTTAGCATCAGTTACAAAATGTCATTTCCTCTTTGTGAGCCCTGTAATTACTTTAACATATTTTATTCCATTCTTTTCTCATTGTTTTAAACTGCTCAGTGGTTTCATGATCTTGCGTTCTCTTTTTCTGGTTCTTAGCCAAAAAGTGCAACTTATTCAGGTATTTAAGGAAAAAATACATTTATTTTTATAGCAAGATTTTCACCATCTTTCTCAAGAACACTGCTAGAAAGGTATGTCAATAATGAAACTTTTGTCTCACTGAGAAACGGGAATACTAATAACCAGTAAAAAAGAGATCTGAGCTTCCTGACTGGCTCGTTTCTTCTCAGTACCTAGTGGACTATAGTGAAGCACTCTTTTGGGGATTTGGGGAACCTCGGCACCCACAGCTGGGATGGAAAAATAAACAGATTAAGGCAGGAGAGAAATCAAGCCAGGATGTCATGCCAAGATGGATATAGGGAAAGGTTCTGCCTGGCTTTAACATGCACACGGCCTCAGCTTTCAGGATGCATACAGTAAATACCTGACAACTCTTTGCCTTGAGAGCCCTCTGCCTGTCAGAGAATATCCCACCACTTGCTAAAGACTACAGCTTTGTTTTACAACAGACACCTCGTGCCTGATACCTCAGGCTAGTCCAGGGACCGATCACAGGTGGAAGACTCATTTATGGGTCGATGCTCGAAGAGACTACCTTGTTTTATTTCACATGCTAGATTCAATTAAGATAATTGCATCCAAGGAACATTTGGAAAGCATTATGGTCCTACCCAATCTTTCTGGCAGCTCTGTAATATGGAATATCTAAACTGGAAACCCTAATCTGGATCCTTAAATTCTATGTCACCTTGTCCACTCAGTTCCTTTGCTGTCCGTTTGGTGTTAGGGAAGATGCTCTTTGGAACAAAATACTTCTAACAGGTTAGCTACACACCACCTTCACCAAGTGATTATCTAGAAGTGAGAGAGAAGGAAAGGATTTTGTTTCTTCTTTAACTTTCCTACACAAAAGAGCTATTCCGGATGATGTCTTTGGAGAGCAGATGCTGCTTCCTATGACTTTTGTAGTGACACTTTTTGCACAGAAAGCATAACTCTTCAGAACAGCTGATCCAGTTTTGTTTCAGACTTTCTAGAAGGATAAGGGAGACCATGAGAACTCAGTAGTTTTAATCTCTTGCTTTAAGTCCCTCTGACCCAACTTCTGACCAGGCTTCTTTCCTTGAGTTTGTTTCTATAGCACAATGGAAATTAATCATCTGTTTATGGGGTTCCCCGCCCTCATGTTTTAAGAAACCCAAAATGCTAAAGGCCAACGTTTAACACAAGTGCCAGAAACGTAAGTTTTCTTTTTAAAGTTTCTTAGCCCCACACCAGAGTACCTTGCCTACACAGTCAGCAGTCCATCCAGCTTCAGCTGCCATTGTAACATTATCTAGGCTAACTCTGGATCATTCAATCGAATAGGCAAAGAGTAATTCTGCCATTAAATAAGTTTCATGGAATGAGATGAGCAAAGAAATGTGACTTTTCTCTGTGGTAAGATACTGTATTTGCTTGATAAAAGGGTGCACTTGACCAATGGCAACATGCTGGGTTTAGCCCTCAGAATTAAAAAAACAACTAAAGACAGTATTTCCCCACACATGCTGGTTTTTAACATAAGGTTGCAAACATCTGAACAATCATGTTGTCTGTGCTGCTGCAAGAAAGCCTTCAGCTACACTGCCTGCGCTACAGGGCTAGACTTCCCTAACTGGGTGAGTGCAGCACTGGCAGCACCATGAAGTCAGTCATTTGCACCCAAATGGTTAGCAGATTAGCAGAATGAGCAGAGATCTGTACAAAAAACTAAACAGATATGCTGTACCCTGCAATAAAGCAGACTACCCTAATAATCTCACGTAAAGGCCACATCCCTAATGTATAATGCTGAAACTGGGCAAGAGTGAAGCTCTCATTAAAGCTGTAAGATAGACTTGTTGGGCACAGACACACTTGCAGTCTCTAAAGAAAACTGTGATCATAGGCACACCTTAGTTGTGTGACTTCCTCCTGCAAGAGAGGGGTCTGTTCCTTGTCCAGAGTTAGGAGTTTTTACAGATTTAAACAAAAATGTTTTACATGTCTATAATGCCTTCCACGCAAAGATGTCAAAGGACTTTATACAAATTACATAGGTCCCATCCCCCCCCGTGAGGTAGGTATTAACCCTATTATTTACAGATGGGGAAATTCAGGCACGGAGAGGTTACATTATTTGCCCAAGGTCACACAGTGAGTCAGCGACTAAATAAGACAGAATCCAGATGTTCTGATTCCTATTTGCACAATCCAACTACTAACAACACAAGTCTCAATTTCAAAAGAGCCTTCAACAAATATCAGTGTGCACAAGAGCAGTCTTGGGTTTCAAGGGCCACTCCTTAAAAAGAGTAAGAAAGAAGAAGAGGAAGAAAAAAAGAACAAGGGGACATAATTTACTTCTGCAAGCCAACACAGCTTTAAAGAAAGAGTTCCTGCCAATTCCCTTCCCAAAGCTGAGGCAGCTTGACTATGAGCCTGCAATATAGGGGGGAAAAAAAAGGAGGCTGATGGAACTAAAGCTCAAAACAAAAAAGCAAGCTAGAGTGAGTGGTCATACTATTCCCCTTCATCATTTTGACAGCAAAGGGTCATGGAAAAATAGGGCTGAGAGGGACCTCAAGAGATCAAAGTCCACCCACCCCACCTTGAAGCCAGGATCAACTTATCTACTCATTCCCAACAGCCTAGACTGTTCTCAAAGACCTCCATCAATGGAGATGCCATGCCCTTCCTCAGCAATCTGTTCCACCTTGCACTAGCACATGAGCAAAACGGGGCAAGCAAGTGTAAGATAGTTATTTCTGCTCCTTCAGTGGGGACACCACGATTTCCAGGCCTTTCTAATGATACATTTTAGAGAAGGTAGTCTCCAGATAACAACTTGTTTCTGTCCTGGAATCTTTGGGAAAATAAACACTGGTGTCTGCTGTAGTATAGTACTTGAGTTTTGAAAATACTGATTAATACCAGGATAGATACCAGTATACTTACTGCAAGTGCCAAATCCTATAAGGTCAGTAACAAAGACTTTGATATGATAATTTTAGCTTACTGCAGATACAAACTGCAGTAAGAGGACAGGGAAGACTACAGAAAAACCCCACAGCAAAGGTCAGCAGCTTCGAGTTGCTAAGTTACATCCAACTGCAGACAACAATCAGGCAGTCGAACAACATCTTCAGCAGAGGCAGCACCATATGATCTCTGTAGCATCCCTCCATCTCATCTGTCTTCAAAGTGCATTCTCAGTGCAAAAAGTAGGAGTGAATTTAGAGAGGCTTACTGTCCCCAGTGGATTTCATACTAAGACCAGAATTCTTGCTTGAGTTCATATGCTGCAGCTTTGTGTGTGTTAAGTTCACTTCTGCATAGCGGAATGGTGCTGTCCTGGCTCTGCCCCTCAGCATCTATGTCCAACAGTGTCCGCTCCTCTACAGGAAGACCCACCTGGAAAGGAAGCAGTGCAGGAAGTCCGGGTCTCTCTTCCACAGTGCTGCTGCTACTCGCAAAACAAGAGTCCAGATTGCTCGGAGTGTCAGTACTTGAACTGTTGGCAGAAGATTCACCCTTGGCATTGCTGGGTGACACAAACCACCAGGGATCAAGCCGCTGTCGGCTGGCTGCGGGACGAGGCCGAGGCAGGAACTCCAACGTCTTGGGTCTTTCCAGTGTGGGGTCCTGCTGTGCATTCCATCGTCTCGGGGTTGGAGGAAAAACAAGGTTGGGGTCTGGCAGGCGAGGGACCTCATTTGGATCTCTACTTGGACTAGGTGTTTTTAATACACCTATCCAAAACGGAGAAGGTGAAAGAAGAGGGAAACATGTTAGATGTCACTGCTAAAAGGTTCCAACAGATCTTATTGTATGTACACTGTGAAAATATTCTGAAAGCAGAAAGCCTCCATTCAGAATCTACAACCTCCACATCTTCAAGATTGAAGCGAATAACTGGTTTCTTTATTCCTACATCATTCTCAACACATTGTGGAACACCCGTTTCATTTGCCTAGCATAGGCAAAGTATTTTGTTCGTTCCTGATTTGTTTTCTTCATCCTCAGACTGGAGAGCATGGATTTGGCCTCCTATCAGAGGTGAGGACTCTCCAAATCCTTTGGAGGGTACATTACCATTAATGGCTTGAATGGATCAGGGAGACACTTGCACAGCAGGATGTGTGACACCTGTTTGCAGTGAGCTGGACAAATTCCCTGGAAGAGTCATTTAACAAAATCTACTGTGGACACTTCCTGGTTTTGTTTGGTTGTTTTTAAAACACAAGATATACTTTCATTAGTATTTTAGTAAGTGTTCTCAGCTGCATTAACCCACATTTTACTGCAGACTGCCTTTCAACAGACAACCTCATATTTTGTTCTACCATTGGGAAAAGTCTAATTAAATCAGGCTTTAATTTCATATTCTAGTCCTCCTTTTCCCTAAATTACTAGGGCAGAAAAACAGGAAAGCATTTATTAACTTATCAAGTCACAGCCACTCCTAAAGACTGCAACAAGCAGAACACTACCTACCTAGGAAAATCCCTCTTGCTTGCAAAGCAGTAAGAGCAACAGTGGCTCAGCCCCACACTACTTTAAGAGACTCAGTCTTCACTGCCGTAAGGATTAGAATTTGCTTTGAAATAGTAACACCAATACAAACAAGTGTATAAAGGCAACAGATGGAATTCTGAGGAACTTCTGAAAATGAACAGCAGTTGTACCTTGATATCATCTTTGTCTAAGAAACAACATACTCTACCTCACAGCATTGTGAAGCAGAGTTCCTTGGTGTAGAGATAATGGAACAGATTGTTACTGCATTACTCCATTCATTATTTGTGTAAAGACAGCATCCACAAGCCCTTCTTGTGGACTGGCCATCACCACAGATGCTGTATAAGCAACACGTTTACTTCCTAACTTGTAATTATACTGTTTGGGCCCTTCTTCTGAAGAGGAAAAGGAAGATGGCTGAAAACCTACCTGCTCCCAGTGCTCCAGTTAAACAGCTACTGGAAGGGCATCCACTGGTTGGGCACCCATTGACAACTAGTCCAGTCCCTTTGATGGCCCCATCAGAAGGTGTGCGCCTGTGCCCGCCTTGCTGGGTGTGGGAAGAGACCGTCACATGCGTGGGAGTCAGGGACTGGTTGGGGTCTTGTTTGAACCTCTCAATCTGGACATTGACTAATGGGTTGTTAATGGCTGGCAAGGGAGCCTTGACCGTCACAGGGCTGACAGGCATTTCATACACCACAATCTCATCACTGTCTGAGCGCAGCAGGGACCGGGTGGAATTACATTCGGAAATGGAAGACAGGGAAAGAAGGGTGAGGGATGTGGATGGCTCGCCTAGCAACAACATGGGCTCATCTTTTTTGAAGATTTTTCGGGAAGGTGGGCTAGTGCTCCTGCGCGGGCGTCCAGCTCGCTGGAAAATGCTATCACGCTTTTTCTTCTCCTCCTTGGGTGGCTCTGGCTCCTCTTCAATCAGCAGCTGACACTTCCCTGCTTCTAGCAGATCAAACCCCAGGCCTGCAGCAGCCAGCACCGCTCCACAGCCAAGCAAGGCAATCTCGCACCGTTTGTGGTGGGAGCCACTACGTTTGAGGCTGTTGGTGGGTGTCAGCTGTGGGGTGCTAGTAGCAGAGTTCACAGGGGTGGACTCATCATTGGCATCACTAGAAGGCCCATCCCAGTCTTCATTCTTCTGAAATGGGATGCAGAGGTATGACTGGTTGTGCCCAGGTGAAGGGTGCACTTTGCCCTCCCCATTAAGACATTCGCTGTCTTCATCATCTGAAAAGCAAACACAAGAAATACTTCGCATTGATATAAGATTCACAGGCAAAATTCCCCGTCTTACAAATACATATGAGAAACTTCTTTCCAGAAGATGCAACTATCCTTCTCATCACAAGCATCATTCACCAACTGCCAAACACAAACTACTCTCTCCAAACAGGTAAGCAGAGACAAGTAGCTGGAAAACGCTATCATAGTGGAAGTTACTGGCATGCTGATCTGTTCAGGATCAATTATGGAACAGCATACGAGAAGAAATCTACATTTCAGTTATTTCTAAAGTTTATATGTTTGGGAGTCAGGAGTGAACAGGTAGGAAAATGATAAGGATCTCTCCCAGCAAGTAAAGGTGTAACCATACTGCTCACCTAAATATTAACAGGAAAGGAGTTGAAAGGTAACATGGAGTTAAGAGGGAATTAAGAGAAGCTTGTTAGCTTGACAGATAAGAAATGCAAGAACAGAGATGAACAAACAGAAAATCCAGAAGGAGAAAGTTATTTCACACAGAATAAAGAAAAGCTAGATGCCACCAAAATGAAAATACTGCTGTAAGATATCAGGTAAAGGTCAGGAAATGGAAAGTTCATTCAAATGTGAACGGAAGTGGAGATGAGAATGACAAGTCCAGGGAAATCCTTTACCCATCTCCGCTAAGCTGGTGAATCCTGGAAAAGCAGGTGCAGTTCTCTGGATTTTCCCTAGGTTTGGTGCACTGGATGACCACTGTTTGTATCCTTCTACCAGAGCTTTTAGACTGAAATAACAGAAAGACAGGATAAAATGTATAATGCTGACAATAACCTTTCATTCCTTCCTTCCATATTCTCTACTGCTCTACTTCGGTCATGCATGTATCTACCTTAATTACATAGATTTAAGGTCCTCCCATAGCAAGACATTTTACAACACCTCCCTCATTTGTAATATCAGCAGAGATCTTTTGGTTGCTATGCTAAACAACGGCTACGAATTAAGAATAATAAAAACCACCACTACAGAAATTAGATATTTTCATTTTAAATCAAGGCAAACCTACCATGGCAGGTACAAAAAGTGCTCAGCAGGAGGAGGGAAAAAATATCTACAAAAACTTTCCCATGTGAAACACAAATAAACAACGAAAATCAAAGATAACTTAATGGGAATGCAATACACTGAAGTCAGTAAAACAGAAGAGTTAGATGCCTCTATATTATAAGACTCAACACTTTTCCTTTAAAGGAAACACTGCATTGAAGTACAGGCAGTTAAAAGCATAAGCTGCAGATTATGGAAAAATAGGTAAATAAACACCATATATCATGCCATTGCTTTTTAGTTATAGACCAAAAAATCAAACCAAAACAAAAAAAAAACACAAAATAAATCCCTGCTTTCAAGTCATCCGAGTTTAGAGGAATTTTACTTTGCACCTGAGCTTATTAGTAGTCCCTATTCATAGATCTTCATTATCACCATCCTATTCGTTCCCTGCAATACCTTCATGACATCAGAAAAAAACACAGTAAATTGCACAATTTTTTGACACATCAACAAGTCAACAACATTTTATTCTTTGGTTATTAATGTTCTCTGAACTGGGATATCTATGGTGCCTTTCTACAAACTCCAACGTGAAACACGTCAGTGTTGGCAAAAAGCCTAAAAAGCACTTTGGGCAGTCAGAACTTGAAGTGAAAGGAGACAAAAATATCTATGGATAGTCTGAATGATCCCAACTGGACATACCATAGCATCTCTTTGTTACTGAAAGAACTGAAAAATTAGTAGGAGAGACCTCTTCTAGCCGCATGACTAACTTGTGTTGTTCTTTGAAAAGAGACAGCTTGTATATGCTCATATCCTCCTTTTTCTGTAAGGGAAGGACTGTAATGAACTCTCTCATGATTCTCATTTTTCACACGAATCATTCTGCATGTCTAAGACGACTTCTGTGCCAGGATTTCAAGGTTATACATACTCGGTATGTATTTTTTCCTCTATTCTCTACCTAACTGGGAAGCCATGCTTGTCATCAGACAAACCATATTACTATAGCAAGGTCACAAGGTTCAAGCTTGATTCAGCACATGTTCAGCTGGTTGATCACCGTTCTATAGACATTACTTTTCAAAGGTTCTCGCTGTTTCCAATATTCCGGAATAGTTTTAGATTACACAAAAAGCAGCCCATACAGTTCTCACCTGTCTCAAAAGTTCATCATTTTCCCAACATTAATCATTCTGGCGTATGTAGTACCCTGCTATGAACTTGAACCCAGGCAGCACAGTACACAGAATCCTACTTGTTGAGAAAGACAAGCCACATGATTTTACAATTTTGCAATTTATTCCCTCCACACTACACTCAGCTATGTGATAAAACACTACCAGGAGACCCTGAAGACCTGTGCAGAGGATATCCTTGAGAATATGCTACAACTTTCTGCTGCTGTATATATTTCTTATGCTCAAAGATAAACGCAGAAGGGTGAATAATGACTGTAATCAATTCGTGACTAGCTTTGCTTAATTATAGGTAAATTAACTCATGCTAGAGAATTTCACAGCAATTGCTATAGTGTAATTCCTGCCTAAACTTTTGATTACATCCTATGGAAAATACATTGAAAGGGATGCTAAAGATGAAGATTCACGTTGGCTTCATCAGAGTTGCATAAGCAGATGGAACAGCAGCACTGCTGTTACCAGCAGTGTCATGGGGAAAGCTTACACTGGACTTTTCTATGCTAAGTTTAGCTCTTCAATTAACTTTTTTTTTTTAATCCCTGTTCTCCCAAATCAGACTTAAAAAAAAAAAATAAGAATAGCAAACACTCTATCAACCAAGGTACTAATATTTACTGCAACCCTATTCCTTTTCAATAATCTGCAGTCTGGCGTGTTCTCAGTGAGAAGTTGTAGTTCATTGTATGTTAACCACACTGCCCTCTCAGTAACGCTATCATATTTCAGATACTTTGCAAAATGCAATGGTCTTACAATGCCTTCCTGGAAAAGGTGGTGAATAGTACAGATCACCACAGTTTTCAAGAGAACAGGATAATTTTAAGAGCAGCCGTAGTTAGCATGTAACTCCTTTTCAGCTGTCTGTGCTCGAAAACAATTCAGTTCTTCAGACTGCACAGAAAGGAACAGAAAAACAGAATAAAAGATTTATTACCCTAATTCCTAAAACACTTCAAGGCTGAAGTGTTTCTCTATCAGCTTCAGTAGTCTCCTGACCTTTTATATTTTTTTGAATAATTAATGACTGTAAAATATGGCATGTTTTAATTCTGAAGAATGCAATGCTCTGTCTACAGTACAGATAAAGTACAGGCAGCAGCCAAAGAAGCTTCCTCCACATTGCCCTGTTAACACATATTGTCAAGAGTGCTTAGAATGAAGAATGTGGTTTAATGTCACTGGAATAGAATAAAGCAGTTCAGTTAGAAGGGACCTTCAAAGATCCTCTAGTCCAACTGCATGACCACTTCAGGGCTAACCAAAAGTTAAAGCCTATTATTGAGGGCATTATCCTAATGTCTCTTGAGCACTGAATGCTTAGATTTAGGCCCTCCTGAAGAATACTGCAGTGGTGATACATTATATAAACATCTGTTTGCTAGGAGTTTCACACCTGAACACACAATATTAAAGAAAAGATATCTTCTTAGTTATCTTATTATCCCTGCTAAAAGTATGGAAAAAGTCAAACTATCAATTTAGCAGTGGAGAAAGCTTCAAGTTCTGCTAAAAATCATGAGGCATTCAAACCTCTCATGGGTCTTAGATCATTAAAATATTCCTCTGTTTTAAGCAGCATTTCAGCAATAATCTGAGTACGGGTAGAAATAATTCACAGAAAAAAACGGTGCCACAGAACAAGAATCTACAGAAAAGGGCCAGGTGCAACTCATGTCCTAAAAGTGATTTTCTGCAGATATGTATTCACTCAAGGTACATGTGTCCTTTAAAAAAGCTGGAAAAGACAATGTTTGACTGGCTCTACAGATACTTTTTAAACAGCATCATGGAAAATCTTTTTAAAAATTATAGTTGAGAACTGTAAAATAAATATTTGCAGACATGATATGAAATTACAGTAAGTTGAGCCTGAAAATAAAGAAAAACCAGAAAAGAAATAGTTTTACACAGCTAAGGAGCTGCGTAAAAGGAAGTTCTACTGCTTAAAAATAGACATAAGGTAATAGCGGACAGCAAAAGCATCAGGTCTGTACTGGACCTCTAGCAAGGGACTGAATGCAACATGGGTCTCTGTTTTGGATCTCTAATACCTCAGGTACAGCAAATCTGTAAGCAGAAAACTGCTTGCAAGAAGACAGGCAAAACTCCTGTGAGCCAGCTCATAACCAGTTTCAGAACCTGGACACCAGTCTGATTCCAGGCCCTCTCTTCTTACCCATCTTCTCCTGCACCTAGCTCCTTGTGACAAAGTGAGCTTGGTCCCCATGTGCGCCCTTTTTTCTTCTGGCCTCTCTTCTCTTCTTCCTCTCCTTCCTCCTTTGGAAGGACTGAGTTTCGTCCCCATGTTTTACTGCTTTCAGCAGGAGTCACTAAACAAGTTGGAAAAATGGTGGGAAAATGGGAAAAAACAGATAAACAGGTTGGTCCCAAAACAACGCAAAGAACACAAGCCAGAAGAATAGTAGCGGAAGTGTCCATTTGGGGTTCTTTCACATAATTCTCAGCATGTATCAACACTAATCTAACAACCAGATCCGTTCAAATAGCTGCAGACACGCTTTATGGCTTTATTTCTCCACTGGTTTCTTTTTTAGAAATACCAGTTTGATACCAGAAACACAAGTGTCGTGATAGCCGATACAAACACTGCACATTAGCTAACATTCCTTTCATACTTCTAGTACACACTTATCTCCCTAATTCTGTTATTATGGGAACACCACTTTCATGACAACCATCCTTGTTTTTCTGTCCTTCCATCACTAACTTAATCATCTTCACTTATGTTTCACAGATCTACTCTGCAAATTAGTCTTTTAAAGATCAGCCTGTACACCCAAGGAATGTATTTTCTGTACAGCGCAGCAGCAATCTTTCAAGAAGATAGGTGAGCCTTAGACTCCAAAGAATACAAAACCCAACTCCCCACTCCCACTTGCCAACACACGCTATTTTTCTCTCTAAATTCATACATGCAGGGCACAAGGCCAACATTTTAGGAACATTTTTTACAGTCCTGTCCTAGATATGGAATCTTGGCATCTTACCACGCTGACAGACTGCACATTTCCAAAATTCAATACTACATTGAGCTCCTTACACTGTATGGCCCTGAGTCTGGGAATAATGGTAGGACTTGCAGGAGGGCTGGAGCAGCTACTGATCAAGCTTTTCCTTTTATCCATCGTTGGAGAAGCCTGCACAGTGAATTTATGCTGGAAATCTGTTTATCAAAAGAAAAAAAAAAATCAAAACATAAGCAGAAAGACAGTTACATTTTTTTAAATATAAGAAAAAAGAATTAATCATTTATCATAACCTTCAAAGCATGAAATTTACAGGACCCATGTAAAACTAAACTTTTACAGCTAATTGCTGCCCATTTTTTACACAATTCCTTCGGGACAAAGACATGCTCATATTCATGAAGACACTCTGATATCCCAGACACCTCACCAGTAGTTAACACTTCTTTCAGGGTTGTATTAGAGATCACTTTTGTGTTAACTTGAGTTCACATATGAACTAGCTGCGTAGTGCTGTGGTCTCACAGCTATCAACATGTTCTTTTGACTTTTTTTTCAGATTCCTGCAGCAAAAAATCCAGTAGCTTACGGTTTCTGCTGCATTTTGTAAAATATTCCCAGAGCAGCAACATTTTTTTTTTTAAAAAGGTACAATCTTTATTAAACTGATCATTTTGAGCAGTAACATGCTAAACTGCAACACCAAAATTTTTGCTATGAGCCATATACAGTCTTTCAACTAACAGTGTAACATCTCAAACTCACTTTTTTTCCTGTACACTTTGAACTGTTGCCTGTGGGGAATGCTAGCCATAAGACCATCAAACTTAGTTTCTTGATGCCAGAGCTATTTTTTCTCCCAAAGTACATCCAATACTTTCTAATGCATAAGTGTCAGCACAAAGGAGGCACCAAAGCTACAGGTTCACCTGTTCCTCCCATTTCGCCTGACACTGCCCGCCTCACCAACCTGAAGGCAGGCTGATATTATTGCCATCTTTTAACTTGAGCCGATTCTTCTTGAACTTCCCCATGCGTTTCTTCACCCGGGGCTTCTCCTGACACAGCTGGTGGATGATGATGTTGAGCTCCCTTTCCAGGATATCAATCTCACGCTCTGCCAGCTCCTGTTCCCGCCTTCGGAGCAACTCCTCATGGTTCTTCTGTTCAACAGCAGCACGAGTCAGCTCTTCTTCCCATGTGCGAAGCTCCTGCAGGGCGATCAGAAAGGAGAAAAGAAAAGCTACCTCATGATCTGGGCATTTAGGCTACTACTACCCACTCTGAAGGTACAGCAGCAGTGACTTATGTTCACTGCACTGCTAGCACCACTGTTTAAAGGCTCAGCTGAAAGCCAAAAACCTAAAAATAATGCTAAAGAACTTCAGCACTTGCCATTCAAGGCCCTTCTGATCAGTATTAACATTTTGCATTAAAATTTCTTTAGAAATATATGTCCAAATTCTCTACTCTGTGGTGAGGCCACACCTGGAGTACCATCCCTTATTCTGGGCTCCTCAGTACAAGAGAGGCATGGACATACTTGAGAGAGTCCAAGGGCCACCAAGATGCTGAAGGGATTGGAGCACCTCTCCTATGCGGAAAGGTTGAGAGAGCTGGGACTGTTCAGCCTGGAGAAGAGAAGGCTCAGGGGGATCTCACCAATGGGTATAATTACCTGAAGGGAGAGTGTAAAGACGACAGACTCTGCTCAGTGGCGCCCAGTGACAGTACAAGAAGCAATGGGCATGCACACGTTATTCAAAAAACACACAGTATTCAGAAGCTGCCTGGACATGGTCCTGGGCAACCTGCTGTAGGTGGCCCTGCCTTAGCAGCAGGGCTGGACCAGATGACCTCCAGAGCTCCCTCCCAACCTCAAACATTCTGTGACTTTGTGAAAAGGTACTAAATCCTAAATTCAAGGTCATGAGAAAAGATGCTGGATATCCTGACATGCACATGTTTTCAAGCACCACTGGAGAGTACCATGTACATGGGAACCCATTTTGCAATATTTATTTTTAGTTTTGAAAAGAACTAATCCTTACTTTCGTGTTCAGTAAGTACGTATGTTAGCTTCAGTATTGACTTAAACTGTTTAAAAATAACCTTTCCAAGTCATGCATCATAAAATAGCACAAAGCCCAACTCTAACATAAAAATCAATAAAGAAAACATCGTGAAGAGGCCATTCCCATCAGTTTCCACTAAGCATGGTTGCTTCTCAAGCATAAAGAATCATATTGCAAAGTTTTTGACCTCTCCTTTGTTGAGGAAATGAATCAACTGAAATGGTCCTTGAGATCTCAAAATATTTTGCTCTTCTCACTGCACTCCTCTCACCACAAGCACAAAAGAATTCAGCACTCAGAATAATTATCTCCAGCTGGCTACATCCACCACAGAAGGTAAAAAAATAAGATGAAGTTCAATTTGAACTCTTCATCAGATAGATGCTTTTTTTTTTCTTAATAATGTAATTGTTACCTGTGCAATCATCACAGAGGTTTAGTTCATTTTACTCATGAGGTGAATAGGATATTAAATCTCTTTCCCCACTGCTGTAGAGGAACACAGTACTCAAAATATGAGAGCAGTCTAGATGTGTTTTTGTCATCTGTTTCTCTGTTGAAGTTTCTGGTTTTCAAGAACTGTTCCAACACATTTATGCTAAGGAACCACATTGTGCAGCAGGGAAATACCTATCAGCTTTTCTTTTTCCTCCAAAAGCTACTACAGTATGTGCATAGAAATGTTTTAAGAACTGTTTTGGGGCTTCTCTCCCCTAAACTCAAGATCATCCTCCTCACACACATACCTCCTAAACTCAACTTCTGAGCCCAAATCAAGTTGGGTGTTTATTATGAATGTTTTCAGGTGAGAGGCAGTGAAATGCTACTATTTCAGTAACAATTCCACTGCAGTACTTCATTCCAACACTGTACTGTGTTAAGGTCCTTACAGACTGATGCAGCAAGCTGCACTTTCTTTCTGACTGCGTTTGAAGAACAGAACTTCATCCTTTTTGCTTAACTTCCACTCCTTGAGATTGATGATCACAGTTCCTTTTATTCCTGCTAGGACCTTCATTCCCTGCTATTTACCCAGATGGATTTCAGTTACAACAGTTGTTGGACCATTCCCCTGTTAGCACTCGTGTTTATTATAGTTAATCCACTTTGGCTGTGCTCACAACCTAGAAAACACAAACCTGACAGAATCAAAGCTGCAATGTTTGCTGGAGTATGTAATCTGGAATTATTCCTCCTATTTTTATTAACAATTATTATTGGAGCTCTTCGTTAAGATACTGTAGTGAAATAGTTATCAGATGTATTAAACAATGAAGACAACTCATCACAGCAATTTGCACAGTGTATAATGGACACAATACTCACCACAGTATTGAGCAGCAGCTAAGGATGCAGACGTGTATTTAAAGATGCAGACATGTATTTGACTTATGATTCTGCACTAGTGTGCATCATAACCTGCTATTGACATAAGGACTTATTACAAGTTGCAGTAAAGCACAGACAAATCTAGTGCTGAGATGCACTAAATGGTGATCCCTGTTTGAATGATGACATAGGAGAACTATAATCCAGAGAACATAAGCAAGGACGTTTTTTTTTTCCTCACTTACCTTTTCTTTGGCTCTGAGCTGATCAAACATCTCTTGAATCTCTTGTTTCCAGTCTTCCTGCAGGGAGTGGAAGGAATCTTTGGGCATTTCAAAGAAACCAGACTCTTCTATGGCAGTGAGATGGCCTAGGATACTGGTAAAGGAAGGTCGTGAGTGTGGGTCAGGGTTCCAACAATCTAGAACAGGACAAAGACAAGCAACTATTAAGCATCTCTTAGTAAGAAGGTTTGAGACTATGAGTAGTACTTTACTGATCCCCAGTGGCTGACAATGGCATGCACACTGTGTTACCCTGTCTTTCCTATTTCTCACTTTCACTGACTATTCACTGATCATAAATCAAGTACGGAATTCATGCTTCCATGCTTATACTATATCCAACATCACTTAAAATTTTGAACTACCTGGTTACTAGGTTGTATTGCAATAAAACCTCAATTAAAATAGAGGTTTACCAATTCTACAGTTACATTTTCAATTTTGTATAAAAATTGACAAATAATTTCCTTAAATATTTGGCTTTAATTTATATGTGCTGAGTAAAGACGATATGCAAGACTCTCGTACACAGTTCTTTTAGCACCCTTCCACTGCAAAGTTAACAGCCATATTGTAAAAGGATATCTATCAGAGCTCTTTCTAATGCTAAGCTGAGTCATTATGAATCTTCCACAGAACTGCAAAACTCTCCTGCAAAGCATCCGGGGCATACTTGAGTGAAAATGCTGGGCAAATTGAGTGAAAATAGGAGATTCAAGTAAATAATGACACCAAATAGTACATTTATGATTCTTTTAACTATTCAGAGGAAATTGTTTGATTGGGATTTTTTCTTTTGCTTTTAAGAGAAACCATAAATTAAAAAAAAAGCTTGTTTTATTTACAATCTAATGCAATCAATGACTTACTCAATTACAGACCTCTAGAAATACAGAATTTTGGTTACCCATTTGAATTGAACACTGAAAACAGATATGGAAATAGAAAATGGTGTGGAGTAACATCTCCATCTATGAAATCATTAAGATCATGTTTTTAAAAGCTACTAGGTCAAAATGTGTGACTTTGCAACACTTTTGAGTAGGAGATGTGTATTCATTCAGTCTTCCTTCTGACTTCAGCCTTATTTCAACTCCCGTAGCAAATATCACTCCCTCATTCTATATTGTCCCATGTTGACACTTAACACAGGTTCTTGTTCAACATATATCCTTAATTCACTTTAGTACTGCAAGATTCCTATATGCCAAAGTTTGACAACAAGTAAACAGAAAAACTTAACATTCAAACACTTCTCGCACAGCTAGGGACAACAGCTGTATGAGTTGAAGTAACTAGTACATGGATCTCTCTCAGTATGCTCATACTATACTATCAGTGCTCTAAATGGTCACTGGATTCGAGACATACATTGCTGCATTCGGAAGCAAGAATTATAAAGTTGTTCTAAGGTTTCCTAGGCTTTACTGTTGGAAAAAAGGTGGCATTATTCTTAATTTCTGGCGATGTCCTAAAAAGCATGCACTCATCATTTTTATGGACTGAAACACAACAAGGAGCGGCTGTAATTAAAAAAAATAACATTTCACAAAATCTGTGCAACTGCTGAGGCCTGGTTTTGCAGATCTTCTCTGCTTTGATTTTAGTGTTACTGACATTTGGGAGCTTTGTTTTTGAAACTGCTGGTATCAAGATGCTGGTATTTAAGTATCTGGTCAAGTTCCAGGAGGCACAAGCTGGAACACATTTGTGTTTATGGATTTCAAATTGCTTCTCTTATCAAAATAGAGAATTGAGGACATTAAGAGTGCTCCCAAGGTCCCCTGCTGCTGACCAATTAGCAGCAATGGGTGATACAGCTGGACTGTCAGTGGCATAATCCCTGCCCCTTTAGCCCAGGTTTTAAGCATGGCAAAGCAAAGATGACCCAAAGTAAAACAAAATGCTGCAGCCAGCCAAATGCATGAATGAGTGAACAGGATAACTATGCAGGTGGCCCGTGGCTTTTATTTTCCCAGGCCTGGATCTGCCATTATTTGCACTAATGAGGACAGTTGTAACATACAAATCTTTTCTGTGAAGAGGGAAAGTTCAGCTTTGTTGTCTCAGTGAAGACCACCAGAGCAGTAATTCAAAAGCAAAAGCAGCATTAGGGGAACAAGAGTTCACCCAGACGAGAAACAGCCAGTCTGAAAAACAGTTTTGGTGAAGGGGCAGAAGGTAATTGTTTTCTTGTTCTCCTTTTCTCCCTGCACATGGAGAAGCTGAGCATTCCAGAGCCAAATGTGCGCTTACCCCTGCGCTGCTGGGTTCAAGCACGGGCCATACGCCTCTACCTGACTTTCCCAATAGAGGGCATTATTTTTAACCCCATCAGCAGATACTTTACTTATGTTTAAGAAATTGAGGGTCCTTGTTTTAGGGAGCCATGCCAAAATAAACTACCCTGGCAAAACACTATGTTGTTGATTCCATCAGTTGTTTCAGATACAATTTCTTGCTTTGCATTCCTTTTGAGCTACTGCACCTGCAGCTCTGCTGCTGTCTACTGTCCGGAAGGATACCTTTACAGCAAAACTGTAAGTGTGATGTTCTACTTTATTTATCTGAAGCTTGTCAGATACAGAAAAGATCAGAGAAATGGAAAACTATTCCCAACGCAGAGAAATCCATCAGAAACATTTTCTTACATGAAAAAATCCTTTCTTGGGGTTAAAACACCACCAGAGGCCCCAGAATACAAATTCTACGTTCGATCTCACTCTTTGCTCACTAAGGCTATAGAACGTGCTTGATTTCTCTAACTCCGCTTTTTGTCTGCGAACTAAAGATAAAAATGCTTATATATAACCATTTGAAACCCTTGGGACTAGACGGATGGAAAAAAACAAAAGACTAAAGGTTCTTTCTACTCAGAGAGAGAGAGAGGGAGGGAGGATGAGGAAGGGAAGACAGACAGAAGCATATAGATTGGGAGATACACAAGCAGCTGCAATCTCCAGAACACCAGGTCACAAAGGTGCACCCCAAAAGCTACCTCACTGAATCCTTTTCAAGAACTACAGAAGCTCTGCTGACATTTGATTTCTTTCATTCATACATGGGCCTCTTTGGGCATGAACCATCTCCACACGCATGGCAGAAAGACACCATTCTGACTGAAAATCTGGGTTATTTTCAGTTGTCAAAGCCACATTTAAAACCTCTCCCTGAAATGTCAGTAGGGTACGGTTTCATTCCAAATCAACCTGACAATGCCTAGCAAAGTGTTCAAGCTATGAATTTCAAAACAAGTTGAAGGTTTCAAACTAGTGCCAACTATGTGAAGCTTTGGTGTCATTGCATTTTCACTACTAGAAAACAACAAGCTAGATGATGATAACAATAGCTCCCATTTTCACAGTTAAGCCTGCTGATAAAAAAAGTGGCAAGGGAATTTCTTTCACATACTACTGTTGTAAAAGATTCACCATCACAGCATGCTAACAACCAAGCCAGGGTCCCACAATAACTTGAAGCATTGAATAAAGCCATGTGAGAAATCTGTGCTCTTAGGTATCAAACCAAAACCAGGAGGCAATACTCAACAGCACAAATCATACTAACCATACTCACACTAGAGCTGGCTTACCTTCCATGAGTTTGGCAAAAGGCTCTGGACACGTGGAAGGGATCGGAAGGGCAAGTTTATTCATGGCAACACCGTATGCTACTGCAAGTCCATCAATTCCTCGGAATGGTACTTCCCCTGTTAGCAGCTCCCAAAGCAGCACACCGTAGCTATCAAGAAAAGATAAAAGAGAGTAAATGCTTGACTTTAAGGTATTCTTCGTTAAGCAGCAAGACAGCACACAAACCTATCAGAGTGATTCTGGTACGCTGAAGAATTTGCAGTTTTCTGGATAAGCTCATGGTGGTTGTCAAGCTGGTAAATTGCCTTATTTTACCTCCTTTTAATAATAAGAGAGTTTAAGATAGCTTCAGTGTTTAGTTGAAAAAAAATTTGGAAGCGGGGGCGAATAATAAAAGGTCACCTGAAGTGTATTTATTTGTATTTGTAAAAAGCTGTGTGTTAGCTTTCCTTTTTGTAATTGCTAGCACATTTTCAAAAAAACTCCTGTGAAATTGTCAGACGGTAATCCAACAATCCCCACCTCTACATTCCTAATTCTGAATTTATGAGGTGAATATCAAGCAACAGAAGCAGGATTTTTGCTGATTTTATTATGATAACAATTATAACGGAGGTTGATAGTAAGATTACATAGCAGATTCTTCCTCTGGAATCCTGTGGTCATGAAGGAAGAATTCATTCTTAGCATCTCCCCTCTTCAAAATCAGTCACTCTTAAACCCAGGAGTTGCACAGTATGCTTCTGCAGTTTCTAACTTTGCTTAGGTTTAAAAACAAAGCAAATGAGACTTACGTAAAAACTTCTTGTCTTTAAAAAAATATATTCTCTGAATGTCTTCATATGTATACAACCTCAGATGAATTAATGCATAGACATGCATTGTAACTGTTTCTCTGAGCAATCCAAAACTGTTCCTATAGCAGTCACAATGTTTAGGAAACTTTGCAAAACTGGACATTTTTTTTCTCCATAAAATTGGGTAATTTCATGCTCCTGAATTCAGGATACGATACTGTAAAACACTTAAGTGAAAATGGGCATTGCCAGTCAGCCAGTAATACGTTAATTTTAAAAAGTAAATCTGCTTAACATATTTTAATAAAAAATCACTGCAAGGGTTTTATCTTCTCAAACAATTCTTCAAAAAAAAAAAAAGAAAAAGAAAATCATCTGTATGGACCTGTACATCTTAAACTTTCTATCCTCTTTCTCCAGTTAGTAGTCATGCATTTCTGTGCCAAACATTAATATATTAATTCCAACACTTTTACGTCATCTGGATCCTAAAAGAAGGATGTTCTCCAGAAATATAAATTTTTAAAGATCATTACAAATTAAGCTGCCAAAGTCAAAAAAGCAATTACGTATTAAAAATGATTGCTCTTAAGGCAAAGTTTTCAAGAGCTGAAGATAACATCAGATCACTACAAATTCCTAGAGTGTAATGTTAATTTCTTCAGCAATTTATTTCATGAGACCTTAAATACCAAACAGCCCTTGTTGTTCAGGGGTTTGTTTAGTTAATTCTACCCCTGCAACATGCTGTGCTATTGTTTGTAAAGCAAGAGGAACTTACCATCCCTTCTGCACCACAGAACCAAATCTTCAAGGCTCTGTAATAGCATAACCCCTGCGGCAGCCTGACAGAGAGCATCTCAAGTACCAGGTTGCAGGTGTGCATATGCTTCATAAAACCTGGTGAATCCTGGCAGAAACCAAGACAAGCATGGCCTTCTCCCTTGTGTGCTAGCAGAGAGATACCGCTGAGATCTGGCTGTGCTTCTGGATGGCACATGCTTCAGGTTAACTGTAAATACATTGACTGACTGGCTATCCTGTCACAGGTGGCTCAAGCTCCTTCCCTCAAACAACCCAACCCCACAACATTCTCTCCGCTTCTAGGAAACCCTAGCCAGAGACAGCTCCTTCACAGAGGACTGACAAGCGTTTCTTCCATTGACCTGTCCTACTCTTTTGAACCCATTTACTCTTCTCTAATTTCTGTGGCAACGAGTTCCACAATTTAAGGATGCATTGCTAAAAAATAGTTGCTTATTTGTTTTGAGCTTGCCATTTGATAACTTCATATGTTTCCCTGTAGGTCTCTCAATGCCAGAAACAGTGAGCGTATGTTCCCTACTAGCTCCTTCCATGCCACAATTTCAAAGGCTCCCACTCCATCCAAATCTTCTTTCCAGCCCCTCAAATCCTGATCTAGCTAAATCCGAATCTAGTTATTCTCAAACAGAAGCCATTTCATCTTTTTTTTGACATTGATGTCTTTTGTATATTAATTCCATGTTAACCTTTTTGTAGGAATGACAAAACCACAGTTTGACTGATTTGGGGAGAGGCATAGTATTTCCTGTTTAGTTCTCTCATTCTTCCCTATTAAATTTTAACTTGCCCCTTACCTTTCCGAGTTCTTACAAGATGAGCTAGGTTATCCACAACAACTCCAACATCTTTTTATTGAATCTTAATAGAATAATTTAGAGCCCATTGTTGTACACGTGAAATTCTCCCACACGTACTATTCTGCATTTATTACTTTCATCTGTTTTATCATTCAGTATAGTAAAATTTTTCCTCAGCTATCTGCAGTACATTATTTTTTTTATCCCGAATAACTTGGTATTAGTGTATGTTTTTACCTAACCATTTATCACTTTTTAAAATCACTTTTGATTACATTGAACACATTTACTTTCTTTAAAAGCTTTTGATAAAAGGTTTTAGAAAGTTTTTAGAAATCCAAACACAATATAAGCAATCTTATCACTTGCCCACATACTCGGCAATTCATTCAAGAAATTTCACAGATTCACAAGACATGATTTCCTCTACAAAAGCTGAATGCTCCCAAATGTACTCGTATGTCCACCAGTTCCCTGCCCTCAAAGTGCTGTTTCTATCATTTAGTATAACTAAAGCATCATAAGATAGGCCAAACCACCAAAGAGTTGTGTTTATCCAGAACTGGTGGTAAAGTAATAAGTACATATTAGCTACTTTTGTTAATGGAATATTTAGGAAAGTGCTGTTGATGTGTTCAAAACATTTCTTCTGCAGGGTAATTTTTAAAAGATACAGAAACATCCGGATTCTTCTAATATGACACTAGACATACGTATGGCAGGAAAGCTTACTTCATTTCTAGCAGAACTTAATGCCATCTCTTCCACATGTGCAGTTCAAGGTTGAGAATGCCACTTCCACAAAATTAGTGGCATTTTAACAAAAAACACCCCAACTGATTAAGCAGTGAGAGAGCAGCTGCTGAAAAGAGGGCTTTCCATTAATTCTCAAGTAAGGGATTGGGAATAATAAAGTAAAAGAACAGAGACAGAGGAGATTTATACAAAAAAAAGAGGTCTGGGAAGAAAGAATCAAGGAGCTCTACTCATTCTCAGCCGGGAAGAAAAAACTGATCAAGCTAATTTATTCTTCTGGCACTCTCTAGTAATTTTTGGACTTCGATTACAAAAAGAACCATATGATACAAACCACGTGTTCAAGTCAACTGACACTTGTATGAATAATTAACCATCTACCAGCGATCCAGTAATCCCTTAAGCCATTTAACACTGGGTTCAATCCTATACACTGGATTTTCAGGGAGAAGGAGGCTGGAGGTCGGCAGGATTTCACATGTGATTTTCCCACCTCTCTTGCAAATGTGTGAACTTAGAAAAACTACTAATTTCCTCACAACGTTATTATTCAATGGTATTTGTACCATAGGTTCCTCTTCTGCAGTGTCCCAGGTCCAGCACTTTCCATAAGAAAGAGACTATCAGCACAACAAGGAGATCCCAGCAATAACAGCAACCAGAATATTACTTTTGTTATGAAAAAAAATTAACTTTGTTATATTTTTAACAGCAATTAACAGTTAGTATTTTTGTATGTTATTCAACTGGTAGTTCCAGAGATGACATTACTTACATCACAGCAGTCTGCTGTGTATGCTTCTATACTTACGAAATATTCTAATGACCAAAATTTCTACACCACTGAATGCTTGAAACATCATCATCTGCTAATCAGGTCTTTTTGAAGTAGTTCTAGTATTCAATTCCTAAATGAAAATTTAATTCTTAGTTTTTTCATTGGTCTCAGAGCAGGCTCATCTTGTAAGCGTCTGAACTGAAGAACACAGGGAACGCAGATGAAGGTTGTATGGTGGCCTTACCTTCTTCATACCAATCATATTGATATGTTTTGTGTTTGGTTTTTTTTTTTAAGCTGCATAAGTCAAAAATGAAGTGGGCTGTAAACAAGAAATGTATTTAAGCATTTAAAATGACATGGAAATTCAAATCATATGCCTACTAACATTAGTTTGCGGTGCAACACTGAATAAGCTGCGATATCTGTCCTTCAGTTTAACCCCTATAAATTCAAAAATTCCTAACTCTCCTCTCAAACACATCACTAGACTCACAGAAATTGTATGTGAAATTGCATATAAATAAAAAGGTAGTTTCTTTGTTCTCTGTGCAATATAAGCACAAGGGTTCTGCTATACACCTAAAATTTGTGAATGCAGCACAAAAAAAAAATTCATAGCAATATAGATTTTCACTAGCAAGATATACAAAGTGCTATTACCAACAAGCTTTACAGTGGCCAAAACCGTGGTGATAAACACCAGCACAGAGTATTCCTCTTCTTTGTTAAGATTTTTGCCAACCCTCCTGTAGACTGGGACAAAAACCTGATCTTTTTTTTAAAACAGAGCTTGATACAGTATTGAAAGGAATTGCATGAAGCAGTTATTTATGATGGAATAAAAGACTGACTCAGGAAATTTCAGTCCTGGCAAGCATCTTCACCAGCAGCTATTTGCATTTGTGCAGCAAGAACACAGGCAGAACAAGATTCTTGTTGAAAGGCTAGGCAACAGTTCAGCCAGCTGTATTATTCTAATGAGCTTTTCAGAAAAGGTGTTGAAATAAAATGGTCTGTCAATGTTAGAGGCAGAAATATCCATTTCTGTTGATGGTATACACGCTAACTTAGAAGGTTGGTTATCAGGCAAAAAGCTCTCTCGACGCCAGTAATTAACCAAGAGGTTGAAGGAGACAAGAGGAAGGGCAAGCCTAATAGGATATAAAAGTTCATCCTGTTAAGAATTTCAAGTTGCATCCTGGGGGTGGGGGGGGGGGGGGGGGGGGGGGGGGGCAGGATTTGTTATACATGTCCATTGCTGCCTTTATAAAATCCAATACTCATAGTCATTGACGAGCTAGTAGTGACTGCACTGGCAAGAATCTGTCCTCTGCATACATGCCTCAAATGCCACGTTCTTTCCAGCAAATTTAACCATGATTCAAGGTTTTGGCCACCTTGGAGAGAGATCTCTTTTTCAGAGACAATATATTATAGCTCTCTTAATGGTGATGACCCTCTGTTTAAGGAAGAACACTGAGAAGTTTAAAGAACACTTTCCCTATTTTGAGGGAAAGACTGGTAACTATACATAAATAAAGCAATGAATGAATCTTGAAAATATTCTTCTGAAAAGCTAAAAAATATTTAAGTGATTTACGACCTAAGTCAATGACCAAACTAATATTTGCATGGGTATAGAGGCTCTTAAACTATCATGACAGAAGTCATCAATAGACCCTAATATTACTTATCTTTTTAAAAATTAGGTCATGTTGGTACAGAATATCTACTGACCTGTTCAGCATGCCTGGATTAGTAAAGTTACAATCACAGAGGAGTTGTGATTGTAACTTCCTTCCCCTTCCTTCTCCCTTCTTCCCTCCTCCCTTAAATGCCATTCCTAGCACTGTTTTTCAGAGGTGCAAACTGAGGTTTGAGTTTGGAAAGCTAAATACAAATCAGTATTGTCAGGTTTTCATTTCTGCCAGTCTTCACTCAGAGTAAAAGCCTGGTTCTTGCACAATTCTTCTCAAATTAACTACATGGGCTACCACATTTAATGATAGTCAGAATTTAATCCATACGATTAGCATGCAAATTAAGTTCACACATTCATCCACAAGGCAATATGTTATCTATTCTGCACAACTTGGTAAGGAGAATGAAAATCACCACAAATCTCTTCCATAACAGCCAGACAATTCTTCCAGCTGGGATATTTCTTTAGCCTGACAGATTTCACATCATGCACACACTGCGTGTGAGCACTGCTGGCCAATGACAAATTCTTATTACCCTAAAGACCCAGTCAGCTTGACATTTCTATACCTCTCCCCTCACAGGAAAAAATATTCAACTACTTTGTTTCCAATGTTCAGTACTAATTCTGTATTTCACAGCATCCAGAAAAGTCAGTATCCTAGGACAACAATAATGAGTTATTTACAGAATTCTGGATTTACCAATTCACTTAGAGCTACATTCGAACTCTATTTTTGCAAGTCTACAGGGGCAATCCTTATGCTCTTCCCTACCAAAATAGCTCTTATTCTCAAAATCTCATTGCCTGAATGGAGAAGACAACACACGCATTCAAATTACTACTTATGAACTACATACTCAGACTGACCTACAGAAGAGATGTATCACTTTATGCAAAAGTCTGGGAGGGTAGAATTAATTCAAACTTCTTATCAATGTGGAAAACATTGCATTCAGGCTGAAACTGCAGAGAGAATTTCATGAGGTACAGTGTGCTCGTGTACATAAGCATCAGTGACAGATTACTATCAAAACAAAATGATCTTACTCTTGGTAAAACATTAAATAAGTAGCAACTTCAAGGATTTCATAGCTTCGTTTTATGGCCTTTGGTTATGTCAGCCAATAGCTGAAGGGAGGCTCTGAATCCTAAAATAATCTGAATGCAAATGTAAGGAAGAACAAAAATTTATAGGCATGCAGGAGCTGGTCTACCACTTCCTACAGAAAAAGTGTTTACAATTAATACCAAAGTAGTCTCAGAGTTAGGTGGATGGAAAGCCAGTGGATAAAGTTTTCTTAAACCCATGATTTTAATATATGGTTCACTGTTACTCATTCTTAAACATAAAATAGGTTCCATGGCAGATCTAGTTACTGTTCAGTATCCAGTCACTTAACACCAAATCAATACCTCCACACGTCGCTGCCTTTGGAGAACATGGAGGAGCGAATGACTTCAGGAGCCATCCAGGCATACGTCCCAGCTGCGCTCATTTTGGTAGTTTTATGCCATTCCCTGGCCAAGCCGAAATCCGTGATCTTCAGTATCTTGTTGCTCAGATCTCCGTTTTCCACCTTTTCGAGTATCAGTACTGGAGAAGAGGGGGGGGGGGGGAACAAAAGGTATGCAGAGTAAGGCTAGTATTTATGTAAAAAGATCCTCCTGGTGATCTCCCCGAATCCAAAATTCTCCCTGACTTTTAGTTATTCAAACATACTGCCCTCTGTTACAAGGTATTTCAAGCTAATCCCTTCATGTGGTAAGTGAACATCTGTCTAGCAAATAGCTTCAAATTTAACCAAAATATCAAACCCCAGAGAATAAACAGATAATAAGATAACGATTTAATGCAGTACCTACTATTATTCTATATAATAATTGTCTGCTAAAAGGAAGTAAACCACTGTAACTTCTAGAAATCCAGATAAGGGAAGACATTTCCTAATTAATCCTCTCTCAGCAAGCCAGTAATAGAATCTTTTTCTCAAACTGCTTAGAGGACTTTTTTTTTTTTTTTAAATCCAAGTACACACACCGGCTGGATGCACCTTTCAAGTAAATGAGTTAGGAGTGCAAGCTCTACATACGCATATTTTTTTCAAGTGCAAATTAAAAAAAAAATTGATGATCAGTAATAACATGACCAGTCCAAGACTCCATAAACACTCCCATGTTACACCCCCCCCCCCCCCCATCATTATTAAACATCTTTTAGTTAAGCTAATGAAGTTTCTATCACATTGCAGTGACAAAGGAGTCTACACTCAAGAATTTAAAACAGTGGGGAGCAGAACTCAAGAATGCTTTGGTATAAGGCACACAGGCACCTTTATCCAGCAAGCTAGGCTGTCACACCACTGTGAAATGGGTGTAAACCAGAAGTATCTGTTCTGCTTTAACAGCACCTATTATCCTCCTTATCTTAAGATGAAATGACCACACAAAGTGCAGAGCAATGATCAAGCAACAGAATATAACAGCCTGCTAAACTTCCAGACATAAAGTAGCCATAAGCCTACGAAGTGACTTTCAGCCACTTCATTAGTCTAATGACTTCATAGCAGAAAAAAAAAGAAAAAATCAAGCCACTAACACAGCATCATTATGCAGCTACCCTTTTATTATTTTTAATGTCATTACAGATACCAGCTCTTGGACAACAAGATGTTATGGTTCACTGTATATGTGTAAATTGAAAAACAAACAAAACCACAGTCACGGACCATAATGAAACAGCTAAAATGCAAAAGCACCGCAAAAATAGAGTACGTAATCATCTTCAGGACCATTTTTAGCAGTCCTTGAAAAAAAACCCAGTGTCAGCCTAAAGCTAACAGCTTCTTTAAAAATAATCTTACGTTTATTCTCATACTCCCCTCTAATAATCAAAATGAGACTTCCAATGAAATAAAAGCATAAATGTTATTTGAACACCTTCTGTACAATACAAATACATCTAAGTGTTAAAATATTACATTTACTGTAATGAACTTTACACAGAATATGTTCCCTGAAAATTCAAAAAAAACCGTACCCTTTCTATAAGACTTCACAATTCACAAAATACTACTTCATTAAAGATTTTTGTTGGCCAACTCAAGTTGTGAATAAACTAGACTTATGGTTAAGCTCTTGGTTCTTGCTTCTTTTGAAAAATTAATTTCTAACATTACTGAATGCTCCACTTTCCTATTCACAGAGGAAGGAGAAGTTTGAATGCTACCCTACAGAGAACACAAACATTATTTGAAAAAAACGTGTCAATTACTAGAAACCAGCTAATACTAGGAGATGCTGAAGTGACCCTTTCCATGAAGCTTTCTGACAGCAATAAAGGCTGCAAGAAATGCATAACTAACATTCTCCTCATTTGGGCAAAACCAGATGCATTTTTTAGAGCCATAACTCAGTGTGGACCACAAGAATCAGAGGTACAAAAGTAGGTTTCCTTTGGGTCTCTTCTAGCTAGATTTTTTTTCCCTTCATTTTCCCTAGCAGCCAAAGAATTGTTAACAGATATTGCTAACCAGTCTCTCACTGATTGCAAGAGTTAGAAACTTCCTAGGACATAAAAGTTTTTCTTTCTAGCCTATACTCATTGTGCTTAAATAACTGGCAGAATAATATAATCTAATTTTAAATTTAACTGCAGAGATACAGAGACATAATGAAGTTCTAAAGGTAAAGCGACACTTCGAAACAAAAAAGTGTGGGCTTGGGGCGTGTTTTTGCTTCCATTCAGAATCACAAGTGCAAGCAAATTTGCTCTTCACAAGGCAGATCATATTGTCTCTGAACCTGCTCAACAGCAGGACAGAACGCCAAATATCACGGTTGGGTTGGACACATCTTCCTGGCAAGAGATTATTTAAATCTAACTGCCATTATTTGCATTAAGATCTAACAAAATAATTAGTACTTACACAGACCTATTGTATCCATGAACTTGTTCTTTTGTGAGATGTATGCTGAGATAAATTACCATAACAAAAAAAACACAGGGAAGGACAATGAAAGAGCTGCATGTATTGCAAGCCCTTGATTCCTCAGTTACGTTCCCCATTATTTCATTGTAATAACTGCTTGGGATAATAATCCTGCAATCCAAAATTGTAGAAATTAATTTTAAGGATTACAGCTCTCTCCAGCATCTGTTTCAGTTCTCTTCATCTTGGTCAGCATCAATAGGCTCACTTCCAATTGCTAGGAGTCTCCCTAGTCTCTCTCTCAGATTTTCAAACCAAAAGCCTTGATTCTCCCTCTTGTGTTCATTCAGATTTCAATGAAGTATCTTGTAAATAGGTGAAATATCAATTCCTTTCAGTTTCCACCTTAATCTACCTTAGAGTTAACACGGGCCAGGTTGCTAGGACACGGCAAATGCATTTCACTCTTGCAAATCAATATGGTCTCCTTCTTGTGAGCTTGATCTATAACCGGTTATTACCTTCCATTTAATGCTATTAGTGTAAGTTCTCTTCAGAAAGTACTATTCCTTCTGCACTTACTAGAATCCAGCACAGCATGTAACACAAATAAGTAAGGTAATTCCTACACTTACAGCAGTTGCAGAGTTAACCTAACTGTCCATCTTTGAATAGATGTGACCACTCAGGACAGAACTAACAGTAGCCAATTTATCAGAAATAATTGTTTATCATCAGTCTAGCAAAATCCAGAAAGATATAAAGCACCTAAAACCCCAGCTAATTTACTAAGGCAATATTCTCATTCTGGTCTCTTGATTTAAAAGATCTGATAAGAGCAAGTGGTTAAAAGCAAGGAAAGCAAGGTATAAAGTGAAATTAAAAATCTCTCGTATTCCCAGCCTTAAAGAAAGAAGCTGTTTGGCAGCCAAGATACTGGGCCTAGTTTTCAGGCAACTGGGGAAGAACAAGAGCTGAATCAGCAGGAACACGCAGAATGCACGTCAGCTTGGTGGTGGTGGCTCACTGCTCCCTGCTCCAGCAGGGTCTGTGCAAGGAATCTCTTCCTGCGAGCATGCACGGAGCCAGTCAAGCTGTAGGTGAACGTATGTTATGTACTGCTGCTTGTAACAACTCAAAACCACTTCTTTCCTGCTTCTCTGTACAGCACAGGTTAAAAGCTAATTGTAAGTAGCACCGGTGAGAACCAACTGGCAGTGTGCAAAAGGGACTGGTGAACAGAAGTGGGTATCGCAAGCACAGATAGCTCTGAGGATCCAGCTGCTAAGCAAACAACTTTATAAAGCTCGGTTGATCAGCAGCAAATCACCAATACCATGTCCACTGCCTAATGCAAACGCAAAGCAAAATGTGGTGGCTTAAACTAGCTGCTAGCAACTTTAGATAAAGGGTATTGTGAACACACATGCTGACAGAAATAGCAATCCAGAAGTGCTCACATACGTCTGCATACATTCCTGAAAGACTCTGAACTTGCCCATCAGAAAATAAGTCCTTGCCAGCGAGAAATTAATTACAGGTCAGACGAATGCTGCCCAGCAAACAAGCCTTCTGTATCTGAGGGTGTCCCAGCTCAGAGAACAGGAACAGAACGTGACCCCAATAGGCCTCGGCATCCCCAGCAGCACCTGTCCCTGATCAGGCGATCATCCAGACACAGGTACACCATTCAGATGGGTAATTGCCACCACTAGGGTTTTATTAATAAACTTCATTACCAGATGACTCTCAAGAATCATTGATTTAGTGACTCAAACCCACCGTTTGGTTTCTTGAGAGATGGGCAAAATGCAAGTCCTGAAAGACAACAGACAAGCCAGGCACTTTAGAGCTCAGAGTAGAGAAACAGAAAGGTACAAATTGAACACTGGGTCTCCTCTTATCTAGGTCACAAAGACCAGACTTTTTTCTCTGAAATGAAAATGGCTGTTGAGGTTGTCACGTATTCTTTAAGAACTTATTTTGTGCCTCGCAAGAAGCACCAAGGATATTTTCACATCAGACTCTTGTGAGAAAGCTTCCTGAAGTGCAGTGAAAAGAATGCACCATATAAACAGCGAGGTGGGTTAGGTAACAAGCCAACATTTATTGGTTTGCCCGTAAGACAGACTAACTGGCAGAACACAAAGACCACTTGAAAAGACTCAGTCTGGTGAAGTTCCTAGTTATTCTGTCTGACATGACAGCAAGTAAAAGTATGTATTGCTGGAGATAAGAAAACTTGCCACTTACCATTTTCAGTGTTTTTTAGCACTGAAAGAGTTCTACCTGCACAATACATTCAGTACATTTGGCAGGTGCCTGAATGGTGGTCATTAACCAGACCTTGCACCATGCCCAATAGTCTTCAGCTAGTAAGCAATACCAGCTGCGGAAACAGAAATGTCGTTAGAGGCTTTCCTGATACAGATGCCAATCTCAATCTGCTTGAAGAGTGATGGGGAATTAAATTATCCCGTACGGGTACCATTTGAAGATGGTTTCTTAGTGGGGGGGGAAGAGGGAAAGAGGCGGGGAGGGGAACTGATGACATACCCAGGATCTTCTCGGTTTATCCTTGTTTGTGACCTGGGCTAGCAGCTTTTCTAGCAAAGAGTTGGAAGTGACAGAAATCAGCTTCTTGAGGTCAGGTGAAGCCAGCTTACTTTCTCCAGTTTAAGTAACATTCTGTATATGTGTTAAGAGCTAGCATGCTTTTGACAGGACAGAGAACTTCAGTCTTTCTGAAAGTAAGCAAGTCTTCAGAAGCACACAGATCCCAGTGATAACAGATCCCAAAGGGAACAGTTCTCAGTTTTGTAAGTCACAGTTGTGTATTAGTGACGCCAAGAAAAATTCCACTTTTTTTTCTAGAGCCAGGGCCAACTCAAATGCTTTTGTTTAAACCAAGATTTGTACTGAAGTTAGACATGACAGAAATGGACCCCCTGAAGTATGACTGACACAAACTCTTCCTGCTCCACACAGGATTCCATTATTGTGTTTCACAAAAGACAAAAACATCTGCCTTTGTATTCAAAGCAATACAAAAAGCAACTTGATTGAGATTTCTAAGATACCATTATATCCTTCAGCCTTCACATAGCTGCAAGTACAGGGGATCTGCCAGTTCTGTCTTGTTATTACAAGTCATTACGGAGATGCCTGCTCCATGGGGCATTAGACGATGCAGGATTAGCTACCAAAAGAATGGACTTAAGACTGCTGTTGTTCTAATGAGACTTTTAAGGACAGTTCCTATGGTTGGGTTTCACACTAGAACACTGAACTTTCCCTAGCAACTTACCAATTTTCACTACAATGTTTAGGACCGGGACTATATGTATCCAGGACTATTCTGTGTCCATACACAATGAGGTATCATTGCAGTAAAAACACTGAAACCTGCAGCTTTAAATTTCCTTACTGCAAACATCCTGTATTAGTTCCCCAAAGCAGCTGTCAGTTCTAAGTAGGCAAAACAGAGGAACAAATGGATTCTGAAGGAATACAGACAATCTAAAAAAACGCATAGATAAAACGCTAGTAAGGTTTCAACTCTGCTATGAACTACAGAACTAGAGAAGGGCTGCCCTGGAGGCCAAAGATGCACACTTTTGTTGAGACAAAATACCATCTTGCATGCGTGACAGGGATGCACACCTCCCATAGCCTCACATATGCAAAAGACAATTGGGAATCAGATAATCTGGAAAGACAAAGCCTCTTCAGAAAAATATTCAAGGCCTAAGACTACTATATATACTCTGAATTACTCTCTGCAGGAACCTCTCTTGACTAGGAACATTTCTGTGTTAAGTGCCCAGACTCACACCACGTGAATCTCTCCTTTAGGCTTGCCCTAAGGAAGCAATTTCAATTAGAGGAGTTCTCCAGCAGCACCAAGCCTGGAACACCAGATGTTAGAGAGCCATCTGGTGAAAACTCATGTACTCATCGTTGCAAGATTATGTCAGCACCCTGAAAATTTTTAAATTAAAGTTTCCAGAAATATATTGTTCTATTAGCAGAATGGCTAATCTAAGTCAGAATGGTACTACTGTTAAATTAGTCTTAAATAAAATTGTCCTTAGGCTCATGCTGGCAGCTGGAGGTCATAATTCATTGCATCTTGCACCACTTCACTTAATGATCACTGAATCGATTGAAAAGTCAGTGGTAAGTACCTTTGTTAAATGCACGAAACCTTACTGCGAGGAAGAACTCATTTTCATTACTCATGCATCTACCAGAAATACATGAGGTATAGAGTGACAAGGTAAAGGCAGGGGCATAAAGTTGTATAATTTTTGATCTACTTGTATGCAAGAATTCTGCATACATTGTATTCTGCATACATTGTAAGCAAACCCAGAGATGGCTAGGTAAATCACACTCAACGCATCAGCATTCACTCCTGCTTATTAGCCATCACAATAAGGAGGACAAAATTGCTGAGCAAACTGATTTGGGAATGTTCTCAACTTTACATTAGCGTTCCAATCCAAGTAACTGCATTGTTGATATATTTTTCCTTCTGTTTTCCCCAACTTGTTCCTATTACACATTTTTTGTTCTGCCCAATTATTCTGGAAGCACTAGCTGGTCTGGGCCTCTTTCCTTCTGCCAGAATGCACACATTTCCTCTCTTTCCTTTTGTTTTCTTCAGATCTCACACCCATCAAATCTTCTTCCAAACACACTCCCCTAAAAAAAGGATAAAAAACATTTCCACTGAATCTTTCAAGCTGATAGCTTAAACAAGCATGATAAAACTTTATTTAGCTTCTATGCCGCGCACTTTATAAAACCCCAGTAAGACAACAACTATGTTTTCCATCCTTCACTGCACTACCTCCAGTATCCATGAAAAGTCCTAAGAGGTAAATTACTTTCACAAGCAGCAAGCCTTCACATGGGCAATCCAACTTTTCTTGGCAACCACATTAACAGCTGCTGTTTTAATCCTCTGTTCTTCGCATATTATGCCAGCAGAACACACCTCTCAAACAAACTTCCCCCGGAAGGCAGTAACACTGTCACATTTTTCACTTGTTTGGAGAGTTTTCCAGCTACACTTTTGGACAGTTAGGTCAGACGAAGTTGCATTTTTACTCTCCAGAAGGACAAAGTATTGGTTAGGAGCAAGTGGGAAAAAAATCAACACTTCAACGCATGCTGATCCATTTGCTCCTAACATCAAAGAACTGGTAGAAAGTGGCTCCTCATTTCATCTCGATGTCAAAATTAAGTGGCAAGGCAGCAAAATATGGTTATGTAATCTCTTTTTCTGGTTTCTCTGCACAGTGTAGTGCTGAACTGAACACACCTTTACTTGTGCTAAAAGTTGATTTATCATTTCAAAAGCAGAACATTCCAGGAAAACCATGACAGTGATCATTCACAGTAAAAATACCACACATTTATACGTGAAGGTAGAGAAAAGGGGCTCCTGCACACCAAGAAAATAGAAAAATTTGTTCCTCAGAGAGAAAAATTGAAAGTCAGAACAAGGAAATCAAGATTATCTTGCAGTACTGCCACAGTAAATAAGCAAACTGCCCATCACCCCCATGTATCATGACACAGCTCTATCAACAACCGTCTGCTCCCTTCCCCAGGCCAGATTATCTGTTTTTAAGAAACAGGAGAGAAATTACAAATAAATCCAAGACAGTCTCTTGTACGGTCCAGCTTACAGTTCACTCCAAATCATTTGCCTGTGCATGACGCTACTCAGCCTGGCACACAAAACCAGAAATCTATTAGCTAATGAACAATCAAGCCTGATGGGAATGGCTGACAATCATTAAGTGAAGGAGGTAAAAAAAAAAAAAAAAAAATGAGGTACAAAGTACAGCATGAATTAAAAACATACAGGAAGAAATATGGAAGGAAGGAGGCTAGAAGGCCAGGATCCCTACTGTGGGTGCAGAAAAAGCGGGGCTTGTTGCCTGGGGTACACTGATTATCACTGACTTGATGGATGATTGATGGCTTCACATTTAACTTCCATATCGCTTTTCCCCAATTAAGACAACACAGAATTGTAGTGCAAGCAGACCTGCCACTCTTACTTAAATTCTACAGTTCTGGGCAGATCACAAAACAGCAGGACTACTAATTAGTGATAAAACAACATTAAGTCATGTGTTCTATTGTTATATTTTGACGTTATCGTTGTCAAGTCTTCATAGCTGTTGAAGAGATGCCTACCATTAACAGCGTTTCTGACATGCTTGGAAGGATAGTGGTGCTTTCAAACAGGTTGAGAAAATCTGAAGTGTCAAAACTTGTTTGCCAGAAACGAAAGAAAAACTGATTATGAAGTTACTTCAGATTATCCTGCACTTAAAAGGAGCTCTTGGACCTAGGAACAGAGGAGGGGTGATGGAGATCCAAGGTGAAGTCCTGACTGCAAACTATCAGAATTCACATACAGTAGACAATATTACTATGCCTGCAAATCCCCTGGTGTGGGCACAGATACGGAGTTGTTACTGATGTCATACAGAGAACTGGTGTTAATGGTGCCAGTGGTAGCTCCTGGGTTATGTACACTACATCTCCTCTAGATAGAGGCTCTGCTGACCAACTCAGAACTACGGGATGTAGAGCTTAGAAGGCCTGAAATATCTGAAAATTGTAGAAATCTTTGAATACCTTTAGGTGCCAGCGCACTTCTGTAGTACTGTTTTGGTCTTCGCCAGCGCTAGCACTGCTGTGGTCGAATGCTTTGCTATCCAAGATTCCAAAAGAAAATTTACTCAAGAATAAGGAAAGCAATCAGATCAAGTCACAAGAAAGAATTCTAGCGGAACTCCTGCAAGCACATCCCACTCACATCCATCCCCAACAGCCTTTACTCTTTATTATGTGCTGTACTGCCTCCTTAGAGCCACTATCATCTGGTTATACAGTAAAAGAGCAAGATGGCAGCAACAGTGTTGGGTGGAATACACTACTAAGAGGACTATAAATGAGATCAGAATGCCATCTTTGTTATTTTACTTGATGCAGAAATATTTAACTTCAATATTTAAATCATTAAGTAGCCATCCAATTACTCACACAGACGTAGTGAAATGTATTCCCTAGTCTCCCAGATTCTCATCTGGGCTCTTAGATTTCTCCATTATTCTCACTGTTTCACCATATCTGTTCTTATTTCTTTAGGCTGAAAAGAGAGAAGACCACTGCTTAGAAACTGGAAGGCTGAAAAATGGCAGAGGAACTCAAACCTGTATAGAACAACACTACTCTGCCTAAGTAGCTCTAATTTTTTCCTTTCTCAAAATAGTACCACAAATTTTTGCTGCGGTTGGATGTTTTTGCAAATCATTCCAGAGGAACTCAACCACCTATATAGATACAACAGGATACTAACAGATATTTTTCCCCCAATAGGCCTTTGCTCATCTGTGCATATCTGACTCACTGTCACTGTATGATCGCTGTTTCCGACAGCAGTAAAGGTCAGCAGGAAGCTACAAGCGGGGAACTAATGCTTACCCAGTAATAGCTGGGGTATGAAAGACCACTGCTGCAGATGAGCACTCACTGTGGGTGGGAATATCGGACATTTTATTTCTTCCTCCAGCCTGCAAACAGAACAGCTTACCGAGGCGTCACTTACCAAAATGCAAAATGACAAGTTCAATCAGATAGTGGATAAGCATCAGCCCATTCACTTCCTCTGTTTAGATAATTCCAGTACTGTAAGGAAATGTATCAGATATTGAGCCCATCAAGTGCCAGGTGCAAGAGCTTTGTAGAAATAAAAGAACAGAGTAAAACCTTTACGGAAAGCAATACTGTTTCGGTCTGAAATCTTTAAATGCACAATATGACCAAGGTTCAGTTTAAAAGCTGTAAGGCTTTTCCATGGACAGATTTAAAAACAATCCAGACCACTATGAGGGAGCACTACAATTAAACTTCCGCCTGTCAGCAATACAGCAGAACTCTCCTCAAGTGCAAGAGTTGAAGAAAACAGAGGATATTCTGTTTCCTTCTCCAAAGAAAGTTCCAAGTTTGTAAAAAAAAATAAAAATAAAAATAAAAATACACAAGTTTCAGAAGTCAGTTAAAGGCTGACTGAAACTGAAGGAATACCAGAGGACAAAAAAAATCTAATATCACAGGAACCAAACCCCCTCACCTAACCCGTGGCAGAACATGCCAATCTATTACAGGAAGCCTTCTCTTGAACAAAATCTCCTCACTCAATTCTGTGTGCTTTCTAAGGACTTGTTTTCCAGACTACAGAATCCAAGCTAGGAAAGCTTTCAGGGCACTTTCTGAAAAGTACCACTCCTAGCAAAGGGTCCAGGAACACTAATGTTAATCCTCCACTCAAATTTCAATTTCCTCCCTGACACATGCACCCTGGAATTTTACAACTGGGGCAGTCAATTTCAGTTTATTGTATTTTTTGTACTCATCTCCCTACAATCTAGGTATAAACTTTACTCTGTCCAAGTCCCTTTGATTGCCTTCTCTATTTTAGGTCCAAACATTTTCAGCTACTTGGAGTCTTTAAAGTTCATTCCAGTATGTTTTTTCCAATATAGTTTTATTTTTATTAAGTGGAGACCAATTCAGAAAAATGAGATAAATATCTTTTGTGTCTTCCATGGGCCAATTACGTCTTCTAACGTTTGCTTTTACCTGAAAAAAGGGACAGAAACGTCCACTGTACTCTGAAGAAATGCAATGCATTCTGACAAATCTTCAAGGCTCTTACTTAAAAAGTACTATAGCAATGGAGACTATAAACTATAGTCCCATACTTTTTGAACAATCCTTTTTCGAATGAAAAAAGTACCTATAGATCAAATGAAAATGCTTTTGCATAGGAAAGGATGGTTTCACTGAACTTCCTATGATTGTTCCAGCCCCACTCTCCCCTCCCACGAATAAGCAAAACCAAGATAAATATCAGCTCAGATGGGGTGAGGGGAGGGAAGTGCATGTCAGACAATTAAATAAAAGGACAGCCTTAATGTATTTCTTCATGCTGCTGTGTTCTCTGAGAGTCATGGTCTCACAGCCAGGAACTTGTAAGTCTGCAGTTTGACTAACAGGACAAAAAGAGCACTGTTACTGCAAGAGGGACAAGGAACTAAGCTTGCCAGGTGTTGTGTTTTTTCTTTAATTATTAAGTCCTATTGGCAGTACACTGGCATACTGTCCTGAGGACAGAACTAAGCTTTTGGGAAAGGCTTTCAAACACTTGCTCCAAAATAAAATCTTGTATTGTAGTGGTTTGCCAAAATCCAAACTGCAATTTTAGCTCTACTTTCCGCAATCAGCCTGCACAGCTTTGTTTCACAAGTATCCAGATAATGAACAATCTGCTCTTGATCCTGCATTCAAAGAACTTAAAGTGATTAACAGATCTGCACGTGGACTGAGTCCGGGCTTTCCGCATGTAGCCTTCACGTACCTTCTGTTGGGTACTCTATTGCTCAGCTCAGAAAAACATCTTTGTTGTAAGATTTGTTTGTGGTGCAGAAGGCTAAATGTTGCATAAGATCCCGTACACCACAGAATTCAAGTCTTGCTCAAAGTTTTGCATCTTGGAAGGAAAGCCAAAGAATATTGCCCCTGGTAACAGGCATTTTTGCTTTTATTGTTAACCATTCTGCAAAATCACATTAAAATACACACACACACACACACCTTTGAAGCAAAAACATTTTAATTATTGGGTATGCGAGGGTTCAGTAAAGCCATAAAGCTGACCAACTGTCTTCTTCTATCAACGTAGATGAGGTGATGGATGTGACAGCCCAGCAGTTCTCGGATTTTAAGCCATGCAGTACAGTAACTCTACAGAGCTAATGCATAATGGGGGAGGGGGTAGGAAGGGCCTCCAGAGCCATGATATATTTAGAATCGATCCCATCCCCTAGCCAAGCTGAAAGAAGCCTTAACGCTTTAATGATCTGGTACAAAACACGCCGAGTACTCCTGGAGAACACTAAGGTGAGTTTCCTGGGAAAATGTTGCTGTTTGGCTCTGGTTTCAGATTAAATCCGACTACACCGCTTACACTGGAACAACCCATGCCTGAGAAAGGTTATTTTACTCCTCATAATCAGTTAAATGCTCCAAGGAAAAATATAATTAAATCTGTACCAAACACCACGCTTTGCCAAATCACATCAGTTTGAAGGCTTGCAACAAATCAAGTATGAGAACAGTACTAGGCAACAGCAAAAACGGAGTGGGGAAGAGGAATCACATGAATGACATTCATATTAATTGTCACCCGAGAGACCTTCTGAGAGGAGGATTAATAATAGTGCTGGTTCAGGGGGAAAAAATAGAAACATGAAACCCATGATGAAAAACTAGCACAGAACTATTCCTTTGGCTTCAATTAAGACATCGCTATGAAACAGTCAATAATATCAAGTATTCATTCATTTCTGGAATCACTTCTCCAAAACAAAGACGGTATGGGAGACCTGAAAACTCCATAGGCTGCAACAAAAAGCACGAGAAGTTTTTTAAAGTCAGATTTTAGTGCAAACATTAAGAAAACACACATATATTGCCATTAATCCAAACAAACGTGAAAAGGCTCAGAGAGGCACAATCACCACAAAGCTACAGCTGACTACACCGATATCCTGACTTCCTTCAGTACTGCAATTTTACATTAAGCTGAGCAGAACACCTTGCCAGCTGCAGAGACAGAGGAAAGTCCTGCACTGCTGCACAACTCCATGCAAGACAACAGTTCATACGGTAAAACTATCAGAAAGCTGCCACTTTTTGAGCTGTTAGATTTCTGTTATTTCTGACTTAAACTCTAATTAGAGTGAGCTACACAGTACCCTGACAAAATATTAGGCACATTCCCCAGTTGCCAGATGACCATAACCGTATCAAAGCCACACATTATGTGAATGGAGCAAAAAAAAAAAAAAAATACAATCAATAAATCCAAAGGCAAGATTGATAACACTTCAGTAGAATTAGGCACATCAAATTCTACTGATAATCAAAGTTACAGAATTTTTCTTATTTTCAGCATCATTTAATGACGTAAAGTCAAAGGCAACTAAAGGCTATTCTCTCTAACATCTTTTCCTAGGCACATACCCAAGCAGGAGAACAATAGAAATCCTTTAATATTGTTGAGGCAGATGGATCACGTGGTCTCTTGGCCCGTTTCTCCAAATTAGAGGGACCAAGTGTCCACAGCCTTTCTTCATAGCTCATGCTTTTCAGCCCTTTTACCGTTATCCGTACCAGCAGTTCTTTGCAGCGCCCCGGCGTGCTGCAGGAACCCCCAGTTCAATCCCCAAGCGTTGCAATAAGCAAAACCATAGTGGCAGAAATACTTCCTGCAGCCACTGTAACATAGAGCAATTCAATGCTATCATTTGCTACACAAACCGCAAGTCCTTAAGTCAACAAGGCTGAAGTCATGCTCAGATTTTAAGTGAACATTTCCAGTTGTAACAAACACAGCTAATCCATTAACATTTCTCAACAGCCAAAGCAAACTCCAGAAGCCTGTCCGAGGAAGGATCTGAGGAAGATGTGGCACAGCCAACTAGGAGCCTGGCTTGTACCTCCAAAGTATCACCCTGGACTTCACTACAGTATTCAAAGCACACACAGGATTTCAGAACTTACTTGATATCTATATACTCATAAGCTGAAGTTTGATGTTCAGAGAAGCTTTTTAAATATTTTTTTCTCCTAAGTGGTGTTACAAAAAAATGCTGGAGTAATATAAGAAAATTTTTAGAAAGGGGGGTGGAAAGTTTGTAACACATGCAGATCACAGGAAGGCTATCTGTCCTTTGACTAATTCCTTTTGAAAAGATGAGGAAACGATGCTGCACCATGCTGCCATTAACGCTGTAACGATTATTCTGCAGGCTGGGATCCAAAGACTTACTATTAAGCAAGTAAGCATTCTTCTCCCTGATTCAAGAAACAGGGATGAAACCACACAATGTAATTATAAATCCTGATACATTGTGATAATTTCTCCTCTTAGTGCATGCTTTTGTTATTACTTTTTCATATCTGGAAAAAGCCTAGGGAGGCTGAATTTAGCTTGCCATTAGTAGACTGACAATAAGTAATTATCAGGTATCCCAGTTAACTTCAACAACCTTTTGGAAATCAAGGACACACCAATCTAACAAACTATCTTAGACTCAGAAAGCAAGCATGTAACAAAAAGAAACTACCTAAAGCACATGCTACATCCTGTGATCTTCCCAACAACTTAAGGCTTTTCTAGGCTCATCATAGAAGACACACCATCTCTAAAATGGGATATTGCCAAAATTAAGGAATCGTCTTCAGTGATGATTCATCACTTCAAAAAGCAAACCCATGCTTAACTTTTGATCCTTTAAAAGTGAGTTTGTTTGCCTTGAATATGTTGAAATTCTGAAAGAATTGTTTGATGAGAAAAGCAAAATAAAGCTGCTGACAGAAGTCTCTCAAAATTCAAATCAAGTTTATTGATGTTGAAGCAACACAAAATGATGCAGCTGAAAAAGTTATTCTAGTTTCCCTGAAATGCCACAAAGCTGTTCTCATTCTTGACTTACTGCTTAGAAAGAAATTTCAGAAAACCGGATTTATCATAGCTGTCACAGATGGTCAGATGCGAAGCCAAGGGATCAGCACACAGATGCCTAGGTACACTTCCCACATGATGGGGGTTAAGTCTGTTCCTATCTGCTCTATGGTTCCAACAATTTGGAGAAAGTGCTTGGTACACAGCATGTGGTTAAATTTTCCTTTGCAGGAAAAAGAACCCTGCAGAAAAATACACACAGTGGCACAGAGACACGGAAAGGACATTGAGACTTCTTTTTTAAAGGAGCAGAATTTCACTTCTAAAAATGACAAACTCCATTCTTGTCTACAAAAATAGGGGATTCCACTTATAAATTTGATTTTTTGCTGCATGGTGGGGCAGGAGTATCCCACAGTGTTCTTGCAGATGTTACAGTTATTTCAAAAAAAAATCACTCCTTTTCTGAACTGCAATTCACAGTGAAGACAGCAATTAATATTCAACTAAAATAAAACATTTCCAACATGAAAACACATCCTGTAACTCAGAAACCTGCTAACACATACTGAAAGAAGTCTGCAGCATGAAAACATCTGTCAAATCTCTCAGAAAAAAGTAGTTGCACTAATTTAGACAAGCTAAGAAAAAAAGTAAACTGTCTCCCTATTTTTGTGAATTCTCAATGTCTCAATAGCTTAAGAGTTAGCATTGCCTTCAAGTATAATTTACATCTTCTGAGCTAATAACACATGAAATTGAAATACTTTACTGCATTCTGTTCGACAGAAAGTTGTAATATTACTGGCATGAATTGCATTGTATGAGTGCGTGCAGCAGGTACCCCGTTCTCTGGAATTTGTTAACCACAATACAAGTGAGCAGAATGTCAGCACAACAGCTGATGCTCTGGGGAGTCAGAGAAAGGAACACGGAAGCCAGAACTAGGAGTTATGCACCATTAGCAATATCACGGAGCGTGTCCACAGAACCTGGTAATTGCTGAAGTGCAGAACCTGAAAAGTCATCCAAGTCACCTTTACGAGTGTATTCTGACTGTTTGAAAGGCTTGATTTCTACTGCATGTACTTTCTTAATCTTAAAAAAAAAACTTGACTTCTATGCTCCCTGAACTAAACCTGAGAACGTTTGCATAATCTCCTTGGTGTTGTCCAAAAAATTACATTCTCTTTCCTCTCACAGAATGGATCAACCAACTACAGCCAGATCAATAATGCACCTAGTATAATGCACTTAGATGCCCTTAAAATAGTTTCACTATGATTTACATGAAGCATTACTCACACTCATTTAATTGCACTGACAAAGGAAATCCTTTCTGGTAGAAGGTACAACATTAGAGAGTTAGTCAGCAAGTTACACTCAAGTACTAGCAGCAGCGACAGGAGCGCAAACTGCTCTACCAACACACTTTAACCTGACCCCGTGAAACCTCTCTTCTGTCAGAACGAAGAAGTTTACATTAAGCACTCTTCCTTCTCAGAAAAGACCAACAAGAGCAATGTCATTTATGAATGGATTGGGATCCAAATACTGCAGAGAGGAATGACATAACTACTCACATTAGCAAGACTGCTTTGTGATATTCAAGTCCTGTTGTCCTGGGGTTGGATTTGAACTAGTAAAAAAGAACAAGGAATATTTTAAGACCTGGGAACAACTGTCCAGAGACCATAAGAGAGTCAATTCTATCAGCATTTTACAAACAGAAAAGGGCTTAAGCTGCTTAAAAGAAATAGGCAAAGCTATAGTGGACTTAGAAGACCTTTAGAAAGCTTGAGCTTCGACTCTTGAGCTACCACAGACTTACCCTTGGTGCTCCAAGAAATCATAGAAGTAAACACCTTCAAAGAACTAGAAGGGAAAAACTACTAACTTGACTGAATCAGCACTGTTGGACTTTCTTTTGAGCTCTGTCTTTACCTCTTTCTTTGACCTTGGCCATGTCACTTTTCTGCTAATCTTCTGTGCCACTTTGAGTAACACAAACAGAGGCTTTTATAATGCATTTTGCTAACTGGCATGAACACCCTCAGCAAAATCTTTCCATGTAGTGCAAAGAATAAACATGTTTTGCTGAGCCAACCGAAAAAAAAAAAGCAAATGTTCTTGCTAGTTCTCTGCAGCATTAGTTAACTGGCATTATTCCTAAAGCAATGCTGGCACATCTAACGTTGACAGACAAACAGAAACAAACAGAACCAGCTTTGCTATTTACAATACTTCACTAAAACCAACAGGACTGCCCTTTCTGATCCTAAGCAACACCTTCCACTGGCCAGAAATGAGATTCAAATCGGATGAGAGAAGAAAAGGGAACTCCAAGAGCTGCTCTAAACACAATGATGCTGACTTCAGCAGGTATTCCCAGTTGCCTTTCTTTTTTGCCCTCCTGTAGTTCAGTATTTACATTATTTAGGAGCCTCTGCACTGGGAGAGGTCTACTACCAATTCTGTAGCAGATGCTCAGTGGAGCACCGAAACGCAGGTGAAGAGGCAAAGGTTAGCAATATCACCAGATGAAAAGAAGAAAGAAGCCAGACATTAATCTATTTTAATCTGTTGACAGATTCATTTCTTACATGAAAAGAATTGAGTCTCTTGAATCAAATGCCAAGGAAAAAAAAAATCATCTCCTCACAGCAGAACTAAACAGCTTTCCTGGGTTATCCTCTTTCCCTTTTGCAGTTATATCAGTAACATGTGAAATGGTAATTCCACTGGAACTGCCAGACTCGCTGCCAACTGAACTGACACACAGCAAAAGAATTTCAGTTCTCTGTAATAAAATAAATCGCAGGTGTGCAATTTGTTCCGTAAAGATTTCACATACTCATTTCCTGATAACATCCACAAAGCAATGAAAACAGGCAGCTCAGAACCTCCAAAGTTTACATTAAAAATCTGCCTCAAAATAACACTGCATTTAAAACTTTCAGGACACTTCCTACACCGTAAATGCATTACCTTTAGAAAGCCAAGATAATAAAAAGGAGAAAAAAATGAAGAAAAAAATTGTGGAACAGAAATAAGATGCTCACATTTTTGATTAACAGAAGAAAGAGACAATCAGTTTGGAAAGTGTTTTTTGACTGAGAAAGGCTCAAGGAATAGACACCTCCTGGAATATTCAAATAACCCCACAATATTCAGCCTCTATACAAGTGGAACTTACTTCCCAAAGTCAATCAAAACCTTGTTATATAGTCTGCCATCCAAAAAGTTGAGAACTATTCAGAGACTTTTTTGGGCACCTACTAGTTGAGTCCACAGATAAAGCTGCAGTAGTTCAGGTTAAAAAGGATTTTTTCAAATCCTACTATGTATATAGTGGGGTAATTTCTCAGACTTCCATTAAGGCGCCCACTTAATTTATTTCACTGTTCAAAACGTAACATATTTTTAGAAGGTTCAGCACGAAGTACTGTCCTTATGCAATCTGTATCTGCCTGAATGCAAGTAGACTTCTGAAAGCAAGCCATTCTCTCATTTTCTCCTATTCCAGTAGAAAATTTGACTTTAAATAAGGCAGCTGTTCTTTCCCACTCCTCCATCTTGTTCCCTAACTCTCAGGCTGACTCCTCCCGCAGCTTCAGGCAGACTGCTCAAGTCCCAGCTACCAGCTGATTCTTGGAGATGAGATGTATCAGTCACACAAGTGCCTATTACCAAACCTAGGCAGTACAAATCAGTAGACCAATGCAGCTGATGTTCCCATGACAGCTCTGCAGCACTTGTAGATGTTCAGTATGTGACAGAAGTTGTCTGCAAGAATCTTTTCCAAGTTCTTGCAAGCAGAAGCTGTTCCTTCTCCAGAGACACATTAGTGTCTATCAGTCGGCAGGTGGTAACTTGGCCAAAGAAAACGCTACAGGCTTGTAATTCTACAGCCACAAAGCTAACAACCTAATTTGTTCTTGATTATCCACAGTAATGGAAAAAAAAATAAGTACATTAGAAGAACAAATAAAATGCAAAGCACATATAATATGCAATAACATGGTCCACTAATCTTTACAAAACTTGCAAAAAGCAAACAGGGCAGAGCAATTCCTACGATGTGCATTATATACAGTGGAAAAGGAACATTAGCACTGCAGTAACATGGTATTCAGGAAAGACGAGAGTTGGAAGTCCAAAGCTGTTTATCCTACAGATAACCATGAGTTAAGCCTACCTGAACATATAGGTAATATATACTTACGGTGCAATTCCCCACCAAAAAAAAAAAAAAAAAAACCAACAGCCAGCCCAAAAAGTTCCACACCACTGCTGTGATCTAATGACACAATTCTCCTCTCTGCTCCAAACACAGGTCTTTGAATTCTCCCATGGACATTCCCACTCACTGTTCCTCTTCTTTTCCTATCGATTCTTCCCAAATGAGAAAACTTCCAGTAATGTATTTCGCAAAGCCCTCCACTTCTCACTGAGGATTTACAGTGCAGCACAAACCACGTACTGCTGAATCACCGTGACAAGAGACATTTACTCTTGTTGCTGCCAAAACAGATGTTTTCTAGCACCCATACGTGGGTTTGGTTGGCGACACTGTGCACTGGTGTCCCTTTGGTTTGCCTAGTACTCTGCTTGGTACGTGTCCCTCCTACAACTAGCAGTCTCTAGTTTGAATGAAACAGTGCAATGCCTGGAACTAACAGCACTTTATTTCAGAAATAGCTTTTGTTCTAAACCTCAAAAACGTTTAGCAATAAGCTCTTAACAGCCTATTAGGGAAACAAGCCAGTAAATATTTACTTAGGTAAGGGTAGGAGGCCCCATTCTTCAGTCAACTTCTTATTCACAGATGAAGCCTGACCTCCATTAATCAAGCCAATCAATCATTCCCTCTTCTCAATTTATCAATAGACTCATATGTACTGTCATTTGTAAGGGAAGGAGAAAGGTTAGATATCAGGAAATCTTTATAGATATTGAGATTGCCTTGACTTTTTAATGAAAAGGGAAACTTTAGCAGTATAAAAATAATAATATACAAACCAACTTGAAAACTCAAGAGTTCCTATTTTCAAACTCACTAACTGCAGTTAATAATACTTATTTTTTCCTTCACAACAAACCACGTAAATTCACTGCCACAAGACCTGATGCCAAAAAAACGTAGGGAGAGTCTACAAGGACCGAAAATTTATAGCATTGTAATGGTTAATGCTAGCTCTGGCAAATCTATTTAAGATATTAAAATTCCCATCTGTCAGACCTCTTTGCTAGATGTTACTGCCCTCAAAGCTAAGGAGGGCATGTGCCTGCATCTCAGCCACACAGTTCATAGCACTTCTTATTAACTCAAGCCATAAATAAAAATGAGTTCTCACTAGCACACCTACTACACACTGCAACTAAAATGCAGGGATCTGTTTTCTCTTGCCGTCTAGACAGAGACAAGCAGAAAGAAAGTCCAAACAGCTGCACGCAAGCATCAGGAAGGGAGATGATCTTTAAGTCACTGCAGCAGTTTGTTCCCACACTCACAGTGGTTCTGTGCATGCATCTGACTTCAAGGCAGTTTTAAGCTTGGAAAAAATAGATACATTACCAAAAATACTCAGATCGAAGACAACAATGCTATTACAATCATGTAGTGGAATCCAGAATCAAAAGCACCAGAGCTTTAGGCCCCACACTCTCATGGGTCAGCTTCATCCCATGTAAAGCACCACAAACATCAGCTCAAGACATAGGTGTACTGGTTCATTTAATTTACCTGAATTAACGTTTCTGTCAACACCAGTTCTATGAGGGACAGGGAGAAGCTGCCATTTGGCAGATATGGCATAACATCTCCCAGAAGGAGATCAGGCTTATATCTCATCTAGACAGCAAAATCTAGCAAGTAAAATAAAAGCTTGGGAGCGTTCATCTTCCCAAAAGAAGCCCTCATCCTTCCAAAAAGTAAAAAGAGGATGCACATTTTAATTTCAACAGCATGTTCCAACATACCAGAGTCTGTTGAAATGCCAATAAAACTGAGACATCATAAATATGAGAACTATGACAGAAGCATGCTCCAATTATAGCTCCTTTTGCATCCAGTCATTTAAAAGTTGCTTCTATGAAGTGCAAGCATTTGTCTGTTTTCTGTGGTCTATAGCACCGTATTTTACAGGGCTAAACCCCTCTGGGATTGAATTAGAGGATACAGTGGTTCACAAGAAAGGACTGTGAAATTAACATTATTCCCCTCTTTGCTACGTACTATTTCTTTCTGAAACCCTGCCCCAGCACCCCGGCTGTTCACTGTGTAGCACTTACTGTTGCTGGACTTCAGGTCACGGTGAATTATGGGAACAATCGCTTCCTCGTGCAGGTAGTTCATTCCCCTTGCAATCTGTACTGCCCAGTTCACCAATATGTCAGGAGGTATCCTTTTACCAGACAACACTCTATTTAGCGATCCTCCACGGGCAAACTCCATGATCAAGCAAAGGTTCGGTTCCTTCAAACATACACCCCGGAGGGCGATGATGTTCGGATGCTTTAACATGGCAAAGAGCTTGGCCTCTTGGCGGACGTTCTCAATGGTCTGGCTGATGTCCTCGTCAGGGTCATAGCGAGCTGCCTTGACGGCAACCTCATCTCCTATCCACACAGCTCGATATACTTTTCCAAAGCCCCCTATGCCAATGATTTCCTCCAGAACAAGCTCTGAGAAGTCGATCTCCAGGACTAGAAAAAGAGAGAGAAGAAAAAGACGTAAACATTTAGCAACTGTGCAGCCTGAAGATCAGCTCAAGGTCTGCGTTGCCCAACCTCACCCTTACCCTTAGAAGAAGGGCCAATTTTTATTCAAAATAATAGAAATGAAAGTAAACGTCCCTTCTGGCGATCTTTCATTAAGAAATAGTGTGGTAAAACAGATCCTGCAGTATCATAAAAAACAGTACAAAGCATTCCTTGTGAATGGTGATGGCTTTGACATCACAGTGGTCAATGATACACTTCAAATATCATCATTTTAACACGCTGAAACTCTGTTAAGGATAAACCCTAGTTTTTTGCCCTCGACAGCACAAGACTATGTAAAATAAAACAAGAGACACCCACAATCTAATCTTCACTGACAGGACTACAGCACCTAATACAATAGAGCTGAAAGTTGACCCCAAATGTATCTTCTGCATTTGTTCTGTATTTTAATTTTTTTTCAACTGTCACTAACGATCTTTTAGTCTTTCCCAAACCAAGCTTATTCTTCCACACTTGTACAAGCTGTGCAGACTTGTTCCCCATGAGATCTGTCAGCCAGCTCTGACATTACTTACGATAGTGCAACAAACAGATGGATCAGACTGCGCATACTGAGTATTCTGGGCTAGCAATAAGAAAAACATTTTTGACTAATACATATTATATATAGTGGATAATAAGGATGCCTATGTTCTTTTAGTGTTCCACGAACAACAGGTTGGTGGGAAACAAGGTAGAAAACTGACCAGGAATGTCTTCCAAAAGGGGAAAGACCCTTCCTTTCCCATCCAGAACACTTTTTGTCCACTACCTGAAGGCATCTTTTGGTTAAGATTTTGAACTCCGAGGATTTACACACACTGATTTAAAGCCAAAGAAGGTTTCGCTCCTACAATAAGAGTCCTGGTGTTCAAAAACTCAGGAGCTACCGCTGAGCAAAGACAAAGGCGTTAAGTTCTGACCAGAAGCGCAGAAATTTTAGAACAAGACTATGTCGACAGTAACTACAGACACCAGAGGACCGTGTCGCCGAAAACACGGGAAAGGAGCTGGCAGTCCCGGGCGAAACAGGCTCCGAGGACACGGCGTGCTCTCCCGCCGCCTCCCGCGGTGCTGAACGGACAGCTCCGGGCACGGCTCCGGGCACAGCGCCGGGAGCCACTCCGGGAGCAGCCCCGGACAAACCGGACCTCAGGAGCACCGCTCCCCTGCTGGGTGCACGCAGGAACCCCAGTCACTCCTGGGCACAAGGCCAGAGGTTTACGCTTCCAAGTGAGGTCGGATATGTTGCACTGCAACGCATGCAATTATTCTAAAATTTCTTTCATATGCAAGCATGCCCTTTGCTTCAGCTTGAATATGTTTCTTTAACGCAGACCAGCTACCTCACCCTCACGGGTAGCTTCATCAGGAAAACAGGCCATCTGCAGACAAGTTTTTTTTTTTGTTGTTTTTGTTTGTTTTTGTGTGTGTGTTGTTTTTTTTTTTTACGGTATTTCATGTTAAGTTAGTTTCTTTATCTTCACAGCTACCCTAGTGCACAAAAAACTCATTTTCCTCACATTTCTAAGCACTAAAACCCTTTTCCTAAACTCAAGTTTCATTTGTCGGACATGCTGCACTAAACTGTCCAGGCAATGGGAACGTTTAACATGCTGGTTTTATTGCCGTAGAATTTAAGTGAAGTGCTATGACTCCTCTGGGGACTTATAAGGAATCACAGCCATGAACCAGAGGCCACATCATAAAATGGCTCAAGTCAGAAGGGGTCTCAAAGCTCACCTGGTTGCAACCCCCTGCCATGGGCAGGGATGCCACCCACCAAACTGGGTTGCCCAGGGCCTCATCTAACCTGGCCCTCCAGATGGGGCATCCACAACCCCCACAACCTCTCCGGGCAACCTGTTCCAGTGCCTCATCACCCAACTGCGAAGTAGCTATTTAATTGCTATTTATTATACTGTATGATTAAGCTATTTAACTCGGTCTGCAGTGCGTAAGAGCCCACGGTGCAGATGAGGGTCCTCCAAATGGGCCCATTGCTGACAGCCTCGACAGGCACCGCAGGGAGAGCACACTTGTACCGTCAGGGTACCCTTGAGGGAAGATTCAAGCGTGCTACCCCGATGGTAGAAAGACAGCAAGCCGTTACTTGCTATCACAGCTCTCAGCGGAAACAAAATCTCAAGGACTTGCACTCCAACACCTTCATGAGACATGAAAATAAACTTTAGGTAAGCAACTAAAAATAGCATCTCCACAGAGGTGTACATCTCTGGAGTTACACCCTGCACTACTGCCACAGAAGACTCTTATTCTGTAGTCCAGTGAGCAAGTAGATTGTTACTCCAAACAGCTTTCAAACTAACAACACCAGCTCTAAAGTGAGCCTCAATCCTTGCAAAGGGCAGAGAGGTTTATAACGTTAAACTTGGAAATTCAATTCAACAGCAACCAACCTTACCACCTGTCCAAATTATTGCTTCTATAAAAAACAAAACCAAAACCAACACCACGGCCCTTTAGCATATTAAAAACTCACTGCAGGGGAACAAGTTCTATTCCGTCACGAACATATGGTTGCTGACTTGAGAGAACAGAGGTAGTGCGCTCCTGTTAGTGCAGAAGGGTAAGACAAGGGTAAAGGGGGAAGGTGCAACTCCGTAACTGCTCCTGAACCATCCCCGGCCAAGAGAAACGTAATAGGGCAGGAAGGTTGTATTTACAAAGGCTGTGCAAAAGCAGGCAAAAAAAAACCAGACAAAACAGGAGGGAAGCTGAGGCTTCAAGAATTTCTGAAGAAATGGTTCTTCACAACTACCTCAAAGGCAAAACCCACTAAACATTTGCAGTGTTTTCTGCATGTGGGGGAAGGAAAATCTGTGCTGTTCCAGCAGGAAGGATAGCACCCCCACTGCCCAACCTAGTCCCTTCACAGTTCCAAGGGCAATGCTATGAATTACTGAGTTTTTTACTTAAATGCTTTCAAGGAGACAAAGAATGAGAAAAGAAGGTATTAGCTGTATTCCTTGGAGATATGTCCTAGATAGGACAAAGCATCTTTTTACTCTTTTCACTTTCTAGAACCACCTACTAATCTGATGATTTATCTTTGCCCCCCCCCCCCCAAGCTTTATTCTTGCCTGAATTGTCAATATTGATAGAGAAACACGATTTAGTAACAGTCATTCCTTACTGTTTCTCTTTCCACAACTGTACACAGCACCTAAAATAAGCAGAGATGAAATGGCTTGAAGCCTGACTCCAAAGGCTTCAAAACCACACTGAAATTAGGAACAAGCCAACCCCTTCATGCCTTCAGCATCACACCTTAATCAAGCAACTGTCAGGCCCAAAAATCCAATTTCATATAAGACTCATTCGGGTATGTTTTAGAACAGATTTTTTAAGGACGTAAATGTCAAGTGGGAACCTGATAACACAAATTAACATAGGGTCTCTTTTACATAAAAAAACAATGACTTTTGGTTAGGAGCAAGGAACATATTGTACAAGTACTAGCAGTGAATCAACACCGCAGAAAGCAACCGTGTCCTATCCAGCAACGTCTCCTTAAGGATGTTCTTGAAGGGAGAGCCCCCGGAGCCTCCACCACTGCCTAACCACGAAGCTTCATTCATTTCGTGAAAATTCACCAGCCCCTAGAAACGCAGCGCTTAACCAAGGGAAACAGCTCCTGGCACCAACGGAACGCTACCACGGCGATCTAGCTTTGCTCTCCCCGGAGAGACCGGCGAGCCTGGAAGACAGGAGGGCGCCGGAGGGGTGGGAAAAGGGCCGGGCCTTCCCCGCCGTGCTGGTGCCGGGCTCCCCAGGGCCCGCGGCAGGGCCAGGCCGGGGCCTCCCCCGCTCCCACCGCGACTCCCGTTAGGGCCACACGGGGACCCTCACCCCCCCCCCCCCCCCCCGGTGCCCCCGGTGCCCGTTCTCCTTACGCTGTATGGCGGGGGGCGGCGGGTATCGGGCCCGCAGCTCGGGGCCGGCCCCCTGCACGCCGCTGCTCACGTAGTTGCTGGGGAAGATGCCGACGCGCTGGTCGATCTTGCCCGTCCACCAGCCCTCGTCGCCGGACACCTGCGAGTCCCGGGACAGCACCTGCACCACGTCCCCCGGCCGCAGGCTCAGCTCGTCCTCGCCGCACGCCTCGTACTCGAAGACGGCCGTCCAGAGCGGCCCGCCGCCCGCCGCCTCCCCGCCGCCGCCGCCCGCGCCCTCCGCGCCCGGCGCTCTCAGGGGCTCCATGGCCAGGCTGCTCCATAGGGGGGGCCGCCCGCGGCAGCCGGGCGCGGCGGGGGGCGGCGGGGCCGGGCGGGCCGCCTATTGTTCATGCGGCCCCGGCGCCGCCGACTGCCGGGGGTCGGGGGCCCGGCGCGGGGCCGCCTCAGCCCAGCGCGGGGAGAGGCGAGGCCGGGCAGCGCCTGCCGCCGGGCCGCCGCCACCGCGGCCGCGTCCCCCGCCCCGGCCGCCGCCGCCGCCGCCCGCCGCCGCCGCGCATCCCGGAGCCACCTGACTCTCTGGCAGCTTCGGCGGACGGAGGGGAGGGGCCGCTCCGGCTCCTCGCCGCTATTGGGCGCCGCCGCCGCCCGTCAACGCTTCCTCGCGGCCGATTGGGGGGGGTCCTCGCCCGCTCGGCCACGCCCACCCACCCCCCTCGCGCCGGAGTCTCGCACTCACCGGCGGCCTCGCGATTGGCCCCCGCCCCGTCAGCCGTCGCTTCCGATTGGCCGCGCGGCCCTTGTCAGTTAAGCGGCCCGAGGCCCGCCCACCCCGCCGCTTCTCATTGGCTGCGGAGGGGAGCACGACGCGGGGAGGGCTGAAGGCGGAGCGCCCCGAGGGGGCGGGGCCACATTCTCCGGCCGGCCGGCGCCGCTGGCCAATGGCAGGGCGGTCTTGGCGGTGGGGCGGGGCCGGACCTGCGCGCGGCGGGGGTTCACGGGGGGGGGCGGCCGCCCGGCAGGGGGCGGGCGAGCGGCCGTGGTTCGCCCCCGCCGCCATCTTGCGCCGTGAGGCGCCGCGACTGCTCTGACGCTGACAGAGTGATGGGGGCCTTAAGAAGAGCGTGCTCTGAGTTAGCGATGTCACTCAGAATCCTTATTGGTGCCTGTAAAATACATAAATTGGCTAGTCCTGTTTTCTGGGAAAGCACGTCCATCCACTGAAACTTAGTAACAAGTACTTCAGAGAACCTTGCATGGAACTGTAGATTTTCAAGTGCCTTTCTTTTTTTCACAAAATAAACAGGCTTTATTTCTGACAGAAAGCAAATACACCTTGCCTAGAAAGCAGACGTATCGATATCCTTATTTTACAAATGAATTGAAAAGCAAAAAGTATATATGCTCGAGTTCAGAACACTTCAATGTGACATGTAGGATTTAGGCATGTTTCAATACTAGTTTCCAAATTAGACTTGTCTAATTAGTGTAAGCTTATCCCATATTACTGAGCCCAGTCACAGAATGGCCAAGGTTGGAAGGTACCTCCGGAGATCACCTGGCCTCCCCCTGCCAAGCGGGGCCACCTAGAGCAGGCTGCACAGGATGGCATCCCGGCGGGTTAGGGGTATCTCCAGAGAAGGAGACTCCACAGCCTCTCTGGGCAGCCTGTGCCAGTGCTCTGTCACCCTCATGGTAGAGAAGTGTTCCCTCATATTCAGATGCTGATGCTGAAAGGAACTTCCCTGTCCCGTGTCATGCTTGACCTGCTTTCCTGATTCCACCAGTAGTGACTGCGTGGCTCTAGAGTCGTTTCAGCTCATTTATCTAGCTGAAAGCTAAGCCACCAAGGAAAGGCAGTGAGATTTCAATCAGCTTTTCAGGTTGATCTGACTCACTTTAGGACTGTACATACACACGATCAGTAAAGCCAGCACAACGTGGGGAAGTAGGATGGGATGGGGAAGGGGCAGCAGTCCTCTCCCTTTCAGCAACAGCCTGCATTTTGAAGCTGAGGGTTAGCAAATAGCTGTATTTTAATTTTTGGAGTTCAAATAACAGATGATTGAGATGAAATCTGAAGGGCTGATTTTAATGTCCCTATTTAAAAACAGCCCCAGTTGCATGCAATACTTTTCTGTGCAATTATATTTAAGGAAAAATAATGTTTGTTTTTTTGTTTTTTTTTTTGTTTTTTAAAAAAAAGCATACAAATATAGTTCAAAGTGGATATTGTGCTTTAAAAATTGTAGTTTAAATATTCTAGTGAAACATAACAAAATAGACGTCTCCTGTCTTTCATCTGTTTAAAACTTATTTAGGTCACCGCTGTAGAACACTGAAAGCTTTAAAGTAGAGAGTTATATTACTGACGGTGAAAACGATGAGAGAAAAATGGACTTCAGTCCAGGCTCAGGTTGTCTGCCGCAGCGACCTAACAAGACAGAACCCTGCCCTCTTGTGGAATGCCTTGGTATTGTGATAAACACTCCTGTAAAAGAGATCTTGCTTTTTTGCCCTCTTTTTCTTTTCTGCCCCCTTTTTCTTTCCCTGCGATGTGTTTGTTTCTACGGAGACGGTCTCGCTTGCTCAGGGAGCCCAGAACAACAAGTGCCTGGAGCTGGGAGAGAGTCCAGGGAAATGCTCTGGAAGAGCCCTGATAGGTTTTTACCATTTTCACAGATTCCTCTTGGCATCTTTAACCAGCCGTGTCAGAAAGTGGTTTCTGAATGAAAAGATTTGGCCAGATTGGAAAGGCTGTTCTTGTGATCAAGGTAAAAAGAAGGATCAGTAAATGTTAAGTTAACATTTCCGTAACTGGCAAAAGGAAGAAGAAGATAACATTAAACAAACAAACACATTTTTAGAGGAGAAAAAAAAAAAAAAAAAAGGCCATTCTATTCCTAGTTCTTGTTTTAAGAAGCTAAGGAAAGTGATCTGCTGACTCCATTTCATCATTCATATATATTTAGGACATCCATCTCAGCTTTTGCCTTATCTTCTCTGGAATATTTATGCAGACTACTAAACTAGTACATTTTCTTTGAACTGAAAGCTTTCCTCTCCCTTCACTGGACCTAGCTGCTCTGTAACACCGTCTTACTACTGTGCCAGCCCATAGTTATAAAACTACATTGGATATCAAAAACTTGGCACCCTAGGCTCCTAGTCTGTGTGCTCTGTGAGGGCAAAAATCAAGATGTTACAAAAAAACAAACAACAAATTAAAAAAAAAAAAAAGGAGAAGATCCAAAAGGAAGAAAAAGTACTGGAACAGAAACAGTCAACAGTACAAGACCACTACTGTTATACCAACTATAGCTTTGATGAAAGCACATCTCTACCAGCACAGTACATAAGTATAAAACATTAAGGAGATGCTCCTTGGTGTGTCTCCTTAGTGCAGCTCGCTCCTTTTACATTCCATGGTCATTCATATTTGCATCTTAAATTACCTCAGCACTAATGCTCTCATTCCCAGAGATGTATCTCAGCTGTGTTCCATGGTTATATCCACAGATAGAGCCACACAAAGCACTCTGGAGATGTGTCTTATGCCAGTAGACAGTTATTTGATCAATCGCTGATAATGTCTCCTCAAATAATGTAATCTCTACTGACAAATTGATTCTTCTATCACTATAAATTGCCCCTCTGCATGGCTGTAAAACTGGACTGTGTTTTTTTCCCACTTTAGAAAAGAACTGCTTTGCCAATGTCACTGCAAGCGGGAAAAGTAAGCCACTGGCAACATCAGCTTTGGAAACTGTGCTGTGCTGGCTAGGAGCATGGCTGTGAATCTGTGTCTTTAGCATCTGAGTCAGTAGAAGAGAGAGTTCTGCTCTGCTTCATAAAATATATATGCTAATCTCCCAGATGGCTGTATCTTCTTTCTTCATAGAACAGATGACCTGAAAATAAAACAAGACTAAAAATATTGGATAGTGGAAATTCTGGGATAAAATCTCGGACTTTCCTATGGATTTCACAGACAGATTCAGCTTTTAAATTCACAGGTCATAGTATAATTTCACACATACCACATAGCACTGATACATTTATCAACATCCATAGAAGAAAAAATAAAACAGAGAGAGACTTTCAAATGAGCTTTCTGCCTACACTAAAACATACACAGTTAACACAAATTATGTTTAGCTTTGGTTTAGTAATGATGTCCATTTACACGCAGTGTATTGTTCCAATCTAAGCTGCATTTATAACCATTGCCATTGGTCAGTTGCCACTCTCACAGAGGAGCACCAGCACTGCCGCACAGGTAACATCGTGTCACAGTTTTGAAAATGTATGGAACAATAATATAACCAATTTGAATAGGGGATCTGAGATCAATGCAATGCAAATGCTCCCACTGGAGCTCAGCAAAGACACTAAAGCAAACCTCTCAGGAATGAGCCCTGAAATCTTTTAAACCACTGGTAGCCTTGATCTTCCTTTTTTTATTGCATGTGAAAATTGAAGCAGCAGCATGATACACTTCAGTGGCACCACCAGCATATGGTTCAGCACTCCCTCAGCATGTTCAGCTTCCTACCACAATGCCAGCACTGCCCCTGACACCTTGGCTTCCCCTTGAGGCCTTCAGCCCAAGGAAGGACCAAGTCTCCTTTGTGAGGGCAGTGAGGTTTTGTTTGGAAATAACAAAAACAAGATCAAAACCAAGATATGAACTAGCCCATGGTTTTATTTAGGTTTTAAGTTTGTCAAACAAAGTGTATGGGCCAGTTTTCAGGTTGCTGAAGCCATCCTTGAATAGCTTCAGAAACACAACACAAAATGAAGAATCCTCCATGTGAACTCAAACCATAGCAGATGGATGAAGACTTTGTTCCTAATTCTAATGGTGCTTTAGCATTACAACATACAAAGACCTGCAACATCCATTAGAGATACCAGTATTCATATCCAAATCATAACTTTATACTCAAACCGTAACTCTAATAAATCTCCATTACAAAGTAATGGAGATAAAATAGATAGCCTTTTCCTTTGGAGTAAAATAATCCTTTTGTTTATTCATGTTGATGTTTTGTTTTGTTTTGTTTTTCTTTCATGTGTATTCAGTAAGTTAACTTACTATTCAGAATAACAATTCAATCTAAAATAAGACCAGATAGGTCAGTGCAGTAGTAACTGGTTTTATTCATGTTATTTTGCAGGAATAGGCTACATTTGCCTGCTCTCTCCTTTTATTTGAAATCACAGTTTAAATTCTTAGAAGAATTAGTCAGAGCAGCCTCTTTCAAAAAATGTATCACTCTTTACTGGAAAATTTTCTGTCTACATTTTCGTATATTGTGTCTACCCTATACCTAGTGACTAAGCTCAGATATGATTCTGTATCCATTTAGTATTTCATAAGGCAACTGGAAGGGGATTTCCTTGTACTTACATGGAAATGGACCTAATTCTATTCTGATCTTTCAGTAAGTGGGCAGAAAGACACATAATGTTTTTATTCAAATGTCATCTCTTAGTACTGGCAGCACCAGATCCATGGATGGCCAGAGACATCAGCTCATTGAACACAAATTTCATGTTACACTATCGCAGCTATCTCAAGGCATGTACCTTTACATTCCAAAATTAATTTACTTTATCTATTTACTTTTTTTTTCTTTCCCTAATCAGTGGGCTCTGGTTCTGCACACTGTAAAGGCACTGTGCAGCTCTTTACAGTTGAAGCTTTTGTAAAATATGAGAGAAGTATGATTCATGGAGGTATCCTACACAAATCAGCCCCAGACTGCAGACTGCTGAGTGCCTTTTACTCTAATTGGTACCTGAGTGGTTTTCAAAAGATAATATTAAACAAAATTAACTCCTGAAGGATACATGCCTCCTAATTTCTTATGGTGTTGTATTTTGCCTCCAACTGAACGCCTATTGAAAGGCCCTGTATGATAGGCTTTCTTCACATGAATATTCCTCAGGCATAAGTTTTCCTGCTCTGCTGGTGGTAGCATCTAGAATTTTGTAGCACAGGGAAGTGGAGAGCCTCAGCGTCTGTTCCCAAAGGTCTCAGTTAAGACTCTAGAATTTTCAGTTTATGCATAGATAAGTAATTATTAGACCTTTTTTGAAGTCAGCTTTGACACTTCTATTCAAAACAAGTTAAGACAATTTTAAAGGAAGAAGGGATTTGAAAAAGGGTCATAATAAAAGGTTTTACAGTTCTTATTTTTTTATAATGTCTATTTTTCTGTAACTTACATCAAACTAATGGCAAATGGGGTAAAGATGAGCCAGGACTCAATAGAATGAGCTATGTAATTCACTCACAGCTTTAATGCTTAAGCATTCACCTCAAATTCATGCCAGCAAAGACTACTTCACAACAGTATCCACTCTTGTTAGATTCCATGGTGCTGCTATGGAAGGCTGAAAGGCTTGAAGCCTCTAACACAAGCAAGCGCCTACCTGGGATGGCGGACAGGTGCCTAGTGGCATTAAAAATCTGACCCGAATCCACCATTTTATAATAAACTTTAGGAAAACCTAGTATGCTATTTGCTCGATTTTTTTTTTGAAAGCATATGTAAAATGTGTTACAGTGAGACCATTTTGATAGCTACAAAAATTTTATTTCCCCATTTTCAGTTATCCTTTCTAGTACAGAGTAGTAGCTTCTTCACCACAAGCAAAGAATTTGAGTAAAGCAGTAAGAAATTATTAATTTTATTGAATAATAGTACATGAATTGTTTTATCTGTTCCTAGCAGAAGGCATCCATTCTTAAACTGTCAGATTTTCTCTTTCCCGCACACGCCCCCTCAGGGCACTGGGCCGGGGCCGGGCCTGCCCTGGGCCCGAGCGCGGCCCGAAGCCGCGGCCTCGCGTGGCGGCGTTTGGCCGGCGCCGCGCAGTGCCGCCGGGGGGCGCCGCGGAGCCGCGGCCGGTGGGGCCCGGCGGGCCGGTGGTGCTGCCCCCGCCCGGGCTGGGGCCCCGCCTGCGGCCTGCGCCCCGCCGGCCGCCCAGGCTTCGCATCGGCATCGCAACAATCTCGTCCCCTGCCTCATATGCCGCCTGTTAAACGCGGTTTTATTTTTCCATTCTGCGGTAACAACGAAGAAATTCTTGGCCGAGCTATTTTTGGTCCTGCTGGAGCCACACGCTGCTTCCTCAGGCCTCAAAGCTCATTGTTTTTATTCACTCACATGAAACAATTGCAGGCCTCATAGAACATATTTGTTTTCCAGTTCCTGAAACCATTATCACCTTTTCCTGTTCCCCTTGAGAAAATGGGCCCTTGGTACTCGGCCAGGTTGCATTATTTAATTTCCTGCACACTTTGGGTGAAATCATGACAAAGGCGGGCACTTTTACTGAAGGGAAACAAAACCACAGAAAGAATGTGGAAGAAAACCTTACTATGGAGGAAAAAAAAAAAAAAAGAAAAGCAAGTTGCGTAACCCTGGAGGAATGAGGCAGCGTGAGTCACGGCACACACAGGCTCCAGGCTCCTTGTCTGGCCAAGCTCTTGCCCATTGTGGGGAGGTTGCCAGGCCCAGACTGCATCCGCAGCAGTGAGCCCTGCTGGGGGGATAGCATCGAATATAGAAGGGTGTATCGAGCTCACGGCTGCCTGCAACAGAAGCATTAAAACTCTCCTTACCTGCATTTTATTGCTAATGACACCACTCAGTCCAGCCTCATCTAGGTCCACCAGGAGGCTTGGAAGATGGGAAGACAAGACTCCCCTCAACACTCTGTGCCTCCTTGGCAGACCTCTTCCCATGGTCCATACTTCTTACTTCTCTCACCATACTTTTCTTCCAGCTCCTCTTCAGTACAACTCCTTTCACCCTCTGAAATTGGAGTTTAGTTCATCTCTTTCCTGTTTTCCTTCCAGTTTAACCTTTTTAGTCTATGGGACTTCCATGTGCTGTTACAAATTGTGATAGTACTGTAAGGGTGAGAAAAAAAGAGACACGTTTTTGGGATGTAAACTTGTTTATCTTCCTTAAAAACTGTGCAGGATAATTAGTTTTCATTTTAAATTTGAATTAATCATAATTCAGATGTAACTACATGCACATCTAGGACTTTTGGCTTTTATCCTCAGCTCTGTTACCAATTGATTCAGAGAACACGACAGTTCCCAGGTTTATATCCACAACAACCAAATAATTCTCAGCACACTTTTATCCTTATTTTGGATAGAAGTGTTAGAAAGAAAGACAACAAAGAGAATGGCAGTTGCTATGTTATCAGCAGGAAGAAGAAGTGAGGTGTTGTTATAAAGGATAAGCTCTCAGTAATGCACTCTCTCTTCTTCCTGTAGACTACACAAGGCCACACACTGCCTGTGCAGCCACCTCCTACATAATTTCCTTGAAGGTCAATCTAACTAACTAAATTTGATGGATTTTCCGGATATATCAGTCCCACTCCTACTAAATGCTTCTAGCCTGGAGCTGATGTTCTTCCATCACTCCATTAAACTCAGTCCCTTGCAATTTATCTGTTGTATTTATGAGCAAATCTGACAATGCGAAGCATGTGTTTCAAAGTTTATGAGATGATGGGTTTCACAGAACCGGGAGATGCAATTAGCTATGTGCATAGCATCTGACAGCAACTCCTAGCAGGCCTGCCAATCACAAAGAAGCCGTTTTGAGAACGTATGTGTTGTTTAGATCTGTTGTCAGGCGTGACGCATTAGGGAGGCTAGTGAAAAGCTGGATGATTATGAACTCTGAACTGTTCACTTGTGAGACGCAGATCCTACAGACCTTCTGTGTGGGAGAAAAAAAAAAAGAAAAACAAACAACAAGAAAAAAACTTGTTTGCAGTTTCCTGATGTCAATAGAAATAACAGCTGTGAATAAAGATGCTTTTTAGTTATTAGCTTGCAAAATTATGCCTGAAGCTTTGACTGGCATCTTTTTTCTTTTTTTTTTTTTTTTTTAGTTTAGAATGTTCTGCTCATTTTCTATCACATGCCATGTATAGATTTACAAGAAAGCATGTATTTGCATTGGTACTAACAAAACTGTGAAGCAGCAGCATGTACCAGAAATTCAAAATTCAGTCCAAGAGTCAAAATACTTTGGCCACCTGTGCTTAATTGTGCTGTTACCACAGCAAGACTGTTTTTCATATGATTTGTGTAACACTCAGTATTGAATTAAATCTTGGAAGTACATTCTCTACTGCAAAATAGCTTTTTGTGGTTCAAATACTGTTTGCAAGAAAACCTCCTCTTGTCATGTCATGTCACATGCTGAAACAATGGCAAAAAGATAAATCACTCAAAATCTAATTTTAACTGCTACAAATTTCGCAATAGCTTCACTAATTCCTATAAAGTTTAGATTTATTTTTTTTATAACATACTTGCAGATATCTTATAGATTTCTGATGTAACCTTCCCTGGCATTCCTGGGTTCTATAAGCCTAATGAAGCAGGGTATGAATCTCTCCAAAAGGGTTGCTTACTCCACCCTTCCTTTGTTTCAAAGTCATTTCTGATTTTTCGCCTTTAGGGTTATTTTTAATGTTAGATCATTTCCATTGTTTATCTCCAGAAAAGCGTTTCCAGGCCATTTTGCAGTCATCACTATTCTGGGAAGGCCTATGAACAGATAAAGGTTATATGTTTCCCAGGAAGATGTGGTCAGAAATTTATGAGTAACTGCCATCAGCATCACACACCTCTGCCTAATTCCTTTGCTCTTTAACAGTTTTCTCCCTATTCATTTTCAATGCTAAATCCATCAAAGATTTCCCTGGGGGCTGAATATATCTTTCCATGCCAAGGTCTGATAAAGAACGCACCAAGGAAATAAATAGGCTAATGCTTTTAATGTGGACAATGCTCTGGAGCCAAACTTGGAGCCAAGAGCCTAGCAGCTGCACAAGGCATCCCTACAAGTGGCCTCAGGAAACACAGATCCCTCTGGATGGCTGAAAATCCCTAGGAATTTGCCATAAAAGATTTATGAGCTGCTCCATGATGGGCATCCCTCATTCCTGAGCAAATGGTCAGGAAGGAACTCTGCCAAGGGTTGTTCCCTCTTAGATACACCCTCTCACAGCGTCTCTTGTGGGGATGGACCAAGAAGTAGTGTTTGTAGGAAAACCCTTTGGCGGGCCAAGACTTGGAATGAACCTGCTTGCGGTTCTCTGATCTGTAAACACCACTGCTACTTGATACACAGCGGGGAACAATCTCATGTGACAAACAAATATAGAGGAGGAATGAATAGCCTGAGTTTCATCCCACTGGCTTTCCTCTGTACCAAGAAAAGGCTCGCAGTATTAACGCCTTTACAAAGGAACTAAGTGTTGTATCTACATACGTGCACGAGCACACACGAGCATGTACGTGTGCTCTGTGTTCACAGGGATCATCTTGCTGGGTTGTAGCCAAAAACTGTGTCTGAAAGTAGGGGGTGCAAGAAGTCGAGTTTAATGAGTGTATATTTATGTTCTATATATGTATATATGATTTCTTTGACACTAAGAGCTTCCTCCTAAATAAACTTAATCTGAAATGTTGTTTACGGAGGGTAGGTTAAAACCAGTTGCCCACTGAAGGGCTGCAACAAATCTATTCAGCCAGCAGGGGAGGGAGAAGATCTTTGTAGTTGCTGTTGTTTTCCTGATGAATAATTATGCCACCTCCAGCTGGCTGCCAAAGACCCTTTCTTTAAAAACCATATGTCCTCTCTAATAAAGCTCTCATCACACCTCCTTCAGGCTTGCCTCGCTCTGCTGTACTTATGCCTGATTTCATTTGGTTTGTGCAGCGGTGTGGCTGTAGGATGATGGCTTCCCTAAGCTAGTGCTTAGTGAAAATGTGGCCTAGAGAAAAAGGAACGACTGTCTGGGACAGCCTGGGTCTGTGCTTCAGTGATTCATGGAATGCTGCTCACTGGGTAGCTCAGATGGGTTTTCTTTTTAAATAGCTCTTTAAAGGGTTGCTGGAATGCAGGTTACGTTAGAACTGCCATAAAGTGGCAGTGTTTCAGGGCACTCCCCCCCAGATTAATCATTTTCACATTCTGAAATCTGTCAACTGGTACCTTCAGGCATTGCCAATTCAAGCAAATGCAAAAATAGTAGTCACAACACCTCAGGGGATGATTTCATCAGATCTTCTACACTAAGCAGGTTGGACTTGCTCAATATTCATCTGGGAGACCTCCAGAGAACAGAAAGAAGAATACAGGAAGGAGCAGATTTTGTGATGCGGCTGAGATCTCATGCCAGTATAAATCATAAGACGTCTCTGGGAATTTAAACTTGGTTGCTCAAAAAATGGCACTGCTTCTTCGGAGGCTGACCTATATTGGTGATGAGGCGGTGTGTGACTAAAGATGCTACCTTCCAAAAGGGCTTTCAGACTGAGATCCTGTAGTTCTTTTCTCAGATTCAGGTTGTTAACTATGGCCGCATTCCATCTCAAGGCAATGAATTACATACTGTTTCCAATAGTCTTGAATGTCAAAATTATTCTTCACACCTCCTACTAAAGCACACAGTCACTGCCATATTCCACTTCAGACAAGGCTGTATTCACTGAGGAGCCTTACATACGCAGTTAGTAAAGGCGTTGAAATCAGACAGAAATGTAAAGTTAGTGTTCTGTTTATTCAGAATGAAGCTGAAATCGAAGAGAGATCCAGGGAAACTGCCGAGGCATCAGGGCCTCGGAACTAACCTGCCTGAGCAGGCCCTTGTACTTGTATGAAATCCAGTCAAGTGAAATTGTGACTTATGTTCCTAATAACATGAACCTACAACATTTCTGCCTTGCAATGCCACTCATTCTGCAGATATCCTCATCTCCTACAAATGCACGTTACGCTCAGCTTCTTCCCAGGCCTCACCACAAAGTCACGGCTTCCTCCATAGCTCACTGCAATAATATCCCCACCCCATGTTCTCTGTCCACATATTTTTAGCCCGTTAGCTGTGCAAGACATAATCCGTGCTGTGGATAACATGAAGTTACATGCCAGTTGACAAGGCAGCCATTTTATGACTGTTCTCCAAACTTTGCCCACACTGCCTCTTTGGGGGCCCTACTTTTGATCTCTTTTCATTAGCCCAAAATTTGTAGGCATTTTATTTTTAAATTTTCCCTTTCTGACAATTGGTTTAAAACTGAAACCCTCTCCTAGGCTGGGGCTCACCAGTTCTATAAGAGCAGCATTCTTAGAGAAACAGCTAAAAAGAGCCATGAGAGAGAGGAAATCCTTTAAATGGAGAAAATGGTCTTGGCTGGACTCATCCTCATGCTATGAGAGCTTTGTACTTCAGACAGAGAGTTTTAACTGCGAACAAAGATCTTAATTAGAATTTTATCCCAGTGGCATCATGAATCATTGTTTGGGAGAAATTTCTTACAGTGAGGCACCGCTGTGCTGTACTTTAAAGAATGTGGTATAAATGCTGCTAAAATACTGTCAGCTTAGTGTTTGGATTTTCTAATTTTAGCCTTGTTTATTATGTTTCATCTCCATGGCATTTTTAGGCAATTCTTGTACCAGTAACGCTAGCAGATGCCTCTTTGTTCACAGAGACCTTGCAGTCACTGGGACACTGATGACACTTCTCTGCGTGATCTCTGCGTGGACACGTACACAGAATTAGATCCCGTAATATGAAAGTGGATGCTGCCACAATTTTCTTGCAAGAAACACTACCAGAACCATCATTAGGAAGAAATTTCCTCTTCAAACTGCACTCTGTCTCTAGCAATGGAAGTGTTAAGCCTTTCAAAGTGATTTTTCAACCATGTTGAAGCAGCTGGAAGAGGTTAGCATAATGAGACTGGGGCCCACCTAGCTGCTGAAAAGGTGTATAGAGGGAATTTCTAGCTGACAAGGAGAAAGGAGTGGAGATGAAGATGGTGTTGTTCTGGTAGCAAGTTACAAAAGGTCGCTATCAACAAGTTAGTAAGAATTCTTTTTTTTTCTTAGCTCTTATGGAGCTTTTTGGTCTGCGTGGATCTGTTTCACATGTTTTCCACCTTTCAGCACTCCCTGATAACAAAAACTGATATAAGAGCTCTTCTTTGGGGGAGAATCTCCCTTTGGTCTGTGTATTTTGTCTTGAGAAAACCACAGGGCTCAGAGAGTGTGCAAAAAGCGCTTACATACTCAAAAGGTGCAGCAGGCAGCTGAGACAAACTGCAAGGACAGGATTAATAGCACAGTGAGCTTTGTGGTTCAGCTGTTTGCAGGCCAGTAATTAGCATCCTCCACTCGCTGTATTGATCTCTCCCTAAGCAGCACTGTGAAATACTACAGAGAGCCCTATTAGTCATAGAGGTAGTTGGGGGGAATGACACCTTTTTTCCCCACTTTCTTGGTATTTGAGGGGAAGAAGGGTGTTCTTCCACCCTGACGGAGAGGGAATGGTGTGATCTGTGCCCATATCTGCCTGGAGAGGGTGCCTCCTGGAAGGGGGCATCTGGGTCTGGGAGGGTGTGTTGTACAGTGACCATGATACAGGTGGGTGCAGGCTGTATCCTGGCACGCAGCTGGGACTGCACTTTGTGATGTGAATAATAACCTACCAGCACAGCAGGGAGAGGAGGTCTCCTGGTACGTAACCTTCCTGCTGGTAAATCCTGCCTGATCTGCACCGAAATGCTAGAGAATGTGCGTGCTTCTCCTGGTGTCTCTGAAGGGGCTATGTTCCAGTTGGGAGCTGGAGTAGCGTACAGGACTGATTGCAATGTGATCCCTTTGTAAGGCTGAATCCGGTGTGACTTCTCACAAAAGGTTTTGTTGAACTGGGGAACAGAGCTGCTCGGGAGGGAGTATGGTCTGTGAAAGGATCTGGCTCTTGCTTAAAGTTTAAAAATTGTGAAAATAGCAGATAAGCTGCTATTAGATGTAAACATAATGGCAATGTGCCCCGTGAAGCCTTGCAGTTGGTGAAAACTATTCTACTATAAATAAGAACAAATCTAGAAAAAAAACTCCTGACAGATTTTATAAGAAAACTATCTTACAGTGAAACCAGCTTAACAAATAGTATTGTAGAATGACTTTGTGCTTTCTATCACCCTTGTAAATAAGCCTACTTCTTATTTCTCATATGAGAGGATAAAACACTTTTATTGCCATTTATGATGGTACTCTGGGTTCAGATAAACCCAGTTCTAACCAGGTCGCAATTTCAGGCAAATGGTGGAAATAAAGTCAGGACATAAAATTGTGCAAAGACAGCTAATGACCAAGAAGCAAATAAATATTTTTAACTATTGCTTTTTAAGAAATCAAAAGTTAGATGTCCTTCTCTCCTAGGCTGATGAATTACATGGTGAATTGAGTTTTGTCTTCTTTCATTTTTTTTTTTTTTTTTGTCAGAATTGTAGCTTTGGATACTGTGTCTGATCAACAGAAAGACATACGTGTCGGCAAGATCTGAAAGTCGGGGTTGTAATATTGCTGTCTAGCTATAGATCCTGAGACAAGGAATCAATAGGGAGAAGTAAATAAAAGTTGGTGATGAGCCACAAAGGCCTAGTTTGTCAATCTTCATCTGAAAATAAACACTGTGCCCAACATGGAGACTAGAAGTACCAACTGTCGTAATTGCAAAGTGAGTAAATCAGTGTTTTTCTTATTTTCTGCTGATTGTTTGATTAGCTACTTACAGCTTGGTATCAAACTGTGATGATGACTTCAATGAAAATTACAAGGAAGTGCCAATCATAAGCTTGTTTCTGGACATAAAAAAAACTACACCCAATTTAGGTAAAATTTTAACTTGGTTTCACCTCTTCTCCTAATTATCTAAGCTACCTTGTCATAAAACTTATGAATTGTCTTGATAACTAATTTTAAAGTTATAATTTGGGGTATTCCACATAAGATGTCTGGTGGTGGGAAAGTGTAAAGCTTAACTTCCTTGAATGCAAAGGTAAAAGAGACTAAAGTACTACTAATGGTCCACAGCATGCTGCGATATTATTCTTAGAAATGGTAACACGTCAAAGTATTTCTGTGGCAGGTTTCAGTGTTTTGTTAGTCTTGATTAACTTCCCATTCTAGTAATATCACACATTAAAAGAAAAAAAGTGTATTTATAAGATTGGTCAAGAAATTGTCATCACCTCATCTGAGTATTTGGTATAATCTACGTTCTACTGTGCACCACATATTGCACTGACCTGACATTGCAAATGCCCTTTCAATCCACTGGGGTGTGGCCTGAAGTAAAGAAAAACATTGCTGCAAATGATTAATGATTAATATAATTAATATGATCATTCTTCCTTGGCCAAATCTGAACAGCCACATCTGTATCATGATGGCATATGAAAAGAGAACCAATAATATCCATTTGCTCCAGAAGTCTTTGAAATAGGCTGCATTTGTTAGGAGGGCACTTGACTGTGTACATATACTGAGAATGTGAGGAAACTGGATTATTATCTGGCCAAAATAACAGTTGCAGTTTTGAGTCATCCTCCTCCTGTGTAACGCTGGCTTATGCAGCAAAATGACTTCTTTACCTCAGTCTTGGCATACTAAATTATAAAAGAAATGCTCGAGAAAAAATAGGTTGCTCTCCAGTCATCTGACTTAATGCCCCCTTTTAAATATTTTATCTAAAACTCACGCGCTCTTCACCAACGTTGAGTTCTAATTTTCCTAGAGTACATTCTTTTTCTTGTACAGGGAGTAATATCCATCGTCCTAAAGTATTGTAAGGCTAAAGCAGAGTACAGAAGACAAGCCAGTTATTTACTGGATTGCAGAGATTCAATGCATAGACTGAGTCTACTGCTGTTGCAAGATACAGTTTGTTTGTTTGTTTCTCTTAAAAGCTAGTCATGATTTTTTTCTTACTTTGTTAATGATGCCTACATCTGGCCTCATTATCAGTTTTACCTTCAGGCATGGATGGATTCCAATAATATTATTTCCCATCCTGTGTCTTAATGTTTTCAGCCTGCCCGCATTTAAGTGGCTAAACAATGAAATTTAATTGTCCTCTCAAGCATGTCAGATTCTCTTGCTTATTTTACTGGACTCAGACTAAATATTCCCAGGATCCAGTTCTCTTGAACAGGGCTGTCTGTATTAAACTAGGTTATGCTGCTGTGGATCAGGGTAGAACCAGTAATATTCTAGGAGCGGGGTTAGGGAATTCCATCTTCTCACACAGGAATACTGTTTAACGCGAATCATTACTGTAAGGCTGAGGCTAGTCTCTCCAGATTCAATCAATGGCTCCTAAAGAGAAGCATAAAGGTTTTTACAGCATTTAGCGCAGCCTTCAGACACATTATTAATGAACGTTATCCCTCTTTCCTCCTTTCTGTGGAGAAGGTGAACAGCTTTTATGTAACGTTACTGAAACAGCAGCTGGAAGAACTAACGCCTCGTAATCCTGATGGTTACATTATCGCAGTGTATTTATGGGTAACACATCCTAAGAACTTCATCTTCCAACAGCTGTGTTTGTGATTCTAAAAGGTATTTTGGCAAATGATGTCATTGAAATATAGGCTTCATAGTTCTGTTTTCTTCTGAGTCTACTGTAAATGATGTTTGTCACAATTGGCTTTATTCCCAACAGAGGGAATACCTTCTCCTCACCCATGACAGTCCTCTGTGGGTTTTTCTGGTTCTTGTTTTTTCATCCCCCTTTATATCCTTTTTTCCTTTCAGATTTCCACACCATTTGACAGAGTTTAAAAAAAAAAAAAAGTTCCTTTGCAAAATACCATGAGCAGTCACTTATTCAGAAATACAATGTTTGAATAAAAAAGATCAAAATTGTTTGTTTATAACGGGGAAGAGAACCGATATGGTTGGGGGTTTTGCGTCCACCCCTTCTGCCTACTTTCCTGCTGGGGAGACAAACAAACAAACAAAAAAATAGATCAACTACATCTGTTTTGAGTCAGTCACTTCTATCTTCTGGTTTTCCAAGAATAGCCAGATGCTGCCATTGGTTAGCTAACTGTTGGGGAGGAAAACACGGGCTGTGCCAGTAGCACAGTCTCCTGAAAACACAGGTCCAAATGTGTGCTCACGGTGAGTCATGACTGGGTGTTTGGGTGTTTTCGCACTGCAATTCCTCCTCAGCACAAGCCCAGAAGGTGATGAGCTCCCGGCCTTATACCTGTTGGAGGGGAGAGAGGCTGAGTGGGGTATGGGACAGAACCTGGGTGGGCTCCTTCTGCCACAGCAGTGACGGTATAATGATGTACCCTCAAAGCTAGTTTTCCCAAAATATGACTGGAATCAAGTCGTTTAATGAAGGATCTTCAGCATTATGTATCTGTAGGTTGTAAGGTGCTTGACAGTGCTCTCAAAACCTCTTCCCTTATCTGTCTTTCCACCTGATGCAGGGCTTTGGGGATGTGCTTGTTTAGGGGGAAAGCTTCAGGAGCTGGGACGCAGTGACCATTGAGGGCCCAACTCTGATTTTGTGTGTGTTGGAAACAGTAAAAGGAGCCCTGGGGCTGGGACAAGGCACTCAAGGTGCTTGGTAAGGTCTGGTATTGACAGGAAATGGAAGTGCTCTGAGAAGGGAGAGGTGGTTATCTTCCTGTAATTCTAGAGAACCAACTGTCCGCCGTCGGACACGGCGATCCCGAAGGCCTTTTCCAGCCGGCCTCGTTCCACACCGTCCCCCCGCCTGCTGACAGCGGCCGCGCCGCCTCCCGCCCCGCTCCCCCCCCTCCCCTCCGCGCCGCCGGGGGGCGCTGTGTGAGGCTCCGCGCAGGCGCGGTGCGCCCCCCGCCGCAAGGGCTGCCGGGCTGCCGGCGGCGCGGGGGCGGGCGGGCGGCCCGGGGCCCGGACATAAGATGGCGGCGGCGTTGCTGGGGAGGCGGCGGCGGCGCTTGCGGCCGTGCGGGCTGTCGCGGAGCGCGGGCGGTGCGCGGCTCTGCCCGGGCTCGCAGGGCGGATAGAGCGGGGCCGGCCGGGCGGAGCGGGGCCGCCATGGGCTCGCAGGTGCTGCAGATCCTGCGCCAGGGCGTGTGGGCGGCGCTGAGCGGCGGCTGGTACCAGGACCCGCACCAGGGCGCCGGGGTCAACGCGCTGCACCTCTACCTGTGGCTCTTCCTGCTCGGCTTCCCCTTCACCCTCTACATGGTGAGCGCCGCCTCACGCCCGCACCGACCGGCCCGCGGGGGGCCTCGGGCAGGGCCGCACGGGGGGGTGGCAGCGGGCAGCGGGCTTCTGCCGTGGCACCTCGCCTCCGCCTGCGTCCCGGCCTCTGGGGGTGGCATGGGTGCAGGCAGCCCAAGAAAACACCGCTTCTGTGCGAGCTGGCAGATAGCACCAGCGTTTTGGGCTGGCAGCTACCCCCTGCTCTTTATCCCCCCGGCTTCGATGCCCGGCAGGGATCTGCTTTAGGGGCCGTAACCCGAAAGTTTATTTGGCCGTAACGTAGCGTGCTGGCGCTGGGCCGTGTATTATTGATGAGATGGTACTTTGGCGTTTTGCTTGCCTCTGGGCTTTACTGTGCCCGTTTGGGAGATTTTGCATTGAATGTACCTGGCGCTTGGATCGCAGCAATTAAAAATGCTGACCTTTAAACCTAGGAGTTCTCTTGGTGTTTGGACTTAGCTTCAGGAAGGGTACAGTCAGCTGTGACAGAAGGAGGCTCTTTTCTGCTGCCCATTCTGTGTTGTACGTAATTTACGAAGTACTAATATTTCACTTCAGGTTTCTCAGTAGAACAATGTGATCATTCTAGGTGTGATGTGACCCGTCCTGGGCGTGACACAGAATGCAGTTTGCAAGTCGGCCAGGTCCAGATGCTCTGAGAACATAAAGTAGAAACTGCCTTGTAAAAGGAAAAACTCTGCATGAGTGCAGTTGTGAAGATTTAGAGCTCTTGGGTCTTGTATTTGCTTTGTGAAAAAGCAATATTTAAAACTGGAATATGAAATGCTGAGAATTAGCTCCTGTGGAAGGGGAGGTTACAGCCCTGTGCAGTTCTTAATTCATATTGCTGTGTCTTGGAAAAGGTAGCTCCAAGGCTTTTTGTTTGAAAACTTCAGACTGCTGGCAAGGAAACCACAGGCTGAGACAAACTGCTTTTAAAACCAAAGTTGATGTGACAACAGCTAGATAAAACTTTCCACTAAGCAGATCCACCCGCAATAAAAACTGAGAGTCTATATCTGCTCAGAGTTCCGCTGAAGATGGGAAGAAGAGAGACCTTTTGGTCTCAAATGCAGCTTTTTCAGAAGTAGTGCTCTTCCATTTCGGCAGAATAGTTGGTTTAATTAGCACTACCTTGCTGTGAAGGCTGCTTATAAAGGTGAAGTGAACTATGTGCTGCATGCACGGGAGACTTTTGAAGAGGGTCTGATTTATATAACATGTCAGTCTGCTATCAGCTGATAAATCTGGACCAGTGTTTGGATCTCCTGCTGCTCTTGAAGCAGCAGTTAGGTTTCGCTTGCTCGTACTATGGGGTAAACTTCAGTGTTTGCTTAAACTTGTTTCTTTCCCTGTGTACAGGGAAAAGATGAGCAAAAGCAAGCTGCTTCAGGTTTTGTTGAGGTCAGAGAAATTCTCTTGCTTCATAGCTCTGGACAAGTTAAAGATGCAACAACAAGTGCCAACTTCCCTGAGAAAAAGTAGGGAGATTAGTCACAAGTTGAAGCAGATTGAATCATATTTGGCTGTTTTCCCTCTTTCCACCCTCTGCAGTTTAAGTGTTGTCTAGACATAAACTAAACAGGCAGAACAGTGATGGTCATCTTAGTCCTTCAGCATCTCTTAACTTCTTGTCAGAATAAAATGGGGTAAATGTTGCACTGCTGTAGGACATACGTAAATAAGCAGAACTCGCTAAAAAGTCTTAGGTAATCGTAATCTGAATTCTGAGTGTGGCTCACTGCTGTGTAGGAGGGAGTTTCTAAGCTAGCTTCAAATGACTTGTTGCTGGCAGACAACCCCGTGTGTTTGAAAAATAAAGTGTATATAAAGACTTAAAATGCTGGCAGGTCTTACATTCCGTGTAAAACTACCTCATGTAAGGAATTCCAAGATCATAGTGCTGCTGTGATGCGTGAGGGCAGCGGTAAGTGTAGTTAGTTTGAAGTTGTTTAAGTAGCAACAAAGGCAGTAGAATCCCTTCAGAATTTTGCCCGTAACTGGTTCTCAAGACTGAACGCACCTTACGCGAAGCTAATCACTTCTTCCAGATATTATTTAATGCCAAACAGGAACGGAACGTGATCTTTTTTGACTGTGGTAATTCAGATGCGCTTGTTGCTTAAAGATTTGGTTTATTGTACCAAACGTTGGTAATCTTTCATCTGTGCATTCAATCGGTTGGTCCCCTATCTTCAGGATAGAATTTGGTAGTGGTTGTGGTTACCAAGTTGTCGTGTATCTGTGTGTCTTTTGGCTTGTATATGCCAGTGCTCATAGGGCTGATGGGTTTAATGCGTGGTGCTAACCAGTTGAAGGAATTAGCAGTTAAATTCAGCTAGCCTATTTTCCTTGCTCTGTGATCAGTCTGTCTTCTGAGCTTGGACACATGGAAGTCTGTGGTCTGTGCCCTCAGTGAAGGAGAGCAGACACATAGATGCATATTACAGATCAGGATGCTCTTCTTTTCCATGTGTGTCTATACCTGCTTTGGGAAGACTGTAGATAATGAAGGAATCAGGGTGTAGAGGAGAAGTGTCTGCCCGAGTGAAGCTGCTCAAGTGGGTACTCTTGGATCTGTGGCTTGGCAGCATGCGTACAGTAATATTGCTTTCTAGACTAGTTGAATGTATCCTGCTTTGGTAGTTGCGTTCAGTAACAGGCTCAGCTACACTTGTTCTGCATTTCTGTCATAAAAGCCAATCCCTGGTTTTAGATGAATCCAAAGCTCAGGCTGGGAGGAGAAAATATGCCACAACATGAGGAAACTGCACAACTGGGTTGCAAAATACAGCGGTAGCGCTGGAAAAAGATGCCCTAAATCCAGAGGCTGATGTTGTGCACCGGTGTTGCAAGGGGGAGGAGAGGGGAGGAGGCTGCCAGAGGCTTCCCCGGTTGGAATGCTGTTTCCAGCCCCACCACGTGTGCAGGAGGGGGCGAAGTCTTGGCTCCCGCACCCAGGGAACTTCGCCAGTGGCTGATGATGAGCCAGGAGTGTACCTTGCTTGGGGTGATGGGCTCGTACCTACAGAGCTTGTCTCTCAGTCAGGCACATTTAGACACGAGTTCACTTAATAGACTTCTGATTTCCTGACTTGTGTACATAGCTATAGCAGTAGGTCATGCAAATGTAGCTTCATGTGAAGGTCTTCTCTAGAGGAGTTCCTGAGATAAGTGTTGTTTCTTAAATGAAGAGTTCAAGTACTTGTGTGTATGATGAGAACCCCTGGTATCTCGTGTTGTTCTAAGCTACATCTACTGTCTTGGCTATTACAAGTCTTGTTTGTACATTCCAAGTTTCAGTCAAAAACTGGATAACTTGTAAGTGAATGTGCTTCCAGATACCAGCAGTTCTTAAGGGTTCTGGCCGTTCATAAACAAACGGTGACAGATCCAGATCTGCTCTTTCTGGAATATCTTTCGTCTTCTCCAGTATGATTGTGTCTGTAAAATACTGGCCTTAAAATGCTGGAACTTCAGAGCATTTCACAAGGTAACTATTATTGTTAAATGAATACTTGATTGATGTCATTTATATAAGGACTCCCAATCTGATTTGGACTGAGAGAGATTCCTATGAATGTTCTTAACAGCTAACACTTACACCTCTACTCTGAAAGTAATTGGGAAACTTCATTGTGTCTGTAGTGTCTAGCTAAAGCTAGATGTCTCTTGAGAAGATCCATAAAGTTGTCTGTGATTCTTCATAAGTGTGCAGCACAACCTGCGATAAAGTGGAACTTCCTCTGTGTCCTGGCATTTCTGTGTTTGAAACGGTGACTCAAGATATGGACACCTTTGCGGTTTAAATGGGAGTGTTTTTAAAGTCCTGTGACTGGTGGTCTGAGGCTTCTCTTCTAGTCTAGGTTGATGACTGAAATCTAGGAGTGCTCAGGTGTTTGCCACCCACTCTGCCACAAAGGGTGTGCTGTGGTACAGCTGAGATGGCTTTGCAGCCCGCTGTTTCCAGAAAGGACAGCCCTGCTCCTCATAACTGTGCATTGCTGCATCTTAACTTTGTTCATTGCTGCTTATTTATCTGATCAACTAATTTTACCACCCTTGCATTAAACCTCAGGTGTTTCAGAAAGCTGCAGCAGTAGACCACTGGTTGCCAGTTACAGCCAGCTAGAAAGAAACCTGTAGGAGTGAGTAGCCTGCTGCAGAGAGTGGGACCGTGCTTTTCATTGACAATGAGGTGATAGTACAGCAGGCTTGTAGTTTTAGTTCAAGATCACACCCAAATAATGCCTTGTAATGTGTGCGTTAGAAAAGGACAGTAAAAATGGAGTGCAGTTCTCTGCTTTCTGTATATAGTTTTTTATAGGGGAAAGATGAAGGCAAAGTAACCAGTCTTGAAATAACTGATTATTTTTTTTTGAGATAAGAATCCACATATATTAGTATGCATTTCATAAGTTGTCTTGAAAGGTATAAATTTTGAAAGTGAATGCTGAGGGAAAGGTGTTAGAAAGTTGATGTCTTCCCTGCTGCTTTCTTCCCCACCCCATGTTCTTGACAGAACTTGACTTCACTTTAAGGTACAGGGAAATACTTTTAGCTTAGAGTTTATCTAATTTTTTACTTGACTTGTTCAAACACAGGATGGCTGATGTTTTCAACAGAATGTAATTAAAGCAGGCAGTTTTTGTATGGTCATGTCTAGCTCTCTTTTCTCCTGTAACAGCTTCAGTTGAGACTGGTGCTGTTTGCTGTCTGTTTTTTTCCTGGTGCCAATGAAAGTGTCCTTAGTGATGTGCAGTAAAATGAGAGTTTCTGTGAAATACTGTTGCAGGTACAGACCTAGAGCTTGTTAGCAGGCACTCACTAGTTATAACCTGAGGATTTTAGTGTGTTGGGCCCAGTAAAAATGCTTGTGAAATTTCTCATGAAAACAACTGCAATGAGAGCTAGCTGGAGACTTGTAGGACTTAAGCATTCCTATTATAATCTTGACGATCCTGTTGTATAGGATACTCAGTTACACTGGTCTCATCAAATGTGGTAAAATGTCACACACAGCTTAAATTATACTACAGTTATATTAGGTTGGAAAGGATCTTCAGGATCCTCAGGGCCGACTGTCAACTGACTGTCACTACCAAGTGCCATCACTAAATCACCTCCCGTAGTGCCACATCCACACGTCTCTTAAATACCACCAGGGATGGGGCCTCCACCACTTCCCTGGGCAGCCTGTGCCAGTGCTTGGCCACCCTCTCCATGAAGAAATTCTTCCTAATGTCTGATCTAAACCTCCCCTGGTGCAATAATGTCACTTTAAGTCGCATTGGCTTGTGGAGGAAAGACCCCAAATGGAAGCTGGATGTTTATAAGTTTGGCAAAGAAGAACAGGGAAGGCACCAGTGGTTTAGGCTGAGGTGAGGTAACGCTACCTCTTGAGGCTGGGATGCAGAGAAGTTGCTGGTACCATGGGTACTGCTGCTGTACCACAGTGCGAGACTTAACTAAGCCATGATCAGATAGCATGTCCAGCGTACTTCACTCAAATTTCTTCTATTCCCAGTATATACATTCTATCCAGAGAGGAGTAAGTCCCAATAAATACAAAGAATGAAAAATATTGAGTTGTTATATTGTTTTATTTTTAGCTCTCTGCAGTCCTGTGGAAATGGGATGTGAGGAAAAAAGCACCCTTTAATTCTTTGTTGGGTTTGATGCAAGTTGGGTTCATTTTCCACACTTTGTATATTGTTCTCAAAGCTTTCCTTTGCAGAACAGGATGGGAGATTTGACATTTCACAGGATAAACTGGATATAGTGTGTGACCTTGCCGCTGATGGATAGGAGGAAAGAAATTTAAGAGCTCCCCAGATAGTTAGAAAGTATAGGCTTGTCTCTTACAGACTAACTTTGGTCATCTAGTGTTAAGCTGATTGCAGAAATGGCTTCTGAACAGTGGGCACTTGTAAAGGAGAGGCCAATTGAACTTGTGTTTGTGATTTGGTAGAGGACGGCTTAGCAGGTACAGGAAGATTAAACATTTTGCCAGAGTTAATGGGCTTGCCCGTGCTTGCAGAAAGCTAGCTGCCTCTGAAGCTCTCTGAAGCGTTGCATTTCTGGAGGAAACCCTTGTTGTGTTGCTCCAGGGGTTATGGAAGCCGTTAGCATCGTTGCGGCTCCTGGTTGCTTATTGATGCCTTTTTTATGTGTCTTTGTTTCCTCTTTCTTCTCCTGAGGTGGTGTTTGGTAAGTGAATGTTTCCCTATCCATAGGGTCTTGTCCAGCTCAGCATGAACTATGGCAGGCAAAACCTAAGTTAGCATGCCCCAGCTTAGTTTGCCTGTCCCCTTTCAAATGCTGTATTAGGTGTTGACTTGTTTTAGAGGATGGGATGTGGGTTAAACTTGATCTCCTTAAGAAAAGAAATCGTAATAAGTAACCTCCTTCCTGATAGATTCTAGACTCAATTATTTATACTTGCTTGGTTTGAGAAATGTTGTGTTGATTGATTGGTTTTGCTTCCTGCCAGAAAGTCAGCGGCCAGATTAGGGTTTGGTTTTGTTCTGAAGTCAACAGTAGATGCAGTATTTAGAAATATTTATTCCTTTATCCCTTTTGTTACTACAGTATTTTGTATTTAGAAATCTTTTCAAACAGTGTTTTTGCTAAACTCCCAGCTCAAATTACTTCCAGTTCTTTCAGGACATTCTCCTGAATATGTAGAAATATTAATGTTTTAATCACATCTCTGTTAAAAGTGACGAAAACTGGCTCAAGGTGCAAGATGTAGAGGGCTTTCTGTCTTACATTCTGGTCATGTTCCCTTTCTGCAGGATGTGCATGGACCTTTGATCACCATAAAGGCCCCTCAATTGCTGAGGGTTATATAGGGAGGGTGAAGAGATGTATGAAACAAGCTGGACTTAACCTTAGAATAGGAGTCTAAAAAGGCAGTTTACTCATTCTTCTTGTCTGCTGAGTTCATGTTCATGCTGGGTAACAAATGCCGTTCAATTCCTATTGTCATTTGTCTGTATATAGACTTAATGTTCAGAATGTGATGTGAAACTGTACTAGCAGCAGGGTAAAGGACAGTGATGTAGCAGAATATTTAAGTACCCAGCCTCGTGTTGCCTTTGTGAGGAAAATGGTGTGTTTGTGGATGGTGTCTGAGAATTAATACTTCATTTCTTTTAGTGACTGGGCAAATGAAGTGGCAAAAGTATAAATACAAATAAAAGGTAAATTAGAAAGGTAAAAGCCTTGAAGTAAAAACTGGAGTTTGACTAGTATTCTGAACGCTTTTTGAAAAGCTCTCAGGCTGCGCTTAGTATCTGCTGCTGAAGTGACTGATCTGTAAAAGCCTTGTGGGTCTCAGCAAAAGCTGTATGAGAAGTCTTAATTTTAAGTGGAATTTCCTAAGTTGAATTTAGGACTGAGGTTATTTGTATGGCTTTTGGCCACCTCTGACACAGCTGAAAAGTTCTCTTCAGAAAATCTGCATTGGCTGCCTTTCCTTGGGCATGTAATGGTCTAGTACAAATGTGCCTTGTAGCATGTGGTCTTGCAGGCTGATGTGGGCTTCTGCTTCAAAGCACGAGCCATGAATGTAAACAGACCTCTTTTGTATGCAGGTAGGGGAAAGTTAGCATTTTGTGACTGATCCATATCTCGTCATGCAAGAGTAGCTGTTGGAAGCTGACAAGCTAAGTCAAAACATCTAGTTTGGGTAGTTGAGCAATTTACTCCTATCCACCATGCTGTCACTCACTTCTTTATTTCTCCAAAAAATGGAATTGATGTTATGTGCTAGCCCTAAAACAAAGTCTCGCTCTGAGCTTAGCTTAGTCTTGAAGATGCTTAAAATCTCTCCGTCTTACTTGCTCATAAAAAGTAATTGAAAATATGGTGACATAAAAATCATGCTGGCTGTAGATCGCCTAGTCTTGGTCCCACGCTCCAATAGTCTCCGGAGAAGGAGAATGAGACTTAAATTTGGCTCTCAAACATGAGTGGTTGGTCTACTTAGCAAGCTATTCTGGTGCTTTGGTATCTTGTAGTCCAGTGTTTTTTAAAATCTTGCTGGACTTCTAATAATCTCAATGCAGGGTTTGACTTTATAGTGTGTGTATGGCTTTTTAACTTTAATTTTTAGTAAGTTCAGTATCTTCCGGATGAAGGAAACTGTTAAACTCTAGGTAGCTGTATGTATTCATATGGACATTCGACCTCGTATTCACTAACTCTTCTTCTGCTCTTCTTTTGAAAGGCCCTTCCTTCTTCCATGATGATAGTAGCTGTCTACTGCCCGGTAATAGCAGCACTCTTTATCGTTTTGAAGATGGTGAATTACCGCTTGCACAGGGCGCTGGATGAGGGAGAAATTGTGGAGAGGAATGCCACTGAGCGTATGGACAGAGGTGCAAAAACAGAACAAAGCAGTGTTTCAGCCAAGAGGAAAGACAGCAATGGGCCCAGGTAAGGTGTCTGCCAATGCTTGTGTACTGCTGGAAATGATAAACAGTTACACTTTCATCAGGTGTGTAACTGGAATGGTGATTGAGATAAACAGGCTTTCAGAACCACAGAGGTCTGCATCTGTATTTCTCAGTGCTTAAGTGCAATCTTAAAAACCAGACTTTTTTACGTATTGGGTTTGAAATGATGGCTTCGTGTTAATTTCCTGGTTCTTCCCCCAGAGGAGTTCTAGAACAGCATTGAAACAACAGCATGGAAAATATGTGCTGATTAGGTTGCTAAATACTTAATGAACACAACCAGAACAAGTAATCTTATTTCAGCATTAGACTTGTTTTTAAAAATTGTGCTGTCAAAGACTACATGCTAATCATTTTATCACCAAAATTAATGTCTGATCTGGATTTAGTTTACTTAGTTTTACAAAAGCAAGATCAGATGCAATGCTTGATTCCAGTTGTAGGCTTTCTTCAGGAGAACACTGTCCTCTCTACTTAGAAATTCTGGAATTGCTCAGCTCAGTAATGAAGGTGATGATTCTGAAGTACTGTCAGAAGGAGGTGATTCCTTTCAACAGATCTTTGCTGTTGCCAGCATTAAAAAAGAGGCTTCCCTCTGACCAGTCTATGTGAAGAGCAAAAGATGACTCATCAGGTTGCAAGGGCAACCTAACCAGTCTGATCAGACTCCGGATGTGTTGTGAGCTCTGTTATCCAGGCCTCTGCTTGGCTGAAGTTGTTTGAGGGCATCCTAAGAGTTAGACTATATGAAATAAATCAATCTTGAATTCTCAGCTTCTTAAAGACCTTTCTCCTTTATTCAAGTTTCAGGTACTAGTAGCTATGAATTGTTTTCAGAGTGAGGGATTTGATAGACTGTCCTGGCTCTTAAAATAGTTGTATTTCTTAATTTAAAAAAAACACCAACACACCTCAAAACCATGAAACTTTTAAATAGAGGCACTATGCTGTAAGGAAACGTAATTAAAAGAAGCCTCTTATCCTGTGTATGAGGAGGCTTAACGAAAGGAAGTGTTCGTGTGGTGTTCTTCAAAATCTTCAGCATAGAAAGGAAAGGATTTCACTGTGCATGTGGATAGCTTCTCTGGGGATGGGTCTTAAGTTCTTCTGTATCTGCTCTCAGCTTAGTATTGCTTGCAAAAAACATGTCTTCGATTCCTTTAAAGCTGGTATACGGTAACTTGTATCAATCTTTTATAACCTGACCTTTTTTCCATTGTGTGTTTGGTAACTGAACCTGCTGACTTCAATTGTGACTCCATTGAGGTTACCATACACCCTACTAAAACTGAATTAAGTTGTTTTGGCAGAATGCTTGCCTAAATGTATACTAATGTTGATTCTGCTTAATAAAATTCATGGAAGTAAACTAGCGGTCTGTTCTGTGTGAATGTAACCTTGCTAATGTGTGTTTTAGATGTGATCCTTGGATTTTATTTTTTATAAGCCATGTAGGTTTTGCTTCCAAAACAGTTGCCAGGACTTGGCAAAGGACTTTTTTGTACTAGTATTGTGAATTACGTTTTGGATATTTCAGAAGCTCTGTGTTTTCTGAGGAGCAGTGATTGTGGGCCAAGTTACTACACTAAAGCATTTGTGAGCTCAGACGTAGAGGTTAGTTTTCTGTGTGTCCTGCTTGCCAGCTAAAGTTTCATTAACTTTATATGATCCTTGTTCCCACTTTCAGGTCTCTTAACTAGAACTGGGAACAAGGTCAATGCAGAAATTACGGAGTTACTTTTTGGTAAGTGGGATGTGCAGTATATACTAATCTTTGCCTGGAAGCTCACAAGAACACTGGGGTAACATTCAAACCAGTAGAGGAGATATAGGGTGAGTTTTGAATGTTGAGCTATTAGCTTACTATTAAGTTAAATCAGAACAGTAATGGGAGAAACTTTTTTTGAAGAACTGTGTATAGGGTTTTGTTGTTGTTTTTTTCTTTAATTCTGCTTTCCTAGCATAGGAGGGGTATAAGGGAGACAGGTAATACAGTCAGCAAAGATGTACTAGATTTTTCACCCCACACAGACCCTCGTAGGGACCACTTCAGATATTCCTATTGATATTTTTGGAGAATTAAGTGATAGACTAGTTTCTACGCAAAAAATGCGTTGAGGATTCTGTTTAGCTTCTAAGAACTGCTCTTTTTTCTTTCTGAAGTTTCACTTAGTTTACCTGTGAAATAGTGCTTTCAGGTATCTGACAAAAATGGTGTGCTGTCATTTGTAGGCTTACGTGGGCTGCTTGTTTATCATCTGTTCACGTTGGTGTCTGAATAGGATCAAACTCAGGAGAGTTTCTAATCTTTCAGAAAAAACTTTAGCTTAGTTAAGCAAAGAACAACTTGCTGTGTCTTAAGAGGTGATTCTTTACCCTTTCTCATACTCATACTCCTTACGAATTTGAAATTCTCTAGTTAATATCTCTGAAAGAAGGTTGTTTGTTTCAAAGATAGGACTGAGTTGTTGTCTTGGTTCTGTAACTTCTAGTGCGATTGTTGACTTCATACTTACTTGACAGGGTGGTGTTAATTACACTTCAGCTTGTGTGAGGTTTCATTAAAGCAAATAAATATTGGGAATACAGGCTCCTAATCTTGCGTAGAAGAAACAGTGCAAGTGTAATCCGTTAGATAGTATCAGTGGACCCAAATAGATGTCTTAAAACATTTAACTTGTAGTCTTGCATTTGGGCTTCTTGTGTCAGTGACTACTATGACTTACAGCAGGATAAAGAAAGCATTAACTTGGAGACATTGCTGTCCTTGACATCAGCCAGTGTGGGAGAGCTGAATTTCACATATACTTCCCTATAAGAAAACTGGCAGCTGGAGCGTGTGGTTTCTTAATTCATTGCCTTGACGTTGCATACACTGCTTAAACAAGTAGAGCAAGGAAAAAAAAATAAAAACTGTAATCTCTATAACTCTTGCTTATATCTCTGCTATTTCTATCTCCTTGCAGTTTTCTGTGCCTGGCAGACCTCTTCTTGATCTTGGAGTTGTTTTGCTTTTTTCAAGTTTAAAATTACTACTTCAGGCTTTAAAGAAAAAGTCTCTTGATACTTGAAATTGTTGTGATCTAGCATATTCAGTACATGCTGTGATTCTTCTCACATAATAGCAACTTTACCTTTAGTCTGACCTCATTTTTCTAGTCGAGTCTGGTCCATCTCAGTCTTTAACTGGGCCCATTATGGGGCTATTTAAGTGCCTGCAGAAAACAGTAAGGTGAGGAGGATATTTTTAACAGTGAGGGTTTTTAACTCCCCTCACCCAGCTTTCCAGACGATGACGGAGAATACTTTCTTAAAGGCAGTATCTTCCTAAATCATATGTATTTCAGGTATGATTTCATGGGTCTGCAGGATGGAAGGAAAGGAGCTCTATGGGCACAGGAAAGTGTTCAAAAGAAAAGAATGAAGCCCTTCCTCTGCTTTGTTCTGAGATCAAAATTGTTCGTTCTAAATTCTCTCTGAAAGTTGTAGTATGAGCATCAGATCTCTTTAGCTAATCAGCCTAAGTCAGGTATTAAACTGAATTGATTTAGGCTGGCAGCTTCTTAAGGCTTTCAGTTCGACACACTAATAAAATAGCTGCATATAGTAAACGTGCAGGCTTTGGATGCCTCCTCTGTAGCAGTCTTGATTGCAGGTAGCTGGACATGATTTATTCGCTCTTCTCAGTTTGTGTAGTAACTTCACTTCTGTTTCTTTGCTATTCTTTTCAGTTTGCAAGCAACCATTTGCTCTAAGGTATGAAGTTAGCAAACTGTTAGAAATTGGTTATAGGACTTGATAGCAGGAACAAATAGCAACTATGCTGGCAGTGAAATGACTCTTAAGGATGTGGGCTACAATGGCATTTGGAATCTTCTGGGCGTACAATAGTTAATCCTGGAAATCTGTACTTCCTGCTTGTTCCTGCAGACATTTTTGTTTTGTTTGTTACTAACTTTTGTTAATCCTTTAGTTTCTGTGTGCTGTCACAGAACACAGCAGCTGTGCATAGACTCCTCTTGCGTTGTATTGTTGCTTATGCTGATATCTGGAGGTTCACTCTTAAACAAAATTGCCTCCTTCCCTCACCCCTAACTATCCTCCTTAGTTCTGTGCATGAAAGCTGATTCATGTTGCCTTATTTTGCTATTTCAGAGGATGACCTTTATTCATTTGGAGTGTTTCTGAATAAATTATTCAAACGAGGAAGAAACTTCATCTTTTTGTGAAAGGCATTATATGTTATTTCTGTAGAGGTCATAACATATGCTGAACTTACACATTAAGAAAGAAGGTTTTAGTTAAAACTAAACTTTTTATTATGCCCTTAAATGTTCTTAAAATATTTACTTAAGGCATACTCTGTTTGGCTACAGCTGACGGAAATTGAAGAAGCTGAATTCTGCATCTTGTTTTTTTTACCTGATTCTCCTTTAGCATTATTGATAAGATTAGGTCAGAAAGGGCTTGGTAAACAACCAGCAATAAGAGCATGCTTATGTCATGCTGCTGAGCTGTACCAAAATGGGAATTTTTTTTGATTTGCTGGAGTTGGACCAGGACCATATTGTTCTGCTGACTCATGGCTGGTTGTCTCTTAAGCTGGCTTATTTTTTACTAATGTAATATATTCCTAACTTCAGACATTATTTTTGTTATCCCTTTGATGCAGGAACATTCAGGTTGTAGAGTTAGGTATTGAGTGGCGTCTGTATGATCTGGAATGGTTTCCAGGGTTGTGCCCCAACATTGTGCTCTTTTCTCTGAGATTATAACAGCTTGAAATATCATACTATGGTATAAATAGTGTTTCAGGTCCTTTAGTATCCTGACGTTGTTTGTAATATCCTAGCTTGATGTTCTTGCATTTAAAAAAAGTTATTACATGTCAGATTTATTACACCTGTGAGATGAGCTGTATATTAAGTAAGGCCTGCTGTGCTTCCTGTCTGTTTCCCATTCTCCAGAGGTAACACAGGGTTACATCTTTAGCTTCATTTTTCCAAATTGAGAAGGATTAGACATGGATTATTTCTCCAGCACAATGCTGGAGTAGACTTGTCACAGGCCCAGCTTGCTCTTGTCAAAGGCAGGTATTTACAAAACAAACTGAATTATGGTGAATTATAATTTGGTGATGTTCGTCTAGAAAATACTTCAAAATCAATATTCATTAATCTTGAAATGGTTAAATCACTAGGACAGTATAATATATGTACTGCAACTTAAAATGCTCCTTGGTAGGGCATGCCAACTTTCTGAAGGAGAATTCTTCCTGGTAGGAAGAAGTGGCTTGTGCCCTTAGGCCCTCTATCTTTGTGCCTTTCCAGTAACTTTCACTGATAGTGTGTGGCTACTTGGTTAACCCATCCTTACTTTTGCAGGTCCTGTCTGAGGTAAACTTTTTGATCTGGGTAATGGCAAATCCCTTCAATTTGAGTCTTTCCCCTGCTTTTAAAAAGTGTTATTTAGGACTCTTTCTGACTTCTGGATATTCACTTTTGGATAGATGATCCAAAAGTTATGTGTGTCTGTGTGTAGACAGAGAATTTCATATGCCAGCATTTCCAAATACCTATGAGTTCCTAATTCTTCCCACTTTTGTGCTCGCCAGTGACAGTGAAGCTGCATGAAAGCAAGCAGTTTCTGTACTAGGAAATGAGGTGTTCCAGCTCTCCTGGAGGTTTCTGCATCACATTGGCAGTATTTATCTAAGGAACTGGGATTTATTTGAGCTCCTGACTTTTGAAAAGTAAAAACAACAAAAAAAAAAGTTTTGAATTGCTACTCAGTGTAGACAGACTTTTTCTATGTTTAACTGGTAGGTTAATTATTTTTAATCTTTCTCTCAGTGACCCTGGTGGAGGGATTGAGATGTCAGAGTTCATACGAGAAGCCACTCCTCCTGTTGGCTGTAGCTCACGCAATTCTTATGCTGGAATAGATCCAAACAACCAGGTAAGAATTAATGCTCTTGCAGTTGTTGCTTTAGTACTGCTGGCTTTGCAACCTGTAGTGTAATCTTTGCTGATATTTTTCTAATGTAGTTTTACTTTCTTTTTTGATTGTACTAGGATCAGCAACTCTACCTTTCTGTATTTCTTAACTGCCTTATTGGGATGGCACTCCATTCTCCCAGCTGCATAGTTCTTGCTCATTTCCATTTTGTGTTTGTTCTAGGAACAGCTGGATTTTATGTGGCAACATAGCAGAAAGTATTCTTTTTGCTCTGTTAGCTTTCTTCTGATTTAGTAGATCAAAATGGCTCAGAGCATGGTCAGATATAAATACCAAGACCTGCTGTCATGGGATCCTGTCATCGTTTTGGTATCAGTGAGTCGCTGCATAGCTCAGACTGTAACTTCATCCGTGTGTTCTTTGTTTTCCCTCCCTTACTTCTGTTTGATCTGTCATTTAGATACTTTATTGGCAAACTTCAGTTCCTCTGGTTTCTGAGGAGGCTTCTGTTAAGTCTTAGAATGTTTCCACTATTGATTATCTCTTGTCATGCTAAATTGCTTTTTGAAAGTCATTATTCCTGGCAGTTCAGACTCTGCAATTTAAAAACGCTGATTTGATAGAGGATGAAGCAAGATGTATTGGTGGAAATAAAAAGACTAAAACTGCTAACTTCTTGATAGCCCTAGCAAAATCTTCACTATTTTGATAACTCAGGGTCAGGTAGAAAGCAATAAATAGGGGCTGCTGTATACCAGATGGAGGGGCTGGAACTTGGCCTTTTTAGGTTGCAATGCAGCTTCATTATGCTCTATTTGTCTTCAGTTTCACTGGGGAGGCTGATCTGCTTCCTTATTACGTCTGCTAGATGTATGCGTTTGACTTGTACAGTGCTTCCTGTGCTGTTCCTTTTATTTGGCTTGTGATGTTTAGCCAGTTGTAGCGTCTTTCTTCTACCAACTCCTCAAGAGGATGAGTTGATTTGACTGGCCAGACAGTAACATTATGTTGACAGTGAGCAGTGCAGTGTTGTATTAAAGATATAGAAGCTATTTTTGGATGAAGTGGAAATCCTTGGCTTGGTATTACAACATTGAGTCCATCTAATTAGCTCTGTGCTCAAGCAGCATATAGCGTAGTGTTATGCTGATGTTGGTGTTTTGGCTGCATAAGGCTTTGTTATGCAGCATAGGTAGGCTCTAAGAGATTTTTCTCATTTGAAGTGAGTGTTTTGTAGTGTTCAAAGGAATAGGAGGTGATGATCCATGTGGGCTGAGATGAGTAGGCTGAGGTTCATGTTTCTTTGGCTGGGCTTTGTTTGGAATAGCTTTTTCAACGCTCAACGGTTTTGATGTTAAAGTGTATTGAGAAGATCCATGTTCTTGCTGTGTGCTTTAATGCTGATGCTAGAACACAGTTAAAGCTACTGATAAAAATTAGTGCTTGCTAGTCCCCTGTGACTGAATTTGCAGCATCAAAAGGGTATGTGAACACTAAGCAGCTGAATTCTGTTCAGCCTTCATGTGCTGATGCATTGCATTCATCTGTAGCATCTGAAAGCAAGGCATATTAGTGAAGGGGAAAAAAGTTGAAATATGGCAAAATGACTAACTAAAAATGTGCATGACAGTGTAGTAAAGAAAATGAATTAAGCTTCTGCTTCTCTACTGTATTACACATAGCAAAGCTGTTCTGCTGTAGTATGGCTGAATAAAATCTGCACACGTGCTCAGATTTCTCTAAGTACAGCAAATTTAAGGCAGAACTAGATGTATGCTTTTTTTCCCTGAGTCACTTGAATTAAGGACTTCTGAAAAACAGCATCCTAAAAAGTATACAATCAAGATGAATTGCCATTTATTATTTTGAATTTCTCAGGGGTTCATTGCCTGCCTTTGAATGCCCTTTGCTTATCCGCTTTCTGAGTGATTTAATTATCTGACAGTTATGCTGTTTTTCATGCCAATCAAAGCTCTTTGAGAGAGGTGATACTGGAAATACTATTAAAGGAGAGATGAAGTTCTCTGGAGTGCCCTACAAAATACTTGCTAGAGATTATAGCAGGTATGTAGAAAGGCAGATTGTAATCCTAAATGGCTAGTTAGTGCTTAAATAAGGAGATATATGCCTGCTGATTGGCCTTTGAACATGGCTAAAAATCAGATGATAGTCTTTCACTAAGCAGTTTACTTGCCTTGAAGTGGCTGTAGTCTGTGTACTCAAACGGCTTTCAAAAGAAAAAACTGCAATTTCAGGAACAAGAGGGAGGAACAAGATACCAGAAAAATGATTAGGTTAAAATGATCTAATTTACTAATGTTTAGTATTCTAAATAGATGGTATTTACTAATTTGAACAGAAGTTTTATATTCAGGTGATATTTCCCTTGAGTGTTTTAGGCAACCGTGGATGCTGCATCGAACGTTCAGCTTCACAACAGCAGTTATTAGTTTATCACCACACTAGTAATTTTTTTCCCCATACAGGGTATTTTCAAGGAAAACTCCAGATTACAAATTGTGGTTTTTAAAATCAACATAGTAAAATCCCTAAGCAAGTTCGTCATAAAACAAAGTAATGGTGAGGTAGCTGGATGCATAATTAGATGTCTTGCCATGTCTGTTTGCAGCGGAAACATCCTGAGGCAGAAACAACCCTGCAATACTGTGCTATTGTTGGAAGCTTTTTGTGCCTTCGAAAATCTCCCTTAGGTGTATAGACAAATGCATGCATAATAGGAAACAGTTGGGTAATTCCTGTAAGCTTACAGCTTTCTACGTAATTCCCTGTTTCTAGGTTGGATCTGGGTTCTCTCGTCTGGGAACAGCAGCAACAATCAAAGGTGAGACTTTTGGCTGCTACTTAAAATTGCTTTGTGGTAGCATTTCAAACCAATAATGTTGTTTACTTTGTTTCCAAATACTGACTACCTTGTTTACCCTCAAAACTCTTTCTGGGGAGGTAAGTACAGCATTTAGTAAGTGGAAGAAATCTACCTGGAAGCTAGAAATAATGTGCCTAAAACACTAGGAGAGAATATCCTAGGATATGTGCTGTTTTCCTAGCAAAGTTTTATTTTTCTCGTAAATGCTGAGCCAAGGGGGTGATTTGAGTGGAGTTCTTCCTACAGTTTCGAGTTCTGTTTAACCAGTGATCCTTCTGGTATTGAGGTTTCAATGACTTGATTATTTCTGATTACTTGGCATCAAGCAAAAGTATTGTCCAGGACAGACATTATAAACTCCTCTGAGAGGAAAAGATGAATTGTTTCTGACATGGAAAGTTGCTCTTCTGTAAACTTGCTAAGCTGATAATAAGACAAAAGAAAACAAGATGGTTTTTTTTCCACCTTCCTGATTTTTTTCCTTTACTTTTTTATCTTTACAAATTTCATCACATTCTACCCCTCATTTTTATTGCCGACAAAAAAAGGAGTATTCAAATAGATAAATGTTTAAAGAAAAAGTACTTATTTCCATTGGGTTTTAAGATGCTTTTCCAGTCTTTCCATTGGAGTTCAAGTAGCTGAATGGAAACAATTCTTATACACAAAAAAAAAATATGTATGCAATATTTACTTCTATAAGATGAGAGCTTGTGACTCCTAACTACTGTCATTTACCTTCACGTGAAGATGTAAAGGTAAAAAGCTGACAGGTGAGGAACTTGCAGTGCATGTAGATGTGTGTGTCAATATTTTGAGCACTAGTACTCTTCTTTCTTAAAATTTACAGGAGACACTGACACTGCCAAGACCTCTGATGATATCAGTTTAAGTCTTGGACAAAGTTCTAGCCTATGTAAAGAAGGGAGTGAAGAACAAGGTAAAATTTCTTCTTCCTGCATATTAAACGTGGTGTTTTGTTACAATTGACCCTTAGCTTAACATGCTAAATATATTCATGCAATTTCTTGATAGAATCTAAGAAAGACTATCTTGAAGCTCTCTGTTTCTTCTCTTAATTACTTTTGGTTCCTGGGATACATAGCTTAAATCCTTCAAACTTTATTCTTTGGCTACAAGTTTCTTGTTCTGGCATTTTCTAGGAGATGATAAATATTTTGTCTCGTTTCTGATGAAAGATAGCTATCTTATATGTCACTTGCCTCTCTCTCTTACTGAAAGTGGCCTGGGATTCATGGACTTCACTGTAGACTAATTGCTTTGCTTTCCAGTACAGCCAAAGGATATTTTCCAAATAAGATATGCTTTTTCAGTGAAGCAAATAAGCCTGCACAGAGTTCTGTTGCTGGCGCTCTAGACTGCTTCTAATATGCAAGCTAACAGAGTTTAGTAATTGTGTTCTCCTGATCTGTAAGAAAACTGCTAGCTTGCATTCTTTAGTTGTCCGGTTTTGTTTCAGACCTCATTTTCTATTTAGCTTTATTGCCAGGAAAAAGTCTACCCATACTAAAATAGAACATAAAGCCATAGGGAAATCTTTTGTTTGCTGATTTTCAAGTACCTGTTGATTAGCAGGAAGTTAACTCTGGAAATACTGTAGTTCATTTTTGGCCAGCCTGGTTGGACTGCTAGGTTCCTTAGGCGTATCCAGTGATGTCTGTGTGATCCAGTGCAGAAAGTATGTTTAAGATAGAATATTACAGGTGGCAGTGCTATTGTAATAGGTAGCTTCTTTTAGCTCAGTAATGGAACTGTTCGCGAAGTCTTTCAAGTCACACATGTGGTAGTACACCCTATGAAAAAGTTTAAGAATTATAGTAACTTAACCTGGCCTCCAGATCTTTCTTTGGTACCACTATTAAAAAGGAAAACACAGCCTGACTCGACGTTCCCTCCAGGCGGACATTTAAACAGGAGACATCTTGTGATGGGTAACAGAAACAATGATTCTGAGCAAGAACTGACTGCAAATACTCAGGATTTGCTTTAATAGAGCCAGTGTTAGAAGCAGGATATCAGTTTTGAAAGAGCAGCCAATACTTGTTCTTTTCAAAACTAGAATTTATCACTGTTCAGAGAAATCTCAGTAACTCCCTAGAGTTTTGTTATAGTCCAGATGAACTTTACGAATTGTGAGTTTACTTGGTATCTGTTAAGAAAGGTGGTATTCTTTTGTGGGTTTTTTTGACTCCAGAGTTGATGGGGATTATTTTATTTAATCGTTAATGTTTGTGAAACAAACAGTTCACTGCATGTAGGAGGTGAAACAAAATGCAAGGTTTAGAGCCTCTTGTAACTTAAATGACAAAACAATAAACAACTCCAGGATACATAAAAACAAGGTCTGAGGCACATAAGCAAGAGAAGTAGTAGGGAACTAATCAGAATTTGTTTTTCAGTAGCTGTTGAGATTAAGCAGGTGTTATGGGTTCTTAAATTTAGTCACTTGTCAGGTTTGCCCAGGTGCTGGGGAGTTATTTTTTTTATGGTTATGTAATGTGTAGTACTTGCAAAGGGATTTTTCAATTTACTTTGTCTGATATGAACAAGCAGTTGTAAAATAAATTGTGTAACTTAAATGAACATTCTACATGAATATTTCTAAATGTATACTCCAACAGATTTGGCAACTGATCGGAAGCTTTTTCGTCTGGTGTCGAATGACTCGTTTGTCTCCATCCAGCCTTCACTGTCCTCTGGACAGGATTTGCCAAGAGACAACAGTGATAAAGTGTGCCTCTCGAACAACCAGCTTGTGGACCAGTCTAAAACTAGTGCATGTGATACAGAAGTAGCTTCGCTTATAACTCTGCATTCTCACTCCTATAGAAAGGATCACAGGCCACGAGGCGTACCAAGGACTTCTAGCTCTGCTGTCGCTTTTCCAGATGCTTCATTGAATGACTTCCCTCTCTATCAACAAAGACGAGGACTAGATCCCGTCAGTGAGTTAGAAGCTTCCAAGCCTCCTTCTGGATCCAGAGAGTCCTTGGCTGAGAACTCTTGTATTTCAGGAGTTTTTCAGTTAGATGACATTCTGAAAAGTAGCAGCCCTCAACCACTGGCTAAGAGTGGGAAGGGTAAATCATTGAAAGCAGACAAAAGCGTGGACAGTCTGAGAAGCCTGAGTACTAGAAGCAGTGGTTCAACGGAAAGCTACTGCAGTGGGACTGATCGTGACACTAACAGTACCATCAGTAGCTATAAAAGTGAACATACTAGCTCAACGCACATAGAAAGTGTGCTGTCGGAGCACGAGGAAGAGTCTCCCAGAGAAGAAGAAAAGGATGGTAAGAAAAAGGACTGTGGTGTTGACTCAGAGGATGACAGTAGTTCTACTACTGACAAAAGGACTAGTAGCGAAAGGACTGCTGTGGAACTGAGCTCTAACAGTGGTGTTCAAGAGGTAAAAGGTTCTAATGGATCTGATGAGCTGCACGGTCAGAAAGGTCTTAGTGCCTCTGCTTCAGAAGAGGCCAATAAGAACCCACACGCCAATGAACTGACTACACAAGCTGACAGGACACCTGGGAAGGCTGCCGAACAAAGAGATGAGCAGAGTGAGAAACTAGCTGTGCTAGTAGACTCAAGAGCTTGTAAAGAAACTAGTGGGAAGCAAAAAGAAGGAGATGTTCGACCAAAGTCTTCTAGCTTAATACATCGAACGGCCTCTACCCACAAGTCCAGTCGGAGACGGACAGGAAAAAAACGGGCTAGTAGTTTTGATTCAAGTCGGCACAGGGAATATGTTTCCTTCCGAGGTGTATCTGGTACTAAACCCCACAGTGCTGTGTTTTGTCATGATGAGGACTCCAGTGATCAAAGTGACTTAAGCAGGACATCAAGTATGCAGTCAGCTCACCAGTTCAGCAGTGATAGCTCTTCCAGCACCACATCCCATTCATGCCAGTCTCCTGAGGGAAAGTACAGTGCTCTAAAGACCAAATACGTTGCTAAAGAACGTGGGGGCACAGACGCTGAAAATATTCACAAAGCCCACGTAAGCTCTGAAGGAATTAGCAAAAAACGATCTACACGTCGGACTTCTAGCACAAACAGTGCCAAGAATCGTGCCAGAGTATTGAGCCTGGACAGTGGTACTGTAGCTTGCTTAAATGACCCAAATAGTCTAATGGCACCAGGTAACATAAAACAGTTAACCACTTCAAAATCTGATTTGGAAGCCAAAGAGGGAGAGGTGCTAGATGAGCTATCTCTGCTGGGAAGGGCTTCACACTTAGAGTCAGTCACTCGTTCTAGGAATAGCTTACCAAGCCAGGCTACGTTTCCTGAAGGGGAAGAGCAAGAATCAGCAAGTGGAGGTAAGTAAATGGCCTACCAGGAGTAACCTTGCTGCTCTTTGTTAATGAATTTAAGTTACAACTCTATTTAAATGTCTTTCTGTTTCTCTATTCTTGCTCAGTAAAACTGACAAAGCATTTCCATCATCCCCTCCTGGAAGATCTACAGAAATGTGTTGAATTCAAACAACTGTTATGAAATATATAGAGAGGTGTTACAGATTTGTTACTGGTGGTCTTTGTTAAACCAGAGCTATATTTTACAGTTACTATTTGCCATTACATCAGACCTGCTCCACTGTATTAGTCAAAATTTTCGATTTGTGTACTACTTCAAAAGCTAACAATAAAATTGAGACTATTTTTGTTTAAAAGATTGTTCAGGTTAGAAAACCGAGAACATAGAACTGCTTGTTTGAAGTGACTGTTGCCTCTTAGAGGGACTCTAGCAGGTGAATGAACTCTGTAGAGGTGGTATCAAAAAGCCCTTACAATGCTGTGTCTTGAATTGTGCTTTCTTATGATGGTCTGATTACAAAACTGAATTCTCCTAGGGGTTTGGTTTTCCTTAGCTTTGCTATTGTTCAAGTTGGCTATACAATGCTGTTTACTTTGAGATTATTTTTTTTTGTCCTCATTATGAGAACACACTTGCCTTCCTGCCTCAGAGAGAGGAGTGTAGCTTCCTCCTACTCTCTGTAACTATTGCTTTGCTTGGTGCAACGTGAGGACTGAAGTTACTTGTAGTAACTAGTATTAATATAGATTAATAAGGGCTCTTTAAAAATTTTACTGGAGCTCAGTAGTTTTTGTTTATCACTTGTAATGTTTCAGTCTCCTTTCTTGATTAGTCAGATTGACTGCCTTAACTGGAAAGGTCTTCATGTGTCTGTGTCACGGAAGATAGGAAGATCTAAATAAGTTTAGAGTGATACGGGTTTGCTAACTACCTCAGTCTGTCTTTAGGGATTGTTTGTTGAGGGAAATACCTTTCAGAAAATCTAGATCTTGTTAGCTAAGGATACAAATGCTTCATAAAATGGTTTTGCATGAAGACATAAATATTCCTATGAAATTGTAGCAAAGTTATTGTCCTTGCTGCTTAGGCTGTCTATAAGTATAGCGACTCTTGTGTCTTAAGAGACTTCAAGCCTTCAGCCAAGGAGGTAAGACCGATGGTTCTTTTATTCCCACACTGGCTGAAGAGCAAACTGTAATCAATACAATTACTTTATGGGGGGGGGGGGAACTGTGATGTTGGAGTCCTTCTGTGTGTATTGATTACTGATCAAATTTGACTGGTTTATGGTTACCTCAGACCTATTTGGATGCCTTCACTTCAAACAAAACCCTTCACGTAGGAATACTTTCTGACTTTCTGTTATTGCTAGTAAGAGTTTTGTGGTAGCTTTAAGAAAAAAATCCAGGTTGCTAGTTTAGTGCTAACTCTGAGCTAAACACTTAGCACATGTTTTTATCACACCTTGTTTAAAATTACAGGTCTTTGACTATGTTTACTAGGAGTAGTTTAACTAATAAAAAGTCTGTTTTATGTATTTTACTGTTTTGACTGTATGCTTTCCTCAGCACAAAATTAAATTTCATATTATTAGTTTATTACATCTTAAAACTGTTAAGGTTCTTTCCTGATATGCAGAGGAGGAATAATATACCCTATTTTACAGAACATGGCAACATCATTCAGTCATCTGTAGTCTGAAAGCATCAGTGCTTGGTTGATTGAGGTATATTGCCAAATACTTTGCTTGGTCTTGTAAAGAGTGAAATAACAGGGAAGAACAAACTGAAACCATCTAATGGTAATCTTACAAATATATAATCTGTAGCAGCCTAAGCAGGGAAGCTTTGCTGTCATTCACATCAGTATATTTAGATTGCCCTTTGAATAGATTCCCCTTTGAACTTTGTTTATGTATTGGTTATTGTGAAGTTGCTAGTATTTTTCATTGAAAGCACCCAACTATTACCTGCCCATGGGTTTCAAGGTGTCTTTTGAGAAGCCATCTGGGCTCAGGTTCTCCAGACCTCATGACATCAAATAACTAATAACACTTGCTTATCATAAGCTTCCCATTACCAATAGAATAGGGAACATTTCCTTTATGATTGTAAGCAATTCTGTTTTTTTCTCTGAAAGCAGAAAACCACCATTATTCTTTTTTAGCATTACTTAATATTTATGCGATCACATCTAGCATCAAGACAGTAATTACTTTGAGTTTATCTCTTCCTAGTCTATCTGAACAATTTTTTCCTGTTGTCCTTTGTTTCTACTGGTTTGTTTTGGGACTGTTCTTTTGTTCTAACAAGTTCTTGATTTGGAAGGGAGGAAAAAATGTTCTGTAATGGCTATATCTTAAGTTGCTTTCATCTGTAGTCTTACCTGTGGTTACTATTAATCAAAGAAAATGCTTTAACTTTTTATTCAGTATTTCCCACTACTGAGTTGTCTTCATCTTTTGAGAGTGTTTTTAAAGACATGTGATGTAAATATATATCAGATATGTGTGTTTATATAAAAGCTATTTGAGAAAATTAAGAAATTATTTTATTTACGTGTAGTGGGTGAATTGCAGAATAAACTTGCTTCAGATTTTCATAAGATTAAAGGATATTGGTTGGATCAGATTCTTAGAAGTTCTCTGGTTCCACCTCCTGCTGAATGGTTTATTTAATTATTTTATATAAATTTTTGAATTTCTATGGGTTGCTTATCATAGCTTTCTGAAACAAAGTGGTTACAGATGTACACTGGGTAACCAAAAGACTGATACGGATATTCTTTTCCCTTTTTCAGTCAGTGAATTTGTTCCTGTTTTTCAGATATGACTTAAGTGAAATTATAGTTAGTGATTTTACATTTAAGTCTTCAGGGAAGTAACTAAAGTACATTCTTGCTTATATAACTGCTAAAATGTGTTTAGTAATGGGTATGGCCTTTAATCTTTTACTAAGCAGGGTGCTTTATGAACCTGTACATGTGTTCCTTCAGCAGATAGAACTTAGCAGTTTCATTTTTATCTTATTATTATGCCAGGAAGTGGTGGTTGACTCATTTCTTAAACGATGATAACTTGTGCATTTGAAAAGGAATTACAGTTCATTAAAATGCAGAGAAACAGCATTTGAAAATTTTGTACTTAAATTCATTAAATGTGGCTGATGTATAACAAAAAATGAAACGGAAGATGTTTTAAAACAGGTGCTTATTTTTATTTAGCTACTCCTACAGGTTATTTAGTGAATTGATGGGTAGATAGATGATGTGTAGATGTCTAAAAGTTTGGTTAAATGTCTGTTTTGAAAATATCACCTTGGTGCTCTTCTATGTCTGGCTTCTGTGAGATGTGTGCTACTTCTGGGTTGCTGTCTGTAAACATTTAAAGAACCAATGTAATGCTGTATATGGCACGGTGATGTTTTGTGAAACTTGAGCTGCTCTGAAGTCGTGCTCTCCTCCAGTCCTTTAACTGTAAAAGATGCACCCTTTACGTTGCCGCTTTCTTTTACAGCTTGCTGTAATTTGACAGATTTATTTACTTACTTAAGTACTTGAGTTACATACCTTTTGGAAATAAAATTGCATGTAATAACTTTTCTTTCTGTACATTGCATATTGCCATTGAAGTAACAGCTTGTCCTGTTTCATATTTTGTGGCCTACAATACGTCCCTATAAACAAGTGAAATAGGTTTGTGTGAGCTTGGATTAGAATCTTGAATTTTATATGGCAAATGGAAACCTGTTCAGCTTCTCAGTCTGCATGTATTTGTACATAGATGCTTCACGTATCTGCTTGTAATCACTAGATAATATCTTCTCGAAAGCAAAAAAATGTTATTTGAGATCAGTGCTTTGCAGCCCATGATCATGTCAGCTGTTACCAAAATATCCTTTTTCCTACTACGCTTATGTTGCGTCAAGTTTCAGTGATCTGGAGTCATTACTTGTGTCGTACAGCTTTTCCATGCTTCTGATGGGGTTTGGCTGATGGGTTTTCTGTGTGTGGAATTAATGCAGTTACACAGGCTGCGGCTTCTGGTCTGTCTTCTGGATTATCAGTCCACTACTAAACCAAACAGTTTTCCATGGGAAAAATCAAGCTGAAGAGTTTAGAAATGGTAGTGAATGAAAAATGTGCAGTGTTAATATAATCTAGTGGTGTGTGTGAGCTATTCGTGTGTTCAGCAGGGCCCTCCTGTAACTGGATCAAACTAAGCAGATTAGCCAGCAGATAGGGTTCTTCTGCATGTGAGGTTCTCTGATTTTTTTAAGATGTCAACTAGCAGTGTGCTAGAATGTACCCAGCATTTGGATCAAGAATGAAAAAGAAGAAAATTGTGCATAGGAAGCCAAATATTGGGAGGTACTACCATTAACGTTTCTATCATTGCTTCTGTGTGCAATGAAGTAAATGCTGGGTCTTACAGAAGTAACTCTGAGGTTTTTTTGGATCTTAAGTCCCAGTAGGGCTGAGATGTAACCCTTCAACGTTTAAAGATGAGAACAGCATTAGGAGTGATGCACAAGGCTGAAATGAAACTCTGCAGTCTGCAGGTTTGCCACTTGTCAATGAAATGGCACATAGATGAATCTTGCATCTACTAATTAGTCCATCACTAATGACCAAAGTGAAATGCAATGTTAGTACATTGTGTATGGGATTTTGTACTGCCTGTTTTGTTTCCTCTGTGGTGTTTATACATAGCATGAGGGCTTTCATTAGAAGACTTCTGACCACAATAACTATGATCTTTCCTGATATTTTGTCCTTCCATAGGAGGGCGGGGTAAAAAAACCAAAACAAACAAAAAAAACCAAGGTTTTGTCCAGCTTGTAGCAGTGGCTGCTGAGAGCAGTGTAGCTGCTTGCCAAAAGCCCTGAATACTGCTGGTAAGAGTCTGCCTGTTACTTGATGGAAGTGTGCTCCTTCAGTGTATCATGCACAGAATAGCAGATATTCCACTTAAAGTCTGTGGGGCTGCGTAAGGGAAATTCAAAATACTTGACAAAAATGCATGCTGCAGCATTAGAGCATATACTAAAAAAAAAAAAAAGAAAGGGAAAAATAAACTTTATCTTTTTGTTTGGTTTCTTCGTTTGTTTTCCCTTGGGAATAGCACTCACAAAATTTGACCTTGGTTAAATTCTCTCAGACCTCCCAAAGAAACCATAAGTAGTGGTTCTTTCAAAATGCTTTGCATTGCTGTGGGAGCGAGTTATTTAAACGTCTTAGGTTGGTGGTGTTTGTGCATCTACTTCTCACAATTTTAAACTTCATTTGGAAAGAATAGCTGGATTTTATTGATAAACAGCATCTGTTGTTGATATATTTTCTGAGTATTCGTCTCAAACAAGTTGCATAAGAATTTCTGATAAAGTTAATAAAAAACAAACTGCATCTACATTGAAGTAATCCACTGTTTTTCTGCCCTTTCATAGATGTACCTGGATTTATTGCTAGGCATACAGCCAGGAACAGTTTGGAGAGCTCACTGTACTGGAATGAAGTGCTACACGCTTCTGCCAAACATAGCTCTGAGGTGTAATTTGATGGTGTAGTTAATAGAAGCCCATTCAAAGCAAACATGCTTTTCTGTATATGATACACTAATGAATACCACTTAATCTGGAAAAGCTGTGTGTTCTAAAGATTTAAAGCATCTTTTCCTTAAGATGAATAAATCCAAATGGAAAGAATCAAAAGCTTCATAAAGATTAATGTAGGATAAGAACACTTGTCTGCTGCCTGAATATACTGCTACCTATTGATACCTGGATGTAGGGGTTATATTGGGCAGGGGATCAGACTAGGAGATCACTTTAGGCCTTTGACCCCTACTACATCAACACTAGAGTCAAGAATGCTGTGTGAATAATACCAACTGTGATTAATAATGAAATAATGCAAGTGAGGAGTACGGTGAAATAGAAGAACTGAGACTCCTGGTTCTATCTTTGGTATTGGTATGGAAATTTGTCTATCAAACATTTTTATAGACCAGCTTGGTTCAGTATTCAAACCAGATGGTTTCATTGTTGTGGTTATTCTCTGCTTGACAGTGTGTTGTTGCTTTTTGGATTGTTGTAGTGACTGACTTGACATAATTGAGATAAGGCTGGAAGAATATTTACCAACTTTCTTCATACATTTCAGCCACAACACTGAAGTCTTGGACTTCACTTCCTTTGCTTCTCTTTAACTTTTCCACTTTTCTTTAATTTTGTGACTCTTTCCTTTCTAAATAGTATGCTGTTTTCCTCTGCCCTGTTTTCCAGCAGAACTTTGTATTTGAGGTGTCCCTCTACTCTTTAGTGTTTCTCCTTTGCTGCCCACGTCTACACTTTTGTCTTTCTTCAGAAATTGGTATAAGGTGTATCTTTTGTTAAATGTCCAAAGTAAGTGGTAATACTATAAACCAGTACTCTGCTTTTTATTGGATAGGTTTAAGAAATCCTTTTAAGTTTAATTGTAGATTTAATAATGGTGTATAATCCATCGTGACTATTAACTATACACGGAAGTGTATAGACTGAATTAATTCCTTTTGTCTACTTAGGCTTTTAAAATTGTATTAAGGCATATGAGAATAAATTTGGCAAGAGCATCAACTGTGAGAAAAATGTTAGCTAATAAATGCATGTGTGTAGGAAACCAAGCTGTGTTACTGCTGACAGACACAGAATGTGTTAATCTTACGTACCTCTAACTTTTCTGAAGAGAAGTATGGCTTTTTTTTTTTTAGGTTTCCAACACAAATGAGGTAGAGGTGCTTGATACAGAAGGACAAAATTTCAGCCATTGGGTTTGGCAAAGCGTGTTCAGGGTTAGAGAACAGATTTCATTCCTTATGTGAATGCGTAAGCTGTAAACTGTTGATTTCAGAACTTGTTGCAAGTTCTGTAGGGTTGGTCAATGCAAGTAGTTGAAAAAGGTTAGATCACAACTTCCAATTGGATAGAGAGAAATGAAATGAGCAAATATCACTTGGGTTCCATGCACAAGTCTAACCATGTTTAATTGGAATAATGTTGAAAACAATCTAGATTTCAAGTGATGTATTTTTTCTTTTGAGAAAAGCGAGTAATATTGCTTCCATTATGTTTGTTTTTTGCAAACTTTGGTCTCATTGGAAAACAAACCCAATTGTTATCCATAGAACTCTATGGCTTTCCATACCAGTATTTTACTTCTTTCTTACCTTCACATCATATCTTTCCAGGAATTTTCTTACATGGGAAGAATTTATCTGAGCCACTGGGTTTGGCATTTTTTATTAGCCCAAATGAAATGAGCCTTGTTAGTGCAGTAAAACTTGGAAGTTCTGCTTTTTCATCTCATGCCTCATCAGTTCCTATCTTTAAGTTTAGATTAAGAGTAGTTATATATAAACTCAGGGAGATGTAAATGTCTGTTTCGGATGTATGCATAAATGTTCCTCTGCAAAAGAAAATATTTGCATGTTGGTTTCTTAAAGCTAGTTGTACATCATGGTGTGAAACTGAGTCTTCCCTCTAAAACTGAGGAATTAAAGGTTTACATCAAAAACACGTGTAGTATAGAAGGAAATTTTGGAAAGGTATAGCCCGCAAACAGGGTAGTTCAACCTGTATTCAGATATTCCCAGCTACTTGGCAGAGGGATGCGAATAATTTGTTGTTCTAGAGTTTTCTCCACAATACATTTCTGTCTTTTTGTTGGGAAAGTATCACTCCAAATGTATAATGATGAAGGGATGTCCTCATGTCTTTAAGTGTGGGAAAAAGCCAACCCAGCAGTTACACATACAATCAGAATTGAAGTGAAAGAGCAAGTGTTGATTTTAATAAGTCTTTGTGTACACAGTTGTATTATCACAAAAGTCAAAACAAGATCTTGCTTGATATTTATTGGGAATAAACATGGGAGGGTTAAATTTTGTTACCAAGCTGTCATTAGGCCCCCACCTTTTATCTTACTGATCTCTGGGAAGCAGGTTTGTGTTTCCAATGTGCGTTTTGTGAACTTCACATCTGATTTATTTTTTTTCCTAGTTTGGAGGACAGCTAATGTTTAGGGCTCAAATACAGATGGTGACATGCAGAAGAAATTCATACTTTACACTTCAGTGAAGTCAAGAAATTTTTTTCAACAAAAAAAACAACACTAGAATAAAGCAGAAAAATAAACCTCAGAAACATTCTGTAAGCTGAAAGGCTTAACTTTTTTTTTTTACACTAGAAAAGTAAAACCTATGTTATCTCTCCCTATTAGATCTAAGTGTTCTATGTGATATAGATGCTAGGTCTTATCTTCTCGGAATCTAGAATAAATGGCCGTAAGTGGTAACATCAGAGAAGCATCAGAGAAGCATGAGCTGTAGCCTAGAGATATATTTAAAAAGCTACTGTCCTACTGAGATGCACTATTTAGTTGTTTTAAACATCAAAACATGTTACTTTATTATAGGAAGATTGCTTATGTTAAAACAAAGCAATTTCCCTAATGATTAAACAGCCCTTAGAGCATGTTAGTGGCTATTTTAGGAGACTTGTATTGAATCCGTCGGAGCTCAGGAGCAGCTGTACTGCTTGTTCCTTCTCCTTAAAGACAAGTAGAAACACAAATAATCTGTATTAACATGGGATAAAAAAATTACACATGTAAACTGTGTTCTTTAGAATTAGTTTACCCCCAAAAAAGCTGTTTGCTTAGTTTAGTGGCTTTCCACGCTTTAAACAAACCGTAATCCTTTCTGCTCAGCAAGCTTCTTTTGGTTTTTAAGTCATGGCTTCAACATGGAGCTTCTTGAGGTGTTGCATACTGTTAGGAGACTCAGAGCTCCTGGGCTGAAAAGCTCTCCGGTCTTCTGAAAAGAAAAAATAAACTTGCTTAGTGATCTGGGATGTCACCAGCTACATTCATGAGTTGTGTATGTAGAAGATGTGTATTGAACAGAACCTTTTAAGATAAATCCAAAATTCGTTGGCAGATTATGTAGAAAGCTACACCAAAACCTATTTTTAAAAGCTTAAAGTCAAAAAATAAAAATGCTAGTGAATGCCAGAGTTGTTTGCCTGTGCAGGTTTAAATTTAATCTCCTAGTGGATACAAATTTTGATTTTTTTGTTTGTTTTTTTAAATCTTCTGTTATGCTTAATTTTTTTCCTTCTTCCTCCCACCCCCAAGAGCATTGCCTCAGTTAGGTTAATGTCTACCTCTCTTCAGGAGGAAAATTTTAGTGATGAATTGGAGCTGTGTAGGAAGGACCCCCGGTGCTTCTATAATCTATGCTTGAGTTGTTGCAGAAGCTGATGTGTTTACTGACTAAAGGATATCAAAAGAAAAACAGATGTCAATGTTAAGTATGCTGCCTTGAAGAATTGCAGTTGAATCCTGCTTTTGCTAAGGAGCTGCAAATGGTAATTGAGATGTAATGGAGATGGTTACCATCTTAATGGTAATTGAGATGTTTACAGTTCAGTTAAGATCAGTCACTGTTCTTTATTCTGTGGTGCTTAACCATGGCTGATTTGTGTAAATGCATGGACTTGCTTTTGGATCAGTAGAAACTGTTTTCAGTATATGAGTTTTTATCTCCTGATGTATGCTCTGGAAAAACTGAGCTTTACAAATTGGCATCTGAAATTAGGGGGCAGTTCTGGCCTCTTGTGCATTGCTTTAATCCACCAGGAAGAAAAGTTATGTTTCATCCTGTTTTGTTTAGTGTTTCATTTTTCCAGTACTTCAAATGTAAGAGCCATGAAGCAATTAGGCTGGATATTAAAATAAAGTGTAAAGGTTAATGCTTTGTTTTTATTGAATTCGTGCTGAAATACCCTGAAAAGTAATTACCTATCCATACTTGGAATGGAAGACCAGTTGTGGAGGTGCGAAGAGAAGTTGATCGATCCCATGGTTTTTCTGAAAATCCAGGAAAGGATTGAATTAAGGGTGTTTTGGTAATGAAATGCTTGTAACTTTAATACTGGTCTTAAGGTAATCCTTTCATGTAGCTTCTTTGCTTTTAAAGCAAGTTACAGATTGAAGTTTCATATGCAATATTCACTTGATAACCTGTGGTTTGTGTATAGGAGCAAACTCTTATTTCATGCAGTCTATATTGCTTGAGCTGTGGCAGTAGTACATAGCAGTAATAGGTTGCTATTCCCTGTAGACTAGTGTTAGATTCTTTACTAGTAAATTTTGGAAGTTTAATGACAGGTATATATTGTAACTTGAAGTGTGCTTAAGTGAACATGGAATAGTCTGCCTGTGATTTTTCTGGTCTCCTTCCACAAAAAGTTCTTTGTTCCCTGTGTTTTCTCTTTTTGTTTTGGCCTGACATAATCATTGTTTTTCCTAAGTCTAGTAACAGGCTTTTTGTCTACCAAGTTATGATTTTCCTCTTAAAGACTTTAATTTTCCCTTGGAATTCAGTTCATGTGAGGTTGTTTTCCTCCTCCAGTTGCCTGCCAAAACCTTTGTGACCCGTCCCTCTGAGCTCTCTACTAACCAACTCGAATGCAGAGCATTAGCTTCCTTGGTTCAGGAGGAAGACTTTGAGACTGTAGGCACACTGTGAAGCAGTCCAAATCCAGAACTGGAAAGATGATCCTGTTTAGCCTGAAATTTAACGATCCTAAGCGGGTCGGGAGTGTGTGTGTGAATTTGCCAAAACAAACAAAAAATTACTCCCTTGCATACGTAAAAACTCTTCTTTTTATAGTGTAACTTTACTGCTGGACCAAATCTTCCTTTTTTTTTTTTTGGGCGGAGAGGTGTTGGAAAAACAAACCCACCAGTCCTTAAATGGGTGATACTCTTGCTCATTCTTACACACCTGCTCCTCCAAACTGTAGTGTGACTGCTGTAAAAGGAACACACATCTCTTCATGCTTTTGGGGGGAGGATGGGGGGGGACGACCGCCGTTTTGTCAAATTGTCCCCTGAAGAGATGTGATAAAGTAAACCTCAGCCCTTCCTGTTTGGCAGAAGTGATAAAACTGAGATGAGAATTTTGTAGCGAGGGGTAATAGACATCATTACTAGGTTGTCCTTTAAGTTTCTCCTTTAATTGTGTTAAATGAAGGAAATGGTGAGATCAGTCTCTCTTCCTGCCCTGTGTAAATAGAACAGACTTGGGATATCGGACTTTTTTTTGAAATCTGGTTGTTTGGGTTTGGGAAAAACAAAACAGCTAGCTGTATTTTTACAGAACCCTACATGCATGCACCCACCAAATTTTTACTAACAGTTGTTTGGTGATCCTGTCTTCAGGCACTTTATTTGAACAGTCGGTGCATAAGCTACTTTTCTTATTGTGAGTCAATTCTTTAACTTGGGGAGGGTCAGTGGGGAGAAAGGAGTCTTAAGTTACTTTGTACATAACTAGGATGGGTTCTTCTTTGACCTAAAGTCTGTCTTGATGCAGCAGCACAAGCCAGCGAGGAGACTGTCACATTTCGCCGTGAACGCAGCACATTTAGGCGTCAGGCAGTACGACGCCGGCACAATGCAGGGAGTAACCCTACCCCTCCTACATTGCTCATCGGATCACCCCTCAGGTAGGGTATCTAAATGTTCCACCATATTTAGCATGCATGCAGCAGACCACTTCTCCTCACACCCACCAGTGTTGCCAGAAAAGCACTTCTTACTTCCTTCCCCACCATAATCTCCTTGAGCTGTCACTGCATGTCACTGTGGGCTGTTGAATTGTGCATGTATATGTGGCACTATTTTCAAAATGATCAGGATAGCCAGTCTCTAACATGTCATAGTTGATTTCAGATAAATAACAAAGTGAACTAATGCTAACAAACTCCATGTTTTTATCAGAAGCATTAGAAGCTTTCAAGCAAGAAAAAAAAAAGATTATTCACCACTCTTCATTTTGCTTTTCTTTCGTTTAAGAGAGTAGGCCTTAGGGACTAGCATCACTTTTCATGTATATAGATAGTGAGAGATAAGCACTTCAATGAAGATAAATAATAAACAACAACAAAGAACTAAATTGTATATGCAAAGCCTCCAAATTTAAAGTAAATGCAAACCATTATGTGAACATCCTGCAACTTTTTCCCAAAAAAGAAAAATAATAAATACCAATGCCTTTGTTAGAGAACGCACAGTATTGCTCAGTATTAAATCTAGTTGTGTGGCGCTGCATGCCGCTGCGATGCTTACAACGTAGTGTACACATACATCTCGGGAGTCCATAACCTTCACTGGCCCATCTGGTAACAATACTGAGCCCACTGGTATGTTACCCACAGCAGCTCTTTGTTCAGCCTGTGAGCTTGAGTAGTAGAAACGGCAACCTCAAGCTGTTTTCAAACTTACTTTCTCAGTCTTGCAGTCCTGGGGTTGCCTAGATGCTGGAGAATCTGGCAAGCAGAATGTTGCCTGTAGAGGAAAGAAGCATTTAGCCATACATATAGAGTAATTCTTAGGGTTATTCCTGCATATTTATCATGTATATGCTCTATGTTCTTAATAATGCTACTTTGAATGCTGAACTAACTTTTAACAATAGGAGCAGTCTGCTTTTATGTTTGAGGAATATTTGTGTAATTTTCCTAGCTGAAAGAAGCTATAGAAACTCTTCAGATAGAAGGAAATACTTTAAAATAGAGGATGGGAAGGAATCTTAGTGTCTTCATGATACAACTGTTGTAGTCGAAGACGCGTTTTTAGATTTTCCTCGGGCAAGAGGTTTACAAGAATGGTTCCTAAAATCTGATAAATAAAGGCTTGGCTTCTTCCACATCAAGCGTTGAGCTAAATGTGTTTTTGCTGGCGAGTGCAGAGTGTGGTGGAAGTTAATCGTGTAATTTCAGATAAATTAGTTAAGCTTCTAGTCTTGCTGAACGTAGCTTGTTCAACACTTGTGAATTACTTCATAGTGAGGGATTTTTGGACTTCTTACTAGATCACTTCTGTTCTCTTGCATTCTTTTTCTCTTGATATACTTTTACTTGTTTTGTCTCTCTGTAAGAGGAGGGTGTTACAGCTTTGTATGTTGGTCAAATGAGAGGCTATGCAGACTAATGTGAGCTACAGAACTGTACGTTAGCAAGAAGACAGCAAGTTTTTTTTTCCTCCTAGACAGGTAGAAAGTAAGTAAAGGATTTGGCTTTAAACTGGGCTTTAGAGCTGCCTCCTGTTTGTGTGGTAGCACAGTCATTGAGGCTCCCATCCTTGAGGTGGATGTCGGTGTGAGACCGTGAGAAAAATGACTTTGACAAAAACTTCTTATTCAGACAAGATACTCGCTGAAAAAGCAAAACAAATATTCTAGCCTTGTGTTTCTGCTATGCATATTCCAGTTATCTATGTTGGCTCTTTTTTTCTAAATAAAGAAACTCTGTGCTTTGGCTGTCTGGCAAAAAGATGCACGTTTATCAAAAATACTTAAACATATGTCCAGAATCTACTACTGAGAGAGGTTGCTTTTTGTGCAGAGTGTTGTTTGTGATACCAAATGACTGTCCTGTGGCGTAGACCAGACCAGATTGTCTTAGGCCGACCAGACACTGAAGTGCTTCCAGATTTGACGTGTTCTATTTGAACTGCAAGCTGTGAAATGTATCTGGAAACTTGCATTTTTTTTTTTTACAGTTGTGATTTCTAGATGAGTAATCTGAAAAAAACTTTCCTTTATATGGGTAACTTAGTGGGAATTTTGTGTTGCTGGAAGAAGAAAAATGCGCACAGATTTTTTTACTCTAAATCCTTTCAAAATACTACAACAACTTTACTGGCATATACCCTAGTGGTGAGCTGCCTGTCTAGTTTCTAATATTGCTAACCACATGACTTCCTATATTAAACTTCTAACGATATTAGGTTTACTAACCTATAGTTGCCCTGATTATTTCTTCCTTCATTATCGCCAGCAAAACTTTGATCATCTAATCTCCTAGCTCCTGGCGTCAAACTGGGTGTCATGGAGATGGCCCCTTAGAGACTGATTTGCATCTGATATTTTTTCGTCCCCTGTTACTGCAAATGCTTCCTCTGTGGAAAGAGAGTCTTTTTAGTAAAAGAGACATAGGTATATAATGCCATTGTGATTGGCAATGATGGACACTTAAATAAAACCTGTTCTGGTAAATTCTGCTGGTTCAGTGCTAAATTAGATGTGTACCTTGCCTAGTTACTTAAGCAAACAAAAACGGCAGAAACAAAACAACCAAGTACCCTAAACATCAATAGTGTTGTGGCCACTTCAAATGTGTGTATGGATTGGCCTCCTGTGTAGTTAATGGTGTATGCATGTGTGTCTGCTAAGAGAACTTAAGCAGCTGTATCAAGTACAATTTTATTTTAAAAATAACTTTAATTAGGCAGAGAATGTCTCTCTGCATATTTATGCCATCTTAATGCCAATGTTTTGCCTTGTTTTTATTGTGACAGCTATGGATAACCACTGAAAGGACAACTTACATACCTTTTGGTACTTAGCTACTGTTTAACGGGAGGAAGTATTGGTTAGCATTGTTTTGGTGTTGCTGATAATGCTTAAGGGAGACAATGAAGGCTGGCAAGGCTGTGAGCTTCCTTAAGGCTTCTGTTACCATGTAGTTCACTTGGAGCCTTGTCTGCAGCAGTGAAGCACTGAATTAAGCTTCAGATTCAGATATGTTATGATGATAATAACTTGCAACTTTTTTACCTCATCAGCTGTGTGCATGTCTGCTTTACTTTGCATGAGCTTTTCTTAACACCTATTCTTATAATTATTTTCTTGTTTTGCAGTGATGCTCTAACAAAAGAATTGAAAAGTAGACATACTTGCTTATAATAATTTCTAGAACATCAGATTATAGAATCACAGAATGGTTTGGGTTGGAAGGGACCTTAAAGATCACCCAATTTTACACCCCCCACCCCTGCCATGGGCAGGACACCTCCCCCCAGACCAGGTTGCCCAGAGCCCCACCCAGCCTGGCCTTGAACGCTGCCCGGGATGGGGCATCCACAGCTTCTCTGGGCAACCTGCTCCAGGGCCTCACCACTCTGAGTAAAGAACTTCTTCCTAACATCTGATCTAAATCTTGTTTCTTTTAGTCTAAAACTCTTCCCCCTTGTCATATTGCTATTACATGCTTTTACACTGCCAATGTAAAAAAAAAAAAAAAAAAAAATGTTGCTCTCTTTTTTTTTTTTTACAAGCCCCTCTTTGAGTACTGAAAGGCTGCTGTGAGGTCTGCCTGGCGCATTCTCTTCTCCAGGCAGGTACACCCCCTGAACCGAGCAAAGTCTTGCTTTTTAGGCTTCCTTGCCAACTGTGGCATCACACTGTAATCAGTGACATGTTAAAAGCAATTGGTGGTAAAGACGGTATTTCAAAAGGGAATAGTCTAATACATTCTCTATAGATTGTTAACATTTCTTTATCTTCTTCTTTTATAAAAGGTTTTCTTAATCTGATCAAGTGTCCTCCAGCTAATGACTGATGTAACTTCTTTAAATGTAGAAAATGGAGGATGATAAAAAACACTAATGTTGCAAAGCATATATATATTTGAGATATATATATATAACATTTGCATTCAGGGACTTTCCCCACGTTTAATATTAAGCAGTTTAAAAAAAAAAAAACACACAAAAACTATTTAACTTAGTTAAATGGGTTTATAAAATAGTTTTCCTGTGTGAAGGTTATGTAGAGGATTAACATTTTCAGGCATTGTCTACTTCTGTCTGTAAGCTTACACGTTTCTGTGAAGAACAAGTTGAATTTTAAACCCTGTTTGTTTGGTGTAGGTATGAGTCTGGGTATAGAAGAATTTCTTTGTAGTAGGTGTACTGAGTAATAAAACTGCTGTCAGGCTGGTACTGCCAAAATAACTTTAAAATAGACCTAAAACTCTTGCCAATTAGTAAATTGGTATGCATATTCTAAATACTTAAATATAAATAAATATAAATCTGGATCTCCTGGTTTAGCTGTGGTTATCCATGAGGTCTGTGCCATTGTCTGGTAGCAAGAAAGGTGGTGTTTTGACACAAACAACAAACACAACAGCTGATGCAGTCACACCTCAATGAGCAAAAAGGACCCAGGTATTGAGAGATGACGGGAATAACCACTTGTGTGCAGAGGTGAGATCTCAGGCTGCAGTTAGGCCAATCACTGGCAGCTTGCTTTTGCACCCACAAATTAAGACTTGTAAGAATAACATCTTCCTAGCTCACCCTTAAGTACAGAGATCAATAACACTTCCAAGAAGTAGAAAAGGAACCGCGTCTCTGTAGCTACTGGTGTAACTCGTGTCCAAATGTGTTGTATGGGATTCGTGGGTTATCTTAACCCTAATAAATGGCTACTCAATGCTATACTTTTAACTTTTCCTCTTCAAAATTAAAAAAGACTTGTTTTTCTTCACTTCCAGCTATTTCTCTTTCCTTCCCGGTAATGTCTCCCCCATCCGTGTTCTCTCGTAGCCTTCAAGATGGTCAGCAAGGCCAGCAGCCCTCCTCGCAGGCCAAAGGGCAGTCCCGCCCCCCCTCCCAGGCAGCTGTGCTCAGCGCTAGCACCTCCTTGCTGGTGAGAAATGGGAGTGTCCACTTAGAAGCATCACATGCCACTGCATCTGCTGTAGGCGGTAGCAGTTTGCACGATGGACTTGGTATGCAGGCCTTATGTAACCTTGGTGACATGGAAGTTTTTAATACGGCAGCTATCTCGGTAATAACGCGGGGAAAAAGTTAACCTTAGCTTTGTTTCTGAATCCTGTAGGTGTGCTTCGTAGAAGGCAGCGTTGCTCACAAATTCCTTGCCTATCATAATCACGTTTCCAGGCACTTTAACAAATGCACGACGGGAACCATTCTAAGGATGCACAAGTAGCGATGCTGTGAGATCTCTCATGATTTGAACAGTATAATGTGTAATACATAAGTTTTCCTGCATTATCACTGATAGTTGGGCAGAGTGATACCAACTTCTGGTTACTGAAAGGATGCTCGTTGCGGTAGCTAGGAATCATTATTCTTCCATCTTTTAAATGAGTCTGTCTTAGTTGTTCTTCAGACAAGAAATTGCCATGTCAAGGAGGGATGTGCACCTTAAACTCGGAGATTGAGGTGGGAAGAAAACCTGGACTTTCTTGTATCAAATGCTATTGTTTTATGGAGCCTTATAGTGCCCCTTAATTCTTCATGGTCCACTTTATGTAATATTCTTAACTGTTTATTAGCTTCTCTGCAGTTAATAAAATGGCTAGGGAGAGGGAGGGTCAGGTGGCTATGGTTAGTGACTGATTGGACACACGCTGATGCAGGGGCTGATATGGAAAATTCCTGGCAGGAATCTTTGCATTTACCTGTAAGTAGCCTGAATTGATTATGACTTCAGCATTAATAGGGAATTCCTGCTCAGATTGCCATATTGGCCATCTTTATAGCTGATGATCACTAGTGACAGTACTTTAAACAGCTGTCAGTTGTGATACCATAAAAGGGAAGGTTAGATCACAAAACTGATGAGAAACGATTGTTACAGACCTTACTGTAACCCGATACTAAAAGATAATTGATTTGCCGTCATCTTTAATGGGGAAGATTTCAAGAGTTTCAAGGCTGTTACCCCTTTAAACAAGAGTTTGGTTAGCAAGTTGCCATTCTTCTTTTATATTGTAGCTAGGAGGTATAGAATTTTAATATAAGCAAAAACAACCCTGAAGTCCTCTGAGAGGTTATAAAATTTAGCTGCAGATGTGGCAAATGCACACAACCTACTTATCTGATAATCAGGTTTTCTGTTTGTTTGTTTTGTGGCTGTAGTGCTTCTAGATAGAAAAATCAAGGCTTAGTGTGCATTTTTGAACTATGAAAGCTTACTACATAAAACTCCATGTTTCTTTATTTGATTTGGAGACACTTCTTGTATGAAAGATTCATTGGAATACAACTGAAATTCAGCAATACTGGTTATATCCGTTCAAAGTTAATGTTAAGACTTGCTCTTAAAGCTGCCAATGTTGTATTTGAAGGATATGGTCCATGTTATCCAAAATATAATGAAGTTTTATAGAGTTAAAAATTCAATGTGCAATCTGGTTCTTCAGTCTGAATTATTTAAGTGTTTATCTTACTATGTTTTGGTGAAAATTGAAGTGAATTCTCTAAGAAATTCGCCGTTGTATTTAGGCTCTCAGGAAAGCCCTGTGTACACTTGGAATAGAGTGCAGTGGCATTGTTGGAAACCTGCATAGCTGAATTTTTCTGAAATCTTGTGTGCACTGTATTATAGGGCAGCATATCGTCATTGTGAGGCACAAAACTGGCAGGGTCTGCTCGGTTAAAATCTGATGTGTAATAGGGATTTATTCTTGTTTTGGAGCTCTAAGCATCTCTAGAAACGTTCACTGAGCGAAGGCAGTTTTTGTAGCCAAGATTTGCTTTTGTTTTAGAAAAATCAAATACTTCAGTTTCTACAACAGTATTTAAAAATTCAGTACTATGAACTAATGTCCTCAGACTGTATGTTTTGTGTGAAGGATGCTTTCGTTAGAGCAGAGTAGCTGACAAAATGGGGCAAATTCTCACATGCTGAATTATTCCCTCAGGATTGCCAAGGTGGGAGGATATCTTTCTTTATAGCTGGTACATGGCTTTTATCCTTAATCAGGGGTGAAATAAAACTACTGCTCTATTTCCCTCAAGTCTACAGACTATTGTTTTTTCTCTGTTGTACCAAGTTAGCTCACAATGATGACCCTGTTACTTCTCTTTAAAGAGTTCGTATGTATGGTTGGGTAGCAGGAAGGTGGGGGGTGGAAACTTGTTCTGTTTTTTAAATTATATGTTGATGCTAATCAAAGCAATGCAGACAATAGGACCAATTTCTTTTTCCACTGGAAATCATTGGAACTGTCCAGGGCAGAAAAATATTGAAAATGGAGGCTGGGAAAGGAGATGGAAAACAAACGTGATTTGCAGCAACTGGAAATATAAGTGCCAAATACAGTAAATGCGGAAATACATCTCTCTATTGCATGTACAATAATTTATTTTATTACAGCTCATCTGGAAGACAGGTCACGTAAACACAGCTGCTTTTTTCCACAAATGCAGTATCTGCTTCTATGTTTTTCCATTTATGTGCTGATGTAAAGCTGCATCTCTTAAGACATACATTTCTGTTTTGTTTTAAAGATGAATGTCTTCTAATTTGATTCTCTTGGCTTATTTTAGGGAGGATGAACCTTACTGGGTTATACTCAGTCTGGTAGTGACTGTACATTCTTTAAAAGTTGCTGAGTACTGTGCTGAGTGAGGAAAGATGCTTTGAGTTTTAGTCTTCTAAGTTTGAAGTAGAAAGATTTTTTCCAAATTATGCTGTTGCTTCATGAGTGGAAGGAACTAGAAAGAGTGGAGAAGAAAGCTTGATGTGGAGCAGTGAATATAAAGTGAACTGTAAGAGGAATGCAGGACAGAAAGGAGAGGTGTTAAATGAAATGTGATGATTATAGGCATGATTAATGTAGTATGAGTACAGTACACAAAATGTATAAAATGACTTAAATGACAGTCTTCAGCGCATAGAGTGGCAATACAAATATCCAAGTCTTGAGACATGTGGGTGTTGGGTGGGATTTTGAGTCCTTGCAGTGAAGGCAGAGTTTGTGAAGTACTTTGTAATCCAAGTACTGAACTACTAGAACAGGTGCTCAGTTCTTGAAGCTGGGATGAAATAACAGGTTATTTCTCTTAGGTCTTATATTAGGTATTATTCTTAGGTCTTCTCTTTTTCTTTGCTGGGTATATTGCTTCTGTGATTAGAGATCTAATCATCTGGAACTCTAGAATAGCACTGTGATGTTTGGCTCTTCTGGTTGTATCACATACATGCAGGTGATAGTACCTCAGATTTATTGAAGTATTTGAAGTAATAAAGGCAGTTGGATGGTCTTGTTGAAGATCAAAGCTTCCCATGCTGCCTCTAACAATATATATATGCTGATCAATTATTTGATTGAAGCAGTTTAAAAGTATTGAGAAACTGATTCTGTAATTAAGTAGACTTAATTTATTTGGGATGGATGGGGGAATATTTTCAAAGGTATGAGTAGAAGGCAAACGCTCATTTCCCATTGCTCCTGTTGAAAATATCCCTGTTGTAGTTTGTGGAGTTGTGCATAATAGACAAGTTACCCTTTTAACAAACTTCATATAGAATAAAAAGAACTGCTTTGAAGTGTCCAAACTGAAAACTCCTAAGTTTCAAAGGTCAAAATTTACCTTCAGCTGCAGTACTGAAAATGTTACTTCCTTGCATGCTACAGAGTAATCAGATTCTGATGGCTTTGTTGGTCGTCAGGAATAGGATTTAAAAAACATTTGCATGCTATCTATTACAATATTTTAATGATTCTGATGTAGACTTCAACATGTGCAAATACTGTTAGCAACATTCAGAAGTTGTTTGAGAGGTTTGAAACAGCAGTATTTATTAGCTGGAAAACCAGGAAACGTTGAAAACAAACAGACTACCACGTCAGGCAGACGCTGAGCCACTTAAGTCTTCCACGTTTCATCTTTTGTCCATACGCTCACCAGCCTGTTGCTTTCAGTGAGTCCCGTAAGTGTGGGAACGTCAGTCTGTGCAGTGTGTGAACTGTTATGTGGTTGTCTGTGGACTCGGAGGTGAGACACCTTTGTCCTCTGAAACAAGCAAGCTTGCTTCAAAGGAAGTGCAATCACCTCTTCTTCACCTCGTGTCAAAACGAACGTGTATTTCGGGGTCGTGTGCCTGAGTGTCGGTGACTGGGGTTTGTTAGTTTTGTAAGGTGCTCCAAGCAGAGCATTGTTTGGGTGGCTTAGGCTGGGAAGAATTCACAGCTCTCCTTTCAAGGGGGGTGAAAAGTTACGAGCACTTCTGTTTAGCATACAAACCTTAGCTGTATTTCTTTATTTGTAAAATATGGCTTTGTCTGCCTCTGTTCACAGCTTGATAAAACTACAGTCCTTAGAAAAAGAGAACTTTAAGCTGCATCAGTGTGATGCTATCAAAAATATTTCAGAGAATGCTGTGGGAGAGAAATCACTAGGGTGACTGACAAATGCTGGTATATCCGTGCATGGTGAACTTTGTGAGCATTGGGATCCCGCGGAAGAGTTTGAGATTGCTGTGAGGAAACTGCTGTTACCTCACAACATGATAGCTATTCCACCGATGGGACTTGGAGTTCAGTCACAGTCTGCTGTCACACCTTATGGCTTGGTAGGGCTTGCTTCCTCAGCACCACTGAGTAGTTCTGTGATCTCGTCTGCTTTGGGTCAGTTCAGTTTTTCTGGAGTGTCTTTTGATTTTAAAAAAGGTGGGAGGCATCTTTGTTTTGTTGAGGAGCCGCGCTTTCCGTGACAGTAAGCCAACTTTCATTAGGACGTCTGTTTTAGTAGAGGGGTGAGTTGCAAGTGTGGCCAAACCTGAGTCCGTTTTGTAGTTTGTAATGCAAGCTATCAGAACTGAGTTGTTTGTCTGTCTGGAATCACCTGCTACATCTCTATTAACCAGTTTTGTTTTATCCTACCACAGCCCTGCAGTGTTTGTATCAGCAACATAAATGCAGTAAACTTTGATAGACCCAAATGAATTGGGTCTGAGGGAACTATAGATACTTCCTGATGTGGATTTTTTTATGCTAAACTTTTCAAGTTTTGAAGCCTTTCTCAAGCCTTTGATGTGTATGAGTTCAGTAAACTTCTTTTGAAACAAATATACCTGATGTAGTATCTCAGCTCAAGAGAATGGGAAGTTCTGTCTTGAAACTAATACAGTCTAGTTTCTGTGACCAGCACTTCATTACTGTAGAAATCAATTTCATTTCCAGGCTCTCAATTCAGTAGTGCAGGAACATGAAGAATGTAATGTAACCCAGACAATTGTTTTTTTTAGGGACTTTTCCCTCATAGTTTATGTATAACTTTGTCCTGACTAGAATCTGAAGTGTGTTTCCTAAAGTCTTTGTTTGCTGTTGAATGTTTTTTGTTTGGTTGTTTTTTAAGCTGATACAGTTTCAAAAACCTCCTGTATTTTTGAGGCTTTTAGTTGTGGGGAGGAAGGTTCCTAATGTATTCTACTAGATTAATTGTAGAACTTCAGTATCAACTGTAAAAACCAAAGGATACTTAACTAGTCAAAAATAGAACCCCCCCCAAATACCCTAACAAATGAATTTTCTGCTTTGTGTTTCCTCACAAATATCTGTAGCAGATGTAGCTAAATACTGGGGGAGAGCTGTTGTGTTACTGCGTTCTGTACATGACTGCTGAACTGGGTAGCTCTCTGGTCAGAAGGGTCTTTTCTTTCTTCTTTTCTTTCTTAGCACAGCTGCAGTATGTGTCTAGCTGGTCTACAGTGCCCCCCTCTGAGGGGAAAAAAACTCTGTGCAGGTGTTTTCGATATGCCAGTATTTTTCCTTAGTTTCACCTATATATGGAACTTAATTGTCTGTGGGGATCTGAAGAGAATCTGGAGTAGGAAGCAGTGTTTTTTCTTTTTTATAAAGAAAACAACACTGAACAGAAGCAGGCTGTGTTCTTACAGACAGTGGAAAGATTGGAAGCTCCTAGCTTGTTAGTGTTTCTCCTAGGACTACGTGTTATCCCATATCAGCAAGGGAAAGGGCTGCAGGACATGCAGCTGAGAGATGTACACAGTTTTCGCTTCAGATGCTCCGCAGTGGGATTTCTTTTTTTGTGTTGTGTAAGCAGTTCTTAAAATATTGCACACTCTGCATTGTGAGTTGAGTGAAGAAGGCTTTTGAGCTGGAAGAGATGGAGAAGTTGGCAGGGCACCACGTATGAGGTGATTACAACTTCAGAATCAGCTTCCTGCATTCGGAGCTGGAATGTATTAAACTGACCTTCAGGGGAAATTGCAGTGCTTATCTCTATGATCAGACTGTTGTGGAGAGAAGGGCACTGTAAAAACATCATATTGTGAGTAAGGTTTGAGTTATAATCACAGGGTACTACTTTGTTATTTGTATATTTAGGAATAGACTTGATATGGTTCCTTCAAAAAGCTTTTAATGACTTGAGGAAACTTACAGTTTCTGGAACTCCATTAGCCATGATGGTTTATCTCTGAAGTTAGTTCACAGTCTTCTGATCTCACACTAAAGTGTTTGCTTCTGGTTTTCAGAATAAATCTCTGCCTGTCATTCCTTTTTTTAAAATCTTTTTCTAGAGGTATAACTAATGAAGCATGCCTGGTCACTTTTTTTCCACCCTTTGTGTTTCTTTCCGAATAGACATGTACCTCAAAAGAATTTTAATTTGAACACTTGAGGAATCTCTGCTGCAGTTAAATGCCATGATCCCTAAATGCTGATTCACTGATTGTTCTCCTGGGGTGGGGTGGGGGGGTGGGGTGAAGGCGGCGATCATGGCAAGTTGTTTTTCTGCTTATCCTCTAAGGAGGGGTGGAGAGGAGGAGCTTACATTGCATTTCTGATGCATTAATGGTGACATCTTGTAAATATGAACTCTTAGTTGAATTCAACTATTGCAGTTTACTGTGTATATGTCATGTAAAATTGTGTGAAAAAAGGCTGAGTAGCTAACGTCTGCACTGGTGACACATTCATGTGTTACCACATTTTATATTCTGACATTGACATAAATTTAAATATCTAAATTGATCTCTAGTAAGCTAATGTGTAGAAACATACTGCTAGTGGGATTAAACGCCATGAAATTTTGACCTGTTCTTGACCTTTTCTTTAATAGGTAAGTTCAGTTCTACGCTCTACGAGACAGGGGGCTGCGACATGTCACTTGTGAACTTTGAGCCAGCTGCAAGAAGAGCATCTAACATCTGGTGTGTGTGAAGCCAGTCAAGAGTGGTGATTCTTGTCTTACTGTAACAAAATCTTTTTTTAATTTTAAAAGGTTATTTAGTACGAACTACCAGGAAAAAATAGTTTTCCATGTATTTTTCCTTTTGAAACCTAAGTGATTTTTAGTAGAAGGTGACAGTAATTGCAGAAATAATCTTTTCCACTTAAGCAAATCCTGGAAAATGAAGATTAATATTAGTTTCAGCAGTAAACGTCCAAACCGAGAATTTGACAAATGCAGTTTTGATTGGCTTAATGGGAGTCTTCCTTAAAGAATTTATCCCAGGTTTGTGGAAAGTAGGGAGCTATTAACTTATTTAAAAGTGAACTTCCAATTGTGAAGCAAATGTAAACTGATAAATTTGTTCTTGAGTTCATAGATGGCATGAAACAATACAGGGAAGTCTTAACATGCCTGTGGTTAAAATTTGATTTACAGTTGAAATAGCCAGCTACGTACTGGAAAGTTCATCTGCTCTTGGAAAGATACGCTTCCTTTCTCTGTAGGGACAGGAGGCAGAAGAAGGAAAAAACAAGCCAAAGTGTTCCCTTCAAAATCTGCTTTACTATCTAGAACTACTCTGAAACTATTGCATCATGCTGAATGTTTAAAAACTCTACCATATGTAGGTGGAATAGCTATCAGATTTAAGGAGTAATGGATTTCAAAGCTCCTGTCTTCAAATCTTTCCTGTGAAAGTGTGCAAGCGCTTCCTGTGGAGTGGAACTTTGAGGAAAAAGTTCTGTATTCCTTGCACAAAGCTGCCAATGCCTGCCTCTGCTGCTTGCATGTTCCAGATGCAATGGCTTTGCTGATGGCTGCTGTTATGAAGCTGTACATGCTAATGGAAGGAACAAACTGTTCACATCCAAATAATCAGATTTCTTTTTTAGGGAGTAGTTGAGTTTGAGTAAAATAAAATTATTAACAAAGACTCTTTATCTTATGTTAAGGTAAGGAACTGAAGGAAGCTTGCATAAGTTTGATACCAGTCTTACAGCCATGTAATTTATATGTAAAACATACAGCCAAAAGCTATACAAAACTGGGGAAAAAAGCAGTGGTTGGATATGGACTATTACACAACAAGAAAAATTTCTTCTCATTAACAAATGGAAGTTGTAAAGTAATTTTATTCTTCTTTTGCTTAAAGTTCTTTTTTCTAAAGCTATTTAAGTTTAAGTAACTTGGTATGCTTGTGTTAAATATGTATTATTTTTGGCAGTTTTAGGACTTGGTAAAAAGAGCATAATTAACAAACTGTCTGTGAATATACAGCAGACACCTCACTCCTTTAGAGGTACGTGATGCGTGTTTGCACATGAGTAGCTAACATTATAAAACATATTTGTTTCTTTAAAGTGGAGTAATTTCCATCATGATAATCCGTGTAGACAACTAATGGACTACCTGGTCAAATCACGTGTTCAGTAAGTTATACCAAGCATAAAAGTATTCTGATCTATAGCTACAAACTTTATCCCAGTACACAAGACCGTTGTCAAGGTTTATTTTCTTTCTTGGTTGTGTGTTAGGCCTTTACAAACTGGATACGTGTATTTAAAATACATGTGTTCTAAGGAAAAAGAGGAACACGTTTTGCTAAAATTTGCAAGTGGTCAAAATTAGTTTAGGAGACTTTTGAAATCAAATGTAGTTTTATAATATGAAGTCTTTCCCCCTGTTCTTATAGTGACACGGACTCTCACGTATCGAGTTCTACCTCAGTTCGCTTTTACCCACATGATCTAGTAAGTTTTTCTTATCTATTTTTAAGCATGCCAAAAATCAGAAGACTTTCCAGTTCTATATATCACTGATTAATCATTGTATGTAGTAGCTCTTTGTTCTTAAGAAGGGTTTTTGCCTGGATTTCAATGAGATAAACTGTTACTGTTTTGCTGTCTTCGTATATACATGCAAATTTATCATTCTGGATGGTAGTTTAAAATTTAAACGAAGATTGTTTCTTGTGATCTAAAGCATGGTAATTTGAATCTAAATCACATGGAAACTGGATGTTCTGAGATACTTTATCATGGTTTCCAGAGATTGCTGGACAACGTGGATGGAGTTGTATTTCTGTGCACTGCTAAGATACGCAGGTCGTGGAAAGAATGAACTTTGTGTTTGTGTTCTGAACGAAGGAAATGTTAGCAATTTCCCTGAATGGATTTTTAGACATTTACCACTGGAATCTGTGGTACAAAGCTTAATTCTAATAGAAGGAGTGATCAGGAGAAAAAAGGCAGAGGCTTACACTGTTTCATACCGCAAGTAGCTTTAGAAAGTCATTAGTTTGGTGATGTCAACCTTTTATATTGTTGCTGAGTCCAGATGTATATGTGCTTGAAGTGTGCTATTGCTCTGTCACGAAAACATTGCAAATGGTCATGATTCTTAAGGTTGTGATTCTTAGATTAGGAAGTTAAAGTGAAGTATGTGGAAGTATCTAATAACCTAGTCAAGAGGGAAGATGAAATTTTTTAGTATTTCTCAGAAGAATGAGAAACTTCCATTTGCCTGACCATGCTTTTGATCAAGGATGTCTTCACCTAGTGCCTGCCAGAACTTTGATTTCCAGCCCCCAATGTGTGCCTGTTGTTTTGGCAATGTGGTTCCATTTGGGGAGGGAAGATGGGGGGGGTGATTCTGTATAAGGTAAATTCATGATACTTTAAAAATCTTAGCCCACATGCTTACAGGGGAACTTCCTAAATTTATTACTAGTGTGAGAAATGTCCTGTTACAGTGATTCTACCATTTAAGAAATGAGGCTTTTACAATTAAAAAGTTGTGAAAAAAGCACCTGCTTTTTGACACAGCTCATCTTAAATGGTGTGGCTTGTATTTTTTTAAATGCCTGTAGAAAGTGAGTGTTCCTGCTTGTTTTTTATTTAGTGTTTTTCTAGGGAAGAAATCAGGGTGAGCATAGTTATAGTACATTGCTTTAAGGAGTTATGAAAAAAGCTTCAAAAATGAAAATGTTTATGATGATCATAAAATATGGTATAATTTTGACACTTAAAATATGACATGAGTATTTAAATTTTACTCTGCTTTAAAAATCATGACAATTTTTCATTGTGATGTTTTAATTATAGTACTCTTTAAGAATAAAGGTCAGTGCATTAAGAAGTTTCTTGGCCTGTTAATGAGATCTATAAAATGGTTAGACAGCACATACATGCACACCATACTAATTTTTTTTAACGGAGTACTCTCCTTAAATGTCCTGTATGGTGGTTAGTATTACTGTGAATTTCAGAGAACTCTGGAGTAACAGACTACAGAATACCTGAGAAACTGTAGTCAATCATAAATAGTACTGGACTAGTTAGGGAAAAACTTCTGGGTGTTTCAGTATATTCTAAATCAATGAGTTGAAGTTCGTCTACCAATGCATGCATATTGTGGCTTTGTCATGCAAAACCAACCATTCAGCATGGATGTGCATGCAGATTAGGTGACTATAAGAAATAGGCAATAATTTATTTTAATTCAGATTTTTGTTCTTATGAATTATTCCTGCTTCTGTATCAGTTTACTTGTCTTCAGATTTGGAGTTTTTAGAGTAAATGCGATCATGTGCTTAGTCCTTACTTCACTTGAAATAAGGCATATGCAAATGCCACTGTTGTGTTGTATGCAAACTATTATTGCTGCTATTGCTATTCACTTGCCATAATGAGGACAGGAAAAGTAAGTAGAAACCACAGATTTGATAGTGTTTAACATAACTTCTTAAAACTGAGGCTAAATAATTCTAGAAATTTCTTCAAAGCAATATTTAGTAGAATACAGTTATACAGTAAAAACGAGATTTTGTTAATCCTGACTTTCTTTTAGCTTTCTCTTCCCCAGATCAGGTTGAACAGGCTGCTAACCATAGATACAGATCTGCTGGAGCAGCAAGATATTGACTTGAGCCCTGACCTTCAGGACCACATGCAACCTCAAGAGGAAGCAGCTCAAAAAGTCAAGCAGTACTATCGCTTTTGGATACTGCCTAAACTTTGGATTAGCATAAATTTTGATAGATTAACTCTTCTGGCTTTATTTGATAGGTGAGATCCTTGTATGTTACTAGTCTTGAGAAAGTAAAGATTAAAAAATGGTAACTGAACTGTGAGCTCTCATTAGAGAATCATACTTCGCTGTACTCTGAAAGATGGAAGAACAATACAAAATACATTTTTTCTGAAATAACAAAAGCTATTCTCCCTCTTTCTCCAGCAATGCTAAAAAGAAAGGAAAAAAAAAGCCCCATCACTTTGTGTGAGTTGGACAATGACATTTTTAGTAACATATAATTCATTTTTTGACCGATGTTTAATGCTGGAGGATGTTTCTCCAAAAACTAACTGAAAGGTGCTAGAAACTGGCATTCACTTGTATTGTTTCAGCAAGTAGATGAAAACTTATTTGCTGTTTCAAAGCATTTTTCCAGAGGGTCATATAATACTGTAACCTATTATCCCTGCCCTGTTTACCTAGTGGAATAAAATCAACATGGCCCTCCAGTTATCAGCTTTTGGAGTATATTGAATATTCAAATTTTGGAAACGACCTTCCTTGAGGTGATCAATACAGTAGTAATTCTGTCCCAGCAGAAATAATTAATTTTTTTATTCAGTACTATCAATGCTGTATGGAATTCTTTTTTTCCCCCACTTCATATAGCTTATATATATAGTTTGTTATTCATGACTTCATAATGTAGGAACTAAAAATACTGTAACTTTGCTAAGGTATCATGTATGTATTTTTGCTGTCTATGTATTTGAGGGATGGGCTAGTAGTTATCCTTTGTGGGGCTTGAATGCAGAATTATTACAGACCATGCTTCTTCTGATTGTTTAAATTATTTCTAAAGTAATCTGCTAAAGTTATATTCTGCTTTTTAAAGGTTAATTCTGTAAGGAAGTAATTGCTGTCAGATACCATTGGAAATCCTGGTACCTCCTAGCTTTGCCTAAAAGTGTGCTCATGTAGTCTATGTTCAAACCTACTCTTAACTACTTTGCTGACAGCAGCGTTATCACTTCTTAAATTCTGACCTTAGCTGTTCTCTTGCACCTTTTTCTAAACATAGTTAGGTTTTAATGCTTCTTTTTTTTTTTCTTCCCTCCTTCTAATACAGGAATCGTGAGATCCTTGAAAACGTGTTAGCTGTCATCCTAGCTATTCTAGTTGCGTTTCTGGGCTCTGTACTTCTTATTGAGGGCTTTTTCAAGGATATTTGGGTCTTCCAGTTCTGCCTGGTAATAGCCAGTTGTCAGTACTCACTGTTGAAGGTATTTTAATTTCTATCTTCACTTTCTAAAAACAGTAGAAATAATCTAGGTTGGGTGTTGCAGGCTAGCTGGAGCATTAAGTAAAAACCTATTTGTTTATTGTTTAAAAAACAAATGAGCAAATTTCAGCTACATGGACAGTTTGATGGATGGTCACACAGTCATTTTACTAGAATAGTTCTGCATGTGTTTGTTAAACAGCCTTTTATTTGTTGTTCTCATGCACTTTTTGTTCTGCCAAGGAAGAACAGAGTCTATTGGTTAAAAACAGCCTGCAAGCTGAACTTGAAGCTTCAGTGTGTACATTCTTCTTTTTAGTGGGTACACCTCAATGCATTCACATTAAGCAATTGCATCTAAGCATGTTTTTAATCAGAATTTTAGTTATTTGGCATTTTTATTAAGTACTGTTAAGAGTTGCATAAGTAAGTTAGAAAGAAAGTCCAATCACAGCTTAAGAAAGATCGTTTCTATTAAGGTGGAAAAGAAGTGGTGGGAGAAGGGGGTAAATGCACTCACTATAGAGTGGATAACTTTCCTCTTTCTTGTTTCAGAGTGTTCAGCCAGATTCTTCTTCCCCTCGACATGTAAGTCATAGGCATGTGCTACTTTTACTAATCCTGCAGATATAAAACTTCTGAAGAGAATTTGATCTTTTTGGTTTGTTTTGGCATTTTTGTCTTCTCATAAGACAAGAAGTTTGTTGTCTTTCTCTTGATTCCTTTCTCGCACGCTATATTTTTCACTTATATGCTTTGTTTGTATTTAGCAAATCCTGGCCTTTCTGTTTTATCATGGAATGGTTTGAGTTGAAAGGGACATTAAAGATCACCCAGTTCCAACTCCCCTGTCGTGACACCTCCCTCTAGACCAAGTTGCTCCAAGCCCCATCCAACCTGGCCTTGAACACTTCCAGGAATGGGGCATCCACAATTTATCTGGGCAGCTTGTTCCAGTACCTCACCACCTGCACAATAAATAATTTCTTCTGAATATTTAATCTAAATCTCCCTTCTTCTAGTTTAAAGCCGTTGTCCCTTGTGCTATCACACACTCCCTGACAAAGAGTCCATCTCCAGCTTTAAACTTAGCTTGTGCTGTAGAGCCGTATCATGCTAGGTTTTTGGATGAATCTTTAGTATTCAAGCAATTATTCTGAAAGGTATTCCTAATGTTGTAATTTCCTGTGGTAGCATGAACTGACACAACTTTGCAGATGTTTCATTCTGGTCTTTTGTAAATCACTCAGTTGTACTAGTTTGCACACAGCCTTATTTTTTCAGTTCTATTAGGCTGAGTATGCAATGCTCTAGTGAGCATTAACATTTCAGCATGGAAATGTTAATGTGCCACTGTTGAATAATATGTTTATGTTCTATTGTGTATCTGCTAGATTGCCAAAACAATATCTTTGTAAAGTCTTAAGGTACGAAAAAGTTTTATTTCTCTGAAGCCTGTCATTCAAAATATAGGTATTAAGGATGTATGCTTTAATGGACACATAAATATAGATTGGTTTTCAGCAGGAGCAGTATCTGAGTAATAAACTCAATTGATTTTTTTCAAAATTAATATATTTTCTGTTGCTTATGAAGCCTAGGCAGAGGTTTGATGACATTTGGTATTGTAAGAAGCATTCTTTGAAACTCAGGGGGGAAATAAGGGTAAAAATAACTTAGTTTAACTATTGTGTACTCATCATATATATCAGAGCCACAAAAAAATGTTGCTTTATATCCTGGCAAGGCTTTTGGGATTTTTTGTGCTGTTACCTCACCAACTTCTGTTCAACGTACAAGTACTTCATGAATAGAAGTTAATTTTGATTCTGAAACTACTTGTAACAGAAGGGCAACAATTACTTTTCTGCTAATAATGAAACAAATGTGTGTTTTGTTTTTTTTAACAGGGTCATAATCGTATCATAGCCTATAGTAGGCCTGTATATTTCTGTTTATGTTGTGGTCTTATTTGGCTGTTGGATTATGGCAGCAGAAACATATCTACAACAAGATTCAGGTTGTATGGAATGGCTTTCACCAATCCATTGCTGCTGCTGTCAGCCAGAGACTTAGTTATAGGTGAGTGACTTTCATTGATTTGAATTGTTTGCTTCTCTGCAGTAGAGTATGTTTTTTTACACTTTGCGCTTTGTGACACTGTTGCATCATCATTTTCTAACAGCCCTTCATTTAGTTTTCTTTGGAAAGAGTAACTTTAGTGTTTTTTTAAAAGCTAAAATAGGAGATTGATTTCTTCCTGTATATAAAATATATTCATCCTCAGCCCTGAACCTGGTGTTCCTTGTTCTTAACTTGGACCAGGATATGCTACCCTGTGCCTGGAGCTACCTGCTCAGTAATCAAATATTTTGATTTGGACTCCCCTCTACAAGAGAAGGGGCTATGGGCTTGTCACAAATAAGCGGGAGCTCTCTTAAAAGCAGGTTATTTGCATTTTAACAGTTGGGTAGGACAGTATGGACGCATTTCTTAAATACCTTAGACAGATTAAATCTTAATGGGTAACTTTGAACACACCTGCTTTTCCATTGCAGCTCTTCAACTGTATGAAAATATCAGTGCATGAAAGAATATAGTAGTTAACTGTTTCAACTGCTTGCTTCTAGTTTTGGACAGTCTTCTGTCCAAGTAAAAGAAAATCTTGGTCTTAATTTGGATTTTTATTTTATTTTTAACTCTTAGTTGATGAACAAAACTTATTAATTCTCAGAATGCTAGGGTCAATATATATCATTCTGAATTTCATGCCTCATGCAGTTTTTACTTTGTTAGTAAATCTATATTTAAATGGCCAGAGGGGAAAGGTCTAAGTCTTTTATTTAGGAACAGCACTGTCTAGATATTTCCAAAGGTGCTTTTCTATAGCTTTTGTGGAGCTACTCATGCACTGCCATTCTTCATTTTGTATCTGTTACAGAAAAAGAATTTAAGCTAGCAGACTTTTTTTTTTGGTCATTCAGTATATGAAAACCGTCCTCACTTTTCCTATGTTTATGCTCTGACTTCAGAAGTTGTCTTTCTCATCACCTTGAGTCATTACCATAGTGTAGACCTGCATCTCCATATATATTTTTTTGCATTTATTTGTAGGTGATGTGTTGTATTGTGAAAGCAAGCTATATCTAAAAAGAGCTTAGTCTTTTCCAGTTTTAAGAAGATGTGCTGGCATCGTCACCAGACTGTGTTCATCTTGATTAGTTTTTAATAATACTTGGCTGAAGTGTTGAAATGCTTTTTAATCTTTGTTTTGCTTTTTGCTCTTCTTCGGTACCTTGCACCAGAACAGCTCTCCTTTTTTATTAAAAAAGAAAAAAAAAATAAAAGAAAAAAAAGCTGTTAACCCTGCCCAACAGCCACGTGCAGACTTTTGAAGCAAATCTTTTAAGTTGCTGAAGCAGTGTTTCAGAAATCTTTGTGTGTATTGCAAAGAATTCTGGCTGGTAGCATACACACTTTGTTGGCACAAAGGAAAAATTCAGCTGCTTTTTTCCCAGTTCTCAGGTACAGCAGTTAGAACAACACAAGTGCAGGGCAAGGCAAGCTTTTTGTTTGGATAACGTTGCTGTGTCCTTACCAGTTGACAAGTGAGGACTGGTATCAATTATTTTGACATATTCCACAAATTAGACTTAATGAATTTATCAAAATCTGCTCCACATTTAAAACAACAGGTGTTTTCTGTTCTCTTATGTGGTCCCCTTTAGAGAGCAGTTCTACTAAAAACTTGAAAAGCTATGAGAAATGTTGGATTTTTGCTGGGCTGTTCAAATGTGTATTCCCAGATTAATCTTATTTTCTTCACCATGGATCCAAGACAGTTCAACTTGCAAGCCTTCACAAAACAGCTTTTTAACCAGTCAGATATCACTGTACTGTTTGTCTTCTGTATAGATTTCCTCGAGTCATTATTTGAGATAGGGGTGTGACTTGAGAATTCTGAAAAATATTTTGTTCAGATCTAGGACTGATCATACACTTCTTAATTTGGATCAGTAAAAAAAAAAAGCAGAACTTATTTTTTCTTCCAAGCCTTGAACCTACATGCTTTAAAACAGCTTTTAGTTATTTAACTTTACAAAGTAGGACTAGGAAAAGAAGATCAGTTCCTTGGTACTCATCTCACTGCAGATTTTTCTAATTGGATGGCCTTTATTATACAACCATTCTATGGATATAAAGTTAGAAACATAAAATTGAGACTTGTGATTCTCTATAACATTGCTGTAAGTCAGTTTCTTCCTTTGGTCACTGAAGCTACAAGTCTGATTTTCATGGTATGATCGTTCTATCCTTTTGCTTCAGGACTAAGCTTACTACATGTGGATCTAAACATTAACAGTTGTCAGATGATTATTCATGCATCTTTTATTCCTTAAGGTGGAAAGCAAGGGATATGTACAGGTTGGGACAGATGATTCTGTGTTTTAAAATTGCATCATTTGTTTATCTTTACTGTTTTAAATCCTGTAATTTACAGAGATTTTAATGGTTCATACCAATTTGCTCACCTGCATTTTAAAAGGTGTCATTTAGGATCGGAACAACACGGATTATTTTTCCGCACGAATTCTGAAAAAACAAGTAAAATTGTCAGATGATATTAGTGGCAGAAAACCTAGAGGTGAAATGGTTGGCTTGTCTTAAATCGGTGGCTGTTGGTTGCTTGTGTAATTAAAAACAGGCAGCTATGCTCATGGAAACCTATCATACAATGAATGAAAATTTACTGGTTTTGTAATCTGTAAGCATACTTGTCTGATCTTTGCTAAACTAAAACCAAAAGCTTGAATTGGCCTGTATGAGTTATTGTAGTGGTTAAAGCTGATGTTTAAAACAAAACAAATTCTGAATATTGGTTAATGTAACCTCTGTATTCAGTCACTTTTGTGAGTTGTTGAAGTAGAGATTTACGTAATGGATGTTTTCCTTTAAAATTATGGTAGGAACACTTCAGTGATGTTGAGTTGAATGGTGTGTGGTACCATAGAACTTAAACTGAAGAGTACGTTAACATGCTATGTTTTTCATATTCACGACTTTTTCAACTATCTTTTTCTTCCACAGTGTTTACACTATGTTTCCCCATAGTATTCTTCATTGGTCTCCTGCCTCAGGTGAATACATTTGTAATGTATCTCTGTGAACAGCTGGATATTCATGTCTTTGGTGGCAATGGTGAGTGTGTTTTATCACGTTAGCAGCAAAAGCATTACATTAGGAACTGCCATCAGGTTAAAGAGCTAGTTAAAAAAAGCTTAGTGATTGTACCATCTGTATTCCTGTCCTATATGTACGGAATACTACTGTATTTTTTTTAAAAGGCTAAAGTTCTTCTGATTGATTACTGAGAGAGAATTACTATCCTCGTTAGTCTGTTGAAAATTATACTTCCTTTATTGGCTTCTTTTGCAGCTGTTAACCTTTCCCATGATAACGCTGTTGAATAAATGAGGAGATAAATGAAGCTGTATAAATCATTCTTTTAAAAATATTTTCCCGTGTTGTATGTATATAGATACTTATGAATACATGCTATGATTTGGGTGCTTTATTTCAGAGGAGAGCTAGAACTAGAGGGCTGACCTCTTTTATATTCTAACCTGATTACATTCTTATTGATATTTTTATATTCAGCTACCACAAGCCTGCTTGCAGCACTTTACAGTTTTATCTGTAGTATTGTGGCAGTAGCGTTGTTGTATGGACTGTGCTATGGTGCCCTGAAGGTGAGTGATATTACAAAAACAACATAGGTTAAAGTCTTGGATTTTGTTTTCTGCTTCCTTTTTTCTTATATATGCAGAAAGTGAATTAGAAATATTAGTCTGACTTGGTAGGATTTTATGCTTAGTTCTGGTGTCAGTGAAAAGATGGAAAGTAGGAACAAAGCAGGTTTGCTATGAAAAGACGTGACTTGTTTGTGTGCTAACAGGCTAGGTTTTTGCCGAAAACTCCTCATATTCTGTGTTGATTCTTGAAGAACAGCCACGTAACTGGCTTGTTTCTTGTAGACTCTACATGTATTGATGTGTTAACCTCTCAAGAGGGCTCACTTATATTTTTTTTCCAGTGGTGTAAACCATAAACAGTATTTTCAAATTAATGTTTACTTGAAAGGAAGCCAGGAAATGGTTTGTAGTGTCAAAGAAAAGATGTATGCCTACCTAAAAAACAAAACAAAAAAATAGCCTTTCCTTCCTTAATGACATTGTTTGAAACAGTATGGTGTTGGTTCTATGTTAGTTTCGGGTCTTTCAGTGATCAAATGATCTCAGTTCACAATTAACTGTAGCATGTGCTCCTTCAAATTAGCCATGGCCTCGTTCCTTTCCACTCTGCAGGTAGTAAAAAGTTGTTAGAGGAAATACTCCGGTGATACTATCACCCACAGATCATTAGCTTTCTGTGAATTTGTCCGTTTGTCTCATTAGCCATTTGTAAACACATCTGTTAAAGACAAACTTCAGCAAAGAATTGCTCTCTCCTCTTTGCAGATCCAGTGCAGATTATGAAAATAAAATATGAACACTGGTTTCATTTTCATTCAGCCCATTAGAAAAAAATAACTTTAGAAACAGCACTGGGATTTTTCAGAATAATTGATGAAAATGTAGTTCTAAGGACTTATGCTCTCAAGGAATGCATGAACTTCTTCATGAGGTTTATGAAAACTCAGGACTATTAAATGATTGAGATGGTGTGGGCTTAAGGAGCGTATACTATGTTAGTTTCTGATCTATAGTTAGGCAGAGGTAAATACTGAATATTTTTTGACTGAAATTTCTGTTTCGTATTTGTGGAATTGTAGTTATTTTTTTCCGTTCTCTTTTTGTGATATATATCTCTTGTATGGCAGATAAGTGTTAAATACCTTATCTCATTTTTATTAATATTTCATTTGTCTCCAGGATTCTTGGGATGGGCAGCATATTCCAGTTCTCTTCTCCATATTTTGTGGTTTGTTAGTGGCAATATCATATCATCTCAGCAGACAAAGTAGTGACCCTTCTGTGCTTTTGTAAGTAACTGTTTGTGCCCTTTCCATAAGGAAGAAGCAATTATCAAAGAGATACTAGTTATGATGATAAATACCAATCTGATAATCATCAGCATTATCAAAAGTGGCGTATTGGTTCAGTAACTGAATAAAAATTCTCAGTTTGCACATGGTTCCTCCTTTGAAGTACAGCCTTTCTTTGTCACTTCTGGTGAGTTACTTATATGCCAAAGTCCGATTTTCTTTAATCGCCAGTCAGCTGCCATCTTTCTGCTGCTGCATTGGTGCTGAACAACCTGTAACCATTCTGTAATTAAAGAGGTGCTGAAAGCACTAGCTTAGGCTGAAGCCCACATGTGGACTTTTTGAACTGTGCTTTTCTCACTTAATTCACTGCTGTGTTCTTCCATTGAATGTGTGCTCAAAGCACTAATTCATATTTGATCTCGGATACAAAACAGTAAGAATCTGTTTTGGTGATTAGTGTTCCAATCTAAGGTGGGAAAACGGTCATATTGCTCTTCTGAGTTGGAGTATTGATGAGAGTACTTCTGATTGGATTACTAATTATGTATGTAAAACAAAGTAGTTCTAGTAGGAAAAGCACCTCCCATAGAACAACCAGTAGAGGCTCAGTTGTCACGTATTTGGAACAGGCAGAGCTTGAACTTGGATTTAAATTTAGCCATAATGCTGGATGAAATAGAAAAGTAGCAGTCTGGAGCAGATAGTCAGGGGCTTTTTCTGTGGATGGGGAGATCAGGTTGTTATCTGAATGTTCATACAGAAAGGAGATGGGGGGGATCAAATAAATAATTATTTGCAAAAATAATTGCAAGGGACTCTGAAGCATATAGGTATGGCTAGCAGTGCTGCATATGGTCTTCTGAAAACTTAGGTACAAGTTTTTGGGGTTTTTAGTACCAGCAAGGTCTGCTAAGAATGTAATGGTTTGGTCAGCATGGCTAATTCCTGAATTAATCAGACTAACACAGATAATGCTTTTTTTCCCTGTTGGAGTTAAATCAGGGAATTCTTTGTTCCAATTGGTGTTGACAAATAGGCTCAAACTTTGGAGTATGTTGGTTTTTTTTGTCAGTTGCATGCTGAAGTTTAGTTTCATGAGCAGTGTGATGTCAGCTTATGAATTAAGTATTTGTCCAGTCACCCCTGTTGGTACTGGAGAAACTGCTGTTTGAATAAGATCTGGCTACTCATCTAAGTTCTATCTCTGGGGCCATTGTGCAACCAGAGAACTGATTTCTTTATAAAACTGAGATCTCATCTTTGTGAATTAGCTCAGCCATGTGAAAGCACTAATATGCTAGGATTGCTTTTTATTGCAATAAAGCAAAGTCAGAAGTTCTGTTAAAGGTTTATGTATTTTTAAAAGAGTAACAATGCTTTCTTTTCAATGGGTTCTTTTTTGCTTTTTTAAGCTCTTTAGTGCAATCAAAATTTTTTCCTAATTCTGAAGACAAAAACCCTGAGGATCCTCTGTCTGAAGTGAAAGATCCTTTACCTGAAAAGCTTAGAAACTCTGTGGTAAGTAGACTTTTATTTTGTTGTCTAAGCCTTTACTTATGTTGATCAGTATAGCATTAGTCTGGATCTTACTTGGCTTACATTTGTCAGTTATCATGGTGTTGGTTAGGATTGGATATCAGAGCACAAATAAAATATTCAAGTCTCAGTAGTTTTAAGAGTTTTAAGTGCAGTATATATCTTTCTCACATAACCCACAACCCATTAATAATAATTTCTTGAAAATATTAGTTATTTCTAGATAAAATATTAGATATTTCTGGAAGATATCAGATAATCTGTATCAAGGGAAAGAAACCCATTTTATATTATGGGAGGGGTTCACCCTCCTTGGTAGGGAGGGTGGTGCTCCCACATCAAAGAAGTTGCTATTGCACATAAAAGAAAAACAGAAAAGGGACTCCTAGTCCATGCTGTGCTAGGGGGTCAAGTTCCTTCTGTATTACTTCTACGTGAATTCATGCATGTACAAGCCTGCACTCCTGAGCTGAGATTTTAGAAGGGCAACCCATGAACTTTATGCAAGAAAATGCAGTATACTCTACTGGAGGGAAAATCTTCAAGAATGGAATCAGTTGTAATGTTTTTTTAATAAAAATTTAGCATTTGAGAGAGAAACTGCAACTGTATGCCTGCTTTGACAGGCAGCAGCTCACCCAGCCTAAGGAATTGTACTGGGTCGATTTCATAGTCTAAAAATGCATGCATCTAGTTATTAAACCTTGTTCACTTCAAAGGTAAACCTCCGTAAGCAGAACTTCTTGTGCACTGTTGTGCAATTTTAGTGCTATCTATAAAAGCGACACTTCTTTTAAATCTGCAAATGAACCAATATACTATACTAAGAATATGTTTATAGTGCAATTTAAGTTATTAAGATGGAGACATGGAACAACTGGAATTCCTTAGTATTACATTCAGTGAAGGATCACTGAATTTTCTTCTAGCTCATGTCAATAACAAGAGGTACTCGCTTTTTTTTTGTGGTAGTGCCCTGGGAAAGATTAACGGGAGTAATAGTATAGTACCTCAGTATTTCTAGTAATTGTGAGCAAAAGCTGTGTGTTTGTGTTCCAGAAGGGCAAAAACATAAAATGGTGGAAAGGCTTTTAAAGAGCAGATGTAACCTCTTCCATTTACTTCAGCACATTATTCTTTTTCATGCAATGGGATAGTAAGTAAAAGATATAGGAAATTCAATTATACAAAGAAATGTCAAATGGTTGTTTAACCTTGCATGGATCCTGTCTCTAGGGGAGTAACTGCATAGACAGGCTTCTCCTCATACAGCAGGCAAGCACAACAGGATCTAATGTATAGCAACTGCAAGTAGACATTTAAAGTAGAGAAACTGCAGTCTTTTTACCGTTACTCGGAGAGATAGACCTTAGGAGCTCTAACTCTCAAACTATATCTTAGTTGCTTGGAGAGTGTGAGGGCTGAAGGATGATCATGATGTATTCTTTCTTTCAGTGTTTTTAAAAATCAGGACTTCTTGTCTTTGGAAAAATAAGCTATGTGCCAAGAATTTGGATCTTGAAGCAGTAACTGCTGCATGTAACTTATTTTGCCAGTTTTAGAGCAGTTAATCCCGTAATGCTTTCCTGGTATGAAAATATTAATGCTGTGTTTAGAGGGGGAACAGGTCTAAACTAGGAAGATTCTGACTTCAAGTGACCCTGAGTATGTATCGCCCTCTTGTGACTCAGTCTGGCACTAATCGGTTTGTTGTTTTCTTCCCATTCCCAACAAACAGTTTCCTCTCTTAAGGACAACAGAAAATTCAAACTCATTCCTCAGGGTCATTTTAAAGCTATCCTTCCTCCTTCTGTAGAGGAGAGGTGGGAAAAGAGAGAGAGCATTATCGTTTTTCCACCAGATACTTGGCTTTGTCTAGGCAGCTGTCTTCCAGAGTTCTTAATTGCTCCGTAGCAATTCATAGATCATAAATGGGAAATTTGGTTAGCACTTCCAGCTCTTTCTTTAGTGCTGTAGAGGGGATCCTTACACCCCTTCATGGTCCAGAATGAGAGGGAGAGAAGATACTGTGTATATTAACTTCTCTTGTCCTACTTTGAGTAGGTGTCTTTGTGGTTATTAACTTCCTTGAACTAATGCGCTTGGCCATAAGATTTACCTTGTGAAATTTCTGATAACTTCAGTGGAAGTAATTAACACTGGCACCATTTGAAAATCCGTTAATCGGTTTCACTGCTGTTGCTGGTGAGGATTAAGATTCTGAAGAGAAAAACCAAAGTTGGTGTTCTCTAAAATTTTGTTTTCACTTTCCAGAGTGAAAGATTGCAGTCTGACCTGATTGTGTGTATAGTCATCGGTGTACTCTATTTTGCAATTCATGTCAGTACAGTATTTACAGTTTTACAGGTAAGGTGTTTCATCAAATCTGCCAGTGTTTTCTGCATACAAATGTTCTAATGCTATATAATACTCGTGTGCATCATTCTCCTGACTAGTTTTAGATGGTCTTTAAATATGTAGTGTGACAAGTACCAAGTACATGACAGGAGATCGTCACATTTCACTTTTGTGTGTTTGAAATCTTCCTGCCTTTCTCAGGTGTGTGGGTTTTTTTTCCTTCTGTATTTTTGAGTCTCTAACATACAAAATGCCCTCTTTCTTAATCTGTCTCAGATAAGTTAGTGTCAGAATCATTTTGGAATGAGAAAAAAATGCTCAAAGCTCTTATGTTATTAATGTAAGATTTTTATTTTTTTTATAAAACACAAACCTAAATTTTGTTCAATTCTTCTCTTGTTTAGCCTATATTAAGTTATGTTCTCTATGCATTGGTGGGTACGGTAGGCTTTGTGACCCATTATGTTCTGCCTCAACTCCGAAAGCAACTTCCTTGGCATTGCTTTTCTCACCCACTGCTGAAAACCAAGGAATACTATCAGTTTGAAGTCCGAAGTAAGTATCATTAATGATACTATTCTTGAATTTTCAGTTATAGCTGATTTAACTTGTATTAGCGGTTTATATACTTCATATTTTTGCTTTATTATTTGATATACTCTAGTGGAGTATTTCATGGCATATGATATAGTTATGTCTAAGTTTCTCAGATCGTCATCAGTTCAAAGATATATAAAATATCATGTAATATATTTTCCTCATGCTTTGATGCACTTTGATACAGTGCTTACAGTATTTCAGAGTAGTTCCACACAGTCTTCAAAATCTTAAGTTTCAAAGTTTGTGATAACGATTGCCTTAAATAATTTTTAGCTAAGTTGGAGTGTTTGTTCACTAGGTATTTCTTTAAGATACTGAGTTTTCAAGTGCTTTAGAGGATTAGATATGGCTAATGCTGTTGGAGACTTGAGCTTGACATAGCCCTGATTATTATTGATACTGTTCACAGGTTGAGCAGTAAAGTTGTACTCTATCTAAATGAATAGGTTTTTTCTTCATAGTTTAATCATAAATGACTTGGATCAAGAGTTTTGATTCTGTTACTTGAGTTTGATTTGACAATCTGATTTCTTCTTTTTAATTTCCTGATAGATGCTGCACATGTTATGTGGTTTGAGAAACTTCACATTTGGCTCCTTTTTGTAGAGAAAAATGTTATCTATCCACTGATAGTCCTCAATGAGCTTAGTAGCAGCGCTAAGAATATTGCTAGTCCAAAGAAACTGGATACTGAGTAAGTAGAAAAGGCTGTCAAGTAGTCCGAGTATGTTTACTGTGGTGGGAAATAGTGAGTTGTGGACTCCGTAGCAAGATAGTAATGCTATTGCCTTAAATACAGCAATGAATAAGTACAATTTTTCTTTATATGAGAGCTTATGTAGAACAGAGTCACCTTGCTGGCTTAAACTGAATGGAGTATTATAGTTTTAAATTAGGAATCAATGCAAAGAAATTATTCAAATCATAGTGTGTACAATAAAGATTGCAAATTGCAGAACTATCTAGAGATGCGATATCAGAATTTCCGTGTTGATCTTGAGAGTCTGCAATATAACTACACAGACTGCAAATTCAAGATAGTGACAATACATTTAGGTATTTTGTCCAGTGTAAACACAAGACTTGTCTAACATCCCATCAGTTGGTGTGCCAGCTTGCCGTCCCTGTGCAGCTTTCTACACTCATCATGAAATTCCCAAGACCTTCCAGCCCCTTAATGCAATTTCTAGCCAGATGGAACTGCACACTGCCTCTTAAATTGAGACTTGATTATAATTCCTCAAGCAGTGTATCTGACTGTCTCAGCAAAGTGAGTTCAATAATAGGCCCTGTGGTTTTTGTATCCAAGAACAGTGACCAGGTGGCCTCTTTTGATTTGAAGTTCTGTTGATTTAAAATGGAAGTACTGTAGGGGAAAAAAAACACACCTTAAAACTAAACCAATTTTTTTAGGTATGTGTGGCGGTGGTGGTCTTTATTGCTTTGTTTTTAGTTTAATCCCTGGTCTATTAAGTTCTTGCATTAGGTTAATTACTTTTGTCACTCTACAGGGCTTTGGTAAGAATATTGCCATTTACATAATGTTGTTTTTATAACCATCTGATCTGTCAGTAGCTCTGGGAGGTGGAGGAGGAATCACTGTTGTGTTTCTCCCAGTATAAGTTAAATCAGTATAGTTGTGTTGGAAATAATCCAGTATTCAGTAACATTCTCTTGCTGATTAATCTAGAGCAATTCCAGCATTTTTGCATCTTTATATTGATGACCTAAATTTAAGGCCTTATGTTCAGAGTACAGGGATATTTCACCTTTGATTTTCTTTAGCAGGACTTTTTCAAATGATGTTAATCATCTGAACCTAAATTGGCTTGAGAATGCTGATAAAGAGGCTTGGATAGTAACTTCAAAAAAAGTCTGAAATTGTCTATAAAGAATAAATAAAACAAATACAGGCACCACCATGCAAGACAAATGAACAAAAGCAAATCCAAGTCTAAACCTTGAAAGCCTAAACCTTGAGTTTGAAGAGATTGGCATTGTAAGACAGCAACAATTTAGGTGGTCTATAAACCCCTTCAGACAGCAGATAAATAAATGTTTCTTGTGAATTTCCTTTACAGGTTGGGTGCTTTAATGATCACAATAGCTGGCTTGAAGTTACTGCGTTCATCATTCAGTAGCCCAACGTGCCAGTATGTCACTGTTATTTTCACAGTGCTCTTCTTTACTTTTGATTACAAAAGTTTTACTGAGACTATGCTGCTAGATCTCTTCTTCATGTCCATACTCTTCAGCAAGGTAACTAACTCTGTTTCTGATCATCCTAAAGGGAAAACTGGCTATGCTCTTAACTGATAACTGATCCAATCCAGATCCATAGTCCTGTTGGCACTTTAATCAACATGCTATAAGATCTTTAAGACTTCTCAAAGCATTTATGTTGGCTTGATACAGCATATGCATCTTTCTAAAAATCTCACGAGTTTCTGTTAGTAGAACAATGTAGCGCATATTGTGTCACTTGCTTTCTCATTGCATCCTTTTTGTAAGTAGGATAGACCTGGTAGACCTAGACCAGAAACAACTCTAGGGGAACAAGTAAACTCAGGATATATTGCTGTACTACAAAGCACGTTGATTTTTAGCAAAATTACTTACTTTTCTTCTATTTCTTTTCCACAGCTTTGGGAACTCTTTTATAAGTTGAGATTTGTATATACCTACATTGCTCCCTGGCAGATCACATGGGGATCTGCCTTCCATGCTTTTGCCCAGCCCTTTGCTGTGCCACGTATCCTTTAAAAATGCTGACTTTTTGTGAAGTCATGTCTTACAAATTCTGAATGTTGCATTATAATGGCTATGTATTATGGGCTATATCTACTGAATGAGCAGGCTTATCCGATGAGCATTAATGAGAAACTGTACATGCTTTCTACCTTGCTGCAATGATGAGAGTTTTACACTAGCAGATAAAGCAGGAACAGAATTCTAACATAAAAGAAATGTAAAGCAGGAGTTATTTCATTCTGAAAGTGACAGCTTTTCTTCTGACAGTCATTTCCCTTTTTCAAGAGTCACTAGCTATATGATTTGGGATTTTGAGTATTGCTTGCGTAGACTGGTTTGAATGGAATATTAAGTTAGTATTGTTTGTAGTATTTTCAGAAAATTACCAGCATGTCCAATGCCAAACTGTCATCTATTTCTGTTTGTAAAAGCAAGAATAATGCCATCTATAGCTGGAGATTGTAAAAATGTTGCTGCACAAAAATTTTTGGAGATTGTTTTGCTTTTACTTGGTGTTGCTGTATACTTAATGTACTATTATAGAAGCTTGAAAAAAGTTTTTGCTCCTTTGCCTTCCTTAATCTTTATTCTACAGATTCTGCAATGTTGTTTGTCCAAGCAGCTGTGTCAGCTTTCTTCTCTACTCCACTGAATCCTTTCCTGGGAAGTGCAATATTTATCACTTCTTATGCCAGACCTGTCAAATTCTGGGAGAGAGACTACAAGTAGGTGAAATAAGACCTTTAAAGTTTGTGTCCTTTGTTTTTAAACCTGGAACTGTGTCAAAATAAGTGTTCATCTTCAAGAGCTGCTATTTTCCCCAAAGAAAATTGTTTTAGAGCACTGAATGTTTTGAATGAACTTGTTTCTGAAATAGTGTAGAAGCTGATCAGTATCTACTTTAGCTTCGTAGGTAACTTGTGCTCAGAGAGACGCAATTTTAAGTTTTTTTTAAACATCAAAATTACAGTATTGTAAAGCGCAATTTTCATTTTATTTCAGCACAAAGCGTGTGGATCATTCAAATACAAGGCTGGCTTCACAGCTTGATCGAAATCCAGGTAACCTTCCTAGTCATTTTTTTATTTAATTATTATATATATACACCACACAGTTTCTCTCTCTTGTTCATGAGGAACGAAGATATAGATGACTTTTATAGGAATTAGGTTCGATTTGCCACGTGATTCTTCTCCAAAACCATTCTGTTGTCTCCTGTTACTTTCTCCTCCATCATCTCTCCTTGCTTTATTCTTTACTTTCCTGTACACTTTCCCTGTTTCCCCACTACCTTTGTGTGTCTCTGCTTTACTTCTCCTTCATTTATAATCATGGTGTGCATTAACTTTTTTATTCTTAAGTAACTAAAAAGCCAAACATTATTTGAGAGTGTCTCAATGTCATGGTGATGGATCTCTACAAAAGTCATTATGGAGCAGCTTCTGTGCTCATTTGCTTTTGAACATTATTATATGGAATAGATTGATGGATGGAAAATGCATGAGTGAAACAAATAATAATTTGGAAAATGGAGGAGTAAGAAGGAAAAAATGTTGGTCAAAAATCTTAAGCTTCACTTGATGTTAATTTGAAGTAGTTGTCACGCAAAAATTGGGGCAGGGTGAGGAGGAACAGGAAGTTGATGACTTGTGTTAAGAAAAACGTAGCACGTGAAGTGAATTGATAATTGACCACCAAACTTGAGATTTTTCTGAACATTTAAATGATAACTCCAATGAATCTTTCTGCAGGCTCAGATGATAACAACCTGAATTCAATCTTCTATGAACACTTAACCCGTTCCCTTCAGCACAGCCTATGTGGAGACTTGTTATTGGGTCGGTGGGGAAACTACAGTACTGGGGACTGCTTCATCCTAGCCTCTGACTACCTCAATGCACTAGTACACCTTATAGAGATAGGAAATGGCTTGGTCACCTTCCAGCTCAGAGGGCTTGAATTCAGAGGTGAGTGTGTTACACATACTTAACTGTCTATGCCACAAAGTAGCCTTCTGCTCTGGAAACTTTAGTTATTTTTTGTTCCATCCTGTGAATTAATGGCTTTGAAAATGATCTTCAGGGTCTCTTCATGCCTCCCACCACTTGTGAGGAAAACTAGCTCCCTCTAACAGAGTTGAAGCTACATCTTCAATTTTAGTGCAGTGGCGATGATAATTCATTCATTGTGCGACCTAAATAGAATATGCTATTCCACCTCTTGTTCATTGGCAGGGAGTTGACCTGTTGTTACAGAAACATAATTGGAGACTGTTTTGGTTCTAAACACTTTTAAATAGAAGTCAACATTAAAACAATTGTATAAAGTTTTTAACTTTCTTTCATTTTTTTTCTGGTTTCTCCTAAGGAACTTATTGTCAGCAAAGAGAAGTAGAGGCTATCACTGAAGGTGTAGAAGAAGACGAAGGTTTCTGTTGCTGTGAACCTGGCCACCTTCCTCATATGCTTTCCTTTAATGCTGCCTTTGGGCAACGTTGGCTGGCTTGGGAAGTGCTTGTGACAAAGTATGTTCTGGAGGGTTATAGTATCACTGACAACAGTGCAGCTTCCATGCTTCAAGTCTTTGATCTCCGGAAAATTCTCACCACTTACTACGTGAAGGTATAATTCAGTTTAGTACAAACTTGGGGGGAGGTAGCCAGCATTACAGCTAGGAGCTCTTTAATGCCTTGAACTTCTAATAGTTTTTGTGAGAGGATCATAGAATCTGATACAAGTTATAGTAGTATAAACAGCTTAATCAAAGGACAGAGCGTACTGTTCTGATAATCACTTGATATTTGGGTGTATGAGTAGGAAAATGACCATGTAGTCTTGGACAAAGAAGATGCTATTTCTAGCTGAGGCTCGAGTAGAAACTGAAAGGCTATTACTCAAATGCAATAGCTGTGGTGTAAATGAAAAGATAAGTAACTGGTATGTTTCTCTTAGAGAAAGCCAAGCAACTTCAGTGTTCAAAAGCTGCCCATAGCCATCTTTGTGGGTTTTCTGTTTAAAAAAAGTCCTATTACATCCACAGATTTTTTTCTGTAGACCTCACATAATCTGTTTACCTACTACTTATGATCTGTTGTAAGCTACTCTTTCAGAGCTGAAAAAATTCATGTTGGAATATTTCCAAGGCACATACACACAAGTGCTTTTTTCCTCCACATAGAAATGTATTGACCTGTCTTGTCTTTAATATGAGTTATTTTGAAATTTACTATTTAAGCGTCAATGTTCACTAAATAAAAACACCAGTTTACTTGTTTTTCTCCAAAATTAGTGAGCCCTGTCCAATCCACTTTTCCTTATTGCCTTGTGCATGTTTTTGAACTCTTGATAGTCTCTGAAAAATAAGCATGTATACAAACGTGTATTGTGTTTTCTGTGCCACCAAATTTGTTGTATCCGTGAGCTAAATAAACGCTATTACGTCATTTTTGTTTGTTATCAAGGAAATACATGAATGAGTTGAAAAAATTTGAGATTAATTTTTTTATTGCAACACTTTCTCATGTATTTTTTTTATTACTGTTTCAGGGAATCATCTATTATGTCACAACTTCCCCCAAGTTAGAGGAATGGTTAGCTAATGAGACAATGCAGGAAGGACTGCGGTTGTGCACAGACCGCAATTACGTTGACGTAGACCCAACATTTAACCCCAATATTGATGAGGATTATGACCATCGTCTAGCAGGGATCTCAAGAGAGAGTTTCTGTATGATTTATTTGAACTGGATAGAATACTGCTGCTCTCGAAGAGAAAAGGTAGGTATGAATATGTGAGGAAAGGTGTTTGCTATTTGAAGATTCTCATTTTTTTTCCTTGTTGGTTTGACTTACGGTTTTATATATACGCAAAATTGAAGTAATGAATATATCATTGAAACATCAGTATATGGGTTATTGTTTTTGATCATCTGCTCTTGAGATTTGAATTTAAACTACACCGTATACTGCTTACAGAAGTTATGTCCACTAATGCCATTTATAGTTACTAGGTCAACTGAATCAGTTGAAACTTGCTCAGCCATTTATCTGAATAGAGAAAGGTGTGTTTGTAGAAATGATGTTGGGTGTTTAGATGCCAATGTTTCTAAAATAACCCTAAAATAGAAACCTGTCACCAGATTATAAGATGAACTACTACTTTATTAGCATTCATATTATACCTCTACTTTGACCCACTGGAACTGTTGGCTTGTGAACGATCATCCCATATCCAATTCTTTTCCTCTCTCCAAATCTTCCCACCTTTTAAATAAGGACACTAGTATGTCAGTAGAAGAACTCTTTGACTCTACAAAAAGCTGTATGTAACGTTTTTTAAGTAGCATTGCATTTGAGAATGAGCAAGAATTGCTTGAGATTAAAGGACAGGAATGTAATTTGATTTCACTTGTTGAATGATCTGCCAGAGGTTTCAGAGTTGAGCTTTACTTTTGAAGTGAGCAGATTAAGTAGCCCATTTTAAAGAAAGCCAAAGGAAGTCTTTTCCTTCTATTAAGCGATTATCTTGTGAAGCATTTTGTGTAGGTATTGAAAATCAGGTTTAATCTTTTAGATGCAGGCTACTGTTTTGTAGGTCAGTATATACCTTACAGAGCTACAAATAAATGGCTTTGGGCTGAGGGTGAGTGTCTCCCTGAATAACGTGTAGTCTGGGGAAACTTTCGATTAACTCAGAATCGTATACTCGCAACCACTAAATGAGAATCCACGTTATTCACTAAAAATATTTTGTCTTAATGCCATAATCACACTAATCAACAGGTTTTCATACAACGTACACAGTATCCATGAGAAAAGTTGCTTACATCTGTTCAGCTTACTGTTTCTTTTTTCAGATATAGTATGGGTGTCTGCCTTTGCAAATATGCAGAGTATTTGCAACTTTTTTAAAAAGAATTCCTAATTAAAATCTGAGTAAGAGTGATCGGTGGGGTAGGTACATGTACATAGATAAATTTCTGTGTGGCTTTCTATTCCGTCAGGCAGAACAGTTCTATGGCAATTCTTTCACTCCATTCACCCTCTTTTTTTTTCCCCTCCTTACTGCAAGCCACTGGATTCAAGTAAAGATTCACCCCTTGTTACGCTCTGTTACGGACTGTGTGTTCTGGGGCGGAGAGCACTGGGAACAGCTTCGCATCATATGTCTAGGTAATAAAATCTTTTTCTAAACTTGCCTTTCTCAAAATCACTCTGGATTCCTAGGTTAGATTTGGATAAATACTTCTTCATGAAAGAAAATAAAATATAATTTCATCCTTCCTTAAGCTGGACAGATACGCTACATAGACTGTCTTCATTCTAACAGCCAGCAAAACATAATCGAAGAACTGCAAAAGGGGGAACTTGAATTCAAGCATTTTGTTCTATAGAACTGATGAAAGGTGAGAGTTCTGGTGTGGGCAAGCACCAGTAATATCTGATGGAAAAACTCAAACCAATTGAGTTCTGAAAGTATGCTCCTTTTTGCCACTCCAAGTGTGTACCCTATTTGTAAATAAGGAGAAGAGGATGGCTTGTTAAAATGAAGAACACACACATCTTGATGGAACTTAAAGCAGACTACTGTGATAAGCTTCATGTTTTAGGTGGCTCTGTAGTGAACAATTTTGTACAAATCTCCTTCAGCTCAGCTCTCTAATCTCATCATCTCATGTGGAAACCTCTGTCTTGTAGAATGACAGTTTCAACTTGCTTTAGAAAGCCAATGTAAATATAGCTGTGTGTTTCATGAAACTGCAAGGTGATGGTTTTAAAACAAAATAAATAGGCACAATCAGATGTGGAAGCTACTGGTTAGCTGGATACTGACTTCAAACAAACAAAAATAACCACTATTTTACTTCACTTTCATGGAAATAGTTTACTGTTTCTTTTAAGTACCAGCGAATTGCCTCATGAAGGTCTTGCAGGTACAGTCACAAGGATTTTTGGAGCATTTGATTTTTCACTGTTAGCTTCATAAAAGGAAATGATCTCACTGAGTATGAAGAAGCTACCGAAACTTGTATTCAGTGCTAAAACCATCCACAAGTGAAGCTACATCTCCATGTCCTCTTTGATTGGTTCACTATGGTATACTCCCTGAAAAGTTTTATCTTTTAATGATCTCCAGAATAAAATCAGACATTTTTCAGAGTTTGTTTACTTTAGTTCATATAAATACAGTCTGCATATACGGTTTCATCACGTTTAGTGTACATAGACACCTCATGTCCAGGCTTTGTTTACACATATGTTTATGCATATGTTCCATCTTCCTCCGGTCTTCTCTTTTCTCTATAGAGAAGAATTGTGTGTCTTTCTGTACAGCTTAGAATTTTGTGCTCTTGTCAATGATAATTGTGGAAATGTTAGTATTTGTGCTAATATTTGGGCTGGTTTTTCTCTTTCTCTCAACAGTAATCTGGAATCCTTCTTGTATGGCCTACATGCCCTATTTAAGGGCGACTTTCGTATATCATCAATTAGAGATGAATGGATCTTTGCTGACATGGAATTGCTGAGGAAAGTAGTAGTTCCTGGAATACGAATGTCACTTAAACTACATCAGGTGAGAGATTTGCCAGGAAACTTTCTCCAGCTCTTTTTTATTTCTGTATATTCTCTCTTTTAAAGGTAAAATGTTGAGAGAGATGCTCACGGCACTCAGCTCTTATTGATGGGCTTGGATGACCATTTTCCCCAAAAAATTGTCTAAAGATATGTAGGTGGAGGTAGTGCTGTATATAAAGACAGCCAGCACACTTAGTCTTGTATCATCACACCTTACCACTGAGACATCAGATTAAAGTTTCCAGGGAAAGTAAAGGGAAAAAAATAAAAATCTGAAAAAAAAAAAAAAAAAAAGGAAAATAGAAGTGCATGTTACAGAAGCAGACAATTGAAAATGAGTAAACATCCCATATTGTCCTTTGTTTTATTACAGCTCATCCGGAAAGTGATATAGAGAAAAAGGGAATGCAGTTTATGCTCAGAGCTTGAAAATTACGTCAAATGTAGATCAGAGAATATTTCATACCTTGCTTCATATCTGTCTAGAGATAATTCTGTTATGAACAATCTATCTATTTTCCCTCCCTCTTCCCCTCCCCACAAATATGTATCTGGCTTACAAGGTTATCATGCTATTCAAAGCTGCATAGCCCTCTTTAGCTGTCCAATGAGAGTTGTGCTTTTAATTCTTCTTTTGAAGTGTTATAATAACAGGCTCTTTAGTGTTATTCATTCATTCTGTAAGTGAAGTTTCAGGTGAGAAGAAACAGCTTGCATTTCAATAAGCTGAAATTGGGGTTGGTCTTTTAGTAAGTGAGAGTGAAGTTGAACAGTCCTGAATTCAATCTAGTAAGTCTGTTAACTAAGGTTAACAAGTACAAGAAACTTGAGCAAAAAGTTCTTGGAGGTGTGTGTGTGGGGAAGCGTTGGTACTCTAGAAGAACAATGCTTGAAAGTTATAGCAACCAGGTAAATATTAACTGTGCTTTTTAAATAGTAATTGGAGTTGGAGTTTTTGCCTTAATTGCACATTCTCAAAGTCTCCCAAAGTTAGCAGTGATTGATTCAACTCCTTCACATAACACAAGGAACCCCTTGAATTTAACAGAGCGCATATAAGTGTTGAAACTACATGCAGCAAAATGGAATAATTACAAAATCTTGGTCGAAGGCTGCAGAAGTACACCTGGAACAATTCAGAAATGTTCTCAGTATATTTGGGCTACTGTTCAGAACGGGCTTAGGTCACAAAATAAAATGAGAAATATACAAACATTGAAGAATAAAAACGACTCTTCTGAATATCATTTTATTAATCTATGATGGGATTTTGTTCACTTGCAGTGTAATACCATATTGAGGCTTCGGGCAGGGTTGGGAATTTAGCTATTAGCCCCTCCATTTTTATCTGAGTAACATGACTGAATACTGAATTGAACTTGCAAATTTTGTGGTTTTACTTGACTGTCAGTAATACAAGTTGTGTGATAGTATCTGTTGCTGAAATAGTCTGTCATTAAGAATTAGTATGAACTTTTTAATAGAAAATACAGATAAAACTTCACCGTGTTTCTTCCTGTAGCTATTTTCATATAAGTCTTAATAGTGCTTTACCTTGGTGAGTTTTGCAGTTGAATACTTATGAGTAAGCAAAAAGGCTGCCTGCAAAACCATTTTGGTTTCAATATGAATATATGTAATATAAAATAGAATAGGTTGTCCAGAGAATTTGTGGATGTCCGGTGTCTGGATGTTAAAAGGCCATACTGGGTAGACCTTTGAGCAACCTGGTCTAGTGGGAGGTGTCCCTGCCCATGGCAGGCGGGTTGGAACTGGGTGATCTTTAAGGTCCCTTCTACCCCCAAATCATTCTGTGAGTCTATAAATCCAGTGTAAAACTGAACTTAAAAAAAAAAAAAAAAATTACTTGAGTAAGTAATAGGCAGCTCTTTTCAATCACTGTTTTTAAGTTATAGGAAACAAACCTTTGAGGTGTGAGATGTTTTCTTTTTATACGTAGTTACATCTGAAATGTCAATCATACTTTACCAAACATGTTCTTGGAAACAGGATCACTTCACTTCTCCAGATGAATATGATGATCCTTCTGTCCTCTATGAAGCCATAACAACCCATGAAGAAAATCTAGTTATAGCACATGAAGGGGACCCTGCTTGGCGGAGTGCCGTTCTTTCCAATTCTCCCTCCCTACTTGCCCTGCGTCACGTGATGGATGATGGCACCAACGAATATAAAATCATTATGCTGAATAAGCGCTATCTCAGTTTCAGGGTCATTAAGGTAAGCTCTGTGTACATTCCTCAAAATGGCAGTATGTCGTGGTATATCTTGATTATACTAAACTGTTATGTTAACTCAGATCATTACCTTACTTTTACTGGCTTGTCATTGCTGGGACAGCTTCGTCTCATATAGAAGTATTTCATCAGGAAATCAGTTCCTGACTTGAAATCTGTCTGTCAGTTCAGCCTTTTAGTGAATATGAATGGTTGTAGTTCTGTAGTGTAGTTTTTCTACATGCACACTTGTAGAAGCCTGTAAAAGGCAGAGCAGTCTGCTCATGCTGTCCCTGTTTCACTTTGACACAGCCTTTTCACTTGGCTTCTGTCATTTTTCTTTTGCAGGTGAATAAGGAGTGTGTGCGTGGCCTGTGGGCAGGACAACAGCAGGAACTTGTCTTCCTGCGCAATCGTAATCCAGAAAGAGGAAGTATCCAAAATGCAAAACAAGCTCTGAGGAATATGATCAACTCTTCTTGTGACCAGCCAATTGGATACCCCATCTATGTCTCACCTTTGACTACTTCCTATTCAGATAGTCATGAACAGCTTAAGGAGATTCTTGGGGGAGCAATCAGCTTAGGAAATATAAGAAACTTCATAGTGTCTACATGGCACAGGTGAGTTGAGGAAAAATGGTGAGTTCTCATTACGTATTCACGATGCCATATGTCATTCACTAGTCTCATACATGCCAGCAGGGCACAATTTATAGTATTCAGTTGCATAAAAGCAAGCTTTGACTTTTATTTCGAGTACATCTGTAGAATATGATAAGTGGAGATTAACCTGAAGATTAACCCTGGCAGAAGGAGTTGATCTTCAAGGCATACAAGAATTAAGCTACAAACTGAGTGACAGCTTGGAACAAAACAGAGGACTAAGTCTGGGTGCAAGAATTACAACTACAGTTCTAATGTCAGATCTGATAATGAGACAATGCAACTCACGTTAATTTTGTTTTGGTACTGTTAATTTTACTGTCTAATCAGAAAAGCAGAGTTTCTGCCTGGTAAACATGCAGTGTGCAAGTGTCAATATTAATGGTGTTAGAGTATGCCTATACGTAGTAATTCAAGCCTTAGTTACTGTTCAAAATTGTGTGAATGCTTATAAATATCCTGTGTCAGAGCTAGAACAAGTAACTAGTAATAATGTAATTTACTTCCCATTCACCTCCTGGTAGCCCAATACAAACTCTTGCTGTGATGCGTTTCATAGGCCATAAGAAATTTTACTTGACTTCTGGCCCCCTACGACAGTGGCTGCAAAAGCAACAGTGGCAACAGTCCTGATGCTGTTCTGATGGTCATATTTACACTTAGACATCTACAGCACATCAAAACAGAACATGCTCCTTCACCCTGGAATGTGCCATATTTCTTACAGTCTGAGGTGTATGTCTTCTATCACCATCTGCTTCTCTCTCTGTGGATAGAGCAACAGGTGAAAGAGTAACACAGAACAGTGTTTGGATCCAAGCTTTTCTGGATCGCAGGGGCAAATAAAATTGGAAGTGATTTCTTGGTGTATTTTGAGTGGGACAGAAAGAAAGTAAAAGTAAAAAGTAGCAATTGAAAGGAAGAAGGAATATGCTGTGTTCTGTGTCCATCAGAGGTTTACTAGTGCAAACAACATGGTGAAAAGCCATATACATCGAAGATGTTGGCTAACCTGTCATCTGAATGTTCAAAAGTCACACAAGACTTCATGATTCAAATAATTGCAATATGTGTTTCAGGGACATTCTCACAGTTGTTTGAAAGTAACAAGAAACCAAATAAACTAAAACAAAAATCAGCAACAATAAACGTTGTTTTCCTGCTCATCTAAATAGACAAAAGACTTTTGCAGTGTAAGACTGCATGTATGAGTGGTATGTTAAAGAGCATAAATTTACTAAACTAATATAAAATAACCAAGATGTTCTTCCAGCACTTTATATTTAGAATTTTATCACTTCAGAGTTGGCTTTTTTAAAAAGCTATTTTATCTAAACTCTTGGCTTATCATAACTGTTACTTGAATGGCTGTCATGAAGAAAATGGCAATCTCCTAGAAAGCAACGCTTATACTTACAAAGCCTATTCTGAGAAAATAATATTCCCTAAAATCAGATAAAATTGTCTCTACAGATTGTGCTGAGTAAAGCCTTTTGCTTGTCATCATAAAGCACTTTTTTTTCTTTTAGAATCCTGATGTTCAGGTGGCCTGACTTAATGTCAATTGCATTATGTTTTCAGACTAAGGAAAGGTTGTGGAGCTGGCTGTAACAGCGGTGGAAATATTGAAGATTCAGATGCTGGAGGTGGGGCTTCTTGCACAAGTAACAATGCCACCATCAACGAGTCGCAGAGCAGCATGTCACAAGGAGGAGGGAATGCAACTACGGGGCAGGGACCTGGAGCAGTACAGCACCCTCCTGTTGCACCTCATCCCACAGCTCTTCCTGCAGCTCATCCACCAACTCATCCATCTACTCTGGGTAACGTTAAAATAAAACAAGATAACTTTCTACAAGTACAATTCTATAGCCAGAACTGGCTTTTCTGCTCTTTGAATCAGGCCTAGGCTAAAAGAAAAGACAACCAGCCAAACAAACTAACCTTGATTATGTATTATTAACACCTGCTGGATTCATCTCAAACTACAGTGCTGTTTTGTGCAATGGAAGGTTCCCAAATAGAGACTTAACCAAGAGGAGTTTATTTACACTGCCAAAATAGTTCAAGTAACTTTTTGCAACACATCTCCACAGCTTGATTGAGCTCTTAACTCCTGTCATACTGTCTGCTAAGGTTAAACTTGAGACTTTTTGTGACTCTTTGTAGTTCTCATTTACACAGTAGACTGGATTGTCTATTTCCATAGTCTTTTAGCTAATTTTAGCTGAATCTGTACTGATCTGAAGTTAGTGAGATGATAAGCAATAAAACTGAGAAGAAAGTTTGCAAATGCTGCCTTTGCTTAAAGAATAGAACTGTGTATGGAGCTGAATGTACTGGAATTTTTTGATTTTTACACAACGTAATACAGGTCTGCAGCTGTCAAGAGGTATATACAGTTGCTTAATATAGGAATAACACTAATACTCAAACTATTTTTTTCCATGTAAAGTGCTTTAAAGTTTTCTTCATGTTTAAAAACAGTTTTTTGCATTAAATTCTGATCCAGTTTTTGAATGTCCATTTGAGCATCTTAAAGATGCTCTTCGTATTTTGAAACATGAACCTGCTATACTATCTTCAGTATTGGGAACTTTAATGCTAACACTAAGAAAAAGTTCTTAATGTGGAAAGAGCAAGGCAGAAGCATTTTTTGAGCTATTTGTCTTGCAGGGATTGTGAGTAGAACAGAATATGGGATTCCAAGATGTGATGAATGGAATGTACTCAAATAGTCTGCTCTATAAGTGCAGCAGGTACCCTTTCATGCAGTACCACTGTTTCAGCTATTGATGCAATCCATCAATTTCGTACCTAAGTGCTAAAACTTGTGTGTATCATAAATCTAATGTGTGTGGGAGGCTTTATCAAGCCCTGCTGATTCTGTATCTCTTTATTTTTAGGCACCAGTCACAGTTCTCACTCTGTGCAGTCAAGCCTTGTCAGACATTCCCCTGCCCGTGCCTCAGTAGCTAGCCATTCCTCTTATTGCTACGGCAGTCGTCATTCATCTCTTCGCACGTCCACAACAGGCTTTGTGCCTTGTCGGCGCTCTTCCACCAGCCAGATATCCCTTCGTAACCTCCCGTCGTCCATCCAGTCCCGCCTGTCTATGGTCAACCAAATGGAACCTACTGGCCAGACTGGGGTCAGCACACAGCATGGCCTGCCCTCTTCTAGCAGCTCCAGCCAAAGCATCCCAGCCTGTAAACAGCATGCCCTTGTGGGCTTTCTAGGGACAGAAGGAGGAAGTAATGCTACTGAAACTCAGTCAGGTGGTAATGCAAGCCCTGCAAATCAAATGCAAGCCAAAAAGGATGACGTTATTTACAGAATCCAGGTGAATAGCCCGGAGGAACAAGTTAATCTATGCTTCCTTAGCTGTGTGATTTTGTTAGTGTTATCTTGTATGGTGTTGAAATCAGTGTTTTTAAATACATACAGTCTGGAATGTCTTAATATGCAACTGTTGTGTAGTTACAACTGGAGAACGAATGTAAGGAAAAGCTTTCCTGGACAAGCAGCCTTCCTGCATGCTTAGACATCCCTGTTGACATTACCTTTTTGTTTTCCTGTAGTACAGCTTTAAGAATATTAGCTGAACTCACTTTTGTTCCATGCTTAGTCTGTTTTTATTCATGAGAATATCTAAAGCTAAAGACCTTCATCTTCAGGGCTGAAAGCAACTAGCTTTTTTCTTTCAAACCAAGTAGGTTTTCCACAAAAGTGTAAAAATGCTGTCACTTTCATTTTACATACATGTGTATTCTTTGGTTATTACCACAAGTCTAGATTACTGAGCAGCAAACAGTACTCCAATGACTAAGGTAATTATTGACAGCCTTACTATTTCTTTGAAAATCCAGAAGTGTGTACTTGTCCTTCTAGCTTCTATTAGCCCCACATACATGCCTTTGGCAGTATATTTAGCAGGGAAACACCAAGTAGTAGTATTTAATAAGACAGATTGTGACAAAGTTGACTTCCTTGCTGACATACTTCATTTTAAATTAAGCTGCATCCTTAGGCATAGTTAACTAAGTTAATTACCTTAGACTAAGTTAACTGATTCTACAGGTCTCTGCTTAGTAGTTTTTGTTTGTAGGCAAGGGCCCTTTTATGAAACTGCGTCTTCCTCAAACAGAGGAACTAAACCAAGTTGACATATGCCCTTGTATAGTGGATGTTAAGCAGTTCTTTCTGTTCTTACTTTCTGTCCTTAAACAGGAAGAAGTTTTCAGGAGTTGTCTCCTGCTGCTCCTGTGGAAATGCTCATTTACTTTAAAACAATGTGTGGGTCTCAGCAAACCATGCTAGCAGATAAATAGCTTCTCAGCCTACCAGTGAATTCTCCAAGCCCATGTTTAGGATACCATTCTCTTAGAAGTAATGAGCCAGTCCTAACAGCTTGCTGTCACTAAACTCTTTGCTGCTGCTGGACCACATACTGCTGATGGTTATTTTGTGACAGTTTAGACTCTTTCATGGGCCAGTGTGACTGAAAGAAGGGGTGAGGAGGGGTGCCAGGCAGCAGTGAACCAATATATTGTCACCTCTGTCTGAAACCATAGCCTAACTCCCAAAGTCTCTGTTGCTCGAGTTTATTTTTTCATAGTCTGGAGCTTGAGTTTGCAACGTTGGAATCAGAAATTCATTTTTGTGGGGTTAAATCAGTTGTCTGGAAGTATGCAAAACATTACAGTTAATCCGTTTCTTTTAAATTTTGGCTGAACTAACAGTCAAAACTCAATTCCTACTTATAGTTAATGGATCCCAGTCAAGTACTGGAAGGGATCAACGTGTCAAAAAGGAAAGAGCTGCAGTGGCCAGATGAGGTGATACGGCTAAAAGCTGGAAGAAACAGCTGGAAAGATTGGAGTCCTCAGGAAGGCATGGAAGGCCATGTAAGTTTTTTGTTTAGAAGTTGACAAGCTAATTTTAAAAAAAAAAAAAAGGCAGTGTCTTGGTTATATGGCAGTCTGCCTAGATGTCAAGGCCAATGACGCATGTAGTAGTAAGCTGGATCAGCGGCTGTCTTCTAAGTCAATGTTGCTGGAAGAGCAAGTCTAGAATTCTAATTTGGAGCAGAGGAATATTTCTGCAACCGTATACAAAAGATACAAGATGATTCAAATTTTCAGCCACCTCTCCTTCCTTGCCTTCTTCCAGCTCTTGTCATGAACTGTTACCTCAGGCATTGTGTTTACTCATCCAGCCTTCATTTTGCTTTCCTTAAACTGTTAATCCCTGAGCAAATACTGAGGGTCAATTTACCAACCAGTCCTTAATTGAATGGTTAACAGTATTTGGTTTTGAAATTATTCTGATGAAAATCGAGCCAAGTAGATTAACTTGAAATGTCTTTGTTATATAATGAGTACATAATAGGTGTTTACTTTCCTTCAAGAAGGAAATACTCTATAACTAAAACTTGCAAAAGCATATTACTCGACACCTTTTCCCTAGGGAAGCTACATCTGCACAGAGAAATAAAAATTCACTGTTCAGTCTGTCTTTAAGTTTAAAAAAAAAAAGGCAGCTCTCGGGGGATTTTTTTTTACTGAGGCATACTGCTTTTAGACACCCCCTCCATAAGACTAGGATTTACTTGTATGTAACATCTAGGAGTAGAATGCTATTGTGAACATTCATAGTTAAGTTAGGTTTAGACCAGGCTTCTGGGATTTCCTTTTTAGCTATTGCAGATAAAGAATGTCCTGAAGATGATGAATGTAAAAGGTCATACTGAAACGTGTCCTGGAATCATGAATCATGTTGCCTAGTACTGGACAACTGTTGTATGTTTTTTTAAGAGCTCGGTAGCATGTTTTGCAAACTGCAGCATGTTGACATGTACAGTGATAGTTACTGAAAGATTAAGCTACTGTTCTGGATGTTTCTTACCTATTTTTGGTGCAGTATGCTGGCAGGATTTTAGAAAAACTTCTTTTAACCTAAGAAGAAAGGGGAAAAGCACTGGATTATCCTATGTGTGATTAGGAGGAGCGGATTTAACTTGACACAGTTTCCATTGCCTGCTTCAGCTGCCTGTAGTAAATGTCGTATCAGTAAAGCTATTAGTTGTTAAGATGGTCTTTCCTTTCTGATCCTGCACCTTATGCAAACAGGCAGAACTGATTGCTACCTGTTGGAATGCTGCTTATCAAGCAGTTTACCAGCCAGAGCATTATTATATCAGCATTCTTCATATGAAGCTCGGATGCAGAAAAACACATTTTCTGGTATTACCTATGTAACAATAATGGCCACATTCTGAGTGGCATATAGATTTTCCTGCTGCATAAAAAAGAAAAAGAAGCAGGAGTCGAAAGCAGAAGTAAGCAAAAGAGGAAGGGGAAGAGAATGATAAAAGGAATAAAAGGAAAATGGTTGAGAAGAGACAGCCACATTGTTTTTTTTCATGGGGACATAGGATAGGGATTCAGTAGTTGAATTATGACAAAAGGTTGGGAGTCACAGCAGTGAGTTGTGTGTGTTCTGTATCTGGTTTCTTGAACTGTATTAAGTGTCAAAATGTGTTTTAACTATTGTGAGGAGTAGGCTGTGTTAGTGCTGACGGTGACGGTAAGGCCCTTATTTAATACTCATCTATATCTATGGGTGATAATACAGGGGAAGCTGTAAATTTGTGAACAGTATGTAGTCTTAAGTTATTTAAAACTTCTCTACATAGTAGAGAAAGCACTTCTCTTAACTTCAATTCTTATTTTGCTGAGCATACAATCTAGTATATATATGCTACACAAAGATACAAGGTTTCTTCAAGGAAATTAAATTTAGCAGATGTCTTTGGATTGGAGCTACTTCTTTTTCCAGGATTTTGGGGTATATTCTGATTTATATTTGAGCTAGAGAGCCTTTTTTTTCCTGACACTAGCATGCAACCCTCAGGAGATTCTTGTCCCATCTTCACTATCTGGTGACATCATTTTGCATGTTATCAGTCATAGAAAATATTAAAAATGTAATCTTCTTACTAATGTCAGAGTTGCACCTTTTATCAGCATTAAATAAATGCTAATCATGATAGAACAGATGGTAAAACTGAGTGTGGAGGGGGATGGTTGTAGGGAGTTATAATTTATGTACAACTTGTGCATATATGCACTTAATTTTTAAGGAGTTTTTTTATATTCAAGCTTTTGGAGTCATGCCCTGACTATCTCAAAGGCACCAGTTTTAAGTTGAACAACAAGGATGTAGTACTTGGACTTTACTGGGAAATGATTTATGTGTCTGGGGATGGAATATTACTTTATAGGACAGCATATAAAGCTCATATGAACAGAATTTGATGAAGTCAGACTCAAATAGACTGCTTAAATACCATGCTGTTGCATCAAACAAGGGGCAACTAAAGATGCTGTGCTTCCCTGTCTGAAATGTTCTCCCTGTGGATGCAGTGCAGATCACATGCCAAGGACAAAGCTGTATCTCCTTACTCACTGTCAGAAATCTGCAGCTGTCAGCTGGGTTTAGGGAGGACTGGGAGGGAGAGGGGGGTTCTTTTAGATTTTTATCTTGGAAGATGTAGGTTACTTGTATTTTTGTCTTTTTTCCCCACCTGTATCATTAGAACTTCTGCGAATTGTGTTGTCCTGAATTTTGTTTTATTTAATATATATTTTTTGCTTTTTTTACGTTATCTTGGCTTGAATTTAGGGTTCATCCCCCACAGCTGACAAACTCAGTGTTTCTATAGAGGTGGAAATACTGAAAGTCATGATACTGGAACATACTTCTGGTTTCTTTAGGACATCCAGACTTTAAGGATGTAAAAGAGCTGAGCGGGGAGTTGGTCATACAAGAATCTGTATGGAGAAGAAACCTTCTGATGGTCAGTATCAGGCAGGATCCTTGGAAGGAGCAGATCACAATACCTGAATTCTTTTGGTCCAAGGAATTACATGATAGTAGTTTGAGGCAGTGTTTCTGAAACCTTACCCCTTTGTAATACATAAGCCACTTGAAGATATTTTAAAATTAAAAAAATATATATTTAAAACATCAATCTAAAATTCACAGTAAGGAACAAAATTAGACCAAGGGATTTGACTTAGAGAAGATAGATTTTACACCTAACTACAGATAAACTAGTTCTGTGCCATTATGTTTTGCCAGACACTGAGATGATGATATTAGCTGTGAGATTATTACTTCAAAATATCATGACTCTGTATGTGTGCAGTTTTTCCAGTTGTTATTCACTTTGACCTGTTTCGCTCTGATTTGGGCCAAGTTGTTTGTGTTGAAATTCAAATCCAAGGCTAGCTGTCCTCAGGTAAGCTGCAGATTTCCAGCCAGACTTAGATGAGTAGCTTATCGGTGGGTATGTGGTTATTGAAAAATGAGTGGCTAAGTCAGTACAGGGGTTGTATTATTGCTCCCTGTGCCCTGCAAGGGCCCTGTATTATTAGTCACAACTTTGAAATGGCAGCTTTGCCTATGGAACTCATGTTTTGCTTTATTTGATTTTTTCCAGGTGATTCACCGCTGGGTGCCTTGCAGCAGAGATCCAAGTAGTCGGTCCCACATAGATAAGACCATCCTGCTGGTTCAGATTGAAGATAAATACGTTGCTGTTGTTGAAACTGGAGTCCTTGAACTTGGGGCTGAAGTGTAAATCTCCGAGACTTAAACTTCCCCTTCTCTAGTGGTTCAGAAAAGAGAAGGGTCCAGAAGCAGCAGCTCCCAGGACATAAAACTTCGGTCCAGTTGTAGGAAAGGACTTGAAACACAGATTTGTCTAAGTCCCTTTCCCCAAATAAACAAGTGTAAGAAATTTTTAAGTTGTTAGCTGCTGAAGAAACATTTGCATGAAGGATAGATTTGTTGAGACATATCTTTTTGTTTATAAGTTTTGTTTATGCATTGCGTAATGCTTTAAATCAACAAACTTTTCGGTTCTAAGATCAGAGCACCTCATATTTTTCTAATTGTTTTGCCAAAAATTGCCATGTCTTGTCACAGAGTGCGTGGAATTCATCCACCTTATTTTAAAGAAATTGACTACAAACCTTCAGTTTGGTGAAACACAGTGTAAAGGTTTCAGGAGTGGCAAGAAGAGACTGAACAGATGTATAGATTCTTATTCCTTATGAGCTAAAACATTAATGAGAACTGCACTAATTTTTTTACAGCAATGCACTAAAAACAACCCTGAGATTGCTGAGAACATTTATTTATATATATAAATATAAGTATATAAAATACCATTATTTAAATTGCCTTTGGGATTAATCCCCTCCCTCTCCATATACATGTTGATGGTAAGGGCTGTGCCATGGGTTTGGTTCTATGTTCTGTATTTCGTACAAGTGCATTTGCTGCATTCTCTTCACAATAAATGGTAAAATAACAAATATATAGAAATGTACCTGAGTATCCCTGTACTACATCAGAATCTATTGTGGTGGCAGTGGTACCTCCGATCTATACAACACGTCCAGCTTTAAAGTGGGGCCCAGTACACTATCTTTCATCTGTCCTCCCTTAGCTGGCTTTGGCTACCTTGCTTCTTTACACCCGGAGCTGGCTATGTTCTTTCACCGGCTCTTCTCTGGCAGAGAGTTGTCTGAGTTTTGTAGGGGAGGTGCAGGTCCATGACGACCTTCATGGATACTTGAAAGTTTTTTGATTCTGTTCAATTAAAATAAAATCTTTTAAAAGGCTTTTATAGAAGGCACAGCCCTAAACTTGTATCACTTTTACCACCTTGCCTTTTCTTTCCCTTTAGTCTTCATTCTTTTCTATGACTTGAATTTTATTTTCTGTGATTATATATTCTATGTAAGTGTAATTTGAGTATTTATAACTGTGAAGTTGAATTATTCATGTTACATATCCTAGGTTTTATTGTATTTTTTTAAATGTGTGTATTCAGGGAAACACGTAACTCAGAACTATCATGGGAGTGTGAGAGGGAAACTAGTTTGGTTTTGACTTGCAGTTCCTATGACTCACTTCTCTTAATCCATAAGAAAAAAATGTACCTGTTGTGATTGTTTCCTGTTTCTGATCGGTAATTATGTAGGATTCTGTGCAGAATCTGCACACAGTCCTAACTAGCTTTTGGGAGCAGCCATCTTCTTCCCAGTCACCTTCGCTTCTTTCTGAGTAATGTAACCAGAAGAGACTTCTGATGTACCACAGAGGTTATTGGAATTATTTCTCTGACATCAGAGAAACCACGTCCATTAAGTACCTACTGTAAGAGTGAAATTATATGGCATGAGGAGGGGAAAAAAAAAAAACAGCTACCTAGAAATTACTGGTGTTCTAACTTGAGTCACTGTATGCTTTGTAGCCATGAAAGGGTAATGATGTGTGCCTGGTAGCTGGTCCATTGTTAAACCTTCCCAGTGAATTATACTGGGGCCTTGCTTACATCGTACTCTATGCAAATTTATACTGCAAGTACTGTGCATTTTCCAATTGCATACTACTATTTGGCTTATGTATGTTCAGTCATATTTAACCCTGGTAAAAATGCGCAGTTCTGGGTCTGCCACCACTGAAATAATCTTGCTGTTCCACATAGTTTATCATATGTGCACATGATAGTGTAGTTAAATTCACCTCCTGTGTATCTGAAAGTGTAGTACTGTAAATGAACCTTGGTCAGCAGTCCGGTAATTTTGCTGTCAGGAACAAAGAATATGTGTATGTCTTAAATTGAGGATGTTTTACTTAAGGTTTTATTGTGTGTCCTTTCCCACAGGTAAATTACAGGGTTTCCCGTATCATTAGGAATATTGCTTCATAAAGGTTCTTTAGAAATAAGAGGTTGTTTGGAAATAGGCCCCCACTTGATACTAGTTGCAGAAAAGTTTTTTTCCTGTACTGAAGCCTTGAGGTAAACAAATGACTGGAAAACAAAATAGACACTTGTTTTATCTCTTATAAACTTGACTGAAGCAACTTTCAGTATGTTAACCCTGACACTGAACAACCTGTTTCATGAACAACCTATTTCACAGTCTTCAGTGTGAGATGATGGCAATGTCCACTGTCCTGCTGGTGATAGACGAGAAGGGAATTAATGACTTGGTAACATAACAATTCTAGAGAATATGTAACTGCCTGGAATTAGATTAGCAAACAGCAGATGGGAAAAAGGCTTTTCCTAAGGGACGAAGAGAATTGATAGGTCTTTCTATTTTTTTTAATTCTTTAAGGCTTTTAGTGTGTTGCCTTCAGGAGATGTATTTTAATGTGGCCAGTTACGAGGTTAATAGGTTATTTCAGATATTCAGCAAACACCTGTTGTGAAGCAGTTTACGCAGTGCTCCTACCTGTTCAGGATCTGCTCAACAGAAGTTACCTACTTGCGATTTCACTCTTCTGTAAGGCTTTGGAAAATTAACTTCTTTTTTCCTAAGTTTTTCTGCATTCTGAACTCTCAAGATTGATATGATTGTATGTTGGTTTGTGCAAGGTTTGCATCTTGGTTCCATTGTGAGAGTGACAAAAGCATTTGTTTTCTTCTACCTCCCCCCAGGATAGATCTGTCTGTGGAAAACTGTTCTAGATGGAGATAATATTTTTGTTGTCTTTTTCTGTTCTGTTTTTTGTCTTCACACGGTATTTTTCTCCTGTTGTGGGTGTAGAAAGGACGACTATTTTCAAAGTAGTCCTGTCAGTCCAGATTGAGCTCAGCATAGAATGGGTTTGTTTTTTCATAAGTTTTCATGAAAACCTCTTATGGATGGATGAGTGCTTTAACTCTGTCCACTTTCATTGTGTGATAATCTCGTGCCATAAGAACATTCCAGTTAAGTCCTGTAGTATTAGCTTTCAGATAGATCCCCATCTGTTTTTTCTCATTTTTCCTTAAAGGTGGCATCTATGTATACATACATACTTACTGCTTCCTACAACAAATACTCAATTGCAGGAAAGTGCTTAAAAGCCCCACTAATTGGTTTGTGTCCATCAGTTTTTTTAAAAAAAAAGCTGTTTAAGCCTTTTCATACTTCACTTGTCTGTGAAATCCTTTTTAAAAATGGTGTGAAATTTAGAACAAAACAAAAAAAACTGAAATGTGTATGTGACACTATGGATACCTATAATTGTGCCACTTAAGCTGTATGTGATAATTGTGCTGAATTCTCTTGTGATTCAGCATCTCTGAAGTTATTTCAGAGTAGGCAGGAGAACAAGGAGAAACATATATTTAGTTCCATCTAGATTGAATGGTTCCTATAGCCACTTTGCTGGGACATCTGGCATGTTTCTGAGTGGTGACCTCAGTTTTCCCACCAGCTGTGTAACTTATCCCCAAGGCACTCCTTAGCACTGCATTCACAGCCCTTGTGGGAACTGAAGAACTCTTCTGAGAAGCCTAGATGACTGGTGAGGTGAAAGATGAAAACTGCTGTGGCACAGATCCATGCCCTTGGCTATTTGGCAAGCAGCCATAAAGCTTTGCCTGGAATAGGGTGGGGGGGGTAGAAGAGATGCCTTACAATCGGATCCAACTTCAGATCATTTCTCTGATAATACACAACATCATACAACCTAGGAGTGTAGATAGATCTTTAAAGCAGTGTTTTTCTCAATTACAGGACTCTCCATTAACAAAAATGGAGCAGGATAGATTTCATTTCTTACAATTAATATTACTCAAATATTATTCTACTTGTATTGGATTTGGGGTTATACCACCACAGGTTTTATGTACTTAATTTTATTAAGGAGTTTTATACCTATTATATAGGCATCTATTCTTTTCTTGTCTGGCTTAGTATTTGATAACCTAATGCAGTACATTCAGTGAAGCTGGACTCTTTCGGAAGTTACACTGGTAATTACTGGTGCCTTAGTAAAAAAGTGGGTACATAACACCTTGGTGGAAAGTAAAGCATGTGGCTTGTTTCACCCCAGCATGATGTGCATATTTCCAAAAGGTGAGTAAGATGGCTGCTCCAAAAGAGTTCGGGAGTATACATACATCACTCGCAGTCACAAACACCTGAATATGAGTAGTTTGTATGACTTCTGGTATGTACAGGTTCAAAAGATAATCCCCATACACTTAATCCACAATGCTGAATGATGGCGATCAAATAGCTGGATATGTTAATGACTTACATAAAGATCCCCCCACACCAACCCCCAAAAAAGTGACAACAAGCTGCTGAATAGAAAGGAGTAAGAGGAGAGCAGTGTGTAAATGAGAGGATGGCTTTGGTTTTAATGGACAATGAAAATATATGTATTGCCTCTACCAGCAAATGGATACCTTGCCAGGGATAGGGATATATGTACCTGCGTGTCTGTGAGTGTGTGTATGTGCCTGCGTGTGTTACTGGAAACAGCCTGTAAATATTGTAGCTGTTGAAAACGGTAAAGGCAGAGAGCTTTTTGCAACATGTTGCAGCAAAAGGACAGTATTGACAGTGGAGAAACACTGAGAAATAAAAGACTTTTTTCACGTGTTGTCATTTATTGCATATTACATTTTCCTAAGATGTCATTCTCACAGATGCCCTATAAGATCTACTGAGTTTATTCAAACCACCCTTTAATGAAAGATGCTCTTCTGAAATTCTTTTGTAGCTGAAAGGAAAATCTTGGTTTGTAGGTTTTTTTCAGATGTTCCTTTTCTACTGCACCATCCCTGTTCTTATGCTCTTACATAAGTATTGAGTACCATGTGCACCCGTTCCTACAGTTAAAGTGTTTTTCTTGTCTCTGTTCAAGTGCAGCTTCTGTATTTACCATAATTTCCCTTCTCTTGTTTCTTTTTTTTCAAGTCACAGAACACTTAGTACTGGCTTTATGCTTAGTTTCTATTCTTCATACATCCCAGGAAAATATTTTCCCTAGTGTGTTCTAAGGGGTGACTTCAGACTTTCTGCAGTCCTTGATCTGATAGCCAAGTGCAGCATTGTGTGAAGTCCTGCGAATGCTATGGTTGCATAAAGCACTTGTTGATACAGTGATACTAATTTAAAAATACTCAGCTGCCATCTGTACATTGTATGGTCTCAGACATCTCAAATTGCTTCATGCTAGCGCAGAGAATTACAATATCATCTTCCTGCAAGTTAGAAGTGAATCTTTCAAAGACAACAGTAATTTATTTATTAGACAGGTCCAGGTGTTACAGAAAAATAATAATAATGTTGCTTTTTTTTTCTTTCTCTTTTCCTGAAACAAAACATCTTCAACTGCCTGGAACTTGCTTCTGTTTGCCTGTAGTAGATGAGGTAGTCTGACCAACAACAGCATTAGGCTTCCAGGTTATCGGTAAAAGGGGAGAGTACGAATGTAACAAGTGGTGTCCCACATGCTCTTAAGGAAACATGAGCCCTTTCTAATAAAAGCTAGCAAGTGTAATGAAAACTTCAAAAGATCTGTAACTGATACGCTTGCAAAACAGCACCTGAGGTTTCAGCTGTATTTTTAACAGTGACAATATCAAAAGGAAGAAAAAGATGTGAGAAGCACTTTTTCCTTTCTGAGGTAGGTTCCAGAATGATTTAGGGGTGGCAAACAAGAAGACAGATTTATGCTGTGGCCTGGTGTTTCTTGCTGTCTATGTCAGCCTAAAGAATGCAGCTGTTTAGATAATAATTGGTGGACTGGATCCCAGTTAGAGGTTGGAGCCTATGTCCCAGTTTAGTTTTGCATGAGAAGAGCCTGATTCATGTGCTCCAAGACTGCATCTCTGTGGGAGCCAAGGTACTGGGAAGAGGGGGAACACTGCTTCAAAAACATCCTCCTGGGCAGTGCTAGCGTGACCCCTATCACATGCCTTCCTTGTGGTGCCAAAGGTCATCCTGTAGTTTGTGTGCAATCAGCCTTCCTATGAAGAATAACTCTTGTATAGAAAGGAGTAGGTGACATTTTTTAGCAGAACATTATCACGCATACTTTTAGTATTTATTAAGAGCTTTTGCTTTAGGATGAATTAGCTTAAATGTATTCTGACTTGCCAGCAGTGTTTTGTTTTTATTTTTTGTAATTTTTTTCTCCTAAACAGTGGTACGGAACACCTTGTCAACAGTGTATGGCATTGATGAGGGCAGGTCCCCAACTGCTGTTGGATGGAAACTCAAGTTACTGGCCTGCAGGAAACGAGCTCACACAGCTCAACCCCTCGTGCAACAGATCTCTCTTAACTTCTTCCTGGCGAGTCAGCCTGCTGGGCTTTGCTGCGTAGACGGTGCACCGAGTTACGCTGCGACTGTGAGTACGGGCAAGCCTTGCACGGATGTGTTTTGGTCCCTTTTGTCTGCCTTTGCAGTTCTATCAGGGCAAAGCCAGGTTATTTATCATTACCCAGCCGAGGTGCGCGCTGCGGCTCCTATCGAAACAGCGGTGAGAGCCCATCTGCCCGTCAGAAACATGCCGGGCGCGGTGGGCCGGCCGGCCCTAAGATGGCGCCGGGCCGGGGGGCTCCGGCCGCGTCGCCCGCCCGGGCCCTGGTCCCGTTCTCCCGCGGGGCCGCGCAGCCGCCGCCAGGGGGCGGCCGGGGCCCGGTGCGGCCGGGCTTGGGGGGCCGGGGCCCGGTGCAGCCGCTGCGCCGTCCCCGGCCGTGCCTGTGACCGGGGAGTTCCCACCTGCCTTTGTGCTTGCTTATCCGTCTGATGGTTGTTATATATTTTTAACGGCGCTGTTTTAATCCGCCCCCCCCCCGCGCCACCCAGGCCTCCAGATGTTCCTGCTAAGCCCCGCAGCCAAGCTGCCGGCCGCGTTCGCACGCGAGCGGCTGGTACAGAGCGTCCCTGCTAAGCCGGGGGAGAGGAGCCCGTGGGGCTGAGCCCCTCGTCCCCATAAGCTCTCGAGCTGGCCAGCCTCGCTTGCTGCCGTGTCCTCCCCCAGCAGGCCTGTGGTGGATGAGTGCTTGGCGAGGGCAGGGTGAGGACTCTTCCCTCGCTCCGTCAGGCCATGCCTTGCAGCCTCAGAGGCCCTGAGGTGCTGCAGAGCCCAGCCATGCTGGCAGCCCTGAGGCGTGTGGTCCTGACTGAAGCTCTCCGAGAGGCAGAGTGAAGCTAAGTATCCCCCTGCGTCTGGCATCGCTGTGCCTGTAAGTTCCTGGGCAGGTCCGAAGTCCCGAAAAGGGGCTTCTGCCATGGGCTGCATTCCTGGGCCGTTCTCTGTCCGTTCTCTGTGGCTGGGGCGCATTGGCTCTCTTCTGTGATGGAAGAGATCTGGCTGGGGGGCACCAGGCGTGTGGGGAAGGGTGGCAGGTGGTCCTCTGCCAGTTAGCTCAGTTCTCCTTGGAGCCAGAGCAGGACCAGGTCTCTGACTGGCACTGATCCCGTGGCCAGGGAAGACAATAAAGGAGAGGAACAGCCAGCAAGAATAAGGAAGACAAATCTACTGGGGAAAGGGGACACGAAAGACGAGGGAGAACCGCCTTCATCTTTCTGGCAGCAGCAAGCAATAAAGTGAGGGGCTCCCCTGTTGCTTCTCAGCCTCTTTACAGTAACTCCCCTAAGTTTCAGAGAACTAGAGGTGCATTCTTCAAATGGGCCAATTAATTTTGAATACAATCCTGGTTTAGCAAACACCGGTCTTGGAAACTGCTGAAAAGGTCACAATAAGCCACTTTCTTCACTGTAATGCTTCCTATATTTCAGGGCGCATCATCATTCTCCTCCAACATACTTTGTTAATACTACTCCAACACTTTGGCAGCAGTGCATGTGACACCTACAGGCAGGGATGTTCCCCAGTGACAGGGACAATTCCCGTTCTCCTCTTCTCGCCCTGGGAACATCAGGGCTTTGGAGCAAAGCAGCTCTCCCTCCCCTGCGATGTAACTGCCATGGTACGTTAACTTCTCCTCGCGCACTTCGTATTTGCCAGCGCTCTGAGTGATTAGCCCTTATTGTTCCCTGACACCCACGGAGGGAGGAAGCCGACTCCATCCAAAATGTCTCTCGTTGCCAGCACAGTTGCGAGCACATTAGTACAGACGTGAGGAAAGCAAAATTCTTCGCAGCTTGTCCCTCTGTGCATTGCAAGGCGACAGCTTTCCCTGGAAGAACAAGCGCTCTGAGGTATATTAGGAGCAATTACAGGCTGCAGCTTCCCCTCTTGCTGTCCTCCTTAGCTCAGCGTTGTTCACTGTTAAAGGAGCGTTTTGTTCTGGAAAACACCTTCAAGACCATCAAGATCCAAGCTGACATCCATGCCCCGTGCCTGGCTGCAGGGCAGAGCCTGGCACTTAGTGCTTAGCTGCAGCATCTGCCACGAGCCTCCCCACATGCCGCTGCCTCCCCTGCCAGCCTGGGCTGAGCCTCCAGCACTGGCCTTGCTTTCCCCTCGTTTTGTTTTGACTGAAGACCAATGCTAAGCCACCAGGTGGGATCAAGCCAAATGGTGATCGGGTGAAATCCCTGCAACTTTCTGCCCAGGACTTGGCACTGCCTGTGGCACTTTGTGTTGTGAAACCCCTCTCGAGCATGATAGCAAATGGAAGCAACTCGTGCAATGAATAATTGCCTCCAAACGCAGCATTGGCTGCGATTCTAAGTTCATCTGTATGTTATGCTATGCTGCGTGACTCCGTAACTATCTTTGACACACCTGCTTTTCATTACAGAAAACAGGTCCCCTGGATACGAACTGCAGCCCGTGCCTCATCACAGGCTCTGCACGTGTGGGAGCAGCAGAGGCAGCCCAGGAAAGCCAGGCTGGCGCAGGGGCCATGGCACAAGGACCATGGCATGGGGCTCCCGGCTGGGCACCCACCCAGGGCTGCCTGCTCGCCGGGGCATGCTGAGAAGCTGAGCTTTGTTTTCCTGCCCCAGTGCCGAGCGGCGGCTGTGCCAGCGATCAGCGGTAGGGGAAAAAACACAGCTGACTTTTGCAGTTCAGCGTAGTGTACCAGCACGCCCACACCGATGTTTCTCTCCCGACAGGAGCCAAATTGCACAGCTTTATGTAACCAGCTAAATAAAGCGAGCCTTGGAGGAAGGTGGTAACGCGGCCCGCTTCCCCACGCCCGCTGCCAGCCCCCTGCCCACCCCTGGGCTGCTGCTGTCCCCTTGTCCCCCATGTGGGCAGGCGTCCCCATTGCTGGTGGCCATTCTGCTGGTGGCACTGGCCACTTGCAGCCAACACCTGGGGATGAGCATGGCTTCGCTACCTCTCGTGTTCTCATTCAGAAACATGCACCTGCCCATCTGCTTCTCTCAATGGTTTTCCTTGACAGCCTTGAAGGTGCAGAGGATACAAATGTTGGCAGCGAAGGGAGCCTACCTACAGCTGGGCAGGGGACAGGCAGGTGCAGAGAGCTGCTGGAAGGCCAGCTGTGACTGAGCTGCTGCACCCGGGGCTGCTCTGCCGGGGAGAGCGGCTGTGCAATGGCTGGAGCGAGCAGCCAAGCACCAGGGCCTGGACTGCAGCCGGCGCTCCCCTGCCCTGCTGCCTTTTGGATCATTTTGGCTCTTGGCACCTCCGTTTTCATACCTCCTCATAGGTGAAAACAGCTTTATCCACCTCATGGGAGAGGAGCGCAGTGGGAAGCAATTTCTATGTGTATTTGTCATGCTGTAAGGCTTTTCACAGTAGTGCTGCAAATGGGAGCTTCAGAGCATCTCATCCGGGAGGCAGGAAGGGTTTCTGAGCAACCCCGGCCCCTCAGCACAGAGCGTGTGTGTAAAGGGACACAAGCCTCACCACAGCTGCTTTCTGGGGGTGCTTCTCCCCACCCCTGCCAGGCGTGCCCCTCTGCCTCCCCTCTTAGTGCTTTTGAAGTGTGCCCAGGGTTGCCTTAGTTCTCCTTACAGCGTGCTCTGTTTTCTAACCAACGGCTTGCAAATAAGCTGTGACAAGGCTGAGGGAGAACGATGACAAGAGACACCCGTCAGTCTGCCCCTGGATGCGCGCGCCCTCTGTTAACTAACCTCTGTCAGCTGTGCTGCGAGGTGGGGCACGTGCAGGTACGTGTGCATGTCCGTACTGGCTGCATAAGATGCAGATCTTGCAAGGCAGAGATTGGAAAAAATGTTCTTCTTCTGCGTGAGACCGCTCATACCGTTCTGCTAATGGAAAAGGTGGTTTTGCGTGAGTTCGGACATGCCATTGTATGACGATGTGTAAACAACTTATGCGTGTTTTGTGAACAACTTAGATTAAGTACTGTATATAATGCCTTATAACTGAAGGCAGGAGGATTTCTAAGGTTAACTCACAACGTAAGCATCATGCAAACTGCGCAATGAAATAATACAGACTCTTCTTCCCCCAGATTGCACTGTAAATGGGACTTAGGCAAGCATGCATGTTTTACCTGATGGAAAGATTTAAAGTAATTCAGATGTCTTTGGTCCAGGTAAGAGGGGGAAAAGCTATTTTATCCTTGGTGTGGTGCTTTGTAACACAACAGCACACTGCCGGGCTGCTTTGCCATGTCAGGTGTGGGTATCTGTAGGAGCACCTCTGGGCATCTTTTAGTCCGCGTGTGCAGGCTTCTGCCTTCCCTTGCCCCAAGGCGAGCGGCGGCGAGCAGAGCTCCACGTGGGCGCATGCTGACGGCAGTACCTCACAGCTGCTCCCTCCTGAGGTATGCAGATATTTCCACCTGTGAAACCCCTGGCCGTGGCACCTGAGACCCGGCTTTTTCTCACCAGCTCCTGAAGAAGTTACGTGGGTGAGATGGTGATGAAAACAAAGCAGCAGGAAGGAACAGAAATTGCTCTGTTCTCCCTGCAAAGAGCAATGCTTTGCTCCTTGAGGGGAGGCTCTAATGAGCTTTTATCACGAGCTTTTCATCTCTCCTCCTACCCAGTTGAAGGTTCTCCCACGGGATGACAAATTTGTGAATGGTCGGGGATGCTCACCAGAGTTTTTCCAAAGTAGCAGCTGAAATTTAGAGAGTGTTGCTCCTCTGGCCAGGCTGACGCTATTAAGACGTGTTGACCTTCACGAAAATCGCTGATTAGCTGAAACGGGCAGAAAGCAGGCAGGAACGCAGCTTCCCCAGTGCTGTTGGCCAGTTTTTGTGTCAGATGTACTTCCTTTATTGCTCCCAAGCGATGCAAAGAAATTGATTTTTTTTTTAACGCTTTAGCTATCCCTCACCACCTGCATTTCTCTTGACATCACCGCGCTGCTCCGAGGGCACCTGGCGTCTGTTCGCTCGCGTGCTGAGAGCTCGCCTAGACAAAGTGCTGATGGAGGCACCGGGCAGCTCTGCTCATCAGAGCTGCCTTGTTTCTTCAATCAGCAGCTCGCTGTGCCCTGCGCTGAGGGAGGATGACGTTGCAGTTCAGCCTGAGCCTTCCCTTCAGCATGCGGCTACGCTCACTTTCTGGTCGGCGTTAGGCCAGAGCATCACCTTGCAGCCGAGCTGGCGGCCACCACCAAGGTGACGGCTCCCAGCTGAGGCCATGCAGCGATAGAGGGGCAAGCCGTGGTGGCCACACCAGCGCTCGAAGGAGCAACGTGGGCGCCTCTCCCTGTGCCTCCCAGCGCTGCTCGGGGTAAGCGCCTCTCCCTGGAAGTTTATTTCTGTTGTGCCACAAAGTTGGATGAGTGCTTCCGAGAGATTTGCTGCCCAGCATTGCCTGCTTGTTGTGTTCTTCAGAAGTGGTAGTGGGGGTGATGAGGAAGAGGAGTGTTCAGACAGGAGGAAGAAAGGGACTGCCGGTTACTGTTACTGCCAGCGAGGGTGTGCGTCTCAGCGAGCCTCAGTTCTAACAGGTCTTAAAAGATAAGACAGCGCTTGCTGCTCATTGTAGAAAAATACTTCCATGAGGGATTAAACTGAAGGCTTTATCAAGGTCCAGAAGGGCATTTCAGAGGGAATGATTATTCCATGTAACCATAACAAATACACTTTCCTAGACACAAAACAAATTCATTGTGCTTCATTATCAGTTCTCATACGTGATGTCTGAGTGTTTGTGCCGATGGTTTCGCTCAGGCTTTTTGCTCCTGGTGGAGGCTTGCTGTTATCCTCCTGGCAGGGCAGGGAAACGATGAGACTGACAGAGCGATCCACTGGGTTTTCTGTATTCATGAGGCTCCGTGCCCGTCACGGGGAGATGGAAATCCTTGTCACCAGGGAAGGACGCGGGAGGCTCGGGGCAGATCAGTTTGCGTGCTCTTCCTAATAAGCGCCACTTTTTCTCCTGTGGCCGTGCAGCCTCCCAGAGCTAGAGCTGCCTGAAGGGCCAGGTATGATGAGCAGAGCTGCCAAAACCTTTCTGTGTCAGTGGAAAGCCCCTGGTTATCACAAGAGGCTCTAAACGTAAAGGTGACATTCAAAGGATCATTAAGATAACAGCCAGGATGAATTCCTTTCCAACTTCACTTAGTAGGTGCTTTAGTTTGAAATCATCTTTCCTGGTGACTTCACCAGGAAAGAAGGAAGGAACGGCCAGCACGTGAGACCTGAAATACGCAGCCTACTCTTTAATTAGGTACAGGCAGCTGCTTAAGAAAGCAATAGCTTAGCCAGGAGAGGTAATGAGATTAATGGCAGAAGTAACAAGAATGCTAATATATGTGACAAATAAGTATTTTTTTTTTATCTTTCACCGTGAAAGCCCACCGGAGAACACAGCACCAGCCCCTGCTGGATGGTTTTCCAGGACAGCAGGTACAGACACAACACAGACAGAACCACCTCCACCAGGAGAGCCAGCTCCCCATGCATGTGGCTCTGTGGAATCATGGGGATCTGATTTTTTTTTATTTTTTTTTTTTACTGCTAATTTTTCAGTTGTTGTCTGCTTGTTGGACGGGCTTCCTGCAGCACGCTCTCCAGTGCTCTCAGCAGGTGGGGTTTGAATGAGGTACGAGCACGGACTGTGTCCTTTCTGTCTGGAAACTGTCCCACACCACAGCTTAACAGTCTGCCCTGGTTGGCCAAGCTGTAGTCAAGGAACGTTTTGTTTTTCCTATTTTTTCCTGTTATAACCTTGTGACTTTTCCCAGAAAGATATATAGATGTGTGTGCATGTGTGACAGGTTCCCCGTCCTGAACGTTAACCACATTTTGCTAAGCCCTCTTTGCTGACGTCCCTGTTCCTGTGCATACCACTAATATTTACTGATAGCTGGGAGAGCATCGTTGGCAGTCCAGAGGTGTGCATTCTAGTTGGGATGCTCCATGACTGTCTATTGTACAGTAAGTTAGTTATTTCACAATACATTCATATAAATGCCCTTCCATGTTCTTTTCCACCTACTTCTAAGCCTGCCCTGACACACTATTTTAGAATTTCATTTTGTGTTGGATTTTCCTTGGTTTAGAATTGAGTGGAAATGCGGTCTTGGCATTTTTGGTTCTTCCTCTTCTTCATAAGATCTGTCTGAAAAAAGGCCTTAAAATTGCTGGACTTCGTGGTAGAGGCTGGCAGAAACAGCCCTGCTAACAGTCAGCTGCGAGGAGCAGCCGATGAAAACAACCTGAGCCTGTCTGCCTGCTGAAGCAGAGCTGTTATCTTACACACATTCATATTGCTTTGTCCAACTTAATTCTGAGCGTACCAAGTAGTGGAGCTTCTGCCACTTCACTCTTGAGAGATACTTTTGCATATCTCTTCCTCATACTTCACATTTTCCCCTCCTATCTTTAACCTTGAATGCTAATTCCACCCTGGTCCATTCTGCTAATGGGCTCCTTGCTCTTCATAACATTTAAACCCTCTTAGGTCTTCCCTGTCATCAGCTAACTGTGCTACAAGCAGTAACTCTTTGCACCTTGGTCTTTTCCTGTTTGCAGCAAATTAAGGTTTTGCCACAGCCTTTAGGAAGCAACGCTACAAGTCTTTAAACCCACCTCATACGAAGAGTGACGGAAGTTGTTCAACTCACTCTTTGGAGAGGAAAAAAAAGAAGTGCAACAAAAAAAGTCAAGGAGAAAAATAATTTCAGCATGAATAGAGCAGTTTGCTTCCTTCTGAGGAATAATATTTTTAATTATACATGCATAAAGATCTGATCTAAATGTTGGGTCTAAGCAAAAAATAGAACCGCTTTGTTTATAGCAGTTTGCCTTGATCTTCTTTGCAGTCATTCGTTGCTTACTGTTCACTTTGTTCGTCTCTCTCCACCGACTTGTCACTACACGAGCCGAGGAAAGGCTGCTCGGCCAGGCGGACCTCTAAATGCTGGCGGTGTCCGCAAGTAGCCAGGCTAATGGCCCGGATGATTTTGCATTGGCAGCTGCCTACAGCACGCAGCTTTTTTTCTGCACTGTTTTCTCCCAAGAAGCCACGATAGCTCAATGTAAGTACTGTACGGAGGTGCAAGTGGAAGGAGGACAGGTCCCTCCGTGGGTTTCTGGCAGTGTCCGTGGGGCCGGGAGCTGGCAGCCGCATCGGTCCTGCCGAGCGAGCAGGAGGCGGGCATCTCTGCCAAGCCCCTGACCCATCAGGAGGCAGTGGGACGCCTGCGGCCAGCAGACGGAGATGAAATTTCTCTTAATGAGTGAACCGCTAAGCTCTTCTTGACTCGGGGCTTTCGGCTTCCCGGAGACAGAAGCTGGCCTGAAAGGCCTCAGCGTATGGGCTGAGCACTCTGACAAATGTGCGTTTGCCCCAGCAGAATGGATTTTAAATGAATCTACCAGCTAGAACTGCAAGCTTAGGAGATTCAGCGAGCATGTGATGAGGTGGAATATATTTGGGCCTCGGTAAAATGAGGTATAAAAAGGGTTCTGCAAAAATCATTCAATCTAACAAAGACTTACCATTTTAAAGGCTGCCCAAAGCACTACTAATAAGGGATAGCTGCTGGCAAAATGCTGCTGGAGAGCACAGGAGGTGCTGTGATGTGCGGTGTGAAATAGCCAGTAGCCTGCATTCAGCAACATCCCCATGCAGGAGCTGGGTAAGGGAATGACCCTTAACCGATTGCTGTCCCTGGAGCGCTGAACAGGGAGCAGTGGGCTCCCGTGAGCTCAGAGAAATGAAATAGGGCTGGGAATAACGTGGGGAAATTCGAGCCAAATGCAGCATGATCCCGAAGCATGGCAACTCAGTGGACAGGCCTGGTGGCAGGAGCACTGGCTTAGGCTTGGCAGCAAGCAGCAACTGATGCATAAATCTGCAGAGCGACAGACTCCCCCAAGATATTATTCTTTACTTATTTCCATGGTATCTGAGCACCGCAGAGATTATATAAATAGATGCTTTCTGGAGAAACTCTTCTCTCTGCTAGGGTATGTTAGGAATGTTAGTTACAAGCTTTTTTACTCCACAGTGGATGGGTGGGCTACATTGAGAAGACCAGGGCTTGCTTTTAGGCTGAGTTACAGCAAGATCATCCCATTCCAGGGCAAGGCAAAAAGAAGCTGTGTTTCCCAGGGATAGCAGGAGCCAGCAGGGAGTTGCGATGTGATTCAGTGCCCCAGGCAGCACTGGCTTCGGAGGGTCAGGGTCTACATTTGGGGCAGGAAGAGCTGCACAAGCCCTGTGCCTCGCACAGACCTAACTGGTGCCTGTGAATCGTAAACCCTAAACTGGTCTGCTGAGCCCTGTCCTGAGTGCGTGCCGAGGAGGACTGCCCGGAGCACAGCGTGCCTTCCCTGAGTGTTGGAGGGCAATTAATGCCAAGGGGTGTTGCATCCCCAAAGGGCCTCGAACTTACGAACAGAGGAAAAGAGAAACTGGCCGAATTCACTGCAGCATCAATGATCTGTAGATGATAAACGATGAGCAATGGCAGAGTCGTCAGCTCGATCCATGCCCAGCACTGACTGTTCCTGTGAGTGCCAATAAGTGAAAAAAACCCGACGATTTCATGCTGCCCTGGGATGTTCTGCTTGTGCTGGAAGAACACTGAATTGCATCTGACTGCAAAGGGATGCTTAAACCTCGGGAGCTGCTGTTTGTATGCAGCCTTCACTCTTGGTTTTGTTCCAGTGCTTACATGAAAATATGCTTTTCAGAATTGCCCAGGAAATGGAAATCACAGGAAATTCATACTGCAGATGTAGCTCTTTTTTCTTTTTCTTTTCTTTTTTTTTCTTTTTGATGAAGTATGCTTCACAGCCCTAGGATAGCTACTGCAAGGTGACACAGTCTCATCAGTTAGTGGTGAGGATTCACTGCAGGTATTCAGCTGCAGGGAGCTGTGGAAACAACACGGACCATGCCAGTCCATGTCTCCTAAGGAACACTTTGCCAGAGTGCGCAGAGCCCTGCATTCCCAGCTGGCTGATCTCTTTCATGGACAGGCTGTGGAAGGATGACAAATGGTGGTGGCTTCCCAGGGAGCAAGCAGACTTGCAGGAAAATCCTTGCATTGTACTCATGCAATGCTGCTTGCCAAGAAACTTTGGAAACCTTCCTTCACGTTGTTTGAAAATGCATGGAAAATAAGTGTGTTTTTATTTATTTTTTTTTTCTTCTGGGAAATATTAGCAATATACTATTTTCCTAACTAGGGAATGTTTTCTTGCAAATTTTTTTGCTGTTTCTCCTCATGTTGGTAGGACTTTTATTCAGTTCTGATAGGAGGAAGAGGAACAGAAAACCAGATCCTTGCCAGTGTTAATTCCATGTGGAGCCGAATGAAACACGGAGGTGCCATCTCCACGTGAGCTGAGGCTGAAGCCCTGGGTGGCTGCGGGTGCAGGCCAGGACGAGGCCTCACACACGGCGGTGCTTGCAGATGGAGCTGATGCCAGTTCTAGGGCCGGACAGCAGCACGGAGGCGAGAGTTACCCTTCTGCTTTGCTGCCTGACCTGCTGTCTGACTGAGCACCTGCCTGCAGCCGAGCTTGGCTCTGCTCCGCAGACTTTTGCTCATAAACTCAAGTCTCTGCCAGACTGCTCCCTCCAGAAGGGCTGACGTGACATCACTGCTGAGTAAACAGAAACCAATATCGAGTGGATTTGCTGGAGAGCACATTCAAGACCACAGCTATAATGCCAGATATCTGAGTCAACTGAAATCCCATAGATCTCCCGTGGTTAATAACCATTGGGATATCTAATCCATGCTTTAAAGCAGTTATGGGCAGGCAAGGAAAGCAAGGGTTACTCCCCAACAGTGATACTTACCTATGAGAAAAGAAAGAAAACAAAATGAGGCAGCACACCAGCCTGGAAGGAATGTGGAGCCCTGGTACAACTCATGATACCTGTCTGAAATTAGATGCAGTGCACCCCGAGGCTTGTGGGGCCGGTGGGGATACTTGTATCTGCTTGGGCTGCCTGGTCCAGGGAGTGACCGTGGTGGTGCTGCTGTAAAACCACCGGGGAGAAGACCCAAGGGGCTACACCAGCATCTTAGTGGTACTTACATGAGCAGGACGCAGCCAGTTGTTGTTTTAGTGCTTCTAGGCTTTCCTTAGGCATGGGGGAAAAGTTAATTGCTGTCTGAAAGAGGAAGCTGCATTTTGTGGTTGAAACATTATTTCCCAACCTCGCGGTTAGCAGAGGAGTCCCAAAGGGGCCACACAGGCCAAAGGAGAAGTGCATGGCAAGTGCAGATGAATAGGGGAAGTTGTGTTTGATAAATGCGTTCTGCTGCTGCTGCTGCCTCATGGAGCCAGAGATGCTCCAACATGGTTAAAAGACGGATGGGTGCTCTAGGGCCGGTGTGGATGTCTGGGGACACAGCTGAGGTTTAGGCTCTGGGGCTAGTATGTGCTGGAGCTGTACAAAGAGAGGAGCTTCAATGTACTGTTGCTGTCTGGGCAGCCCCGAGTGAGCCACCGTGCACACCGGGACTGCCGGCAGCTCTGGCAAGGGGCAGCGTGGCTCCGGCCTCACTCATCTCAAGCTTGCCGCAGGTGCCCTCATGGCATTGCCTCCGCCAGCACCAGGAGCTTGTTCCAGCCCAGGAGCACCTGAGCACTGCAAGGCTTTTTGCTCTGGCGAAGCAGAAAAGAGTTAACTCCCCCTCAGTTCTCCTCCAGAAGAGAGAAGATGGAAATGTTTCATACCGTGCTATTTTTAAATCGTTCAAGAAATGTATTGCTAACAGAAGAACAGCATAACTGACGTTTCCCAGAATCAGCTGGTGAAAGTGCACAACACAGCTCCTCTTGGCCAGCCCAGGCAAGGTAAAATGACTCAAAATAGATTGCAAATAGAAAGAAAAAGCAGAAAACCATTACAGAGCTCTGTAGGCAACACCCTGAAGTCCATTTTAGCTGTTAGCCATTGTACTTAAGGCAATAGAGAGCAATTAAACAAGGAGACCACTGGAAGGTTTGTTTCCCCATTGTACCCCCGAAATAGCTCCAGCTCATTGCCCGTGCAAGGTATCACACTGACAGGGGCAGAGATCAAAGGCATCTGCCCAGCTGCCACAAAAAGCTCTGTAATGAGGGTCTTCATTATAGTGAGAGGGCCCCCAGCCACTCCTGTGGGGTGGACTTTTGGGTGATGCTGACCTCTCTCCACCATGAACAGGGCTGAGAGCCACCAACTCGCTTCACGGAGTCCACCAATTGACTCACATAGTTCCCCTAGGGAGGCAGCATGCAGTGTTAATTAATGGACATAAAGCTTGCTCGGAAGCAGGCACAGGTATGACAGCTCCTAATAGCTGTACATGAAGGGCTCTGATATGCCCGTGTAACCAAACAGCGACTGTTACGCTTCGACAGCAGACTTAGAAGATCATTCTGAGGGCTTATTATTTCAGAGGGCTGCTAAGTATAAATTTTGCAGTGGTTCTCCCAGACTAATTTTCATGTAGAATAAATTCAAGCGTGAATGAATGTGGGCTGTTGCGTGGCCTGCATTAGCCAGGAGATCAAGCGAGGAAATTAGCCCGGTCTCTAGTGACCTTGCAACATGGGAAGGAAAGCAGCCCCTTGTCCAGGCACACCAAGAAGTGATGGAGCAGGCTCTGCCAGGGGCATGCTGCAGCAAGTGTCGTGAGGAGCCTGTCACAAAACACCCTTCTTGGTGGAGTGGATGGTGACATTTCTACCCAGACCTTAAATGTGGCTTCCCCGTTTCACCTGCCTCCAGCACTGCTGAGGTGAGGGATGGCTGGAGAAAGGGTCTCCCCTTTCTCTATGGGCTGTCAGAAGAGCAAGCTGATGGGTGTGTGAGCAATACGGGCACATCTAGCGTGTGACTTGTGGGGCCTTCCGCACTTACAAACTGTTGTTTGCAAATATTTGTGGTGACAGCTAGCAGCAGGCAGGCAAAATGCATGGAGGTGGGGACATTTCCAGTCACAAAGAAGCAGTGTCAGCAGGTACCGGTGATAGCATAGATGTGCCCTTGGCCAAAATACAGCTGTTAGGAACTGCCTGGGGACCTGTCATGGGTTATACAGTGAGCAGCTGCCGTGCAGAATGCAGCAGGTATGTTTTGATTCAGCCTTTCCCTGCAGGGCAGCTTTTAGGTATAAGGAGTCTACTGACTACAGGACAAGTACCACAAGTTAGGTAGAAATGGTTGTTAGAAGATCACTAACACGCTTTATTCTCTGGTAGAAACTTTGTGTTCATCCCTTGAAAGGGATCCAGAAGCCCAGTGGTGACGTTTTTGGTATAACGGTGATGTTACTGCGTCTGCAGCACTCTTGCCAGAGGGCGTGAGATTTGATGCTCCCCATTCAGGAGGCTCGTCCGTACAAAACCAAAGTTTTCTCTTGTGATGAGGTTGCCTAAACATCTGATATGATTCTATCTATTCTGTTATATAATTCTGTAGCATACGATTCTATAATCTGGCAGGCTTCTGCAGAACAATCGGGCCTATCTTCCTGTCTGCTTCTGTCCCACACGGATTCCGCAGGTGCAGGCCGCCGTGGCTCCCTGGTCTGGTCACACACCAGTGGTGGCGTGACGCTGGCTGCAGTTCCCCAGAGGCAGGGCTTTTTCTCCTGTGCCCGCAGCCGAGCAATGTCCTCTCCAGGGAGCCAGCCTGGACAAACACTTCGTGTTCTTCTCTTTGGTCTAACACCGCCAGCCAAGGGAGGCCGCAGCTGCTCTGAGGGCACTAGGCCGAGGAGCAGAGCGGTGAGGTGGGAGGACGCTGCTCACCTCCGTGTAAATGCAGAAGCTGTTGCAAAGAAGGGTTAAGAAATTTGTCCAGGGCCCCAAAACACGTGGGTGGCAGAGCCACGAGCTCTTGCTCCCGCTTTGATCTCATCACTGAAGTAATCTCTGTCCTGTGGAAGTAGCAGTGGGAGGGACAGCTGAGAAGGACTGGCGTGGGAAATGCCATGTGTAGGAAAAGAGTGGGTAAGTCCAATTTCAGTCTACATCTTGTGTGTGCAAAGGGGGAAGTGGTGGTGCAATTTGCGTAAAGGGTGGTTTCCACAATTGGAAATATTTAATTAAGTGAATTATTTTCCTAGTAGTACTTTAAAAGGTTATATACCCAATTAACTGTGCATTAGACTTAGGCTGAGCCCCATTTTGATATGCTCAGTGGACTGTGAGGAATGTACTGTCAGCTTAAGAGAGACAAAAAAAGGTAGAAGTCAAATTGGTGGCAAATGAAGTTTCTGGCTCCTTGTCAAAGCACCCGCATGCCTCATTACCTTGGTTTAAAGCCAACAGGCCAGCTTAACGGGGCTGTTTATTACTCCCTCCCCTTCCATCTCTGCTGAAAAGGAAGTTGTAGCTGCAAATCCTCTCTCCTACTTTCACGGGCACGTACCCTTCCTCAGCCCGCCGTGCCCATGTGGCGCTCGCACCCTGCTGACAGAGCCATTTCGCACCATGCCCAGTCTCGGTGCCGGCTGTTTCTGCTGGTAACACCATGACGTGGTGCCACTGGATGTGCAGCCAAATGATCCTGGGGAGAGGGAGGGGGTGTTAACGAGATAATAAAAGTGTATGCCCGCTATTTTCTGCCCCAGAGTAAATGTGGCTTTCCCTTGGCTGTGAAGCCTGTGTATCTGTTGGAAAGTGGCTCTGTCAAAGAGAAGAGTTGCCTTCTTTTTTGCTCCAGCCCTCACCACATGGATTGTCACCCTTTCGTCCCCTGTTTTCTCCATGCCCCATGCAGCACAGCCCCCTGGCAGGGTGTTCAGCTCCCCATTGTGCTCTGGCCCCTAGCAGCGACCAAGGCCATGAAGACACCCCAGGAGATGGAGGCAAATGGGGGGTACATGCCCTGTCTGTTGCAGTACCTCCTGCTGCTTGTGCCTGTGTAGGGGGTGGCAACAGTTGAATGGCAGAAGAGCTTAGATTTAGGAAGGGAATTAATTGCAATGTGTCTTAAAATTGTCTACCCATCTTGTGTACGGCAAATTTTCGGTGGGTAGAAAAAGAGCAGACAACAGTCTGTTATATGGACAGATACAACCTCAACATTTAATTGTGGTCTCTTGCTTATCTTTCCTTACTTCTTATCTCGGCCTTGTGTCAGCTGTTTGCAGCAGAAGCTTACCTTGTACGTGCCAGCCATGGTGGAGCCCAAACCACAAAGTACTGAGAGGTAGTAATAAGGGAAAAGTCACCCTAGAGCAGCACTGTTTACAAAAAGCCAGAACTAGGGGTGAATATGCAGATGATTTTGTACTTGGGGAAGTGAGGCCTGTAGGAATCGGAGGACTGTTCAGACATAAGCTTTGCTGAAGTTCACTGTAGCTGAATACAAAATTGCTTGGGCACCTTGACTCGGCATTGCTGACAGACGGGGCAGGACAAAGGTGGCTTTGCCTTCCTCACCTATTTCCCTTCGGTTTCAACAGGGACTCATCACAGCTGCAGGCACCACTTTGCTTCTCCTGAAGCATTGTGAAAGAATGCGATGATGTAGCTTTATTATTTTTAGCCTGTTTTGCTAAGGGAGTTACGCTTACGCAACTACGTCCCTGCAGCCCTACCCTCCCTGCCCCTCACACACATGCACTGGTACCTTCTACATCTGTCAGATGATTTTAAACAAATTTGAGAGGGAGCAGAGGTCTCAGAGCTCGTGATTCGGGTGTGTGGGTAGACAAGAGACTCACATGCTGGTGGGACCGCAGCAAAATCTTGGCCCCAGCTGCTCTGGGAGGCTGTTCCCGGCTGTATCCTCCGAGCTCCCGTGCTGGGACTTGCCCTCGTAGGCGCGAAGGTGGATGGGTGTGTAAGGGTCAGGAATGGGACAGCGGCGAAGGCTGCAGGGCAGAGGGTGCGAATCCGTGGCAGATCAGACTTGAGCAGTGCTGGCGCTGAAGGAGCTTTGTGCTTTGTCTGAGGGCGATCGGCGCCTTTAGTACAGGTCTAAAGCGGTTTGGCTTGGAACAGTTCTCGATAGGAATCGAGTCTGCTTGACTGGATCAAGGAAACGCTGGTGGAACTTGCTCTGGCATGTTTGCAGTCCCTGTTTCTAGCACAGGCAGGACAAAGGACAACCTGAGCTGAGGGAACAGCGAGTGTGTGTGTCAGCCATTCTTTCTGTGGAAAGTGAGCCTGGAAGCATAAAAGAAAATCTGAAAGCTTAGAGTCCCAGGCTGCATCCTCCCAGGTGAGGTTGGTTCTCTCCTAATGTGCAGAGAATGCTAAAGCTGTGAGACATTTGTTAAAACACGCGCAAAGCCCCAGCGGGGTGAGAAGTAATTTGCACAGTAATTGCAGAAGGGGACGAGCAAGTGTGCGTGTGCCTGCTGCCCTGCTGGGACTTGTGCAACGTGGCATGATAATGTCCTGGAGCTGCCTTCCTGCTTCTGTCGGGAATGACCCTAAAACCCAAGGACAGGACAGGTGGCAGGTGCCAGCAACCGCCGTCAATAAGGAGCCCAAGCTGAAACTCATCTCAGCCACCTCAGCTCTCCCACAAATGAGAACGACTGGTCTCCAGGGTTTGCAGAAGGCTGGTGGTGTCTAGGTTTCACTGCACACAAAAACGTGCATCAAACAGCCAAGCAAATAGGAAAAAAATGAAGAAAAAGCTTTTATAGCAGTGGAACACGGTAGAAACAGCCCCTGGAGAACTGGGATCATGAGAGATTTCACAGAGAAAAGAGAGAACCCCCTTGAGAGCTTATCTCGGACTTGGGTTATTTGAGAGGAAGAGCAGAGACTCGGTAGGTGGAGGTGGGAGCTTCCCTGCCCTTCACACGCCCCAAGCCCTCCCCAGTATTAGGCCAGCCTGGTAAAGCTGAGACATTGCTGCATGTGAGGTGCCTCCCAGGGGCACCCACAACCTATCTCTGGTTTCTGAGGATTCACAAGCAAGGACGAATGAGTGCTGGGGCTTTCTGGATGCAAAAGCAGGGTACATGGGCACCTTTGTTATTGTCCTTCATGGCCTAGGCACTTGATACTTAACATCTGTCAGACGAGTGATGGTCATTAGACATAAGATTCGTTGTGAACAAAGGATGAAGAGAGAACTAGGTTCAGAAGCATGTGGTGAGTTTGTGACTTAAATCATTCAGTATGCCTACACACAGTAAGCAACATTTGTTTATTAACCCAAGTAACAAATAAGTGTCATAATTTTCTCTAGAAATGAACCAAATTAGGTATTTGTCCTGACTGAAATAAGGTATACAACATATTGTGTCTTAGTGAATGTGATCACCACTGTAAGCTGTTATACCGGGCAGCTGATGGCAGAATTACACCTTGTCTTTTCCTCCTGCTATCAGTATGGTATCAGCTGTCTGAGCAGTCCAGGGCAGTCCTTGTTCTTTCAGCGTGGGCTTCTATTTCTCAATCCGTGCAACCACAGCAGTTCAGCTTCTCATTTTTGCCTGAATGCTTGTTTCAGCATTTTTCCCAGCACAGTGGTCCTGCTGGAGAACGGGGCTCTTTGAGGGGGAATATTTCTTTGACAGTGTTGGATACAAGGTGATTTTTTAAAGGCAGAGCCACAGCTAATACTATGTCTGCTTGGATGGTGGCATTAAAGCCAGCCTAAGTGTTTTTGTCAATTTTATAACTCAGCCTCTTTTTTATTTTTTCAAGTTACTATGGCCAATAGCCAGTCTTTCAACAATCACAACATTATTTTGCTCCACCAAGCATAAAGCTCAGAGGAAACTCGATTCCATTTGAAGCACCATAGTGTAAGAGAAAGAGACTCCTACCTTGAAACCGGAGCACTGCTGATTGTCTGGAGACCCGAGCTGCCGTGGGGTCAGTATGCACGTGCCCTTGAGAACAGCACTTGGATCAAGCTCTTTACGAGTAACCTCTCATTTTGGAAGCCTTGGTATTGGCATGCCTCTCTTGAAGGCTCTGATCTCTGTTGTCAAGGTTGCTGACAATTTTCAGCTTCTATTATTCTTGGCTGCTTCCTAAAGTGTGGCGTGTGTATAATCCTCTTTTTCTTTTAATTTTTGGCTGCACCAGCTTTGTGTAATTGTGCTCCCATGAATATATTAGTTGACTTTTATAATCCTGAGAAGCTCATAATCAAAGACTAATGTAAACTTACTCAAATATCAGCTTAACTATTACTTTTAAAGTAAGGCAAGCAACTATGTGAGAAATGTACTTAAAAACATTCAACTCATTCTGACATCGAGATTTCACAGTGGGTCAGATCAAAACTTATTAGAAATCTATTTAAGATGACACCTCAGTAGCATGAAGTGTAAGTGCCATTTCTCAGTAGCTAAGTGGAGTTCAAAGGCAGCCCTTTATGCATTGAAATGCCAAAATCTGATACAAAAATATTTAGACTACTGATCAAAATAAATCAAATCCTCTTTCCTCACTGTGACTGCAAAATATAATGACTCTTTTATAAAATTTAGCCAATTTTGATGGCAAACTGCAGCTACTGGGCAATGCCATTTCAAGGAAGACAAAATAGAAGCCACTTAAAACAATCAGGTAACCAATGACTCAGGCAGATAAAATCAAGGCATTAACTGAAAGCACAATAGCTTCTAAAGCCATAAACCACCACGAAGATCAGTCTCAAACCACTGTAGAAGACATTACAGGCTGATAATTGAGGTACAGAGGTACGTGCCTCTTGCTATCAATGCTTTGCAAGAGGGGCAGTTCCTGAAGCAGCCCAGGAAGGGCTGACCTGTGCAAATGGGATCTGCTGGGATCTCTTCAGGCGAGGGGAACGGTGGGAGGTGAGGGGAGCTGTGGAGGAACAGACCCTTGGCTGGAGCTTCGTCCTGCTGTACTGAACCTCAGAAGCCACCCGTGCCAGCTGAGTGGTGTCCAGGCATGAACAAAAGGCAAGCTGTGACTGCTGGATTGGGAGCATTTCTGGGCTATGCCTCTAAAAATCAATCTTTTAACGTGTAGGGAAAACATGACAGAAAATACATGTTCCTCTTGCCCTCGTCGGTCCAGCTGCTCCCACACGCTGTTGAGGTGGCACGGCCGGATCCACAGACACCGTTCATTTCAATGAAACATCACCTCTGAGAGCCCCCGTGGCAAGTCCTTCGAGACAGAGTTCAGCTTCCTCTTGATGAGGCAAAAGGATGTATTTCTTACTAATGGGGTAACTGCACCGGAGTGATATGTACTCTAACTGTGATTGAATGCAAAATGAGAAATGAGAATGCAAAATGAGAAAATCCCCTTACGGTCCTACCCCCGAGTCCTGTATAACAAGTTTGTCTCCCTTTCCCCTCGCAATTACAATCCCGCTGGTAAAGGAGATAGATGTAGGCTCATTACCTAGCTGCATAATGAAGTGCATTAGCAGGACAGATGGACAGCTGGCAGTAGAGGCTGAAACAGGCTGAAATCCAAAGTGCTCTGAAATATGCCCTTGGGCTTTCTCCAAAGCCTATTTATTTTCATAAGACGATTTGAACATTCGCAGGGCACTTGCCTGCTTCCAGGTGTCATCGCTCACGGCGTAGCAGCCCCAACTGCGAGAGAGCATCACCATCAGTGCCCTTGCCTGGACACTTCAGTTGTGTTCTCTGTGCTACCAGTGGCCCTGCGGACAGGTGGCAGGGAGCCCCGCAGAGCCCAGCCACCCCCTGAAGAGAGCCTCCTCAAAACGTCCTGTGGCCCTCAGACCTCCAAGAAGTAGTTAGTTTTTTCTTTTTCCTTCTTTTCTATGGCAGTTTTGGCAGTCATGTCTGTGTCTTTGTCAGGGGGAGAGGAACGTGAGCACTGACAGGCAGCACAGGGCTGTGTACAGACCAGCCAGGGGAGCTGAGTCCTATCATCCTACAGACAGCCTACGCAGCCTACAGTCTCTTTCTTGCACTGATTTTTTTGTTTTCCCATAGCGCGCAGTGATTTACTTGTAGCCCTCAAGGTGCACGAAGCATCCTTTCCAGTCTCTTTAATCATTAGGTAGCGATGTTTCTCACCACACTGCTGTTACACTGTACAGAAGGTGCCTTGTACAGAGATGTGTGAGGCACCCTTCCGCTGCTGGCAGGGGCAAGATGTGCTGCCTCAGCACGGGCAGCTTTCTGCACTGTGTGTGGCAGGCTGCTGTGTTTTTGCCAGAAAAAAGGTGTAGCTTGCTCCACCAGTGGCAGTTTCTGCTGTCCTGAATACAAACGCCCTGCTGAACCCCGTGAAGTTCAGAGGCTACAGACCATCAGGAAAGTAAAGGGTCTGGCAGGTAGCAAAGACAAGCTGGTAGCAAAATGAGTGCTATCCAGCTGTGGAAGAGAGAAGGTAGGGATGAGCACTGTTGCGGAACCTGAGGTCGTACATACAACTGTAAGGCCCCACCTTCTCCTTCCAGTCTCCCATGCTACAGAAGGTGGTGTCCTGGGGTGCGGTTCCATCTTCTGGACTCACACAGCTCCGTGTCCGAGACAGCGTGAGGGACCGGAGGCAATGGACTGTCTGCCTCTCATGCTGGAGGCTCCCTCACCACGCTGCGGTGCGTGGGCTGGGAGGTGTTTTTGTGCTGCTGGTGGTGCCAGCACCTTGCGCTGAGGAAGTGCAACCAACATTTACCATTGCAGGGGAAGCAGAAAGCACCGTCAATTAAGGCTGCTCATGAGTATGTGCTGGCAATATTGAGAACAAAAGCAAGCACTGCACGTGCGCCATTCCACCCAAAGGCTTCAAAAAGGTTTGCAAATCCTGCATTGCTGAATTATCCTTCCCTAATTCCTTTGCAAGACAGGCAAATGTTACAGCACCGTTCTGCAGACCACTACAGTAAGCACGTCCCATTGGGGGCTGGTGGAGGACAATCCCAAAGCCATCGCCTAGATCTTTTGTCATCACTTGACCATACGGTTTCTCAAATATAAATTTATTTATCTATTACTTGAAAACTATATTTTAATTTTCAATTTTTTAAAAAATTTTTTCAACATTAACTTGAGCTAGAGCACAGGTGTTGCCCTACTTTAGCCACCGTCTGCACACACAACCCTTCTGTAGCTCGAATTGGTTGGCTTATGGGGTCGAGCGGGCACCCTGCACTGCTTTACAGAGCGGCTGCAGGCTGCTGTGAGAGACCACCTGTGGTCCTCCACGGCCATCCCAGTGTTCCCTGCCATGTTTCTAGAACGGAGAAGTTCTCCTGCAGCACTATGAGAAGCCCTTATTGTGCCTTTCAGCCTGCTACACAGCTGAGGTTTGTGCTAGCTGCAGTCCTGGTATTGCACAAAAGGGAGCACGGGGCTGGTACAGGCCATTGTGCTGTCAAGGGTGCTGGGCTTGCTCCAGTGCTGTGACCACCAGAAACTCCAGGGACCTCTGCTGGGAGGACTTCACAAAGATACGACAGCCAAGAACAGGAATATCTGTATCTCCAGGAAAGGTTTGTGTTACATAACTGATTTGAAAAAGAATAAGAAAAAGGGAAAAAAAAAAAAAAAAAAGAAACAGGATTTCTTGAAAACATTGCTCTGTAAAGCACTTTATTTGTTAACCTGAGCCTACAAAAGTATTAAATAAAATGGGGTGCTTGACCTTGGAATTTGAAGGTGTGTCTGGGGCACTTGCCTTCTGCCAAGTGTTTGGATGAAGTCCCTGAAATAACATAACCAGAAATAAATGAGAAACTGGGTTTTAGTTGGGGAGTGAGGGGGGAAATCAGAGCAATTAGCCTGCCAGAGGCAATCCTCTTCGTTACAATGAGTAAGTGTTTGCTGTTCCCGAGTGAGGTATAGGTGACGTGCACTTTGCAGAAGACAAAGATGAATTATCTGGAATAAACAACAGACATTTGAGCTTATTAGGGAGCAGAGGGGCCTAGTAGTTTTATCTGCAGCTGACTGTCTGTGAGTCAGCTGGCTAACAATCCAGTGCCACGCTACCTACTCCAAAAACAGATTAGCTACATTTCCCCCTTACTGAGGCAGCAGTGCATAACATCGGATTCAAACCTTGTCAGGAGGACAAGGGGATGACTCAGGGTGTTTTTCCCCCCCTTTCTTTGTTTTGATTTGTTTATGAAGTAGGTGTCCATGTTCCAGTCTGCTTGTAATGAACATGCTGATAGCAAGCTAAAAATAATTTCGGAGGAGGATTTTACAGAAGTCTCTGTAACAAAAAAAACCATACAGATATGTCACTGTAAACCAGCACTAGCTGAGTAGTGCTTTATTAGCTAGAAAGGGATAGGCAGTAATGAAGTGACTATAGTCCATATATTTTTTAAAACATTATTTGTTTATAAGATAGAGGACGTACTGATTCTTCTTTCTGACTTTGATCCAGAAGTTCACATTTTTCACTTTTTCCATTAAAGCTGCCCCTCAATACCATTCGATAATAATACCTTTCATGACTGCTTTTTTTTTTTTTTCATCCAAGCTCTTCAGTATCACTAAAGGATTGATGTGACTTGCAACATAGATCTTGCTTCAGGAATAAGCTGAAGTTGTCTTGCTTTTCCTTAGGGGACAAAAAAAAAAATCAGTCTTTTGAAATATCGCCAACAAATAATACTTTCAGAAGCTCTCACATAGTTTGGATGCCAAAGTTATACTGAAAGTCAGTGAGGTTCAGGTTTCTAAATCACGCTGTAAATGTGATTTAAAGGCTTTAAGGGTGAAGCCTGTGTCCCTGCAGAGGATCTGGACAAGACTCTTTTACCCTCCAAGATCTGGGCAGGTTTTTAGCACCGAGAGGTAGGAAAGAAGTCACAGAGGGATGAAGAGGAGGCTCCTACCAGCTACAAGTGGGCTGCTCATAAGTTTTGGAGGGGATGGCTGAATCTGTGCTTACAAGGATGGTTTCTCTTGTTAAGATACGTCTGAAGATGCACAGTGCTTGGCGGTGTTCCTTACCAGTACGGCTCTGCGGAGAACTGCTTGGTGAGCCCATTAGCTCGTGTGCTTGTTTCCAAGTTTGTCTGAGTGTGGAGAAGAGTGAAGACGGAGCTCAACGGCTTAGAAAGAAAAGAACACAATGCTTCTCATCTGAAGGTTCTGATAATTAAGCCATTAAAGATTGCTGGGATTAACAATACCATGTCTACAGGGAACTAATTACTCATACAACTGGGAAAATACCATGACAACAACAAAGAAGGACATTTTATAGCCAAGTAGCAATGATAAGCTCCTGCCCCGAAGCATGCAGCTGGAAGGCCCAGCCTCTGCCCTCCCAACTCATTGGGATATCTCCAGTGAATAAGAGCAACATGTAACCCACACTTCTGCTGTCAAGGTGATTAGAAAGGATGCAGTAAACACTAATAAAATGTACAGACTAGAGACGTGTCAGCCGGTGAAGACAGGCCGCAGCCGCACAGCCTGCATGGCTCGATACTGCTCCAGCAGCAGAGCACTGGGCCCAGGGGCTTGCTGATTCACTCCTTCCTGTTTTTCATTTTGCTCCTTCATGGAGATCGTGGTTTTGTCTACAAGTCTCTCCAAGGGCATCTGCTTTGGTGTTCTTTTTTTTTTCTTTCTTCTTACCAATACCCCCAAAGGACTTCCACTTATTTCCCTTTCTGAGCAGCAACAGCAGCAGAGAGGCTCTGATTTGTTTGCTGGAAGCATATTTTCATGGTGAGAATGGCATGTGTTCCTCTGAGACCTTTCAAAAGAGCCCCACCTTGCATAATTGCAGGATTTCAGATAAGCTCTGAATGGTAGAAGATCTCTTTTTACTCAGTAACCTAATATCAATTACATCTTCCCCTAACTATAAAAGCCTTGATTTTTAATTCATGTAATTTTCCCACTGAGGACAGAGACTATTTAAGGCATCTGCTAAAATCTATAAATGTAATTATTTGTTGCAAAAGAATTCAAAATGAATTTCTGTGAGGTGGAAGCTTAAAAGCCTTGAGGAGACCGGCGGTAAGGCATCCAACTTCATTACCTCTGTCCCTTCTGGTGGCAGCGTCAGGGGGCTGGGGAGCAGGGAGAGCCTGTGATACCAGCACGTACCAGCGGTTGCACCTCCAGAGAGATGAAGGACGGGAGAAATGTTCCCCCGGTCAGATGTTTGCTGTCGTATTCAGGGTGCTGGAGGGTGTCTACAGCCACGGGTGCTGCAGTGCCCGTGTATGAACCTGTTGTCCACAAATTTGTCTCGTGCCTTCTTGAACCTGCTGACACTCTCTGGCTCCACACCCCACTGTGGCAGGGAGGTCCAGAAGGTCACCGCCCTGTCTGTAAGGGATGACTTTCTAAAATGTGCTTTAAATGGGCCTCCTGCTGGATTCATTGGATTTTCTGACCCTCGGCTTCTTGTACTGTGAGGTTTTACGAACATCATGTTTTATCTGCTGTCTTGATAGTTTTATAAACCTGGATGAAATTCAGCCTCAGTCTTCTCCTCTCCAAACAGGAGAGTGCAAGCTTTTTAGTCTCATTTCAGAAGGCTCCATCCCCTCAGCTGTTTTATCTGCCCATCCCCAGTTCTGCTCTGTCCTTCAGACCTGAGCTGCATGTGGTGGCTATACTGCTGTGGGGGCACCGGGATGTTATATCACAGCAAAACCTCACCGTCAGCATTGATCTCAGCCCTTTTCCCGGTGAGACAGAAGCATCTTCGTGGTTTATGGAGGGTGTCTGTACCTCTGTGTACGTGCCGGGACTAATAGCATGGATCTGCAGCTATCAAACAGCACAAAACTTCCTGAAAAGCCTACCAGGGGATATGTGGATATGACCACTTATTCTGGTGGCTGTTGTTTTTCAAATGGGCTAAATAATAATAATAATAAAAAGGAGCTTGAAAACCTCCCTGAAGCTCTTTATTTTCATTTTTTTCATCACTGTGGAAAAATTACACTCACCAGGAAAGGGACAAACTCCAAATGGATGCAAGACTGCTAGGCATAATTTGTAATGAGGAATTTTAAGTCTCTGAGAGCTGGACTTCAGCCACTCTCTGCAGCTCTCCCTCCTCTTCTGTGCCCCTCCGGGCAGCATAAGGGATCCAGAGACAGGCAGACTGCGGTGACTGGGGACCCGGCGACGAGCTCCTGTTTGTGGACACCAGCTGGGAATCTGCTTCAAATTAATACCAACTTATTTGTCCTCTTAAAATGCTCCTCCAAAAAGGTAGCAGCCAGAAGCAGAACTCGTGGCAATCCCGCTTGGCTGAAAACCTGCCTTGTAGGCCTCGGGAGAGGGAGAGAGGCTCAGGGCTGCCAGACAGAAAGCTATTGCAGAAGCCACGCGGTTTTCCTGGCCCTCTCCGATGGATTTTTCCACCAGAAAAAAAAAAGGAGGTTTTGGCCTGCGCTCTGCCTGGCAATCTGCTAGGGACTGGTGAGCGTGATACCCCATATGTGAGTAGTCCTTCACAACGAGAATGTGCACTAGTGTTATGAAACCCCTTTGGCTTCGGAGGGTGACATTTATGCTGCGTAAGGACAGCAGGAATTCATTATTATTTGTTTAATTTTGCAGAGTTATCTGTGTCTCAAAGCTTCTCCTATATCACATTCCTGGTAGGTCCCCATAAAGGACTGGATGCAATAATTAAAGCAGGGCTATTTTTTTGTGGAGCTCTTTGTTTTCCTGTTGGCCAGGAAGGATCAGCACTAGCTATTTAACCTCTGTTCAATGACTGTGCTGTGTTTCCATACGCAGACCTGTATCTTGGTGCTTTTCCACCTCTTGGTGGTTGGCTGGCCAAACGCATTCCCATCTTTCTCTTAGACGTTTATAAATATGCAGATACACTTCACACCAAGCCTCTCAAGATGCTCACCAAGCATCACACTCTTCTTCTCTTCTTTCTGTGGTTGCCCAAAGAGACTGATGCAGGACTGCAGTATCATTTCCTGGGACATATGCGAGTCTTCCACCATCCGCGGGGCTGTGAGAACCAGGGTGAGCAGCTTCGGGGCTCACAGGCAGCTGAGGGAAGAGAGCCATATGAAAAAGAAATCATATGGAAGAGCATAAAGGAAAAGGTAACCAGTCGTGCTGGAGCTAAAGACTGGAAATTAACTTTCCAGAAAAAACAGTGGAGAGAATCAAAGAGAAATTGAACTCAAACCTCACTTTTTCATAATTAAAATCAACTCTCCTTTACTTTTTCAACCAGCACTTAATCAAAGGAGGAGCCTTTGTGCATCCCCTCTCTCTTTTTTTTTTTTTTTTTTAATTCAAGTTGCGCACTGCATCTTGACCAAAAACTATTCCCGTCACAGTGATTTACCTTTCTGGCATTAGTTATGGCCTTTGCATCCATTTCCAGCTCGCTGGGCGGTGAGTTTAGCCTTCCGGCATTTAGGGAAGAGTCCAGTGAACACAAGTCTCACGGGTGGCAAACCCAAATGTTTAAAGAAGACAAAACTGGAGAGATTTTGAAAAGGGAGGGAAATTCTCTGCATTTAGTTTCTGGGCATGAGCTTTTAGGAGTCATGTTATCCAGTCTATCCTCTCAACTTTGAGGGCAAAGAGTGCAGGTTTTATGTTCAACCCCAATAAAATTGTGTGGCTCCAGAGCTCACCGTAACGTGACGATGGTTAGCAAATCCCAAACAAAACACCAGCGCCTACCTTCTCTCCAGTCCTCAGCAATTGTCTGCATGGGCAATTTCATTTACTCACAATCCCTTCTGTGCCTGTATGTTATTGAATCCATATTTTTAAAAGCACTTGAAACTTGAGCTCTGTCCTGGTGGCGCGTGGGGGCAGTGCTCCTGCTTCCTCAGTCCTCTGGTGGACTTCGCAGTCCATCTCTCTCTAGCTCCTTCCTTTTCATTACAGACTTCTCTTATTTGTCCCTAGCCTTGCTTTTGTCATCTGCTGTTTTCACCTATTCTACATTTTGAAAAAGCAAATGCCGTCTGCCTTCAAAAGCTTCATCACACGGACAGACTCCTGATGACAGAGAAGCTCCTTGCTCATTCCTGTAATCGTGGCATGAAAATCCACAGAGGAAAACAGGGAGTTTGCCTGCTGAGGGTGTTGTGTGTGCTGCAGCATGTAGGTGTTTTCTGTGACCTTGAAAGACACAATATGCATAATAAGCAAAGAGCAAGCAATAGGAAGGATAATGTAGTTTCTGTAGATTTAGTCAAAAATGTTCTGCAGAATTAACTACTTCAAATGGTTAGAAAAGCTGACACAATTTAACATCTGTGGATTTTTTTTTCCCCCTGCATATTAACAGAGATAGCAGCAATTGGCCAGGCTTAGCCCAGCCATGTGTGTGTCAACTAAATGCAGAATAGTTGTTATCTCTAGATATTTGCTGAGGATAGGTGTTCCTGAACTACAGCAAAAGGATGCTGACACAAATGTAGCATGCATGATAGCAAGATGCGAGTTCAAAGGAGAGGACATTGTGCCCAAGTACGCATATCCAGGGACTTACCATTGACTTGTTTTTTAACTTGGCAATTTGGATTGCTAGTCTTTTGCTCCTTTTGGTAAAGAGCTTTGAGATCTCTGCTTTCCACCCTTAAAGTGCATTATTATGAAACAGTTCCCTTAATTGCCCTTTCCACAGGCAGACGATGGCCTTTTTCCAAAGGTATATTGTATTTGCATTGATCACACTGCTGGCTAATATGACCTTGTCATTAGGAAAACTTGAAACGTAAAATATGAGTTACTTGGACTCTAGCATTATTCATTGTTTTATTTTCTGATCTCTGAAAGATGTTGCAGAGCCAGCAGGAGGTCTGTGTGAGACCTGCTGACACCGTGGAATTCGTGGTACTTTAATTATCCAAATGATCTAAACAAAAGAAGTTGACAGCAGAGTAGCGCATGATTGATCGTTAGCTGCAAACTGCAAAAATGAATTCGGCAGCTGGGGTGTTTACACGAAACTCTCGTGGTGGCTGCTGCAACCTCCAAACACCGCCGTCCTGGACAGGACATCAGATAGGATGTGCTGGATGGAAATAGGGCTGGAAGCATCCACAGAAGATTGTTTCTGTGGTCACAAGCACCTTTTTTTCTCTGTAGCTTTGTTGTAATGAACAACTCAGTCATTATGGTGGGCATCCTCATGGTTTTTTTTAGGCCAGTGTCCATCCAGTAACTGGAATACTTGTGGGACCAGGAGAGGAAGACCAATATAAGATTACAGGGAAATCAGTGCGGAGGGAGACCTGGAGACTGCACAGAGCCATGGGCCACAGACTGGAAACACAGCCACAGAACTAGTAACTCCCAGCAAAATGGTGACAGACCTGGGAATGCCCGTCCGGTGGTAGCAGAACCTCAGTGACTATGCGGGACAGCCAGGTGAGATTGAGATCCCTGCACCCCTCTTCCCCCAGTCCCCCCCGAGTCCTTACAGTTTTGCATTCACACTGAAGGATCAAGCCCAGCCACACTGGAAATGTACAGAGCGCAGTGCTTTCTCCTGTAACACATTAATTCGTGGCTTTGAGTTCTGGTTTGCCTTGGATGCTAGAAGAATACACTTATTAAAACAGACGAAGAAGAAGAAAACAAAAAAACTTCTTGGCTACATTTGCGGTAGAAAGGTCTGTCAGGGGCCAGTAAGTAGATGCAGATACAGCAGAGCTCCAGAAGTCCTTAAGCTGCAGCTTGCTGAAGAGTATTGTGGGGACAGCATAACCCCGTGCCTGCCCTTTCTGAAGCACCCTCAGCATGCCTTAGTGGCCGTGAGAGACTGGATTTTTCTGGCACCCTGCCTGGCCACTCTCACCTCCTTAGGTCTTTGTCCTGAAGGTGGAAAGCAGGCTCGGGTCACAAGGACACTTTTTCCCCTCTCACTCCGCTACCGGGACTGCTCCTGGGAGGCAGGTCAGGAAGAGTTAGTTTATCTTTGTCAGGGAACATAAAAACAAACATGCCTATGCTGTTAACAGTTTTAGCGAAGCACTCTTCTTTTCTTTCTGGAAATCGTGTTTAAGGAAAGCCACACAGAGCTAATGACTTGAGTGCCTGCGGTGATTGTCCTCATACTCAAACTATGCGAAGTGTTCTACCAAAAATCTCAGAAAACTGCCATAATACAGCACTCACAACAACACCCTGTGACAGGGGTTGATCTCAGGACTTATTTGTGTATCTTTAGCACATGAAAAATACAATTGTCCAAGTCTGCAGCGTTGCCAGTACATGTGACCTTTAGCTCATCTTGCAATACCGAGTATTTTCATTAGCCAGAATTGCTACAATTGGCTTCTTGGGAGAAGCTCCATTTCCTGAAAATAGAAACTAATGGGTGGTCATGAAAACTGAACCAGGGGAGGGGATGGGGAAGAGGAGTCTGAAGCTGACTTGGCAAAGATAGTAAGTACTGGGAGCTGGGAAAACAGAGCTTACAAAAGGCCAGGATTCAGAGGCGGAGTTCACTTGTTTAGGAGAGGCAACTAAGAAATTGGCTGGGATGGCTAACAAAATTGTACGCGGTGCCCTAGATAGGAAATGGGGCATTGGCCAGAACATGGTGGGAAGCTGACCGCAGGAACACAGATAAGGTCGGGAGAAGTCTGGTCCAGGAGGTGGAGAGGAGGAAGAGAAAAGCAAGGACAATCTAGAAAGAAGGGGCAGAGAAAAGCAAAACCAGGTAGAAGTAGGGCAGGAGACTTTTCCTGTAAGCCACTACCTTCCCCAGAAGCTGCACGTAAAGCCAGGATGTCTGAACCTTCCCAGTGCTCCACACTTCAAAGATGAAGGATTGTTAGTGCAGTCGGTTGCTCCCTTGGCCCAAGTTGACAGAGGTGTGTGTAGGGGACCTTAGTGACTCGGCTGACGTGTGTCAGTTTGATGCCACGATGCGGAATTTCTGTTTTTCTAACCTGGATAATTACACACTGCACCCTCTCTGTCCTCCTGCAAAAGATCTGAGAGCCAAGCCTTCCAAAGTTGGTGATGCCAGGGTTAAGACCGCCTGCGTGCACGTGCTGAGGGGCCGCTGTTAATTTAATGATCACACACCACTCCACGGGACCCGGGCCTCACCCGGTGCACAAGATGGATGGCGTGCACTTAATGAGCAGCTGCTCAGTATTTTTTGCTCCATTGTTCGGAGCGTGTCTCCACGCTTTATTGACTGCATACTATCCGTGCTGAAGGCAATTACTTTCCTCATGAGTTTTCCTGTGCTGCTTATCACTATAGTAACTGCCTGCTTTACAGATACTACCTAATCTGTTTTCTCACTTCCCCTCCGAGGTGGCAGGACCCCACCTGTATTTCACGAACGCGAAGCTGAGGAGTCGAGAGCAGAAGCTGATGAGAAGTCACCAAGTTCAAGTGCCCAGACTGCAGAGGGACTTCACGTCCCACAGCGCCCAGCGAGTGGACGTGTGGTGGCACCGGCCTGTCCCTGCTCTCGCCCACTGCGTGGCACGTGTCCCAGATGCACTGCCACAGGCTCAAGGAAAGTATCAGCTAATGCAGCAGCACAGTGAACTTAAAGAAAAATAAATTGCCAAATAAATGGTGCAAACCACAGAACAAGCCAGTTCGGTATGTGTTAACAATGTGACTGCTCTGCTTGCCTGCAGATTTGTCTTTTTTCTCTTCCCTGTTACATTTTTTTACTTCTTTCTATATTGCACCCCCTGGGGTCAAGACCGTTGGTTTCTGTATTTGCAAAGCACCCTGCATATGCTCTGAGTGATTCAAACAGCCTGTGAGATAGGTAAATACCTATCTCCCTTTAGGAGAAGGGAAAATTAAATACAAGGCCTAATTTTCCTTTTTTTTTTTTTTTTCAAAAAAAAAAAAAGTTGCACATATCTTTTTGTACAAGAAAACAAGCCATTCAAAAGCAGACAATCCTGCTTCTGTGGCAGGCTGGACACACAGCTGAACATAGGAGTGGGCTTCTTGGGCACTGATGTGCAGAAGTTGTAAGTAACTCAGCACAAGCCTGTTTTGGAGGATATAGGTGTATGTGATTCACTCAAAGTAACATAGGAAGCCAATCAATCTTGTCACTTAATCAGTATAACAAAAGAAAAAATATGTTTCCCTAAAATAGAAACAAATCAGTCATGTGAAAGATAATGCCTTAAATTTTGCTGAGAGTCTGTAAGTTCCAATAAGCACCAATCTTTCTCACTTAATTAGTCTCCTTAGGGAGCTACATTGCAGGTGTTTTTCATTATTTCCAGCAGAAGTTTAGCAATTTCTCTTCACATTGCCTCTTTTTGGGACAGATCTCTGCTTTCCAGCTGGGGATCGTTTTGTTTCTAAATTGTTTCTCTCTTTATCTCTCCCAGATCATTGGAGCGAAGGGCACTTCTTCCTGTCTGATCCTCCTCATGCATCTTCCTGGAGAAGAAAAGGCAAATGTGGGCTGAGGAAACAGTGCCACTGCCTGAAATCTCATCTATTTGGATGCATTCCACAAGAACAAAACAGCGACGGAAGGTTTTTGTTATTTTTTTTTATCATTAGTAAGAGCACAGTCCTGGACAGATGTAAGGAGAAATAAGAGTCCCCCATTACAAGGCTTGATGGAACCCCCGAAAGATTATATTAAGCTGTTTTCAAGGGCTTATGTCTTATTTTAGCAAGTCGCAATGCACGTGCCCAGCTGTCCCCTACTCACGCAACGTAAGGTGGGTCAGATTACTTCATGTGCCAAAATGGGAGTGACCTACTTGCTACAAAAAATATTTGGGGATGTAGTTACCCAGAGCACGGTCACAAGCTTTCTGTGGGGTAGATCTTTAGTTTCTGGACCACTCAGATGCTATAGTTAGCTTTGACTTTTGTTATTATACTCTTGCCTTTAGAGTAGGCCTTGGACACCTGTGTTGTACGTCCATTCCTCTCCTTCCAGGATATTTGGGATTTGAACTTTTACTGCAAGATTTGTTGTAGGAAATGAGTGGTAAGAAAGAGTGGGTTATAAGAAATGAGTGCTTTCCGCTGATGCAGCTGGAAGCTACGTGCCTCTGAGGATGTTACTGCATGCCCTGTGTTTCCAGCTATCCAAGCTCCTTTGATGAAGTGACGTCCAGAAATTGTGGGGCCTGAGGCTGCAAAAAGATTCACAGTGAATTCAAAACGTGAACACGACCGCAGCTCTGCAGCCTGGGAAATTCTCTAAGATCCTTCCCCAGGCAGGTGACATTGCTGTGAGGCTGGAAGTGGATGAGTGTGAAACCGATGCAATAATTGTAGCCTTGCTGCTGGCAGTGTTAGTTTTCCTTCCTGGCAAGGACAAAGGAAGAAGGTCAGCTCGGTTAGCTCCTCCGGGCTCTGTGGCGGGAGGAAGTTTGGAAGGGGGCTTAGCAGCTTTGTCTGTAGCACGCTGACATTCTGGACGGAAGAGGGATGGAAGACATCAACACCTAACTGTGGCCTCCGAGCAAATTTTTGCATTTAAAATCCTTTCCTAGCTGGAAAATTCTCTGAGCCATTGACTAATTAGGTTGTATTAATTTACAGAAACGTTAGGCCTTGTTTTTTGAGCCAGACACTGACATGCTGCCATTGAAATGTTCTCGCCTCCACCGCTGGCTTTGCTTCTGTCAACGTTAAGGGTGGCATAAGTTTGGACTACCTGCAGACTGGAGCATGGGGAAAACCCTAAAGAACGCACGTCTCTGTCAGGAAGGCCTGACAGAACTGGGAATTAAACTCTGGGCTTAATTTTGTAGCTTTTCTGGTCTTGGTCTGACCCTTGGTTTTGTCACTTACATTTTTTGTCCCCACTATTACAGTACATTTCTTGCTAAAGACCATTCTGGATATAAAGATCTCTTAAAAACCATGTAGGCGATGTTCAGGAAATTTCTATATGGTGTTTTCCAGGTTGTCTTATGATATTGTAAACACAGTGGGAAAACACTGGTTCATTCTGTGGCACTCTTCTTGCACATTGCGCAGGCAATTTGAAGACTGAATACGATACAGGGAGTGTATGTATGTTCACGTGTGTATAAATGCTCTTATGTACATGTTAAATAGATTAAATTGATTAGTAACAGAGTGGCAAGATTCTCTTTATTTTTCAAGACCTATTTTATGGGATTTATTTAGGACTGTACCAGCAGCCAGTCTATAGCAGCTAGCTTCCAGTGCAGCCAAATGAGTCATTTCCACCTACACTAACACATGTCAAAATGGTTCCTACTGTGTGTCTACCTGTTAGAAATAAACAGAAAAAAGTTATATTCGTCTCAACTTCTGCAGCTTCTTCTACCTGAGCATCTTAAAGAAGCATACCAAGGTAGATCTCCCAGCCCTGCTATGGTGGTAAGGTGTATTATATGCACTGAGATATCCCACGTATATTTTTAGGTGGGGAAAGCAAGGTACAAAATACTTCATTTGCTTCACGTCACAAAGCAAGCCTGCAGAAAGAGTAAAACCAGACACCCACTGCTCCCATAGCTAAGCTGTCTACCCACTGGACAATACTGCCACGAAATCCCAGCAACTTATTTTTCTTGCTTTATTTCCAGCTGGAAGTAACACAATGGAGGATTTTTCCTTTCTGTTGCTTAGCTACCTCGTGACCTTTGGATAGTCTCTCTTATTGGCTGGGCAAATGCATTTCCCTCCAGCCGCCGCTGTGGAGTGTCTCAGACCTCCCCCTCGGGCAGGATTTCACCAGCTGCCCTGCCTAGACCATGTGTTTCTCTTCCCATCTTGCTGAAAGAAATTTTGTTATTTTGCCTCTAGCGTGTATGGAACGGCGCTAGAAAGAATGCAGGAAAAGCCTTCAAGAATGACATATACTGTATCGATTCATTGTATTACTGAACGGCTCATCGTTAATTAAAGCTAGCCTGCTAATTACTGTGATGCTGCTTCTCTGGACCTCCACAGCCTGCAGATCAGTGGGCTTGCCTGTTCAAAACAGCTAAAACTAGAATGGTTCAAACTCTGAACAGAGGGATCTGAACTTGGCAACGTGAACGTGTGTCTGCTTGATCCATGACCTCATTGCTACTAAAGACGTCCTGCTCACAAAAACTTGCACAAGGAGCCTACTTGATGCAGGGGCTTTCAACCTTTGATTAAGGCATTTGGCAGTGAAACTTTCAGTCCAGTGGTGTCATGGCATTTCACCACTATAAGGATTTGAGTGCTAAATCTCTGCTCGGTTTTGACTCCTGAAACAAAGGCAGCTAGAACAATCAGAGGTGACATTTTTTAACCTATCAGCTTTTACTGGTCATTTTGATTAGAATAAAAGCATCCCTTTGTGTTAATTTTTCCTGTCTTGAATTATTCTGCCAATAATCACTTTTGCTGGAGGTGAAGCAGTCACTGAAATAAAAGACACAAAAGAAAGAGGAGAGACATGCCTTCCCAGGCCATCCTGTAACTTTTATTGAATTATTTAATTACGGAGAATGAGATCAAATGGACTGCATAAAATCTAAAGCCTTGCATTAGGCATCAGGGTTTTACATACAGTGTAAGGGTGGAGTTTACTTTCCTTTGTCGTAGGACCTGACCAAACCTGAGGATGGAGCTCCCTATGCTCAGCCTACAGTGAACCAGCTGGGAAGCACTGTGGGTAGGTAAACCTTAAACCCAGCTCCGTGGGTGTCTTCCAGAAGGCATGTTCATCTGCCTGGGATCCACTGCCTATGGCTTCCTCTGAAACAACTGCAAAGAGGTCACCTTTTTCTTTTCTGAACTACCACAGGGTAGTGGTGGGAGCACCTCCTCTCCCCCTTTAGTGCACACTGCTGAAGGGAGGGCTTCCCCAGAATGGTGGGCACCTGGCTTCAGTTCTCATCCCAAACACAAGTCCTTAAAATTCAGTCTCTGAGCTCTGGGGAAGGTGTTGTTGCTGCCAGGGTATTTGGTGTTTATCACAAATAGTTCACTTGTGAGTGACGGAGCTTAATTCACAGGCATCTGTACAAATAAGAGAGATCTTCAGATGGCAGGTACTACAGAACTGCGAGTTATATTTAATCACAGAGCTCTCGAGACTCTGCCCTTTGCAGCCTAGAGGCATTCATTAACAACATCCTCGTGTAATATTGAGCTCTTAGTAGAGCATAATGAAGATATCCTCAGGATGAGGGGAAAAAAGAAGCACTGTATTTTTTCTCATGGGAGAGCACATAGGAACTAGATGTGCCGTTCTAACAGATGCTTTCCTTCAAGGAGAGGTGGGTTTGTGTATTTTTTTCTGTTGCCAAAATGAATTTACCAGAAATTTTAAGAGAGCCTTGTGTTCCTCCTGTTTGGGCTCTCAGGATGTTTTCCCTTCTGTAAGAACGTGCATCCTGCCCCCCAGCCAGCCAGGCCAAGGTCCCACAGACCAGCATCCCTCAGCTCCAGGGAAGCTCAGGTTACATTTAAATCCAGCTCCTGTGCGAGCATCCAGCCCAGGAATGCAATGTTAGAAAGCCTTCTTCATGAAGATCTTCCCAGCTTTGAATTTGGGGTCTCCTGTGACTCTATGCTTACAAATCTGTCTGGTGGCCAAAAAGGTCTCCATATGGCACCTGAATCTGATACCTGCGTGTGGTGCACCTGGGGACAAAGGGGACGTGCAGCCCCTGGCTGTGCTCTAACCTCCCTGGGCCAGAAGCCAGGCAGAAGGACAGGGAGCTGGAAGCAATCAGCAACAGAGGAGCGAGAACTAGGCTCCCTTCTCTGTGTGCGCAATGAAAAACATGGATTTGAAATCAATTTACAGCAAAGTGATTAAATAAAGGACAGATCTACGCTGCTGCTAGAAGCACAGGCACACCATAGGCAAACACTGCAAGCGCCAGTAGCAGAGCAGCAGTGACAGCAAGGACTTCAGCTGCGAACAAAAACCTGCAAGTTATTTTCTTTTTCCTTAATATTCCTCATCCACCCCCTCATCCAAACAAAAGATAAAGGCCGGAAAAGACTGTCGGTTGTAGCATGTTTGCAAATTCTCTTGCTATCACTCATCTTTTCTTCTGTAAACAATTTCTGTGCATTATTAACATTTAAAATACTGTAAACATGGAAAATCACAACTGAAATGTACTGCTCAGGGAACGGGGCCCAAGGACACGTAAATGCCAGCAACTCCTTTGAAGCTGTAGGATCAGCTGGATCAAAAGTTACTGGAGCGAGCTTTCCCCTGGAAGGGATGCGGCCAGCAGCAGGCAGCGAGGGAGGCTCTGGGAAGTTCTTGACCTTGAGGGGGCTCTGGAAAGCAGTGTTATTTACTTGGGCCTTTTCGAGGGGCTCAGTGAACTGAACAGTCGGGATCTTAGTCATCTCTGCGTGGGACTGGCACGTGCTCGCTCTGCAGCAGCCTCCAAAGGCAAAGTCTGCCTGTCTGTCTGCGGAGCAGCGGGGCTGGGAGAGGGTGCAAGATGGAGGCACCGCTGCTTCTGCTCCAGATTCGTGTTTCATTTCTCTCATCCTTGTTTCTTTTTTGCTAGCCTGCAATAAATCATCCTGTCTGGAAGTACGCGTTTCTCCCTTTGCGTTTGGAAGCTGCTCCTCTAGTCTTACCTTCAGTGCTGAGCCGTGTGAAGTGATGTGCATGCGAGCGTTACGGATTATTAACGTTCAGGAGATTATTCATGGCGTTATGGGATACCTGTAGGCACGTTGTCTAAATAGAGACCTGATCTGGCAGTGGATTTAACTGATCATTCTGGATAGGGATGTGGCGAGCTCGGTGGTGACTGCTTCCCAGGGCGCGGTAAGGCCTGCCAGCCTCCTGCTCGCCTCGATTCCCCTACCACTGCACAGCTTCGGACACCCTGCTTTGAGCCTTGGGGAAATATTTTTTTGGACAACTGCAGGAAAGTTATTTCAATGGCAATACGGTGTGCATGCAAGGCTGTATGTCTGACTTAAGCTCCGGTTTGTCTCATGTTTTCTTTCACACTTCTCTAGAGATTTTTGGTTTTTGTTTTTGAGTTAACAACACAGAATAAATCCCTTTATTTTTTATTCCTTAAGTCAAAATACCTTAGTTATATAGTTAGTAGTATGGAGAGGGAGTGTGCTTCTTAATCCATCACATCCTGCTTATGCACCTCCTGTACCTGCCAGGATACACCTTTCTGGAATGCAAAAAAGAAAGGAGATCTGTGCCTACCTTCAATGGCTGTTTTAACTTCTGTTTTTTATTTTGTAAGTTGGTAAAAGTGAAGTAGTGCCCCCGTGATGCCTGTGACACAGGATGATTTATGATAGCTGTGCGGGGATTAGCTGAATGGGTGGGTTCAGGTGTTATAGATGGGATGTGAACATCTCAAATCCTGGCTGTAAGCTTGGCAGGGTTACCTGGCTCAGCCCTTTGTTCTCGTTAGGCAAACAAAATGAGTTTGCTCCGAGTGGGTGGTAGGAGGGTGTATTTGGGATGAAGGCTCAACCATGAGGTTCTGCATGGCTGTCTCAGTGCTCCCTGGCATGCCGTGAGAGGAGGGCTGGGCTCGGGGGGGAGCTGAGCATGGCGGCTGCAGGGAGCAGACTAGCCCTGCTGCCAGAGACAGCTTTGGAGCCAGCCCACCAGCCACATACTTGACTGCTGAGAAGCCCAGGCCAGCGTGTGATGTCCTTGTGCAGTGAAAACAGAGCCGATTCCTTCCATGGGCTACATCCTGCCTCTCCGTGTGCGTGTAGGGAGGTTAGGGAGAGGACAGCTGGAACTTTCCATGCTCTGCAGCCCACCCGCAGCCAGGCTGGATGAGGCCGGGATGGACCCTCCTGCTGTTTGCTCAGGAGGGGCTGTCCAGCCTCCTGCTCATCCCGCTGGCAGGCAGCAACATGTCTGTGTAGGGCTCCATCCTGGGCCAGGCCCGAGGAGGGCCTCCAAACCACCTGGGGCACCAAGAAAATCTCTAGAAACCTCTGCTCGACCACCACGGCCCTGCTGTCCCCAGTGCTCAGGGCAGTGGCAGTGGCATTAGGGTGATGGAAACAATCATCTGGGAGAAAGAACCAGAGCTTAGACTGGTCACCTTGTGAGATGGCTTCTGGAAAACAAAATTATTTTTAAAATGAGAACAAGGAGAAGTGTGGTAAAAATAATATTAACAATATGCAAATCCTTCTGCAATGCAAGAAAAATGAGGGGGGAGGGGGAGCACACCCACAGAAGGAAGAAAATATGACTTGGAGAACTGAAGAGGATAGACTATAAAAGCAATGCAGGCAATAGCTAATAATGAAGAATAAGGAGAAACAGAGTAAGGATTAACTCCTCAGTGGTATGGGATTTGAGACTGCTGCTTCAAGCGAGGGGAAGGCAGAGCAGAATGCAACTTTCTAGCCTTCATAAGTAGGAACTGGAGCCAGAGCTACAACAGTAATTTCTGATTTTTTTTCCTCTAAAGATTCTTTATTTATTTATTTATTTTTAAAAAGGGGCATTCTGAAATCTTTAAATGTTTTGTAAAGGCTATGGTGCTTTTACAGCCCTCATAAAGCTTCCTCCAGCTCTCTGTTCCCAGGTGTTTATCTGAAGGAATGGGTGACCTCTGCAATCCTGCCAAGGTCATGGACGCCACCACAGCCTGCTTGCGAGGAGCCTTAGCGAAAACCCAGCCCCACAGAATTTAGGCAGGTCCTTATCCTGTTCCCAGAGGGTCTGAATCTTGCCTCAGTGCTCTGCTCTCTCCTCTGAACAAAGGGGCTTGAATCTGCTCATTTTGCTCAAGAGTTAGCGGTTGAGTCAAGCTCAGCAGGATGATCTGTATGAATCACCGCGTCGCCAAGTGAGCTACAGTCACAAGTGTTTTATCCAAATTACAAATGAAAGAGCGAGAACTGCTTCCATTACTCTTCATCCTTAACAGCCTGCTACATTTCATTACAGAGCACATATGGGAAGAAGAGATACACAGGTGAAAAAGCAGCCTAATGATCACAGCAACTAACTGCGGGTCTGATCTTTCAGACCCATTACCAGGCACGGTGCTGAGCTTTGCGCTGTTGAGATGTCCTCTCGCAATGGCAACAAGCACATGGAGAGTCAAGCGTTTCCCATGGCATTTCTAAAAAGTGCATCTGTATCTATTGAATCTTTAGAGTGTTTAAAAAAATCAATGCTAAGCCAACTTCCACAGCCTTTCCCAGCAACAACAAATTAAAGGGAGGCATGGTGCCATAATTTCCCATAGCTGTGAATAATGTGTTACAAATAGAAAGTCTACTTGTTATTCATACCCAACCAAATTATAAAATATCTGAATCTCTCACACTTTTTTTTTTTTTTTTACATGTAGGTTACCTCTTTTGACTTAGTCCTTTTAATAGCTATTTAAAGCAAGGCCATACTGTAAGATGAATGATGATCACTCCTCACTGTACTAGCAATTACTTCACCAATTCCTCTCCAAATGTGTAATATACTAATATGTGAAGATTATATTCAGCCGCAAGATGGACTGAATGCTGCAAGGGAAGTAATTACTTTTGAATATCATTTTGCAGTCATTACGAAGTCTCTGTTAAATGAATTTCTGAATGTTATCAGAGCTGATGTAAGCACATCTGTTACCAACTATGTCTAACTACATGCAAACTGCTTAGTGACACCACTTACACTGACAAATATTTAAAATCTCTGCAATTTTACTAGTTTGGCCATGAAGAGGTATCAGCATAGCAACAAACATTTCCAATAAAAGGCAAAACTTAAGCTACTTTTTTTTTTTTTTTTGGTCCCAATTATTATTGCTCTGTGTGGAAGAGAGCAAAATAAAGGGAGTTAATATGCCTTAATAGAAAATGTCTGGATAGAATAAACATAATTATAATTTGCTTGACTGGAAATCTAATTTTAATCAGGGGCTTGGGTTTGGCTAAATTTCTTAGAAAATATGGTATGCTAAGTTAATTGTTTCCACAAAATTAAAAGCCAGATGAGAGACTGTTGTTCTGTTGGAATAGAAGCTCTTACACAAGAGATTCATGGAAAAAATGTAATAAGGTAAACGATCTTTTGTCTGTGTATAGTTAGGTGCAGTCATACAAAAATGCTGGTATTTACAATTCAATTCTTACACTACAGAAATAACGAAAAATATCTGGCAACAATATGTAGAATTTTCAGCCATGTCAGTCTGGGTTCTCATTGCCCTAAGCTTTAACAAACTAGGAAGGCTGCGGCACGTCTCGGACTCTGCCTAAAGCAGGGACCCTTTGAAGAGTTTGAAATTCATGAATGAGTTGCTCACGTGCGGCACCGAGGGAACCACAGGTGTGACAATTCCTCATCTAATCTCTGCAGGAAGGGAATTGAGTAATGAGGTGCATGTCTCTGAAACCAGAGTGCCAGGCTCTTCCAGCAGCCCCTTCCAGCCTGATGTTCCTGGCTTGTTTTTTGCCAGCAATGCCCTGCTTAACAGGGAAGGAGGCTTATGAAAAGCCTACTCTTTCTTTGCCCTTGTGAAGGAATGAGGCAGTCATAGTCCCAATATTCTCCCAAGTACCTTCTCCTTGGTCTCCTGAGGGCAAATTCTGGCTCACATTGGTACCAGAGGCTGCAAACCAATGCTCCTGGTAAGCTTTTTCTATGCTAGTTTGCAAAGATGAATGTTTATTGCAACTAATAATTACAGCACATTGACCAAAACTGCAGCAACTCATGCTTTTATTTCTGGAGGTGTCTGGATCAGCTGTTCTGTACATCTGTCAAGTGTCCTTATGTGTCTCCACTGTTTTATAAGTAATCAAAACAAGTCTGGCCTGTAAGGTTGTTACCTGAGCACTCCAGATTTCTGCAAAGACTGCATTTGCAGCATTAAGTTTCATTTTTAGATGATGCTAAATCCCTACTTGCTGTGCTTTCTCTGAACAAAAGGATGTTGCTGAAAATAATAGCAGAGTTTTCTGGTGCTCCTGATATTCCTAAAGGCAGAAGAAAGGGACTCTTCTGCCAAGCAGCTGCTTTGGTGGTAGCATTTGTGCTGCAGTCCAAAAGACTTGAACTCGGATTCTGTGAGTCATCTGTAATTTGTTGCATGTTGAGGTATATATATCTCGCTTTTGGGCTTTGGGATGAAATGTGAGCTTTCTAATATAAATAAGCATGCAGGGATCGGCTTTATAACTCACAGGTCTTAGACTGTCACTGACTTTGGATTATGTCCAAGTGTGACATACTGTCGGGAACTGAATGCTTTTGATAGTGGATGCAGTGGTGTACCAGCTCCATAACGCTAACAGCCTTCTAAACGCCCGCAGTAGTGGATTTGCTACCAAAGCTAAGAGGATATTCTGTCAAAATATCCACAGCAATAGTACTAGGTCCTCGCTGGTCTACCTGTAGTGATGCTGCTTGGCTTCATTTCGCTCTTGCCATTACTCCCCTTCTTCACTCTCTTCTATAGCATTTGTGTGTTGTTGTATCCATGGTGTGCTCGCCCCATCAATGGGGAGAGAATGGGGCAGACCGAAGCTGCTGGTGTATCGGGTTAACACAGGTCTGTAGGTCCTTGGGGAGGCAGCTCCCATAGCCCAGGAAGGTCTAGGAGGAAACCCCCATCCTGCTGCAGCCTTCTCCAAGGGATTAAGTTCTCCCAAGCTTCTGATCAGCTGCAAAGTGATAACTAGGGAGAGGTAGGGGGAAATTCCCTACCCACGTGTACCACCTGTGGAAAGCTCACCGTTTCTGCCTGAAAGAGCTAATAGCACTGAGGCAGACAGTGGTATCACGATGCTGGGTTTTGGCGTTGTTACTGGGAAAGAATCAAATGTTACTGCCTGCCATTAATTCTCAGTCCCTGGCAGGCAGCACTCAGCACATGACAGGAAAAAGACCAGAGATTCCAGCATGGAAAATCTCCAGGACCAATCTTTCCCATACAAGAAATAGAAATCTTAGTTTGAATGCCTAAGATTACAGCTCCTGAAAAATATCTCTAGACATTACAAAAGTCAAGAGGCTGACAGAAAACATTCTTCTGTGCGAGACATGCCGTTTTCCATGTGGCAAGGAACAGAATCTTTTCTCACCAATCACTGGGACATCTTGAGGTATACCCATTGATACTGTTCACAGAAAATAAAGTGATGCTAAAGCAGCAGACTCATGCATACATTCAGCAGTGGATTTTTTGGGTTATTGCAGCTGCTATGGTTACCAGTCACGCGGCTGGCCACCTTCTGTAGTGGAGGTACAGAGTGATTATACTGTACATTGTGTGAAGAAGTCAGATAGACCGTGGGGGTGTGTGGTGGGTGTGAGTTCCCTACCCACTGCAGAAGGAGCTGGAATGAAAGTTCTCTGAAAGAAATGTATTTCAGTGCTAATGCTGCCTAAGTGACTTCTCTATTAATTCTTCTAAGGAGGGAAAGAAGTTGCAAACCGGCTATCCACTGCTAACCAATTACTCTTGTAATAAATGAAAATTAATGTTGATGTTTTTGTGTTCATATGGAAATTGTCCCTTGGAGAAAGGATGGAGTGAATTTCTTCACAACTCTGTTGCATTTACAGTAAGATTAGGAAATCCATCTGTACTCCTGGAGGCTCTAGGGTTCCTGCAAAGAGCTCCGGATCTCGGTCCCCAGGCAGCCCCAGCTGTGGCAACACTGCATCTTCATCAAAGAGAGACGCTAGCACAAGTTTCTTTCGACCAGTCATGCAACAACTTCCCTTCTTTCCTTCACTTTTTCTCGGCCTAACAGTCCCAAGGCTGCTGGAATATGCTCTCACTTCTTTGTTGGTTCTCCATGTCATAAATGAACTGCCGACCCTCTGCTCTGCTGACAAAGGTCTCTATAAGATCAACTATCTCTATAAGATCAACTACATGTTCAGCTTCAGGAAGGAACCACGGGCTTTCTGTTCAGACATCATAGTTTAACTGACTGTGTTAATTAAGGAGGTTTTCATTTTGCCTGCCCCTGGATATTTTTTTGACTTTAAGCTGGCAGTTGCTGATAGAAACTTGAATTTCTTCTTCTTGATGACATTGCAGTGATTTACAAGATAGGCTATTTCCAGATAGCTCAACATCCTGCCTTTTGTTGCTATGAACAAAAGGTGCTGACACTTGTGCAGCTTTGATTGAACTTTCACAAAAGCTGTCACTTTGGATGAGGCAGCCTCTGACTTTTCTCTTTGTTTGTCAGTGATGCCTCTGCTTGTGGTTTTGCCTCTGGCCCATAGAATTTCCTTGGGTTTCAGTGGCCTCTACCCAAATCTTACACCTGCCATGACTTAAGTTCAACTGCTGGTGATGGCTCCTGTGAGCCTTGCTGCCAGCAAGCCCTCCAAGCCTTCCCGTGTTCTTTCCAACTCACTCTTGCATTTTCCGTTCCTTTACTGAGACGTCAGCTGGGTTAAAATGGCCATATTTATTAGACTTCATGACATGTAAGGTGTCTAGCATTAATGGCTAGAAGTCTTCTGAAAGGTTCCTTGCTTTCCTACCCTGCACAGGATTTTCTCTCTGCATGCACACACACAAAGGGATGATTATGTTAGCACTTGTATAGCTGCCTGATAATTAAGTTAGTCCATGGAAACTTAAGGTATCCTTGCTAGTAAGCACATTATAGAGGCAGTAGGGGTCCTCTATGCTAAAGAGGATAAAGGCAAAAACATCAAGTTATGTCAATTAGAAAATTGCCAGGCAAATTACATCAAGTATTGAGAGGGAAATGGTAATAAATCCAGAATATATATATATATATATTTCATTTGTAAAATATTCTCTCATATTCATTTTGTCAGTTCTTCCCCTCCATGAGGATGAGGAAAAATCCTTCTTTTAAAAAATTTCATTCTGCAAGTTTATTTTCAAAAAGGCTGCTGGCAGGTTGTCACAGAAGGGGAAGATTATGATTAACTGAAATGTCATCAGCCTGTTATTCTCCACAGAGGCGATATGAATGGGAATTAAGCAATGAACTTCTGCAAACAGATGATAGGAGAAGGAGCTGCAAGTAAAAGGCTGATTTCTCAGTTAATGCAGGGCTTTGCAGAAGGAATGGAAACACCGAGATTTTCTTTTTCTCTTCTTACACCTCATCAACTCTTATTACCCAAAAAAGACAAACCTCTTGCTCGTCAAAAAGAAATCGCCAAGATCATATGGAAAGGGGGGAAAGGTGAATTCATTATTTAACCAGATATCTAGCATTTCTCAGCTTTGGGTTTCCTGTTGATGTTGCTGCGTTTTACATGCTGCTGTTCCTTTTTCAAATGCTGCGTGATTAAATCATTGCAGCGGTACCTGATGCATTTTCCTTCATGGCACGAGCAGAAAGCTGTTTAATTTTATCCCGTGGGAAGCTCGTGCCTGATTCAATCAGGCATTCTTTAATTTTTCTGTTGTTCTATCAGAGGAAAGACAGCACGTTACATGTTAAACTGTTAGGTTACAAGTTACAAGAAGACGTGAGTTCAAGCCATGGAATTTGGGTATGAACTTCAAATGTCCAGTACAGTGAGAAAGGCCATTTCCATTATGCTGATCTGGGCATAAGCCTGGTGTCTGAAGTGCTGGGGTTCAAACCACTTCCACGTGGCATCAGAACCACTGCGTGATCATCACTGCTCTTGTTTTGGCAGCTTGGATAGCCCCAGCCCACTGCTGGGCGGCGTTGGAGCTGCTCCGGAAAGTAGGCAGTGGTGGGGCTTGTGAGGAGTTCCCATCTCCAGCATACTGCTGAAGTGGCAGGGCTGCTCAAATCGCTCATCTCAATACCTTCGGCACAATGCCAAAGGACACGTTGCAGTCCTGTGTTAAGAATGTAATATTTCTTCCCTCTGGTTGCAAGTGCGGATTTTTTTTCGAGATCACAAGTGGCCCTGTAGGTGAGAGGCAGGTCAGTGGTGACACGCCTTGGCACAGCTAAGAGAATTTTTCTCTATTTATTTAATATGAAGTGTTACAAAGATTATTTTATATAATAAACTCTTACAATAACGTTTTTAAACGTTCCCAGATTTAAGTGCCAAGCTTCCATAAAAGGTCATTTTTCCTCTGTTAGTTGCTTTCTTTTCTTCTAAGCTGTGGTAATTAGAATCTAAAGAAACTCCGAGCTGAATAGGGGAATTGAAGTCTTGCAATTTCTCACAATCACATATCTTAGTGCTTTGAATAAGCCAAATCAATTTTTGACAATGTTGTCTTTGTGATCTCTCCAAAATGCCTTCCCATCCCGCCACCAAGCCTGGCGTAACTCTCTTCAAATATTTTTTTTTTTTTTTGTCTGATAAGTAATTTTACATTCATTGGCATTGCTTGCTTGTAATCAGAGAGCTGTTCCAGCAGCCAGCAGATGTTTAGAGACAGCGTCTGCCATCATAATTTAAACTGGGGAGGGTTTGATCCCAGGAGATGTCCTAACAAAATCAATGGGTCTGTCTGCTATAAAAGAAACGCTCAGTGCTAAGATAGGTAGAACCGAGCTGCAGAGCTTGCAGGGGAATGGAGCAGGTATAGAGAAAGAATTGGCACAGACTGATTTCACAACAGTAATTCACTCAGTGGTATTGATGTGGGAAAGCATTTTAGATGTATCTTGGAATAAACTGAGATACTGGCAACATTCATTTCTGCCTCCTTCCTGTATGCTGCAAAGAGAGTAAGATTGCTTTTGGACAAAGAGCTTCAGTTTTCTATTTCTGTTTCAGTTCTTGTAATATGACAAATGAGGGTATATTGTAAAATAGTCTGAAGCAAGGCCAGGTGTAGAGATTGTGGTAAATGGGGCTGCAGTTTTGAAGAAGAGCACGGAGCTTGGACGCTGTACTTTTGTACCCCTACGTGATGGCGCGTTCTGTAATGGGGCTCCCAGCTCGCAGGCAGCCAAATAACTTCATACCTGTGGCTGAAGTCTGTAATGTGCACCACATTGCAAAGCGGTGCTTGTGTACTTCAGCTCTTGTTGAAATGCATGATGCATTGCGAGATTTTAAAGATGGCCTACATAAACATGTAACAAGGGATTTTCATCCATCCTGATCATGCACATTCAACCAGCAGAGGAAATGAAATACTATCTCCTCTAGAGAAACTGCTGAGATATATTTAAAGCTTTAAATATATATAATATGTTACGCAGATGTCTGTTCCAACAGTTAGTAATAGTCTCCCGTGGCTGATGGCACCACCCTTCAGGAATGTGGTGCCCAAGAGGTTTTCTTTAGATGAACAGGATTTCTGTTAATCCAAATTTATATTAAAGAATATCTCCTTTGCTGAGGGCATAATACATTACAAAGACACCAAACGAATAATCACTAAGTAATGTTTGCTGTCACCAGGTTGTAATATAAAGTTGCAGAAACCTGTTCATTCTGTTTTACTACTTCTTTATTTGCTTGTTGACATCTTTTGTTGTGATAACCAGTCACCTGCTGGTCTTGCTTTTCCCTTCTAAGGTATTATTTGTCTGATTAGGTCATATAAAATTTCCATACCCCGCTGCTACCTTTCCTACTTTTGCATATTGTTTTAAGCTTGGGCATCAGATGCATGTTACAGACATGACTTCTGTATACACTGAACTGTTCCTTCCACAGCAGTCTGGTAATGCCATTTATTCCCACCTCAAAGGCTGTCAGGACCACACAGCCATCTTTGTGTAAACAACAGTCAGGCCCTGTAAATTGTAGCATGAGATCCTCCTGGCTATGGCTCTGTTTTTAGGAGTATGGTAACAGAAATATCATTAGACAAAACCAGCAACTCTTGGCTCATCCAGTGTCACATAGCAGCTCCCTGGCTGCCAGGCGGGAAAGCAGGATGCTGGGGAGACTGGGTGTCAGCGCAGTGGGAAGCCAGGCTCATCGGGGAAGAAAAGTGATTCAGCATGGCCCTTCATGGAAAGTGCCTGCAGTTAACTGATCACTAAAGCAGCATAAAGGGTATCCTGTAGGGGAGCTTACGCCATCAACCAGGCTAGCTGGCAAAAGAGTTGCTGTGGTGGCAATAGCTGCAGCAGTTTCCATTGGAAAAGAGTCCAATTCCTGAAAGTAGCACTCTTAGGCCCCTCACCTAGTGTAAGCACTACTTGATTTACCTTGTTTATAAGCTTTTCTGGTTTGTTTTTCTGTCAGTCCAAAGAAAGCAGGTTGTGTGAACAGTTGCTCCTTTGCATATCTCTCCCACCAGTCCTCAAGATAAGCCTTCATATTTCATCTTCATGCAGTGCCTTGAACCCTGAGCACATGAGTTGCAGTACCAAGATTGAAATCTGGGGGACAACTTGTGATTAAAGTGAAGCATGCATTATGTTCACTGGGGAAAGAGATGGGAGAGGATACCCTACAGACAGCCACAGGACTTGATGCTTGATCAGCCAACAGAGGTAGCTGCAGAGCAGCTGTTCTTCAGGTAGCATTCCTAAAATCAAATAACCATAAATGAATTTTGTGGTAGCTGCACAAAATGCTATCAGCAGACCATGAGGCCAATCCATAAACACACAGTTAATGACAATATTTGATTATTTTTTTTTTTCAAATATGATTTTTCAAATCACCAGACATAAAAGATGATAACAGTCTCGAAAATAGCAGACAGAATTTCTTGTTCTTGCCCAGTCCCAAGCTTTGATGTTGGAGGGACTGGCAAGGAGTGCTTCAAGGTTGCATATAATTTTTAAAAATAACCTGACAGAGTCGAGATTGGTTTCTTGGTAAGTTCAACAGCAAGGTTACTTGCATCATAAAGCTCTACCACTTCACCTAGAAATCCTACTACTGCCAAAAAGAAATTACTGTAAATGGTAAAGGTGTGCCAAGAGCCACAAAGCACTTTACAAACCTGATGCCATTCCTGTCAGGGCTCAGATGAGTAGTGACTCCCACTGAATTGAGCTATACTGTGCATTAAGCAGTGACAGTATGTGCATATTGACACAAAAAGGGCCTAGATCAATATAGCCACTTGCAAAATGAAGGGTGTAGGCTGATAAAGAACTAATATTATACAGTGTGAGAGAGGAAATTTGAGCCAAAGATGTTAGTGCAAATACTGAAGACAGTCAGAAGAGTTATGGGAAGTTTAATAACCACACAGAACACAGCACTACAGCTCTAAAGGTCTCACCTGGAAGATAACACCAGGAATATTTCACTATATGTGCTTGCATTAATTGCATGTTTACATTTTTAAAAGGGCAGCAGGGACCCATCTAAAAGCAGACATAAAAGAATCCTCCACTGGCAACCGTATCTTACTTCTAACCAAATGTGTTTCTCTGATGTTAGAACAGGAATCTGATTTCTATTAAACCAGCATAAGTCACAAAACCCCCTGTCAATCACATTTTATGCTGGTGATGGATTTCACTGAATAACTTTTTTCCCCGCATTTCTTCAAAGTAATAAAGATAGATGGAAAAAAAGTACTGGAGGATTTTCAGGAAAAAGTCTGCAAAATTATTGTACCATCATCATGTGCAACCATAAACTATTTGATTACTTGCAAAAATATTTGCAATGTTATTTGTTCCTTACATAATTGTTATATTTGTTTCATCAAGGCTTAGAATTATTAATAGAAGTGAATTTTCAAACAGTGACTGCCACTCCCAGTAGAAAAATCATTTTTTTAGGCTACGTGTCAACAAATTATAATGAAGTTGTCTTAAGGAGATAGAGGGGAAAGCAAACTAGAAAAGGGGACAACAAGTATTTGTACACAAACTGATTTCCTGTCATTTTGAAAGTCCAGCCTAAGTAAAGGCCATCTGAGTATTTAGGCAAGAAATACAAGTTAGGAAAAATGCACTACTGCTCTTACAACTATCCTGTTCCGTTTGGAGGGCATTGCCAGCAACACCACTTACAAGAAACTTTAATCTGCTTAACTATAGATTTTTCTAATGACTACCCCAGGGCAGCTACCAAAGAGAATGGCCAGATATAGGATGTCTAGACTTCTAACACCTACCTCATTTTTACACCATGGTTACATTTCTGTTGAGTCTAGAGATCACAGGAGGCCAAAACATAGAGGTTACTAATCCATTAATGTTCCCTATTTGTTTCGTGCAAGGGTTATGAATTGTTGCAGTGCTGAAATACAGTGACTTCAGGGGTTATCAACAGATGTCTCAGATTAATGAGTCATAGTTATTGTGATTCAACTAAGTTATGTTTTGTTACAGAAACGGAATTAACTCCACCAGGCGATATCGCAGAAAAACAGTCACTTTACTGCAAATTTAACTAAGATATCTGGAAGCTCTATATGTATTCCAAGTACAGAAATGAACCATAAAAAGTAAATTTGTGAAAAAAAAATTATAAAATCTTAAAACTTGTAAGGAAAATGTCAAGACAGGAAGTCCTGCAATCCATGTGCCTCATAATTAGATCAGCAGATCTACCTATGTCATTAGATGACTAGAGGGGACAAAGCAACTGCAAGAACTTATATTATTCTGCTAGATGGCATTTGAAGTCACATTTGTTTGTTTTTTAAACATAAAAGCTTAAAAATTTGAAAAGAACTATATATTTTTTTTTTAAAGACGCAATACTTATGGAGCTGGTGTGGGGAATATCGGGTGTTTCAGGCCATTCAAAGTGGGGGAAAACATAAAACAAGTCTGGAGGAAGGGAGGTGCAGTGATGTCATTAGGATGTCTCATTAAGGCACACAGGCTGAGATTTTAATCCCAGGAGGGGATTTCAGAAAACTGAGAAGGAAACCTAAGGATTTATTCACCAGAAACTGGGACAGGGAATTCCACAGTTACAACAGTCTGAAATACGAGTGTGTTGGTTACTCTAGACCAGAACTGCTAAGAATATCATGAACTCTTCCTTCCAGTTTTAACTGGGGGAAATACATACACACATGTAAAATAGCTCCATTAATTTCTGAATAGGTTTTAGTGTCCAAAGGAGGGCTACAAAGATGGGGAAGGGTCTGGAGGAGAAGACGTATGAGGAGCATCTGAGGTCCCATGCTTTGTTCAGCCCAGAGCAGAGCAGACTGAGGGGAGGCCTCATGGCGGCCTGCAGCTTCCTCATGAGGGGAGCGGAGGGGCAGGCGCTGAGCTCTGCTCTCTGGGGACAATGATAGGACCCAAGGGAATGACTTGAAGCTGCGATGGGGGCAGTTCAGGCTGGATATTAGGAAAAGGTTCTTCACCAAGGGAGTGGTGGGGCACTGGAACAGGCTCCCCAGGGCAGTGGTCATGGAACTGAGCCTGCTGGAGTTCAAGTTGGACTTGATGATCCTTGTAGGTCTCTTCCAACCCTTCCATAGAATCACAGAATATTCATAGAATATCCATTTGTGGGTATTCTATGGCATTATGGGCATTATGTAGGGTTTTTAACTTTTCTTGAATGAAAATTGCAGATAACTTTTTTTTTTTTTTAGTTTAAAAAACTTTTGATGACTCTTAAAATCATTTTCCATTTTTGAAGATGGAAAAGATTGAAATACATTTCTTCCTTGCTTTCACTGAAATGAAATGCACATTTTGGCAGTAGGGCTTTGGCTGGCATTCTGAGATATAGTTCATTAGTCCCTTGGCAATTGAAGAAGATTTTATTCTTAAAACAGTGTCTCCAGGCAATTTTTTTCTGAGCTCCTTCCCCTAGATAATTGCCAGAGGCCCCATTTTACAAGCCCCTGTGTATTCTTTTCTGAGGTCCTAACATCACTAGGATTTGATAGTCTTAAAATGTTGTCAGTACCTCAGGCTTTCAAAGCCCCAGCCTGGTATTCGCGCTTAACAAGCTCTGTAGCCACATCCATCTAAGGTTTACACAAATACACTTTGGCTTCCGCCTGTAAATAATTTCTGGATGATTTTATAAGCTAATTTAAAAACCATTCAGCGTTCAATGAACATTTGTATCAACAAAACAGACTTCTGTACTCTGAAACCACAATATACAACAGACATTTTTATTTTATTGCTTCTGCTTGTGAAACTTCTGTGAACCTTGAATAACAAAGGATAGGCCAGACTGAATATTTGACCTTTGAGAAGAAAAGGTTTATTAAGCAGCAAGAGGATATCCCCAGAGAATATAGTTTTCAGGCCATGGGATACTTTCAAAGCCTCCATGATTCAGCAGACCTGGAGGAGCTACATGCTGGGCCAGACCCTCCTGTTTTCTTCCTTAGCAGCAAAAATAAATCTATATTGGTGCACTTGTATTGCTGAAAAGTAATACATCATACATATGCTTATTGATTTACTTTAAATAACTCCATAGTTTGTGCAGTTACTCTGGCTGCACAATATAATATAGGTGTTATTACGACATAAGGAGTTAATAAAAAGCTTGCAACACTTATTTGTAATCTTACAGCATGTTGAAGAGTCTTATGGTGAAGAAGTTCCACAGCAAAAGACAAAGCTGCAATATCATGTATTTCATATGAAACATAAACTGCAAAGGAAAAAAGTGCTGTGTCTCTACCTGGCACTCTTCCTTTACAGATCCCTGCATTTGTCCTTTAGGGATTCCTTAAAAGATTCCTTACAGCAGTTTCCTGCTTGCTCTTTGGTTGAAATCTAATTGCAGTTCTAGGCTGAATTGAAGTGCTAACCTTCTCCTTTTTTCAGTGAAGGCTTCTTTGATGAAAATAGCTGGAAGATGACTTCAAAGCAACTGAAGCCTGATGTACAGCAAGTGAGAAGAACAGTGGATACTGAGTGAAAAGTGATCTTAAGATATCTTAATTTAGCAATCTCTTCCTGCAATAAGATTTCAAGACCTCGTGGAGGCAGAAAGGCTAACTAATGGACCCTAATGATGCAAGGGTGTTGGCTGGAAGCTAAATCACTCCTGTTACAGAAACCTTGTGGTATGGATATTGAGGGAGAAGAGATCCTGATTTTTTTTCCCCATGTCTTTGTGTTGAAAGAGTTGATGTGAGATAAGAAGCGCTTTTCACAACAGAAAAGGTGGCATTCGAGCCTGAGATGTAATGAAAAATCTGGTGAACCAGACTTTTAATCTAGGTAATCTAGGATGAGCCACGTGCAGCTCCTATAATAACTGAAGCAGTTATACCAAAATAGAAGTGTATAGCTACTCAGCACAACTGACTTTGTTGACTTCATGTACTCTGTGAGTATAAATATACTTTTACAGTACACGTAGTAATGACAGGTGGGTTAACTCTTTCAAAAAATTGTGGAAAGTGTTTTGCATTTTAGCCACACTCCAGAATCCTTTTGTCAGTTTTTGGATTTCAAGAATTGCAAAATGTTTTTCCCTTTTCCTCTTACTATATGAAATACTCAGACAAACAACAGAATGACTAACACCCTTTGCTATGGAAAGAATGAAATTGAGTATTCAGAGAGTTGCCAAATGCAGAATAAACAAACTGATATAACAATTTCCCTCTCTCTATCTATTATGGTGATCTCAGTTTGAGTTTCAACATCAGTAGAGAAATCCTCAGACAGAACAGATTTCCAAACAGATAACATCTCTTTAAATGTCATATTAGAAGAAGAAACTTACTCTGCTGAAAAGTCAAAGCCACCGATACCACAACATTACCCTCCCTCGGAAACAGTACCATCTCCTTCTCTAAGTAATTGTTTCTTCCATAACAGCTTCAGCCACGGAAGCCTGTGACTGCAATTTGTGATTCTAAGTGAGTTCTCGGAATATATCCCAGAACTCAGGGTGATTGGCAGGTCTGTAAAAAGTGAGAGCTAGCCCAACTATCCATCAAACAAATGAGTGGTAAGTCATTTGGAATTTCTCCCAACGTTATTCAGTTTTTTCTGTAGAATTTAATTCTGTTGTGTGTAGGAGAAATTTCCCAAAGGTTAATAACTGTGTCATTTTATATTTTGTTCAGAAAACTGAGAGCTAAAAAAACATATTTCAGACTAATTGCATATAAAATAGCTTAGAAAATAGTCACCTTGAGTTATGGACATACAAAAATGAAATGTATCTGAAGGCTTTTTGTTTGATATTTTCTTCAGAATGAATCATTCAAGTTTGAGAGTTCTGCTTAAACTTACCAGGCATTGCTAAGGGTACTGTTTATTTGTTTTCCTCTCTCTTTAAATGATTTGACTATTAAAATCCAAGATAATATTAGGAGATACTTCTGTTCCTTAGTATTCACAGCCTGCATTTTTTTTTTTGCTGAAGATGTATATTACAAGTAGAAAGGAGAGGTTGCTTTCATTTGGAGGTGTTGCCAGCAGAAAGGGAGCCGCTCCTTTCTGCCATAGAGGACAAAACTTGCCCAGGATACAGGACACTTGGGTCACATTTCTCTTAGGACCAGATGAATCTCCAGTGACACCTCCCACTTACCAGTGCCTTAAGCATACTGTTGTGCGCTGTTCTTGGTGGGAGCATTCTCTACCACTTATGATGAAATTCTGATATTTCCTAGAAAGAAAGAGAGGAATTCTTGTGCCAGTGAAAGAGTATAATATCATCCCCGAGATACTGGCTTTGGACTGTTTCTGTGTATCTTTCAGAATGTGTTCTTCATAATAGACAGAAACAACCCAAAACACACTTTCTCCTTTCAGCTGACTTGTCTTAAACAGTACAGTCATTTACAGAATAAAATGTCATATTCTTTTGCAGATATAAGCTGCTTAGGAAATCCGTGAAGAGGAATGCCAATTTACATGTTATGTTTGAACACAATGTACAAGTCCCAACAGTGAAGAGCAGTCCCACAGAAGCACAGAGAGTTCGGTAGTTTTAAGGTAAGAGGGCAGCTGAGCCAGAACTGTGAGCTCTTCTATCCCCTCTATTCCTGCTGCTGTCTCTCTTTGAGTCTAGCTTTGAGCCAAACAACTTAACTAAAGTGCTTGTGGCCCTCATGCTAAAGTTTGACAAACACTTTTATCCGAAGAAAAGTGGCACCACCACTGAAAAAGGGAATCCTACCTGCCTGCCCTCCTGGCTGTCTGTTCCTGTATCTTGTCTATCTTGTCCCTTCTTGTACCGAGAGAGGCATTTATGAGACCACAATGTTAACTGCATCAGGAAGCTCATCTGGCTCAAAGCTAGTGGTAGTTTTCCTGCTGGGTTAGTTTCTAGCTGGATCAGTCCTCTGAGTCAGTTTGCTGTAGAGTCACATGAACATCTGTGAAGGACAAAGGTTGGGGCAGGAACAAGCAGACAGCAGGGAGAAGCAGCAGGGTGTGGAGTGAACAGATCTGCTTCTTTGGTTAGCAGTACCTGTGTATGCAGTCCTAAAGTGTCTCCTAAGCTACAGCCTTCCTCCAGGGCCTGGGACTTGATTTGCAGAGGCATTCACAGTTAAAAGGGAATTCCTGGGGAGCTGTGCTTCCTTGAAAAGAGCTATCCAGTGCTAAATGTATGGGAAAACCAGGTGCTAGCCACTTAATCTGTGAAATGGGGATAATAATATCACCTTACAGGAAAGGGGTAAAAATGCATTAGTTACTGTTTGTGAAACATTCTGCTCTGATGAACACTCTAGATCAACCTTGTGGGCAACGCATCCTCCTGTCTTCAGAGTCGGTTGACAAGAGCGTGCAGAAAAGAAGGTGTGGAGCTGCACTCCAAATCCCCTGGCTTCAGAGGAGCTGTGGAGAAAGCTGTGTAATCATAGAATTACAATTTATATTACGGAGTGTATGTGCCCAAGAAATCTGAAATAATGGTATAAGCAGATGGCAATTGGCATTTATTACTTCTGAGTGTTTGACTTTTCACCATTAATCTTTTAATGCATGGGAGGGGAGCTTGGTGTTAAATACTCTACAAAAGCACTTTGGAGTTCTTCTGGATTGTGCTTGCTGCTTATGCTACTTTAAAATATTTGTATAGTATGATTTGATGGCTGATGCTGCATCACATCACTTGAAAATTTGAAACAAAAGAACCCCCTCTTTGCCAAAGTCCCTTTTGCATTACCTTCTTCTCAGGCAAAGAAAGTCTCTAACTCTGCTTCTCTTATCTTTCATTTTCTTCTAAGCCTATAGTAAGTACTATGACTATTTGACATATAATGCTGAACTAGTGGGCTTTTGTCTAACTAGGTATGTCTTTGTTCCAGGTGCTGAATTAAAAGCAAATGGCAACACCAAAATAATATTCTTAAGTATTCTACTGTGCATCCAAATAAAATTTATATTCTCTCTCTCCCTATCTCTCTCTCTCTCTCTTTTTTTTAATCAGTCAAGGTTATTAACTGTGTCTTTACCACTGAAAAGCCTTCTTGATTCATAAAGTTAACGTCTGTGTGCACTGGTGCCTCTGTAAATGCAGACTTGTTCTGCCATGTGTATATTTTGCAATTTCTTTTCTGAGGATTATATATGTACCTGCCTATGAACTAAGTGGCTCCCCTTAGTACAGTTTCTGGGTTTCTCTTCTCTATTCCAGTGGCTTGGCAGTTCCCTGAAATGCCAGAGGATGATGCAGATCCTTGCAAATTATGAGAAAGAGCCTACTGATCACAACCCAGGACAGACAGGCTTGGCAGGAGGAAACTGAAATTGCATGTGTGCCTCCGTGATCCCACTGACAGCTGATAGGTCACAATTCTGGCCTGTCAGCCTTGACACTGATCATTTAATTTTGTTCTTCCTACTTACTGATCCCTTTCCACCAGCCTACATGCTCACCCTCACACTTTCTTCCATGCTGCAGTTTTGTTGCAAATGCTGCAGTCTTTTCTTTCTTTTCAAATCCTTTTTCCAATCAATTCTTCAATATTTCTACCAAGTTAAATGCACCAAAGTCAGAAATATTTCGTTGCTTTTATTAACAAATATATGTATTTTTAATTCTAACTAATGTGTATTTCTAATTCTGAGTTTTAATGGCTTCAAATACTTTATGCCCAATTAGTAATTACCCATGCAAATTAAATGGAACAGATGTACTTCAGGGTGAATTTTTGTAAGCTGCAGAGAGGGTTGCTTTTAAATGTCAGTCTCTTTCCCTTGGAGAGTTCAGAGTTGATAGTACAGGTTGCACAGTGAAGTCAGGAACTGGTGAAGTCAGCGAGTGTTTATACCTACTTCTTGTCAGAAAAGGCCAGTTAGTAAGTGAAAAGAGAACAGAGAAGCTACACTTCACAAGATACTGCTGTTTCTGCCAAAGCTGGCCAAAGAAGTTGCCTCTTATTCCTGTCCCCAGTGCCCCCAAAGGAAAATTGTCCTTTGCTATGGCAGCGTATCTGTTTATGTACTGTAAACTGGATCTCCGAAATGATCCGTATTAGAGAGAATCCTCTAAAAGCCCCAAGCCAATACTGCTAGAAAATACTCTAAAACCTTCCCAACATACACTGACTTCCTGAGACTATGAATGAGAATGTGGACCTTTTCCATATCCTGAAACTCACTGGTCTTGAGCTCTTGTGAATGATCTACATTTGAATTACCTCATCTGTTTTTCTGGTGCATTGTATATCCAAATTGTAATGCTTTCCTTCTTGGAAGAGTGCACTGTATACAAATTTTCACATGTTCATTGTTCATCAATGAATAAATAATGCATTTTGTTTCAGGGTGGTTCAGATTCTTAGTCAAATTTTCCCTGTGCTTGCAGGAACTCTGACCAGCCCTAATCAGAAACAGTCCTACTACTTACCCTTTCATAACACTAAACCTTCAGAGAGCAACATAAATGTTAATTAATTTACTCGCACCTCACTCCTCTGAGGTAAATAACTATCATTTTCCCTTTCCGTTTAAATGAGAATATGAAAATAGAAATGGAGTGACTTGCCTAAGGTTACACACACATTAGTGGCAGAAGAAGGATTAGCATTCAGAAACTCTTAAGGCTCTTAGGGCTTGTCTACACAGGGAAACTGAAACGACGACTGTGCCTTATTCATTCTGCAACAGCTATTCAAGCAGAGGCCTATGTGTAAGTGCTCTATCAAAGGGAAGAGAGTCCTTTTATTCTAGAATTAATTGTGCATTATTGAGGCATGGGAATTATTTTGGAATAAACCCCTTCTTATTCCATGATAAGTATCCACACAGTCAGCTGTTCCAGACTTGCCATTCTGACTGTGTCCTTACATGGGGAAGAGCCAAACTCTGAATTCTTCATCCCTCTCCCCGCTAAAAAACAAGTTAGTATTACTTAATTACAAAGGCACAAAAATGTTTTTATTTCCACATAAAGAAAATAAACCAGCTCAGGCTATCCCGAGACCTGTGAGAGCACGTGTTGCTCGCGAGCATTGCCGCTCCCCTAACTGCAGATCTAGGCACCACGCATAGGCAGAACATGGCGAGGAGAGCAGCTTGGCTGAGCCTCGCACCAGCAGCCCCCATGCCAGGATGCCCTGCGTGGCTGGATGTCGACCTTTTAGGCTTGGGACTCAGGGAGAGCCTGCGGGGGCCCCAGAGCTGGACCCAGCCCTAGCCCTGCGCTTCAGCCAAGGGCGTGGGCCTCCACCGGGGACGAGTCTCAGATAGTGTGTGAGCTGGGCTGGTGCCTTCTGTCAGAGCCTCTCCCTCCCTCTGTGGCCCTGGTGAGCATCTCCCACGTCTTATGATCTGACACGTCAGAAGTGTGTGGAGGAAGTTCATCGAAAAGGATCTGTGAATGCAGTAGCCTCATTAAACAGCTTGCACTGTTGTGACGGCTTCGCTATCTGAATTTTTCTGATAAGGACAAATTGAGTAATCATGCACCATGATGCTGTAGTCACATCCAGCTCTGTTGTACTTCTATACCTGAAGACTGAAATCCTGTTTGGAGTTCCCTTTGTAAGAACTGCCTTTAAGAAACTATTTCATTTCTGTAAAATACACTTAGCTTTTCAGCTGGGTGGTACATGATAAATGCGGTTAAATACCTAAAATGTTCCTATTCATGATTCTAGACAGCTAACTCTCCTATTCTTCCATGCCAGAGCTGCACTGGGATCATCTCCTCATCCCTCTAGAACATTCCTTCTACTATGCAAGATGAGATAGGGAGTATTTTTGTGACCCCATAACACCTGCTGGAGTCACAGCCTCAAACTGAAGAACCCGTAAGATAGCGATTGCTCTTTGGAAATCCAGCCAGATACTTTTAGAGCACCTCACCCTGTGGTATTTAGACACCAGTACTGAAGATCCATTAGAAACATCTTCCGAAAGCTCTGAAATCCTTTGGATCCGTGCATAAATCCTGTTGGTCGTGACGGTCCAAACGTTCCTGGAAAGTGACCGTGGGTGAAGCTCCAGCTCGGCGGTGGAGCAGCTGCTTGCCACAGCGTGCTCGCTATCGCTATCGCCGTGTTGCATGCTGCTGGAAGGCAGCCAGCCCCAATCTGAGATGTTTTCTGGAGCGTCCTAATTTCAGAGACAGCTCAGGGAAAGCTTCGGTTACATTAGTTTAGCTGTGATTGTCAATGTTCTGTCCAGCCAAGGACGGTAATGACAACCAGCGGAGTATCCAGAAAGCGTTACCCCCCAGCTGATTTTGTTTAAAATTTTGGCCACTGCGGCAGGAGAAAAAGGGGTGATGTACGAAAAAAGGGGGTGATGGAGATGTAAAAAGGGGGTGATGGAGGTGTATGCTCATTTTTTTTCGTGCCACTAATTTGTTGGATATCTAGAGAGGGAATTCAGTTTAATTAGTCAGTAAAAGAGCTTGATGTAATGCTATCTGCATCGCGCTGGGAGGTTCTTCCTTTGCATCAGTAACCCTCCTTCCTACACGTTTCCAGGAGGCTGGAATTTGATGTAACGACACAAACTGGAACCACGATTCAAACGCAGAAAGTTCCGAGAGGTGCTGCACCAGGGCGTCACACCCTGAGGAGCCTGGTCACCAGGAGTTAAGGAACCTCATGCGCATACAGGTCACTACAAGCAGTGTGTGTGTGGGGCAATAAGCGGGCACGGTGCTTAAGTTTTGTACGTGTTTAGGTTTCCACCTAAGGAAAGGAGGACCCGGGGGGGGGGTCACCCCCACCACACAGGCCCGGCGCTTGGGCCGTTGCCGCAGCAACGCGCGGGGGCCTCTCGCCCCCGCCCCGCCTCTCCGGAGCGCGCAGGGGCGGGCGGCGGGGCAGCCCCTCTCCTCCTCTCCGCTCCTCTCCCTCCTCTCCCTCCCTCTCCGCCTCTCGCGAGAGCTGCGGCGGGCGGGCGGAGCGGGGCGGCGGGCGGCGTGCGGCGGGCTGAGCTCATCCCGGGCGCGGGCGGGGAGCGCCGCGCGGAGCCGAGCCCGAGCCGAGCCGAGCCCGGCCGCGGCAACTTCGGGGTGAGCAGCGGGACGGGACGGGACGGGACGGAACGGGACGGGACGGGACGGGACAAGAGGGCAGAGGGGGGGAGCCGCGGGACCCCCCGCCGCCCCGCTCCCTGGCTGCACGCAGGACTTGGCCAGTAACTTGCCTCGGCGCGGGGAGTTGTACTTTTAATTTTTTTTTTTCACTTTTTTTTTTTTTTAATTATGATTTTTTTTTTAATAGCCGGCGAGGGGGGTGCAGCCGCCTCGGCGTCGCTTGGAGCCGGTGCCGAGCCGCCCGGTCCCGCTGGCAGTTAGGTAATGCGGCGGGGGCGTGCTGGGTGCGCGGCCACGGGGGCTGGAGGTGCTTCGGGGGGGGGGGGGGGGGGCTGGGGGATTTGGGGGTCTCGGGGGAGCTCCAAGAGTCCAACGCGGGGTCCCCCCGGCAGAACTGCTGCAGGAGAGGCGGAGGAGAAGGGGGCAGCCGTCCCCTGCCGAGTTTGTGCGCTCTCCCCCCCCGTTTTATGGCTCGCCGAGCGCCGGTGCTGGCGTGCGGGGGGGCAGCCGCACACCTGCGGTACCGGTGCCGGGTCCGGTAGGTGCGGGGCTGGCTGCGTGGGGAGCGCGCCCGGCCGCGCCTGGCGAGGCAGCGCTGCAAGATGGGAACCGCTCAACTTCAATGAGGATCTCCTTGTGTAACCTTGGCTACAGCAGCAGCGTGCCTCGGAGGGAGGAGGCATGCTTGCACCCAAGGAGAAACGCGGAGGTATTTTGGGGGAGGGGGGGGGGAGACGATGTTTCCTACAAATCTGCTCCTAAAGACGTCGCCGGCGTGTAATATCTTAGCGGTGCAGTTTTAACGAAGCCTCGGGTGCACGCCGAGGAGCGCGTCGCCGAGCGGGGAGCCGGAGTTGGTAGCACAATGCCAATTTGTTTGCGGGGTCGGGGAGTCACATTGCGTTCGGTTCCGGATCCCCGCGGGCGAACCGAGGCTGGCATGTGCTTCAGGGAGCAGACCTTGCCTGCTGGAGTTCTGATCGAGGCTCTCCTTTTGTCAGTAACTGTAGGAATTAAGCATCACTTTCCTTAAATTTAAGGTGTAAGCTGGTTTTGTGGAAGGGAAAACAGCCTTTTTTCTGTTTAAACAACAGGTTTTGTTGTCCCCGTTGTCACTGTAAGTACTAGCTGGTTGATGTGCATCTGTATTTTGGATGATGTGCATCTGTATTTTCTCTGATGTGGACTCTGGTCGTTATTTATTTGGAAGGAATCTCTAAACTAGCCTCTGTACCCCTTCTGCTGGAGAGCTGGGAGAGAAAGGTGAAAGGACTGAGGTAGAAGTTGGTGACAATTGTAATGGTAGGGAGAGATTTATGGGTTGTTTCACTGTCACGGCTTTCGTGCCGTAGGCCGTCAGACGTCATAGCAGTTATTAATTCAGAAACAGTGTGGGAACTTGAGAATTTTTTTCTTGCTTATAAAAACACGTGTGCTCAGTTCAGGTGAAGTTGAAGTTTCGTCATTGAATGTCTTATGTAAATATGATCTCTCCTTTTAATTGATTTTTATTTATTTCTAACTGGGAACAGAAGATCCCCCCCCCCCAGTTTTAACAGGGTTTATTTATGGACAGTTGAATAAAAGCTGTGCGCTTAGTTGCTCAACAGTGTATTATGAAGGTGTTAGTGATGCTAATATAATGCTTAGTTTTAGAATTACTGCTTGGGATAGGCATACTTAGCTCTCAGTTGTGGTTCAGAGAGCCTCTTAGATCATGAAGGCAGAAGCGAAATGGGACGTCAGCTCCAATTGTGTTGTCGGACTGCAAAACGTGGGCTGACTAAAAAGGCCGGCAGGTGTAGTGGTAGGCACTGGCACGCAGCTGGGCAAGGGTGGAGCTGCAATGAGGAATAAAAATTCAGCACGGGAACGTGTAATCCACGATCTGCTTTTTCTGTAATCAAGTGTATGACTGCCACTTCGCTCATGCATACTTGGTTCTATGTTTGAAGAGTTTTTTTTTTTCTCGGAAATGTTATTTTAAGGTTTGGGATTAACTTCTGGATAGCTGTTGTTTTAAAAACCGTGTCCAAATGTGGCTTCTCTTGTGTTTCCTCCCCCCCTTCAGGTTTTCAAGGAGATTTGTTTTATCATGCTCAGAGCATTCTGCTGCTGCCTTTAGAGCTTATCATTCTTACTTAGCTCTTATTGCCCTCTCAGTTTTGTAAATGTATCTCGAAGGTATCCCTTACTTTTTCTGTTTATTTCAGAACTTCAGTTCTGCCATGAACATGTTATCCTCCTAAGAAAGGAGGACAAAACTGAAATTAACCAATGTTAAGAACATAAAATACTCCTATTAGTTATTTTGTTTTTTAGTAAGATCACATTCCTTTTGGTAAGGAAAACAGGTTTGGAAATATGTTGGGAGAATGAGAGGTAGGCTAGTAAGAGAAAGGGCTGAAGCCCATTTGAGTTTCTTTTCTATTCCTCTATTTTGTCCTGTGGCATGTCCATTGTAGAGAAGAAAAAGCAAGACTTTTCTCCATAGCAGTAGTTTAATCCCTTCAGCAAGGGGTAGCTGCAAGCTATGCAGTTCTTACTGCTGCCGGGTGGAAATCCTGGATACCCCATGGGGTAAACCAGCAGAGCTTCTGCCCTCATCCAAGTTTCAGTCGCACACGTTGGTTTCCCTAATGTTGATGTTTTCAGAGTTTTTTAAACTCACTCACATTGACCCTATGTGTTGGCTCGTTGGCAAACCGGTTGGATCTGTTGTTTCCTCGGCTTTCTTAGCTTCGTTTAGATTGCTTTTATTCCTCAGCAGCTCCTTTATTTAGATATTAAGAAGTCAGTAAGGCATGATTTCACTGTCTCTTCATATCCTTTTGTATCTCTGCTTTTAGTTTGTTATTCATCTCTCAGATTTTTGTTTCACTCACTGTTGTAGGAGTGTCTTGTCTCCCAGTCCAAGAGAGATGGCAAGGTTTGTTCTGGTGCGGGCTGAGCTTCTGCTGTTCCCGTGCCTCAGTTGAAGTGAAGTTGCTTTCTGCTGCTCTCGTTGGTATTGGGGTGGGATTAGTTTACATCATCTCTAGAAAATCTTTTCCCTTTTTTTTTTCTTTTTGAGAGAATTCTGTAACCTATTGGTTTAACTTCTTGTTAATCAGTTACAACAGAAATGCAGCACTAGTAAGTGCGGTCACTTATTTATCAGTGTGTACAAGGGAATTCTAAAATGGGCTAGGTCAGGCTTTTAAGCATTCTAGCACATAAAATTAATCATGTGTTAAGTATCTTTCTGTGAGTTAGGGCAAAAATTGTTATATTCTGTGTTTTCTGTTGCCAGGGAGATGCGACTTCAGTGGCATGATTTGAAGCGCATTCCTCTAAATAGCAACTTCTAAATAGTCTGAGCTTTATATTTCACTGAGTTCAGTTTAATGTTTGAATGAGGGCCACCAGGCTGGATGGTTTTTAAAGTGGGATTTTGTGGCTGTGTGAGAGTCGAGAGATTATTTAATGGAAAACAATCGGCATTGTCTGGGATTGGAGCCTTACCAGCAATGGTTAACTGAGGGCACGGTTGTAAAGCTACAGAGTATGGCCACTGGGGAGACAAGTGACAATAATCTTGTGGTTTTGACTAGCTCTGATTCTTGATCCCCGAGCAGCCGGCAGTGCGAGGTGAACACGATCTGCAGCAGTTTGTGTTCGCTCTGGTGGTAGTTCTGCGCTCCGAACTTCGGGAAACCCTCTAGGAGTTGCAGAGGCACTGAAACTGCTCGATTATTTTACTGGTTTTGAACATGAAACCGCAGATAAAGTGGCTTTAGAAGTCCATCTTCTTAGATGTAAACTTAAATTACGGCAGTGCCGCAGTCTATTTATTTTAAATCCCGTGGCACCAGTTTGCTGGGTGGGTTGCTTGATTTAGATTCTACCGCATGCCTTTTATGTGAAGTGCAAAGTGAGACTAAGCATTTACAAGTCTTTGTTTTCTTTATGGAAGCATGCTTTAAAGAGCACTTCATTTGAGCGTGGCAACATAACGCTTTTCCTGAGCTTGATAGCTGCTGAATTGTGTGATCACTGAGTGTTTTCAGACCTCTGAATCCATACGTGGATCCTCTCTTGCAAGCCCATGTTTGATTAGTGGGATCAAAACCAGTCACGGCTTCATCTCTCTACACGACTTAATCATAGCAGCTCGTTCCTTGCGCAGCACGTGGATGTCTATGTTGGAGAGAGATGTCAGGTTTCTGAAAAACGTGTGGCTGCATAGAACAACTTCACTGAACGTGGGTTTTGTGAAAATATAATACAGAAGGAAGAGTTACTGAGAACAGTGGTTGATGCTTAGGCCTGAGAGGTGGTTTGAGTCTTTATGATGTTAACGCTCCCTTGCCTTTGGCTTCGGATCCTGTGGAAAGGGAGGAATGCTTTCTTCAGGTGGACGTTATTAAAAATTTGTCAAGTGTCTTTGAAGACCAATTTTTAGTTCACAAGTTTGTCAAAATTTACATAAACTGTGGGCATATATGATGTAGTTGTTTTTAAAGTTAGCTAGTTGGGGATTCCTTATGGTTTACCTTTACTGCTGAGAAACCTCTTGGTGGTGTTTATTTCAGTTTTGTTGTTGTTTGTTTATCTTTTGAGGTAACAACTCCTGAACTCGAAATACTAATTTTCAGCTGTCTTTTACCGCTGCTGTGAGACAAATGTGCTGATGTTGAACTTACGCCTTTGTCTTAGGGAAATCATTTCGTCTGTCCTTAATTGATGGTGTTCCCAGTGGATTAAAATCTTCAACTAGCCAAAATCAACAGAAAACAATCTTACTCCAGGCTGCTGTACAGCGTGGGTCAGAAGTTGAGCACAATTGAGAGAAAAGCTGCCCTGTCACCTGCTTGATAGACACCAGGTACCTGTAAGGCGCTTGGCTGGTGTCATTTCACCAGCTGTGGTGCTTGCTCTCCTCTCTCAGAGCATCACAGTTTTCCTGGGAGCTTTGAGCCTGAACGACAGGCTTACTGTATGCTGAAGAGATGTGGAATAGCATTAAGGCAGAACTTTTGAAAGCAGTGGCAGATAATATCTGTGAGACTGCTGTGGTAGCAGAACTTTGTGCGTGCCGGTGGCTCTGATAGTTATCTCAGGTGTTCTTGGTGGCAGTGCAAGCAGTTCTCTGTAAGGAGTTAACAGATATTCTCAAACATCTGCATTTGCTGACTTAACCAAAAGTTGCATAGTCTCCAGAACGTTTTTATGTTACTCTTGAGACTTCCTGAAATAATGGAAATTACATTTTCGTATTGCCTTTTTTGGCTTTATTATAGCCAAATATACTAAATATACTGGTCTTACTTTGTGCTGAAAATCATCATTGTACCTCACACAGTCACGCGAAGTATTCCATGCACATCCGTGATGAATGGTGTTTTACAAGAGATTATAGTTTTCAGCTTTAAAACTTTTCCCCCTTTCTTTCTGGTTGAAGGAGTGCTTTTTTCCGTCTGCTGGTTTCAAAAGTGGCATCTTTATTGCTCAGTCTTCTTTAAAGTAGCAAATAATTTGGCATGGTAGAAGCAGCTCTCTGGAGGAAGGTGGTGTTGAGTACTCCAGATCTGTGGTGTTAGTACTTCCTTAATTATGCTTAAGGCACAACTTGGCTGGTCCCCTAAACTGAACGTCTCTGCCACAGATGCAGTTGGTTTGTTGCTTACAACTGCTGAGGGTTAGGCCAAAGCTTTAGTGAACTTTAGGGTGGTGGGATGGGATTGCTAGTTTGGCATCTTCTAGAAGAAACCTAATTTATGCACACCAAAACAACCATTAAAAAAAATAGAAAAGAGAAATTCAGGGAATAGTTAAGCATTGACCAAGCTGTCCCAGAGAGACTTCGGTGAATCTCCATCCTTGGAGACTCAAAAACTTGCCAGGACACATCTGTGAGCGACTCGTGTGGTGTGGGGTCAGCCCCGTCAAGGCACGAGCTGGGCCCCCACCTTGGGCCCTGCCGTGGTTCTGTGCTGCCAAGTGGTGGTGGCCGAGGCCTCCAGCAGCTCTTAGAGGTGCTCATGTAGATGCAGTTTAAACTGTTCTGAAAACTTGACAAAATCCTCACAGCAAATTTTTATTTGACTAATGTGAAGCAGTTTTACTTTGGTATCCAGCACATTTCGTATCTCCTGCTCGGGCCGCAGCACTGCATTGGTGTGGGTTGATCACACTTACTGGTGTTGGCTATCAGGTTGCAAACCTGTGGCAGGAAACCTGACTTCCTTTATCTGTGAGCACTTGAGAAAGGGAGCTCATTTATTTATTTCCCTGCAAGAAGGCAGTGTAAGAGGAAACGTACGCATCTTCAGCGTTTCTCTTCTGGCAGGACCATAGCACAAACTTACTCTTGCAGATGAATTTTTCTGGCAAAATTCTGACTTTCTGATCACATTATTCAAGTGTAACATGGCTTAGTCTACACTTTGTGGGGTGGTGGTACAGAAAAAGAATGGAAGATGAAAAACTGCTGGCTTAAACACATTGCTGTCACTCAAAAGCCGTTGCAGTTCTTATCTCTGAACTCCTTTAAAAATCTTTTCGTCTTTGTAGTCAGCACTTTTGCTTTCTGAATTACCAACATTATTATTCTTAAGAACTAAAATGTTTGACGCTATTTTGGGTGGGGGGAGTACTGTTGCATGTGCCAAATAAAAGACAATGCTAGACCCCACCAGGTGAGCCTTGGAGGGCCTTCCCTGTGTCTGCTGGATGCAGTTGAGATTTCCACCAATCTGTCGATCCTTTGCAAATTGGAAAGGGTGAATTTGCATTTTGTGCCTTCGGTCCATGCTGAAGGAATGTGCGGCTCTGCAGAAGGAAGTTATTCTTGAACATTCCTGTGTCTTTAAAAATAATCTTATCTTTATGAATGATGTGACACTGGCAATGATCTTTTACTTTGCAAATGTATTTAACAGCTTGTTGCATGAATCATAATAAAGCAGTTCAATAAACTCCACTGTATTGATCTGACAGCAGCCTGAATAAAGAGGGAAACCTGATGCTTTCCCTCAACTTTTGCTAACGCAAATATTTAGAAGTGAGAACAGAAAGGCGATACTTATGTAAAAGCTATTTACTTAGTTGGGCTTCCCTTGGATGTGTTTTTCTTCACCCTTTCCCTTCCTTTGCAGTTGTTGAGGAAGGCTGTGTGGACAGGAAGCCGGGCTGTTTTAACATTCGCCCCCCCAGTTGACTTCTGCAGCATCCTATAGGGTAGTCGCTGCCTTGTACTTGACTTAACTCTGGAAATTCCCATCATGTCCTGAATTTTGTACTGTTTGTCGCATTGCCATACAGAAAGATTGTGAGGGGAATCCTCGTTAGGATGCCTTTGGTAAATACAAACAAACGGCAAATGGCAGTATAATCTCAAAACATGCCATTCTTGCTGAATTGGAAGGGCCTTTCTGGGATTTTGAGTTCTGTGGGTTTTTAGAGCATGTGTGTACAGGGAAATGAATGGCTGTTGATCTTCTGGAGAACTTCCCAAGACAGACACTTTCACTCTGCAATTATAACTATGTGAGAAGCTCCATGGAATAATTTGGGAGCTATAAATTAATTCTTGCCTTGCTATACAGTTCCTGCCCTATCTAGGCAAAGCCAGGAGATCTGTAGAGCTATATACAGTATATAAATACGGTAAAAATGTCAGGACTTTTTTATTTCAAATAAACTATTATTGTAGTTTACTTCTACTTTCACCCAGGAAAAAAACCACAAGGTTAATTGATATGCTAAATACATTCAGAAACCGGAGAGTAGGTTATTCTGACTCCAAACAACAGCATTAAAATTGGGTATAAACGTGCAACAGTGTGCTGTATGTTTCAGATTTAATCACTTGTATATGTACTGTTGATGTAGTAAAGACTTTCAAATTTGTTAGTAATTTGAAGAACATCTTGAGTGAGACAAAGGTATGGTAATAAGTAGTAATTAAATGCTGCAGAGGGTACTCATCACTGTTATTTTAACACAAGTTAGTCATTATCTGCTGATGGCTGGCTTCATTAAATCTTAGTTTTTTAGTTTGTAAGTCAGAGCTTACATACATACCTCAGCAGCTGAACTGAGGCTTTCCATTCTTGCATAGTTGAAGTATCTTTTCTTCTTGGATTTTAAGAGTAATGACTTACCTCAAACTGCCAACAACTTTACGCCTGCCATGGGGCAAGATTGCAAATGTTGTGAACGTGCTCTTTAACTAGAGATAATGCATCTCTTCTGAAAATCAGGGGGGAAATATGTCAGTCTTACTGAGAACAACTACTTACCTGTTGTGCAAAACCAGCCACATGAAAAAAATAAATCATAAACAAGGTAAATGCTGCCTCCTGTAAAAGTACAAAATGTGCAGAGAGAGGAAATACCTGAAGTGTTGGGTGAGGGAGACTTTTGCTCTTCCTCATTTTTCTTGAAAACTTGTGCTTTATATATATCAAAAAAAAAAAAAAAAGAAGCTATATATAGTAGTTGCCAAGTATTCCCAGCTATGATGTAGTCTTACTTTAGGTGACAAGTTTCTTCAGGGTCTTGGGGCAAGTGATTAAGTGACATTGGGCTAAAAAAAGACTGGCCTCACAAATGGGTATAGGGAGAGAAATTATGGAGAGGATGAAGAATGAATTTGAAGATGAAATCCTTATTTCGTCTTTCATTTTCTCTTAATAGGAAGAGGTAATAAGAATTAACAAGGGTAAAACTTGAATAAATAGTTGATAGAATGGAGAGCTAACAGATTTAAGGTAAATCGCATTTTGATTATTTACTCGTTTGGAACAGGTTGTAGGGTAGTGATGTGAATGTTAAGGTAGCTGGGGCGGAGGATACTTGTTAGACCAGTGACTATTTAGATGTAAGAAGCTGGTTTCAGAGTTGGAGGAACTGTAAATGTTGTAATGTTGCTTGGCTTAGGATTGTCGGTTGTTCTGATGTGGAGAACGAAAAGACTTTTGGCAGAATGATGAGCTTCCTTTAAGGTGGCATCAAAGCATCCAGAATAAGCATAGTTGGTACGTACTTTTTGGTAGATAGCAATACCGAAAAAGGAAAATTTTGTAATTGTGTTTAAATACTGTAGCTGAAGCTGTGTGAACAGTGAAACATATCTTACGTTTTTCCATCGCTCTTCTTTTTCCTGGGTGTTATAATTTAGAAAAAGAAGGGCTCAAAGGTGTCTGATTCTAGCTTAAAATGAGGTAAGAATTGAAGATCTGTTTGAAAGGAGGGGGGAGAGGAATCTGCATAGCTCAGTATAGAGGAAGCTAACTGCTTAAAATTGTCGAGTTTGTTAAATTTGAATCACGCTTTCCTCCAGAATGACTAGCTTCCTTTACAGCATCATTGGAAAACGTGGCTAGAGCACTGTCTTTGTAGTGCAGCTATTTGCTTGCAGCAGCAAGGTGAGGTTTCCTGTGGAAACTGTTAGTAAACATGCCAGCATATTGACCCGAGCACAGCTTAAGAGTTTTAATTAATTCTTACTTAAAACTTAGCTATGTTAGCTATGAATTCAATCCGATAAGAATGCTAGGATAGCATAGGCAGTGTACCTGGTTGTGTGGTCTTTCATGTTCAGTTTTTTACATGGAGAAAGACGAGGACTTGTGGAACAGTGCTGCAGTATTTCAGTAATGTTTTACAGGTGGCAATAAAAGCTTTTGGCTCTGCTGTAGTACGTGGGTGTTATGTGCTTGCAGCTAAAGTCATTTAATGTTGGCTTTTAATAGTACTTCTGAAAATGAAGTAATTGTGTGCACAGTATAATGCAAAATACCCTTAAATAGTGGTTGGTTTCTGCATTACACTATTTTCTTGTTGCTGATAAAGGAGGTACAAAAACCTTTCAGTGGCTGAAATTCAAAGCAATTTTGCCAGGTAGAAGAACGAGCTTTCTAAAGGTGGTGGGTTTTTTCTTTCTGAATCTTGTGCTAGCGCTGGGTGACTGTTCTATTTGCACCGCCAGCGTTTCTGATTTTCAAAGAGTAATAGCAGTATCCATCTTGTTTGCCATAACCATTCAGTGTTTTCCTCCTAATAGTTAGCCGAGATGCCAAAAGCTCTTGAAATGCACGGAAGCTCCAGGTAGGTTAGTCATTTGTGAACTGGCACCCCGGGACGCAGGCAATGTGTTTTGCTGTCCCTGTGCTCAAAGCTCAGAACCAAAGGCGTAGGATACTGCTGGAGTGCTACTGCTGTTCGGTTTATAACCATGGTAATTAGTGCTGAATGTCATTAAGATGAGTGTATGTAATATTAATAAAACTTCTTGTGAAGTTGAGCTGTCGTCATTATCTTGTTGAATAGCTGTGCTGAAAAGCTGTTTGACTCTTCCCTGGAAGCAGAGCAAGTGAGGAGGGCTTACAGTGGGGCCCGTGAGGTCGCAGTCCCTCTTCTCCGAGACACCAGGTGTGAGGAGAGACTACTTTAATAGCAGCCTACAGCTTAAGTGTGCTCTCCCTCAGGTTTTTTCTTGTCTTGTGAGCAGAAAACAGTTGTCCCAGTCTCAAGAGTGTATGGGAAGAGGGAAAAAATGAGGAGCAGGCTGTTGCTCCCACTGGAGTTAATGTGGTCTGATCCTTTCTGCATCTGAAAGGCTCCTGGGAAGGGTGTGCAGGGTGGGGTGGGGTTATGTAAATTGTTTCTGCCAGTGGCAGAAACTGATTACTTTTGGGGTGGAACTCGATTTCCTTTTCTCCTCCCAGCCCCAGCTGGTGCGGTGCGGTGCAGTTGCATGATAATTAGGCTGCTCTGTGTTGAGTGCACTCAGCGTCACTCATTTATGGGAGCTAATGAGATTGTAGTTTGATGTGACATTACTGTAATATCAGTGCTTCGTATTCATTCATTAGTTTACCTCGGTGACTTTGTGAAATAAGGAAGTGCAGATGCCCTTGAGCAAGTCGTTTTAACACCGCGCATGAAAAATCTGTAATAGTGTTCAGAACATAAATTGTCTTGAGCTTTAGATTTCATCTCACTGTGGAGGGATTTATTCATAACCGGCTGTGGAGATGTGCTGGAGTTCTAGAGCCAGCCCTGGTGGCTGCATCCCCCTTGCCTGCAGCTCACTGCCCTCGCTGTCCCTTGGGAGCGGTCCCCAGCCCCCAGATCTCCTCTACCATGCCCAGCCAGAGCTAAGGGAGCGGCTGAACAAAACCATGCTGGGGCTGTGCTGGCAGTTCCCTAGCAGGGCTTAGTGCTCCAGCCTGTGCCCTGGCCTTGTTTTAGGTGCTGTTACAGTGCTGCGCTGACTTGGTAGCTCACGTGTGGATGGCACGTAGCAGCAGTAGCGCAGCGCTGCGTACCAGCTAACCCGCCTCTCCGCCCAGCAGCACTTACTGAGCTCGGGGACAGCGCTGTGCCGATGTGGCTCTAGTGGTTCTGGTGCTTGTCCAGTGGCTTTAGCTCAAAGGTCAGCATGATAGCTGGCACGCTGCAAAATAAAGTAATACATGAATAAGTTTGATTTTAGTTCCCTGCTAGATATCCCTGTCTCAGCAAGCTCTTATACATCGTGATCTGTAGTAATAAAATGAGAGATCGTCTGTAATATTGCAAAAAGAATAAAACAAGTGACTAAAATAAAATGTGTTGAGAATGTCAAACCTAAGGCTGTTAGAAATGTATTTTAAAGTGTTCCTTTAAATCTGGATTAATATCCAGTGTGGGGTCTGAAGCTGTGTTTGGGAAGGATTGTGTTCAGGAGTTGCAGGGGAAGTGCTGCCTGGCTGTGCCCAAGTGTGCCACTTCTAGGATCTCTCTGCTGATGCTGTGCCCTGCTGCCACCAGCGAAGGTGCCTCACGTTGTTACTCCAGCTTTTTTTCCTGTTTTAGTTTAATCTGGTTCCAGGGAACATGTAGACACCGTTCTTTAGCTTAGAGCTAGCTTGCATATGCCTGCGTTGCATGGCAGCCGCTGCTGGGGCAGCACTGTAGCTGTATCCCAGATATCTAGTGATGGGTTTGAGGAGAGTGTGCCCTCAACGTTTCTGTTTTCCTATGGAAACCAGTTTGTGTGATCATGCTCTCTGTGCCTGCATCTTTGCTCTAACTCTTCTTCTTTCTCCCCATCCTCCTCTATTTTTTTTAATTCAGGGGCTGTTGTTCTAGCCCCTTCCCTCATATTTCTCTGAGATTTATCTGGAGTACAGCAACCCTTGTAAAAACAGGCTGTGGAGGGGGAAGGAAGTCTCAGTGGTGGCAAAGGTGCAGGGGGCACAGCGATGCTGACAGTCACCAGAGCTGTGGGATCCGCACAACTGCATGGCAGAAGCTTTAGCTGGAGCATGTGAGTTCTGACGTACCAGCTCTGGTCAAGCATGAGGAGAGCTTTGAAGGTACTGGGCTCTGGCAGTTCATGCAGCTACTTGTTCTGTACAGCCTTCCTTCATGGAAAAAAAATGCGCAAGACCAAATGCAACAGGAGCGTGTAGCAGTATCGGTATTTAGGTTGCTTAATAGTTTCTGCTCTCAAGTGTCCTGTCAGCTTGCTTTTTTCCCTCCCTCCATAATTGTTCACACAACAGAACAGCAGGTTTTCTTGGCGGAAGAGATCCCTCTGTACTGGGGAGATGTCTTTCGTCCTGAGGTCTAACAATATTACTGTGGAAAGGTGCGATGCTGGTTACCAGTAGCTTTCTCACGCTAGCTTTTCCCACGGAAAGTCTCGTCCCAGTGCCGTAGCAGTGAGATGTGTGCGCATTTCAGGCTGGTCGCGTGGGGTCTGCTGGAGGCGTGCCGGTGGGCTCCTGTGCTTGCTACCAAGTGTGGTGGCATAGGGCTTGGGTGAAGGAGGTGATGCGATGAGGGTGAGAGATGCTCTTGCCTTTGCTTGACTGGCTGGTTAAAACTTCAGCTTTTTTCTGGCACATTCTCTTGCTAATCTACCTGAAAAGCCAAGCAGATGTGGTTCGTTAGTCAAGGGGTGCAGGAGCTAGTTTTTCTGAGTCTCACTGGACAGGCAGTAGGGGACACCGTCAGAAGAAGACATCCTGACGTTGAGAAGAGGTTTGATCTTCTGCACGGCATGTTTTTAAATGTTGGACAACAAGGCAGTTAAGGTAAAGCAGTATTGTAATGATTTAAACTTTGGATTGATTACAAGGTAGGCTAGTAAGATGAGATCCCTCTCTTTTTAGAGAGGCAAAACGAAGTGTTCATATCCATCTGAGAGGGGAAAGTCTTGCATAAGCTGTGTGCTGACCTCGGTCCCTTGCAGCAGAGGCACCGCGTGCAGCGGTAACTGGGGCAGCCTCCTCTTCCTCCCCTTCCATCTCTCCACTGCATCCTCTCAGTCTCAGCAGCTGCCATAGGATGTGCAGCCTGCGCTCCGTAAGCTGTTGCCTCCTGTCCCATGACCTCTCCGAATGGGGATCTACGACCCCTTTTCTGTTGAAGAGTTGAGGAGGGTACAGCTCTCACCATAGTGACCATTTGCAAGGCCTGGTACTGGGCTGTAAGGCTTCGTGAATCCTCCAGGCGAGTAACTGGGGTTGTGGCTGCCATGGCAATGCAGCTTTGCGGTTCGGGTGGCAGTAGTCTGTCATAAAGTCTGAAGCTGCGTTGGCTGCTCTGCATCAGGCAGCACCGCAGTGCTGGGCTGCAGGCCTGCTCTGACACACAGTGCTTTCTTCTGGGTGGAAGAGGGGAGGAAAATTGAAGAGGAAGCTGCGTTAGTGGTGGGAGCAGAATCTCACAACATATCCAAACTTACATGAAGGTTACAAAATGGGAACACTGGTTCGATGATGCTCCAAGCAGGGCTTTAGGATTCCCAGTACTGGGTCAAAAGTACAGTGGTCACATCATGGAAAGTATTGATCTTGTAAATTATTCTGTTTTGTTTTAAATAAATAAATAAATAAAATATATGTATACCAGGTACCATAATGTGTTGTTTGCAGTAGGAATTATTTATTCAGACCACTACAATTTTGTACTCGTTTAAGTATTAGGCACTTTCCTGCCACTGGTGGCAACTTGTATCATGTTCTGGCACACTTGAATTTGATCATGTGCCTAAGTCTCATTTGAATTTAACTTACCTTGGTCCGTGATGTGGTAATGGAGAGACTTGCTATTAGCTGTGAAACCATCATTTTAATGTCTTCTGTGACAAAGTTACAGATGTTTGAAAAAGTTTACTTTTCCGTTTTGCTTGCAACTTGTAAACAATTTAAAATACAATTTGTCTTTTTTCAGCATTTGAGTGATAAAGAAAAGGATGTACACGTTGTACAACCACAGTTGTCTAAAGTTACAGAAGGATGCTTTTAGATATGATAAACACTAGTGTTCATTACCATATCTTAATTTTGGACATCATTCATGCTTAATGTTATGCCAAAACCAAAGTCTATTACTAATTTTGTAAAAATATAAAAACCTCAGCCCTAGCCTAGTGAAAAAAATTATTGAATTCTCTTCAAGCTTCTTGATATAGATAAAAAGGCTTGTGTTTTTTTTTATCTGGAGAATGCTTAAAAGTAATGGGGCCATTAGAGGAAAAGATTTTAATGGGATCATAAATGTTCTATTTGGATCTGTCTTATTAGACATGGTTTAAAAATTGAATCTCCTTCTGAAGCCATTTACATATTCAAAGTTCAGTAATTGACCTGATTCTACCACAAGCTGCTATTTATCTTTCAAGACATGAATTGGTCTTATCTTTAAAAGTCTTTTGACCTTTCTTTAAAATCATTTGGAAAAGGGAGAAACGTACTTGTCTAGGGTTGTGACTAGATGCTGTCTTTTTGTCTGGTTTTGCTCTACTCAAAATTTTCTCTCAGCATCTGAGGATTGTTTCCAGCAGAATAGGAGACGCTGAGCTTCATGATAGTGTCATGGGTGCTAAAGAAAGGCTCCAAGGACAGTGTCAAAAAGTTCTGGGTGAGGAGTTTCAAATGTTTTCACAACACTGGCAAATTTCTCACCAAGTGTTTGTTAAGGACACGGCTTTTAAACTTTCCAATTGCTTTCTTGGGAATTCTGTTTAGATTTTCATGTTTTCTATATGGCATTTATCAGCTAGGTTTGGGAAGAGGGAGAGATTTTTCTAGTGTTTTTTTTTCTTCCATGTGCAATGAAACAGGAGTGTCTTCTGTTGAGTTTCTACAAGCTGAAGAGCCTTACCTTGGTGTGATTGTTGGATGTCAGTAGCTTCACTTACATTTATGCTGTGATCATGTCTAGAGGCATCGTACAAATGAGCGAAACGCTGTGCAGATACAGCTCAGATTCTGCAGGTGGATGTGAGTATACAAACCCTCACGTTCCTCTGGAGGCCTACCTCCCCTGACCCTGCAGGTGCAGTTACCCAGCAGTTCTGTTCTCTTGGTTCTTGGGAACCTCTGGACATCCTCAGTCACAGCTGGCTGCTCCAAGCAGGGTCGGGACGCTGTCTGGTTGGGTTTTGAACATCTCTGAGGATGGAAACTCCGCAGTCGCTCTGGGTGACCCGTTTCAGTGTTCAGTCACCCTTACAGCTTTTTTAACGTTGACAAGATGTTTCTAATATCTAACGTGTTGCGGTTGTACTTCCGAACACTGAGCACAGTGCTTGCCAGAAGCCAAGAGAAAAGAATCTCCAGGATGCTGCTAAGAAATTGTTTCATTGTTCGATTTCTGTTCTGTGTGTGGGCCACATAACGACTGTAAGCTAGAGCTATTCAGTGGATCTCTGTTAGGTATTTAAAGAACAGCAGGACAAATTCACTTTCTGGCCTAGCGGTCTGATATCATGCTTAGCTAGTGTGTTACGTTTTCTGAAAGCTTTCAGAGAACATCGTTCCTATCAGTGGTGTTTTGCTGGCGTGCAGGAAGTGGTGGCATTGTCCTTCTGCAGGCGGGCACAGAAGCATCCCGTCTCTGCAGAAGGTTGACACATGTGCACCTTAGATGTGAAACTTACTTTTGACAAACTAGTTTTCCTGCATATGTGTGAGTCAGAGTCTGCTGGAGGTCTGTTCTTCTCTTTTCTGGAAATGCAGTATGTTTTCCTATGGCAATGAGGGGGAGGAATGCACAGAAGGCAGCGTACTGCTGCATCACCACACCTCCAGAAAAGCTCAGTGCCACAGCCTGAACTGGACTTCAGGGAAACTGATGTTTTGTGGGCCTTGCTGTGTATTCCTCTCTTTACCACACTTCTAATGGTAGCTTAAGCACTCAGAATTACTGCAAAATTTACTATTTATTTTTATGTGATGGTTGCTTTGTATCAAGTATGATAACGTGAATGCAGGTGGTTCTGGAAACCTCACTCATTCCACACACAGCAAGGATTTGGCAGATCTGTGTCTCTTGCACTGTAGTCATGTGGATGGTACAGAATCGCAGAATGGCCTCGGTTGGAAGGCACCTCTGGAGCAAGGACGGGGGTCCAGCTGAGCCTTCTCCAGAGCAACAGCCCCAGGTGCCCCAGCCCGCCCGTGTTCATCGCCTGCTTCAGCCCCCGTCCTCTTTCTGGTGTCTGCTGGATTGCATCAGGGTGTCTTCCTGCTGCTGTCTGGCGAAAACTGGGCGTGCTGGTTCAGCTGAGGTCTCAGGAACGCTGAATAAAGGTGAATGTCACTTCTTAGGCTCAGACGGCACTGATGAGTGCTGCAAGGCTAATGTTGTGACTTAATCTTACCTACAGTTTGAGATGTGCTTTCAGAAATTTCTATTTTTATTCCTCGATGCATGAGGAACCTTTGATTGAATCAGTTTTACCTTATCGCTGTTTCCAGAAAGGATTATTTATGTTGTCTAGCTTGAAGGAGACTTTCTAATTTGTAGCCAGACTTGTTTCACACAGCTGCAGACTTAATCAATATGTTTCACTGCTCTTTGAATTTTTTTCCTTCTAAATTGAACTGGGTAGTTGCACATCATTTTAGTTATTCTACTGATGTATTTTGCTTTATGTGGCATATTATGTTGGTTCGTATTGTTGTTTCTTCAACCCAACCATGAAACAAACCATTGTGGTTGTCTGACTTTCAGTGGAAAACGTGATTTTCTGCCCGCTTTATTCTTAGTATCTTAATATCAGCTTTCAATTTATAAATTACCATTTGTTTGAGCTGCATGCAAGGATCCATATTTTAATGTGTAGCCATTAGAAATCAATAAAACTCGTACAAGAATGAATGCTTGTGGAAGAAATATGAAAGCAGCCATTCTCAGAAATCGTGAATAGGGGCGTGAAGTGGTGGTGGGGGCAGCGGAGAAGAGACAGGGAGTGTATGTTTGTCCTGGGTGGCTCGATATTCCATGTGAGCCAGCGAGAAAAGACGCTTTGTCCTTGCTGCTCGTGTCTCTTGCCACGCTGTGTGTGACGTTTGGCAGGCAACGGGCGCAAGCCTCAGAGCAGGAGCTAGAAGTAATGGAAGCTGTCTTGGTGCGGACACAAGCTGGTGCAGAATGCAGACCCTGGGCTTAGGCTCTGATTCAGACCTCTCCTATGGTAAGGTTTCCAATTATCCAACCTTGCTTTTTTGCTGAAGACTAACTTCTTTTGCAAAAACTTGCTGGGGTCCACACAACATTGCTTGTGCCATGGTTGGACCCATCGGGACCTTCCTTTCTAAGATGATGTGCAGTGTTTCAGGACACGAGGACAAACCAGCGTGTAGCCCATGCTTGTCACAGCAGTTTTGCCTTCCACATCATAGGGAAAGTTTTATCTGGGGGTAATTTTGTCTAATTGAGCCACTCTTGCTATCTTGCTAACGTTACCTTTTTCCGCTAAATACATCAGCAGACACAGAGGAGATAAAAATGTAAACGGCGTGTATTTGAGTGGCTTCATGCTTCTTCGATTATTTAAATTATTCTTTTTGTCTGTCATGAAATTAAGTGGGTTGTCATGTGGAATTTCAACTAACTCCTGTTTTCTACCTTTGGCCGTTTATTTCATTTCCATCACGAAGTTCTTCTTAACAACCTGTACAGAAGAAAATTATTTTCTGTGCACCTGCAGCTTACTCTGTAATTACAGATGTGAACTTTCTAAACTGTGATTTATTCTTTTAGAGCAACTTGTGTAAGTGTGCACTGTTCATGAGACTGTCTGTGTTAAAACTGCACTTAAAGCTTTGTTCAGGTTTTTTTTAAATGTTGTGCATGTCTGCTTTATTCTCCCAGTTCATTTCCATACATGGGCACTGTTTTTCCTTTGCCATTTTCATGTCATCTGAAGAAAAAAAGATCACTCAGTGTATTCGTGATTACAAACTTTTAAAAGAAATTTGAAACTATTAAATGTTTTTTTTTTTATGGAAACTTCTAAAAGAACACTGCTTGTAAACAAAGATTATCAGTTAAGATATTGGTTTGGCAAATGGTGGCGTCTTTTGATTTTTTTTAAATGGGTTACATCTTTGCTCAGATTCCTAACCTTACTGTTGAAATAATATTATCATAGATGTGGATCAACGAAAAAAAAACCTCACTAAACTTGCAGCAGCTTACTTTTTGATTTATGTATGTAATTTGTGAGCATTTCTGGAGAAAGCAATGGAGCATTTTAGAGTGGGAATTCTTTGTTAATTTATGTGAAATGTGAAGCTTTTATATTGGAAGCTGCATTATTTGAGGCATTATTCTTTCTTGGTGAAGATCTGGTGTGCTGGACTTCAGAATGGTCTTTGTGTTTTGAGGGCTGAGGGATTGGAAGATGAAAATCAGAGGATAGGAAATAAAAAGATGTTCTCATTTCAGACTTGAGGAGTTTCCTCTGTGTGAACTCTCCTACATATGGGATGTCTAGTAAGACAGATAAGAAGCTGAAGAAAATTGCAGTGTGGTAAACCTGAATTAATTTTTCTTTCCTCACCACTAAGTGCATTATTAAACTTTTTTTTTGTTAAAACTGGATATTCTTAGTGGCAAAATATTAGAACGGACAGAAATATTTGAGATTTGTATCCTAAGCCAGCCCCTGGGCTGGGAGGCAGGCTTGCATATGTGCAGGAATTACTGTGAAAGAGCTTTCTGCAGCTCTCTTCTAGGACAGTGGCCTGCACTACATAAACATTTGGTATGTGCCTTGACTGGAATATGTGGGTTAGTAAGTTGGCTTGTTTTTGCTTTAGCTGCGAAGGTTGGATCTGGAGATTTCACTGGCTGTACTTGCATTTCAGTATGTACCCAGTTCAGGTTTAATTATGGAAACTAAAGCTGCTGTAAAGCAACTGCAGCCAAGGCGAATATTTCTTTGAATTTGCTAAGGACTAAGAAGAAACAGAGCTATGATCTAGCAAATGTGAACTCTCAGGGCTGCAGGAGCATTGGAAAAGCTCTGCTTTTTCTCCCCCAAAAAGGGATGTCTCAGCCCAGACTGAACTGAATGTCTTCCCTGGACGCCATGTATGAAACTGATTGGTCTGGCTTTTTGTGTTTTTTTAGTACATAACATGGAGGCTGCTGGTAAAAGCTTAATTCTGTGTTGTGAATGTGAGTCCACAGTAAGGCAGTAAATCAAGCAGAATTAACTGAGCCATCGGCTGATGGCCACTGGAAGAAGAGAAACATGAATGGGCAGCGGGGATGTGCTGCTGTTGAAGCCCAGACCTGTACCTGGTTGTCTTTGGGTTGAGACCCATCCTTATTAAGGAAAAAGGCTACCAAAGGCATGCAGTTTTGTAGGGTGGCTGCATTGCTCAGCACATCAACTGAGAGGTAAACCGTAACTCCAACCCGCAAGAGGGCAAAGCAAAAACTGACACTGCAATATCTATTTTATGCAACCCACTGGTTATTTCTGGTAATAATCATACGGATCCATCAAGTTCTTCTACAGCCACCTTAAGATATCTGCTGCTTTAGCAGAACCGAGCGGTGCAGAGCCGTGTTGTTCGGTGCGTGTTGAACGTGCCGCTCCCGTTGCGGATATGAATGGCTGATGTTTTCGGCAGGCAGGTGTTCAGACTGATTGTTCAGCTAACGGATGATCTTGCCAAAAGGGCTGTTTGTGTTTTAAGCAAATTGCACAAATTGATTCCTTTTGTATACCTAAAGGAATATTGAAGCATACGATGCATCCATAATTGAACTTGCCATGTCGGCACATTCAGTTTCACGGTTCACTCTGTGGTACGCGGGGTGAATTGCTTATATCCGTACAGCTGTGACTGAAACATTCTTGATAAGGTTTATTACAAAAGAAGAGAACGTGTTTAGATTATTTTTGTCATGCCGTTGTTGCAACACATCCCCAAAAATCAAATCTCTATCTTTTTGATATATTTTAGGTGAAAAACTTTTCTTTGGACTTGACCAGATGTTGACTGACAGGAATGAAACGGAATATTTCTGTGAGCCTGCATCTGTCTGGAAGAATTGATGAGCGCGATAAGAATTCATGTAACTTGCATAAACCTTTCTTTTGTGAATATTTTGGTACTGTAATAGTGAATGTGTGACCTCCTGGTGCGCAAGTGGAAGGAACAAAGGAAATGATGAAGGGTAAAGCCAGCAGGCAAATCCAGTCTTTCTCCCTTCCAGCATAAGGTGAAGTGTCATTGTTCTGAATGCTTCAGTCTGGGCAGCGCTGGTGGGCACGCTGAAGTGCTTCCCACAGTACAGGTCTATGGTGGCGGAATACAAAGTTAGGTGAGGGAAAATAGAAGTATATTTGAATTTGAAAAGCTTTTTTTTCCTGTCAGGTAATAAAGTTTTGGCTGATAAATTTTGTGGCATCCAGCAATAGCTCACATTGTGAAGAAGCTTGAACAGCAGAAGTGGGTTGCGAAAGAAGCCGTCTGTTGCTTTTGAAGATGGCTTCTGCAGAGTACAGTTAGACCATGTCTGGATATTCTGTGTTATTTCTTGTGATTTCTTTTACTGCAAAGCCGTAGGTGTTTCCTGTTACAGTTTCTGACCTTTTGTTCTTGAGAGCTCTATGTTGTTCATGGACTAAAAGGTAGAGTGACTTGTTAAAAAATCCATCGTAGGTATGTGGAAGGGTCTTGGTGGTCAGGAGGGATCATCCTGTGGCAAAATTGACTCAGTACAGTGACTTTAGACGTTAAAGCTCTTCTGTTTCTACTCAGGGAATAGTAATTCTTTCAGTGGAATTCTGGATTGGCCTTGGCTCAAATCTAATGGATTTGGCTTAATTTCTTTTAAACAGGAAGAATTTCTGTGCTTGACACGATGGAGCAGGGGAAAGGAATTTGCCTGAGTGCAGGTGCATTTTTGTGTGTTTCCTACGAGGACGGCTGAGAAGAGATGGTTATAGATATACTGTGGAGCTGCAGATAAGTTAGCAAGAGTTTGTCCCCTTTACTCTCATTGCTTAGAATCTAGAAGACTGTTTCAGAGTTTTCATAACTTTTTTTCTTAGAGCCTTGTCTGGAGGAGTACTTAGGCTTTTTAGTGCGTTGAATTGTGTCAAAATTGTGTCATTCTTCTCAAATAATTTGCACTTCGTCTTTAATTGCAATTTGAGCTGGTTTTGATAGAAGTTTTGTGCATTTTCAACACTTCTTAGGTAATTGTCACCTATCCTAAACTATACAGAGATAATCTGCATTAATATACTGCATGATAGGTCATCTTTTTTGAATGGCAGCAAGCAAGTTTTGTATGTTCAAAGTAGCAGATGTGTAGTTGGATAGTAAACTTTTTTTTCATTTTTGTGAGCCTTAACCTCATGTAAGTACCTAAGATTATTTGTGGTTTTGATCAGGGGAGACATCTCCCAAATCGATTTGTGAAACAGCCTTGGACAGGGACTCACAACTTACATAGTACTCTCAATAAGGAACAAAGGTGCCTCGTTTGTCAGATCTACACCTAAATTTGCATGATGACCATCATTTTTCACTGATGGTGACTACTGAAGGAGCTCTGGCTTTCCACTCTCTGATAGTTTTTGCTTCTGGGCCGACCTCAGGTACGTCACCGCGGCACAAGTCCTTGAGTCATTTTGCTGGCGCTCTGCCCTCCACCCTCGTACGGGCTTGCTCAATTGAGAAGGCAGCAGAGAGGCAAGAAGCTGCAAGATGGTTGCTCATCAAACCACATCCTAAAAATAGTGTGGCAACTTTAGGTGTTTCTGGGTCTTTGTACATTGTCTTCTCTGAAAGACCAGAGAAGCTGGTAAACATATCTTTGAAGAGCAGTGAATCAAACTGGAAAAGGAAGGCAATTAGTTGAAAGCTGCTCTTTGTGAAACAGAATATAGGTTGTAGCAAGTACAGCACTGCAAGTATAGTGAAGCAGCTGTCACATATTTGGAGAGAATTTGCAGTCACAATAATTCTTCTGTAATTCTTTTATTTTCTTATACCCTCCTCTGTCTTCAGTTGGGGATGTTGACTGAGGCTGCTGTGATCACTTTGGACGCTAGAAACTGGGATGAGGCAAACAGCCTCTTTCTTTACACAGTGTGCAGCTGTTGGATGAGAATGAGCTAGTTATATTTTAAGCTGTATTTGAAATCTCTAGATGACCTCTTCGGTGCTCTTCCTTTTTTTTTTATTTTCCCCCTTTTTGGGATGCATCATACCTTTCGTTTTTTAGTGCAATTCTGAGAAGGAAAAAAAAGCCTCAACATCAATGGTCTGACGTATATATGAATTTTCTGTGTTGTAATGAAACTTAGTGTTCTGCTTTTTTTCCTCTCTCATCTTTCCAAACTATATTACAGTGACATGGCTGTCGCTGCCAGCTCTGTGCAGGGCAGATTGTTTCTGTGAATGCATTCCAACAGGTGTGTTGTTTTTGTTTTCCTGGCATTTATTTTGCAACTTAGTATGAACATAATGCATCACATCTGTATTTCAGTCCAGTTTGAACAAGTTGAGCTCAAGTAGTGGTTAAGTTGTGGTTTTAATGGAATGGTTGTTTGGCAGGCTACGTTCGTAAACACTCCGGTGCTTTCAGCACGTAATATTTTGGGGCAGTCATAGTGCAATTGCATAATCTTAAATTATCTACTTTACAAATAAGAGGTGATTGTAGCGACTGAATGCAAGCATTGAGCAGTTGAAAATCTGATGCATGAAAAAGGATCTAACTTCTTGTCAGTACCTCGAGCTTTATTCTAAAAACAATTTCTTTTTGAGGGCACATTGAGTTCAACCTAATATGAATCTCCTGATGATACAGGAGTGTGAGAGAGTTGTTTCAGATTTTGTAGGGGCTCCTTAATGAAGTGTGTGATTCACCTCTGGTCACTAGTCAGTACCTTCAGGTGACTCATTTGTGACCCTTGTGATGCTCCACGCTTCCCCAGCCCCAAATGATGGCTAGAAAGCTTTGATTTATTATAAGAAAGATGAATAAGAGAGAGGTCTAGTAGCATTCAGTACATGCTGAGTAGCATATAAACCAAAAAATGAGAGAAGAAAGCTCCTTTTGAGAATCTGAGAGTTGTTTAGATTCTTGTTAATGAAAGCTGTTTTCCATGTATCAGTTTTGGGGATTGTTCAGTTTAAGCCTTAAGTGCTGCTAAAACCCTGACTAACAATTCTCCTCCTCCTTTTTTTTTTCTATTTGAGAAGAAAATGTAAGAATGGGTGTATTACAAGCAGTTCTTTTTATAGTGTTTTATTAGCTTCAGAACTGCCAGAGTTGGAGATAACAGATTTGGGGTGTTATATTAAAAACTGCCTGATTTTCCTTGTATTTGTGCTATCACTTCTTGAATCAAACCGTAATTTTGGCCTAGATGTTGTCCAGTGGTCATTATTATTATATATTATATATTGTGGGGAAAAGATACTCTTAAATTTCTTTTTTAACACTGATTATCTTTCTGAGGTTTCTCCAATCCTTTCATTATGTGATACCATGGATAACTTTTTTCCCTTGTGTTCTTCACATTGTTTGTGATTTTAGCTCTCTTTATCCCTCCAAGGCCATGAGTTCCCAGCGTTTTTTCTCCGTATGAAAGCCATACCATACCTTCTGATCGTTAGTCACTTTTTCTCTAGTTCCTCTATGCCTGGGCAATATGAGTAGAGTTACGAGCAGTAATGACTGTGGTACTTTATATGTGGTGGTGATTTCTGATTAATTTTCCTTTCTAAAATATCCCAGTTCCTTTCACTTCCCTTTTGATGGTGTAAAGTTGGTACATTTCAGTGAATACTGACTGCGAGCCTTTTCTTGAAGGTTAACAAACATACCCTTAATATTGTAAAGAGACACTTCAGATAAGTTTTCCCGCTCTGTGGTGTTTCAGTGTGTTTATTGACACTGGATTTCATGTAACATTGTACTTCCCAATCAGTCCATTCCTGTGAAAACCTTCTGTAGCTGCCCACAGTGACTTACAGAAAAGATTCTTTTCTAATACAGAATCTGAATCTCTTTTTTTAAAGCTTTGATAAATTTAAATGTTTATGTATCTGTCAATTCCTTCCATTTTACATTTTACCTCCAGTGATGCATGCATTTACCAGTATGGGTCCAAGCGTAGATCCTTGGTATCAGTGCACCGTCCTCTTCCCTTCTTTTCTTCTCACCTGCTCACTATTTAGGAAATCTTATTGCTTCTGCTTGTTTCCCACTTAATATTATTTTTTTCTATCTCATTCTATGATGATTTGGTTTCTTTTAGACCCTTTGGTGAGGGATCTTGCTGAAAGGGGGTTGGACTGGAAGATCTCCAGAGGTTCCTTCCAGCCTTAACCGTTCTGTGATTCTGTGAAAGTTTCTCTTAAAGCTCCATGTGCATTCTTGAACTTTTGGGGTGTGTGATATTGACCACTTTTGGATGCTCATCATCTTCTTTAGCGAATCCTGAATGGTTGGACATCTCCTCATGAAAATCTGAGTGCTTTGCTGTATACCTCCTTGTGCAGAAGTGATGATGCTCATCTTTGAAGAGGCAAGTAAAACACGATGAATAATAAAGAGTATCTCTAGCAGAGCCAAAAGGCACACCTTGTAGTTATGGCAATAGCATGAGATAACTCTGAATGCGTTTTAACCTGTTGTATTATGCTGCCTTAAACCCAGGCTGTGGCACAGTAGAACTGGAAATATTTGAAAGACACATGTTCCCTGCCAATTGCGAGGCAACCACACCCTGACTTGTGTTTGCTACACCTATGAAGGTGCGTTTCTAATATACTGTAAACAGTTCCTCATGGTTACTGCATAATAAGCTGATTTAACAAAGCTTTGAAACGAATAAATACTGCAAATGCTCAGAATAATTCTAGTCTGTTTGCCTCTAGAAGCATTTCTCTGAGGCTTCTAGGTTACATTAAAAAAACAGACTCCGTTGACTGGGCCCTGGGGTTTTAAAATGCCAAATACAATACTTGTGAAGCAGTACAGGAACAGAGTGGCTTCTGATACTGTCTCGCATTGCTGTCTGTTAATTCTAGAATGGTATTCTGAAAAATCACATGACAATCATAATGTAATTAGTGTTTCATGGATGATAATGTTAGGTGCAAGTTCATTTGGCTTTTGAACAGTAATTGCGAATACAGCATGAAGCTGATGAAGTGATCCTGACTTCTGAGATAAGTCTCTTCTGTATTGCAGAAGAAAAATTGCAGGACTGCGAGATAAACCAAGCATATTTTCTAGAGCTTCACAGTGGAATCCACAGAGAGAAAATCCTCTCTTTCTGACCTGTTCTTGGGCATCAAATCATGGGAGTAACAAGGACACTTATTGCTTTTTAATACCAAAGATTATGGTATTTTTTGTGGTCAATAGCTACAGTGCTTTCTATCAAAGCATCTAGTCTTTATTTCTAGGTGCTTTTATAGAGTTACAAGAGAATGCTTGATGGAGAAAATACACAAGTGTTCTCTCTGGTTGTGCTCCCAAACGTAATTATTGATCGGTAATAGCATAAGGATGTATTTGTGATACAATAATAAACTGCAGGCTGACAATAAGGAACTGCAAATAATCTCTGAATTAACTACCATAACCTGTAAGTTGCTTCGAGGTAAAATGGGTTTTGAGGAAAGCCCTGTTAGTATTTTAGTATGTAACCTACACCTTTAGTAAAAAGCTACACTACTTTCTGCTGTTCATTTCTTGTTAGGTGTTGGAGGAGGAAGTCAAAAGAGTCTGATATGACTAACCTACATTAAAAATAATTAAAACTGTGGTTTTTGTAGTGCCTCTTTCCTGATAAAAGAACAACTTAAATGTATTTCTTTTTGTTGTAATTAGCTTAATGTAAGTAGGTAATTACATTTCCATTAAGCTTCTACAGAGTTTTAAAAACAGAGAAGCAGGATTATCTCAGTACACCATGTTACTGCGTGTAATGAGCTGTAATAAAGCAAAATTCTATTTTTGAAATTATATTCAAAAAGATCTTTTGTAGCATGTGAAATGTTGTGTGCCAATAAATAAATTTAAGCAAGCTTTTTGGAGATGAAGAGATTAATTAGGGGATTTGGCAATAAAAATAATTTGAAATCGATTCTGGTAATCTGAGGCATCCCTGACATGGTCAAGAAATAAATAAGCATAATGTATGCATGTTTTTAACTATGAATGAGATTAATCCTCATTAGGTATATGAACTTGGTGGGTGAGACTATATGGGGTTTCACGCTGGAATTTAGTTTCTTTGGGCTGCCTGGTGTAGAACAGTGTATTTTTTGACCAGTTGTAAGTTAAACGAATCATTCTCTTTCTGAACTTTCTTCTGTAAGTTGTGGTTTGCTAGTGAAGTTGAAAGATCAAAAGATCAAGTATCATACATTTAGAGCTTGTCAGAGGATTTTTATTTTCCAAAACTACATTAAATTTTAGGGATAGCTTGTAAGAATCTGAAATTGGGAATTTGATAAGACAAAAAATACTGGTTCTTCCTAAAATATTTTCAAAATAGCTGTCATATAAAAATCTAAACACTTACATAGAAGTCACAGAAATGTAAGCATGCTAGACATACGTGACTCTTTTCCACTGATAATCAGAAGCAGTTCTGTTTAATATTTCAGTGTTATCTGTATAACACTTAATAATCTGGATACTAAGGGCTCCTGACTTCTTAAGAAAAACAACATAGTATTTTCAGAAAACTTGTAACTTTTGGAAAGATTTCATTATCAGATGGATTTAAAAGCAAAATTTTGCCATGAACAACTAATGTAGAATAGCGATATATAGTACCAAATATTTCTGTTCTTTGTTCTCTCTAAGAAACTTGAAATCAGTACAGGCAATCAGAATTTTGGTCTGAGTTATTTCAGTTTTAAGACTTATCTGGAATTTTATTATTATTATTTGAAACTTTAAAATGGCTATAACAGCTTCACAACAATTTTACAAACATTTTATTCTTGTGTGCAAACAGCTGGATGATGTTAGTGATTTTTATTTTCAATTGTACAATGGCTTTCATTAGTCTTGTATATACATTGCTGATGCTACAAAAAAGAATGCTCTGATAGCACCTGTACATGACAGTAGTCTTGCTGAACTGTTGGGGGAAAAAAAAACACCCAAGGGTTTGACTTCTGTCCCACCTCTTTTACAGTGTACACATACAGGAGACATCAGGTCATTTGTGTGTCTTGCAAAACTCCATTCTTCCTTTCCGGAGGCTAAGAGCCTACCTCTGAGCAACTGCCATTGCACTGACAAATATCTGCTTATGATTCAAAAAAAACCTCTTTTCTGATACTAGCAAAACTAAAACTGAGTTGTGAGGACCTTTTAGGTCCTTGTTGCCGCAGCATAATTGCATGGAGATGGGCATGCTTGCAGAAGGAAGTTTTAAATTCACAAGCACTCTGTGTGGATAATGAGCAGAAGGCAGCATTCTTACTAAAAGGGACATTTTTTGCATGAGTACCAGTGGAAGACCTTGTTTAGCATCTGGGAACAAACATGAGGCGAAAGCAGCTTCCGTGTGGCTGTGGAAGGTCAGAGCTGAGTACCGCGTGCTGCTTTGCCTGCACAGGGCGTGATGCTGAGACACTGCGGCTAGGCAGGAGGCTCTCAGGCTGGATCGGTGGTGACTGTGGTGACTATGAATTAATGCTTGGGGCGTTTATTTATTGCCTTGCTTTCCTCTGCCTGCCTTCTCTTTGTGGGAAACGCACAAGTGGGACACAGCCCTGTATTTTGTGTGGCAAACATATTTTTACTTCGCAGTGCAGAGCAGGGGTAGAAGATCTTTTGGAACCGAATGCTTTGATTCAAATTCGTGTAGCTGATAGGTGTCTAAAAACAGGTGGGAATTTCAAGGGGTGCAGTTCGATTAAGGAAGACTATGCCCTTTGTTTTGGCTGGTTTTGGAAAATGACAACAGGAATGAGAAGTAATGCAAGATAGCACGAGAACTTGGGTAATGTGCTGACCAGCTCCTACTTCATTACTACTGCATAACCATTTATTTTTCGTGTGTGTCTGTGCGTATTTCCAAGTGCTTGTTGTATTGATGCTCCAGAGTGGAGTTGCTGCATGCTGTGCCTATAAAAGTTACGTACTCTGCTTAATGAGTCTACTCAATCAAACAAGTCCATTAGTTCCTGAAAATAATATCTGGTCATGCAAATCTAAGCCCAGGTGCCCGGCTGAACAGCTTGAGCTGTGAGTTTGGCTTGGAGCTGCGTGGAAGGACCAGGTTTCAGGTTGTTGACTTTTATCACTTGCTATGTCTCTGTAAGGGAAATGCATACAAGGTTAAAGCACAGGCCTCCAGTGCTGTTTTTTCCTTTCTTAAGAACCAATCTCTCTTTCAGACCAAGAAACAATTCCTCATCTGTTTCCAATGTCAAAGGATAGACAAAGAGCTCTGAAAGCAGTAATTACATAAAGGCATGTGAGAGAAATATCTGGCGTTGGAATCTTCAGTCTACTTTTACTCTCCACGAGTGGTTTTTGTATTTTCTCCATTCCTTAGTGTTATTTTCCAGTTAAAATTGAAGTGTGAGGCTATACAAACTCTGTACATTTCTTTTTCTTTTGGGTTGCAAGCTCTTTGAAGACTTAAGTTACTCATCAAATAAAATTCATTTTTCGTAGCGTGGGTTCTGATGCTTGCAGACATTTTCTGTCCTGGGCTTCACTTTGGGGTAATATTTTACTGGCATCAGTCACTGTGCAGCACAGAGCTGCCTAGTGAAGAGCACCAATTTCCTTGCAGCCTGCCAAAAAGTATATGTGGGTTGGCGGCATGAATGCACCCATTTGGATGAAATTTTTTGATGCCGGGATTTAGCCACAAAAAGTGGAAGGAAAAAAAACTATACTGAGCCTGTGACTTAAAATGAATAAATAAGTAATTTAGTCTTGCAGTATAGAAATGCTGAAATATTATGAAAAGCAACGGAGATTGCTTAATGTTTTTTCACATTTAAACAATTCAGCCTTTTTCAAAACATTTCAAAATTTGTGGGTAAACTTTTTTCAAAAAAAAAATGAGATTAGGCATTTCAGTAGTGTGTGGAAGAAGCGATAGATTTTTCGAAGTGAATATTGTCTGGTGGGTTTATGTTAAGTTCTTTGGCTACTGTCTTTAAGTGGAATTTTAGAGTTACCAGATACTTTGCAGTTCAGTGTTTGATCTGCTGCCTCAAGAGGGAATAATACTAAAATTCTTTTGTTCCTTCACGCAAAGCTTTGTGGTGGTTGTGCCAGGCACTCATGGCTTGTGAGCGCAAAATGTGGAGAGAAGAGCAAATTGAGTAAGTTCCTGCACTAATGCAGTGGGATTTGTGAGATCTGAGACTATGATATTTTATTAAATACCCTATTTCCTACTACGTAGTTTGTGATGTAAATTCTCATTTTCCTAGTGGAAATACATGGTTCTGAAACAGAGCAAAAAACGTATTTGGCAGAGTGTCCTAAAATGAAGTTCAAAACCAGTATTGAAAATGAGATTTTGATCTCTGTGGTAGGTTGCAGAACTGACACATTCCAGACCTTCTCCAAACATGCACGTGTCCAAGAGACAGCTACGGCAGCATGTGCAATTGGTGTTGTTTCTCTATGGTTTCAACTGAGGGTAAAAAACAGGATCCTCCCATTCATGAGGTGAGGCTTCACGTTGGAGGCAACCTAACATTGCACTTTTTCTACCGGATCATTCCGTGTACCTTTTTTGCGGCAGTATTGTTAAAAGATTTATCTCATAGACAGCTAAATGGATCAGCTTGTGGATCTGCACAGACTTTTTTTTTGACATTTAGGATTTTTTTGGCTTTTCAACCAGAGCAGCAGGCTGATCCAGTTTTGCCAGTCGCCATGTACTAGTGTGGGCCCAGGGGAAGACTGGGATTGTGTGGTTGAGGTACAGCATCGTATGGCACAGATGTGGCGTTGGGCCACGTCCCACTAAACTAGTGAAATTTCATTATTTTACTGCACACGGTGTCAGAGAACGTTGCTTTTGAATATCTTCTTAGTATAATAATCTAACTATACGACAATTAAGCCTAATTAGTTTAATTGTTCTGAAATCTTTATAGAAAAGCTTCTAAACTGTGAATAACTCCCTTCCTTCCTTCCATTTTCTCCTTTAAAAACAAAAACAAAACAAAAAACTTCACTGTTTTCTGCAGTGCTGTTGAATGAATTTCCTTTCAGTACCTGATCGTTATTGGCAGAAACTGGAGAGCTACGATAGGTCAGTGCATTTTTTATTTAAAAACAACAACAAAAATTGTAAGACCTAAAGACCTGTATTGGCTGATAGGGCCTGCATAATTAAAGTAAAAAAGTTAAAAGTTTTTCATCCTGCACTAGTGACAAGTACAGTAGCATATCAGCATGAAGGAGAGCTGTAATTTGGTGCTGATGGCAGTGTATTTGAGTAAGTATGTTCAAGTAGAAGTCATGTAAAGGAATTGTATCCAAGTCATAACACCCTTTGAAAGGCAGACAGCTTTTTCTGTGCATTCAGTTCTTTATTTCCTTCATATTCCTGCGTGGTATTTTGTTTTGCTTGTTACTCCTTCATAAAAGGTGACTGTATTACGCATTCACTAAACGCTAAACGTTGCTTTTTATAAAATGCATTGTGTAACTTGTTTGTTCCTGGGCTTCCTTATGGAAAGGATGTCCTGTGTTTGTTTACATTTGTGGATTGTCTTGTAATTTTTGTGAATGCCGTTGCATTTAATATGCTTATGCACAGACACCGGATAGAAAGATTCGATGATGGTTAGTGAGTTATCAGGCAGCTCCTTATTGCAGTCGGTTTGAAAGAAGAACCGGCCTAAAACTAGAAGCAAGCAAGAGGTGAAGTCAGCAAATATTTCTGAAATCTTGCAAGTATTGCTCAGCGAGGGAGGCTGCTGCCCAGGGGCCCTGGGCGAGGAGGTGCAGCAGTGCTGTGGCAGTGCTGCGTGTGTATCCTTCTCTGTTCCAACCTTTTTTCTTTATTTTAAAGTTGGGTGATCAGGCTGCTTGGTAGGGTTTCTTTTAGGCAGCGAGGGTGCCGATTTGGCAAGTAAGAACGAAAGACTGTCCTGGGTCTTGTGCCAGTTTCTCTATCCCGCGCGTGGAAGTGGGTGGCTAGCAAGAAGTCTCGCAGTCCTGTCTGGGAGGAGAGGAAAGCACGAGTGCTGGGAAACAGCTCGCTGAAGTAACTTACGTGAAAATTTCAGTTTCTGCTTTAGAAGTAATGGCCATATGCTGGAAAATGTCAGCACATGTTCATAGAAATGACTAATTATGAAGTGGAACTTGACTTAATCTCCCTCAATGTTCTTTTTTTTTTTTAAGTTACATTTCTCAAACTGCCGAAGTTGGTTTGTCCAGCCTTTCAGATAACCAAATCCTGTGGCTGATACAGAATAGCACGTTCACAGGCTGTGGAACAGACAAGATAAGGATGACTTCTAGATAAAAATGACAAAAATCATTTTCCAGGGTGTGGACATGAGTGTTACTGCAAAGATCGTGCAGATGTTCATAATCAGTTTATTGAACATGAAGTGTTTTTACTCTGTTTCAAAAAAGCCACCAACGGTGGAACGTGCTCAGCCACCAGTGTGGAATGCGCTGTTGCATTAGGAGTTCACAGTTCGGTGCCCCAGATTAGGCTTTAGCATGGTCACTTGGTCACTGGGCCTGTTCAGCCTGGAGAAGAGGAGGCTGAGGGGGGACCTCATCGCAGTCTACAACTTCCTCGCGAGGGGGAGCGGAGAGGCAGGTGACCTATTCTCCGTTATCACCAGTGACAGGACCCGTGGGAACGGTGTCAAGCTGAGGCACGGGAAGTTTAGGCTAGACATCAGGAAGAGGTTCTTCACCGAAAGGGTGGTCGCACACTGGAACAGGCTCCCCAGTGAAGCAGTCACTGCACCAAGCCTGTCTGAATTTAAGAAGAGATTGGACTGTGCGCTTAGTCACATGGTCTGAACTTTTGGGCAGACCTGTGCGGTGCCAGAGTTGGACTTGATGATCATTGTGGGTCCCTTCCAACTCGGATATTCTATGATTCTATGGCATATAGCTGCAGAGATTAAAGTGTCTTTTGAATGGTGTGGGACAGACAAGGCTCTATCCAGTGTAATCCCGACTCTGTGTTAGTGGGGAGGGGCAGTGGCCGCCTTACTTTATCCCCAGATATTCATAACAGTGTGTTTGGGAACTGGAAGCAAGAGGTTTGCCTCTGTGTAGGAGCCCACTCATAGCTGAGTGTTTGGAACTTGTATGGTAGGGTCACTCTCTACCTGGGAGTAGATAAGGAGCAGTGAGGAATGAAATAGGGATACGATGCTCAGGCTCGTTCTGAGATGCTTGTATGCATAAGCATTTCTTGTTCCCTTGTGTGCTTCTCAGGTTTTAACTGCATTTTGGTTTATTGTAAAATATTTCTAAACTCTCAGTTTGGTGTATTGCATCTTCAGCTGCAGAGCTAACTTTTAATAACTCGGGCTTAACTAACGTATAACAAATGTTGTAAACTTTATTACGTGTTTTTTGAAGTTTTATTAATGCGCTCACCCTCTTTGTCAGGTCACCATAAAGAAAAGGGTGTTGCCTTTTAATTTTAAGTTTAATATCTGGTAAATTAATTCTAGGCATGCGGTTCTTCTTAAAGCATAAAACATTATAAAATGGCAAAAACGAGAGTTTGTACAAAACTTCATTAGAGACTACTTTCTGCCTGTCTTGAGAAGTTTTTTATGAAGCTGGGAAGGACGATGTGAAGTGGTTTACGGTGCTGGATACTTTCATTAGCTCTGTGCTGTAGTTCTTCATCTGAGGTGTTTGTGCAGGTGAGGAAGATGTCCGTACCTGTTGATGCATGCCATCGCAGCGTTCCTCAAACCCTCTGGAGAAAGCACTTGTATGTACAGAGGTGTCATTGGAAATGGCCCCCTGCTTTCCCCACTGCCAGATAGTTTCCCCCTCCTCATTTCCCCAGTTTTAGCAGGAAGGGGAGCACAAGTGCTGTGTGTCTAAGATGCTGGGTTAGCTCGTGCTTGGCCCATCTGGTTGCTTTTGCCCCAGTACGTTAAATAAGATCTCACTTGAGGGATCCTTGGTTGCGAGCAAGTGGTTTGGGATATTAATACCTCCAGCTAAGCTCAGCATGCCCAAAACAAGTCTTGCCTGTGATCTGAATTTGTGCAGTGAGATTTGGTTAGGTTTTTCCTCTCCTCTTCTGCCTTAAGCAGGTTCTCCCATAAATTCCTGCCGTAGCTCTGTAGGGCACAGCAGGACAACCTCGGTCACCTCATCTTACTAATGCAGAGGTGACAAGAGCTTTTCTCAGGAAGACTGCAAAGTGCCTTGTTCTCAAGATACACCATTTGTCTTCTACTGGTTTCACATGCAGGGAGGGGTTTGATACTTCCAATTATTCATTTTATGTAGTGTTAATTGATAAATATTCATCAGAATATTGCTGAGATGAAGCCTGGTTTTATGTTTTTGGAGGCATATTTGCATTGTTGTGTGTTTTCAGGGAAAGAATGGGAATGAAACGTTAACTTCGTTTTCAAGTGAAGTTAATATGCTTTTTAGCGCGTTCAGCTCCTACAAACTTTGTGTTACTGGGCTTAAGAGCTTGTTTTAGCCTGACTGTTTTTTAGTGCTGCTCTTTGCCTGTAGTTAGAGTGCTCTGTGTATTACTGTGCTTTGGTCCTAATACAAAGAAAGCCCTGCAGCTTATTTTAAGAGCAGTTTCTCTCCAGTCAAATTGCTCTGCTAAATAGTTTTCAAGTGGCATAACTGCACCTAGCACTGTGTTTATACAGTAAAGGTTTTGGAGCTGTCTGAGGGAGGCCAGGAGCATCCAGCCCGGTCCCGGCATGTGGCAGAGCAACGAGGTGCAGACATTTGGGTTCTGGTAGAGACAGGAGGGTTGTCTGGGTCAGGTGCCTGTCTGCCAGTCGGCTTTGTCTGCAAGGATGGAAAACGACCACTTCTTTTATAAGGCCTAACGAGATGTTTGTGAAAAGCTTTGAGACGCTTTTGATTAACGACTGTGTGTAATATGTGATTATATCACACAGAATAATAGAGGGTAGGAGGAGAAAAACTGGCAATGTAATTCTCACAGCATTGTGGAAACTTAAGGCTTTGTTCTTTTTTCAAATGCCGTCTTTACATTTAAACATGATTTTTCTTTGCCACTTCCCCCTAATCTTTAGAGCTTCCAAATCAATAACAAAACTAGAAAGAAGCGTATCTGCCTTCTAAAGAAAAAAAAAAAAGAAAAAGAGGGGGGAGATAAAGTATAGGGCATCTCTATGTAGTTTTGGCCAGCTTGGTTTTATGATACTTATTTGTTCCCTTCTGCTGTTCTGTGCCAGATTATTCGTGCCGTTCTGCTTTTACCAGCCTTTCCATTTGGTGGATAACAACTCAGCCCATGAAAACTTGGTGGGTTTTTATTGTTACTTGTATTTTTTTATTTTTTAAATTGGTACCAGTAGCTGGTGAAATTGCTTGCAGACTTTTCAGTCCTGGTTGTTTAACTTCATACAGTCGTAGAGCCACGCTCTACCCCGCTAAGCCTGAGATGGATTGGGTGTTGGTTTCGAGCCTCAGACACCGGCAGGACTAGGCCTGTGGCCTAGAAATTTGCCTTCATTTTGAGAAACACAGTATGAAAAGCGATATTACTGTGCACATTTAGTGGGGGAAGAAAAGCAACGTAAGTATATGAGCCTCTTTTAAAAAAAAAAAACAAACACGAACTGACCCCAAACCAGCACCCCCCCCCCCCCCATCTTTTTCCTGAGCACACGAAGACCTGCTTTGCCAGAAGAGGAGTGCGTTCTGGTTTTGTGTCCAACCGCTCAGCTTCAGCGCAGCGGCACATGTTCACAGACCGATTTGCAGAGGGGTTTGGGTACGAGCCGAAATCCTGTAATCTACGGATGTGCTGTGGTTGAAGTGGAGGCCAGTAGGCAGTTGTAAACTATATTTTGGCCACGTGACTTGCTTCAAAAAAATCTAAATTACAGGATCTATCTTATGGGCCTGTGTGAAAACCCTTTTCTTTTCAGGCCTTTTAGGTTTGCCCATGTTCCTTCTTCAGACGGCGAATAGTGCTTAAAATTGTATAAAAAAATAATTCAGCATGTAAGAGAAATTAAACTGCAGGCAATACCAGTATGCTTTTTTCAGAGGATACAACTCCATTTTACATATCTGGCAATACTTCTGCAGGGCTTTATAGTAAGTAAAAAAAAGACATTTTTCCACTTGTTAGGTATATATAAAGTCCCAAACATAGCAAGTGGAATAAATATTTCACTTAGGGAGAATACGAGCAGCAAATCAAGAATTTTCAAGTAACTGCAGAAAATAAATGTCAAATGTAACAAAGGAGGGGAGGCTGAAAGGAGAGGTAAGCCAGAGCATAAAGGTACGGCTTGAACTGCTCTAAAGCAAGCTTTATGTTCACAATCATCTTCTTTCAGGTTGTGAAACCTGAAATCTGTGAAAGCTTTCATGGCAGCAACAACAGGGATTTTTTTCTTGAATGAACTCCAAGCCTCCCTTAAAACCTGTCCATTTTATTAGTGCTGAGACCTGCTGTTTCTGCTCCTCTATCATTCTTACTGCTTGCATGGTTAACAGACTGAAAAAGGGTTGGTTGTACATTTCTTTGAATGTAGGTGAAAAAAGATTCCAGATGCACATTTGAACTCATTTAAAATTTATCTGTAATTGCAGTAGGACGTTGACTGCTTTTTCTTAACAATCAATACATTCAGCTGTAATGGATTTGGTCTATTCATGGCAGAATAGAAAAGCAGAGAATACTCTGTTGTGAAAATATATAGGGTTTTCTATAGTAAGGAAATTTTGGTTGTGACAGGACAATGTTTATAGTAATTACAGAAAATGAAAGGCATCCATTCTCGATGAAAGATTTGGTGATGGATTGGAATTGTTGTGTACAGAGACCAATGGTAATTACCCCACTCTTATTTCAAGTCATTGTACAGTTTCGGTGATGCCAAAGTTTAGAGGCTGGTGGCCAAGAGGCAATTAGAAGTTTATCACTAACCATTTTAATGGGTTAGCTTTCCACTTACTTCCTGACTCTTGTTATTTCCTAAACTGTACCAGTATTAAGCTCTGTGGAATTAAAATATTTTTTCAAGCTGTTCATTTGCATTGTAATTTTTGGCTTCTTTGCTCCATGCTTATTTGTTTTTCTTAAAAACAAAACCAAGAAAAAGTTTTCAGATGAGCCATTTTTAATTAACTGAGATAATGCTGTGACTTAAGTGTTGAGTTCCATTAATTAACACAGTTGTTCTTGCTCAAGTCTAGCTGATGTTAATGTAATAGGGTGATTATGTACCACACTAAATACAAGTCACAGTTGTTTTCTGAAGGGATAACTGCAGGTTACACAGAAGTAAGACAATAGACAGAAAATACAATATCACATGAAAATCATTCACAGTGGTAGGAACCTTAAGATATAATCAGCTTTTGAACATTTACTCTCTCATCCCTTCCTGGAGTTCAATATAAGCAATGTATGTGATAAAATGGTAGCAGAAACTGAACGCTGTGCGCACCAGCTACTTGATAAACATGCCAAACTTCCGTTTGGCCACTGGTAATGTGGTGGGGCGATGTCATACCAAACAAGTTTTATAAAAATAAAGCACTTCTTACATGTGAGAAAGATTGGCTGCTTTTCCTCACAAGCAACCTGGGTAGTGGTGGTGGTATAGTCTTACATGCCAGTTTTTCTGTTTGCTGCTAGAAAATTTCTTGGGCCCACTTGGAGAATAAATTACTTTTTGATATGTTTTGTAGTTGAAAGGTAATACTAACATTGTCCTATATTGTCATCTTTTTAAAAGTTTATTTATTTTTTACTTAGACTCCTGAATGCTACTCTGTTGAAGCATGTGTCAAAACAAACACCCGTGATGTAATGGAGACTTGGAAACACTGCATTTGTGTACTTCGAAAGTAAGTAACAAGTTTTCCAATTTTAAAGATGACCTATTAAAAAAATTGAAAGCAACAAAGAACCTTGATAGTTAGGCTTTTGCGATTTTAACTTTCTGCTTTGAAACCCTTTGCAGCTTTCTCTTTTATAAAGCTTTTAAAAATTATTTTTAGAATCTTATGCATATCAGCACCATATCTATTGGTTCCCTTTTAATTTACAGGTTATGCACTTTGTGTAGTCTGTCAGGTTTAACCTGTATGTGATACCAGAGAGGCCAATACCTATAAAGTATTTTCTGGGAAAAAGATCTGTGAGTTTCCAGTACTAGAAAGCAATGAATTCTTAGGAAAGAATTTGAAAATCCCTCTATAACTGCTTCTCCAATACTTTATCTTTCCTCATTCCTCCCTTGTCACAGCTTTAGCATATATCTGGCTACACTGCACAGGTCATCAGCTAAACCAGTACAAATGTAACCCAGAAAGAGGGAATGGGGAGGGGAAATAAATTGTCATGTTACCAAATTACAGCTTGTGGCAATAGTGAACTAATAGGTAATGTGGCTTGAATTAATCTAACTTCATCCATTTAGGAGGGTTAATGGATTTACCTAATTAAATTTCATTCAAAGTGGTTTTTGAAAGTCTACTGCAAGAGAAGAGGGTGGTAAAATTGAGTGCTGAAGCCACTGCTAAGGGAGGGAATTGCACTCTGTCATTACAAGTGTTTGAAAACTCAGAAGCGTGGTGTTACCCTTATTTGCATAAGCTGTTACGATTTGATACCACAAACCTCTGAATATTGCTATATCTTGCTAGTTCCATAATTTCAAGGAAACGCCACCTGCCTTTGTGGCACCAGGGCCAGAAGAGTGTTTTGCATAACTCTGAGATTGGGTGTGAAAACTGCATTGCAGCAGTGTAACTATTAAACCATTTCACTATTACTCTGCCTGTTGTTTCATGTGATATCACTTGGCCAAATGACTGCCATCTGTGCATTATTTTGTCTTATTTGCCAGGCAATGAAGCCTTACAGAGGGGTGTGTGTGTGAGATGGCGATGGGGAAGTCTTTGTAGAGGTGAAATACGTATTTAAAAGTTCAAAGAATTACTTTTTGTAAGCGTAGGCTAATCTGTGATTTTCCCAGAGGGTAACCTGGCTTTCCCTAGTTAAATGGAATTAGCCAACAGTGTTTATAGGGATAGGCTTAAAACAATAATGAGTTATATGGTTCTTCTTAAAGGTTGTTTTCTGATGCTTATCTTAAAGTATTGAAGCACAGCCTTTTTTTTTCTTTTTGGGGGGGGGGGGGGGGTAGAGGGAGTGGGGAGAGCTCTTAAAAATATTCTCCTTCTTCTGTCAAAGTTTATATACAAACAGTCACAGTGTGGAGTAAAAAGCCTGAAAGATAAATAGGACAGCTGCTACTTAAAGCAGAGGGAAAAATGTGCTTTATAATTCTTGCATATGTTTAAAAATTGGTTCACTGGGATTTTTCACTAATTAATACTATAAAGTAATTTGGCCCTTGGGATAATTTTAGGGGGTTGTAAATACTCAGTCTTTGAGTCGGAAGAGCATTTTTCATGTGTTTGCAGAGCTAATTCAATAAATGTTCTCCTGACAGTTAATTTTTCTCATCGTGAATGGTGGTCATAATCACTATCTTGCTTTTTAGAGCTACTTTGCTGCACTGGTTTTGGGGAAGAGGAAAAAACAAGTCTGAATAATACAGTTGAACTGAGGAGGCATTGCAGAGAAATTGTACATTAGTTGTTGGGAAATAATCTCATTTCTTTACCTTTCTAGGGAAAAGGTATAGTCCTGTTATTTGGCTGGATGTTGAAAGAACAGCTTCCTTTTTTTCCTGAAAAAGGGCTCAAATTTTGAAAATTAGAACACATCTTAATTAGAATATCTGTTGTAACCCATTAAAGATGAGATATTTGCATAAAAAAAACTTAGTGACATCTGTTTTGCTGGGGAGTTTAGAAGGATTTGTAATACTTGAGTGCGATGCTTCCCAACAAAGCAGAATCTTCTAAGCTTTGTGTTTTTTTCCCCCATTCTTTTTTTTAAACTACGTATGTATATAAACTGTGTGTGTATTGTGTGTGTGTGTGTATATATATATATATATATATATATAGTAGTAATCCAATCCTGTTGTGATTTGAAAATAGCTCTGGCTTGGTTTTTACTGTCATCAGGCAAAGATGGGTGGTGTTAGCTTGACTGACTCAGGCTGGCAGAAAACACTTCTGGTCATTGCTGGAGCAGAGGGTGCTTAAAAGCCCGTGGGTGTGAGTTCAGTTGTTCGGAGCAGATTTCCTTCACTGGTGGGAATGGTCATTTTTAGTCACTTCCAGAAATTCCTGTCATCTGCCTGCGATGCCTTGCCTGAGCCTGAGTCTTTTCTAGCCCAGGTGCATGTTACTAGGGAGACGCTGAATTCTGGTGCTCTCACTGCAGCAGCTGGAACCAGCTGAAGTGCAGGGATTTGCACACTGTGTGCTTAAATGATAACTTTCCAGAGTTCATGCAGATCAGATAGAGACGAGCAATCCAAACAAGGCATTGCACAATAGAAAATGTACTTCCTTAACTATATGAGATCTTTCCCTCAGGCTGAGACAACGCAGTTTCAATATTAATTGCCTAATGCTCACAGTACACCAAGTAGTTCAGGCAATTATCTCAGGAGCTGGCTTTGTTTTGCTGCACCTAATGAACTAGACTCTATCCGCGGTTTAATTTCTTATGCACTATTACTATGGTAATAGAAATATTTAAAAGTGTTTAATTCTTAGAATGTATGCTTTAAAATCACAATCAAGGGTAACTTTTTGCCCCTTAAGGAAAATTTTAGTACTCTTAATTCCTGAAATTTAATAACTGTTTCACAATAAAATCACAAATAACCTTTTACCCTACATCCCATATTTCATGTAGCTGTTGCTACGGAGTATGGTGTTCATGGTTCATAATTGTTCTGTTACTATTCAGATATAACTGATCTTTTTGTAAATCTATATGGCATGCCATGTCAAAGCATTAATTTATCATCTGACTGTCTAACAGACTGCCTTTAGACAGACAGGTGGCAAAAATCTCATCTACATGCGATTTTGTAGCTCACTAGGAGAGGGAACTGCAAGGCACTGTACATTGTCCACATCCTCCTTTTAGTATTTGCCAGTATGATTATATAAAAAAAACCCAAACCTTTAGTTTCAGCTGCACATTGTGGGGGAGTTGGGCACTTCATTGCAACTGGATGGATCTGAATAATAGCATTTGGAGGGACCTGCAATCTAAGCCGCTCAAAGTTGAAAGCAAATCTTTCCTCTTCTTTCTGAACTGACATGTGAAAGAAATAAGATTAGCTGGAACTTCAGCCTCGTTTCATGGATTTTAAAAATAGAATGAATGAAGGAAATCCCTCCTTGAACCACAGCTGCATAAAAAGGTTCTTCTCAAATAACACATTATCCTTGCTCTTTCTGTTCTGTGCATTAATGGTCAATGTGAAGGTAGAAATGCTGAATGAAACAGTCACGTAATGCATTTTTCTGCCATACCTAGGGGAACAAGAATTTATATAGTAAAATTAATTTCACTTTTTTCAAATAAGATATTCATTGGTTTCACTAATTCGTTTGGAGTAGGAAAATACATATATAAATGTTTAAAAAGGGGAACCAGTCATATTAATTCAGTGCTCAAAGGAAGCAATATCACACTTGAAGGCATAGTATAAACTTTTTCCCGTGAGCCTTCACCACAAGTGCCTTTTAAGTAAGTACATGCCCATCTTTCAGACCAGAAATGGTTATGCTGTGGAAAGGGGGAGAGGTAATTAGTAGGCACTGGAAACTGATGATACATGAAATGGAAGGTGAAATCTATTGCAGCTCCTGATGGCTGCATCAATTATGCTATGAATTTTGTGCTTTAGGGTGGCTATGCCATTCTCCGCCGATACAGGAGGACCCCTAGTAGAGTGCTCTTTATTTGTTTTTCTAAAGAACTGGGCTCTCCAGGCTATCTGTTGTGGAGAGACGCTAGAAACAAAAAGGCATGCCACAAGCTAATGTGTTGGGAATCACAGCTGGGGAGCATTGCTTTTCAGAGAGTCTCCAAAATCCCACATGTGCCTTTGCACTTCTGACACCATTGTTATTTCTGAATCTTTATTTTGTCAATCCTGACTCACTTCTGGTCTTTCCTTCCTTCTTAAGAGAAAGAACATCATAGCTGTCCTGTCAGGAGTCTGAGCTGATACTCTTCAAAATCTCACGACTTCTTTGTTGCCCTCTTTTTAGAGGTTTAAGATAATTCTGTCTACTTTAAAAGCCTTGTATAACCATCCCTGGGTGCGTTTGCTGTTCTAGTGTGTATAGCTGTGATTCTGAGGGTAGGAGAGGAAAACGACATAAGTATGCATATATATGTGTGTATATTCATATATATGAATACATATTTCAGGTATATATTTCATATATTCAGATGTGAAAACGCAGAATATATATTTGGTGTGTGTATATATTTAAAAAATCAGAAATAAAAACTTTCCATAAAGCATGCAGCTAGTTAGATAGAAGTGTTACGTTAGTACAGGTTTCATTAATGCCATGATTGTTCAAAAGGCTAGATGCTCCTTGATTTATGAGCATCTATCTGTGCTTGCTTTTAAATATAAAACTTAAGGTAGTGATGTAGCTCTTGTGCAACAACACATGGACCTTCTCTGTAGTACGACAGAATTGAAGTTTTAATTGCTTGGAAGAGACTCAGGCAAGCTGGAATGTGCACGCTGTTTCTTCCTGTTGCTGGAGTAAGGAAATAAACTGGTCAGTTCTCTTCTGCTCTAAGACTGACGTTTGACAGCAGCTAAATTGATCCAATCTAAGAGGAAGAGGAAGTACTTGCAGAACACCTTTTCCTTTAGGAATGGACTGTTCCCATGGATTTGCAATTTGAATGTAACTTCGTATGGCTTAAAGCTGAAGCGTATCTTCACAGTAAATGTGACACTTCAAGTTTTATTCGTAGTTGCATCTTGAAATAGTATTGTGATTTGACACTAAAGGAAAGTACACAAATTTAGCATATAACGTAATTGCATAATTCATATTTCCACAGTTGCTTTGGTCTTTCCTTTTTTGCGTGTTAGAAAATTCATGCTTTATTGATGACAAAAAACAATGCTGTGAACATGAAGAAATTCAATTAGAAATGTTGCTTTTCTGATTAGCCATGATAAAAATCAAGACTTGAGCATGAAAGTGAGAGATCTTGTATCTAGATTTTCTTCTTGTCTGTTCATTTCTTGTCCAACATTTTATATTAAATCAAAACTAAAGTTGCCCTGACCTTTCTGATGTATACTGGTGCTGTCTAATGAAGACAATGTCTGTTTGTAAGGTGTTAAGTGTAAGCTAGGAAAATCCGCTGTGAACACTGAGACTCCTAGCTAATTATTGTAGTGATAAGCTTAGGACTGTTTTGGTCTTAGTGGTCTAATTTGATTCATTTTTAAAGCGTTGAGTGGCAAAATCTAGTAGATGAAGTGCAGGTACATGGGAGCTTACTACTAGTCTGGCTAATACAAAGAAACACGTGGGTGGTTGGAAATGTCTATTGTGCACATTCAACGCAGGGAATGTTAAATGGTTTGAAGGGACCACTAGAGGTCACGTAGTCAGTACCACACGTGAAGCAGGAAGAACTTTTAGGTTAGACGAAGTTGCTCAGGACCCTTTCCAGATGACCACTGACTATTTTTAGGATGGAGCTGGCTCTCTAGGAAGCCTGTCGCAGTGTGTGCCAGGTGTTTCTGTGCTGCCCAGCGAACAAGCTGCTCTGTATTTGTTTTGGCCCTTGTTCTGTGTGAGTAACAGAGGCTTCTGAATTCTTGGGTCTGGATGAGCTGCCTGGCAGGGGTCTCTGTGGTGTTTGTTGTTGGAACCTGGCTTTGGAAGATCTCATAATCTGCTGTAGTTGCAGAGAAAGTAGCTGGGACACAACATCAAAGTTCATTGCTTTATTCAGCGCTGGAAAGAAAGTTGCAGCAAATATTTTATCAGTGAAGCAATGCAAAGATGAAAAGACCTGATGGAGAATTGAGAGAAGTTTAGTTGACTTTTGATTACCTGTGGAATGACTTATCAAGGTTAAGGATTATTTGTGCTTAGCACTTTTCCCACTTCCCCTGAACCACACCTTTCATTCTTATGATCTCATATTGTCCTTACTTTTGATAAAGTGAGATATATGCGATGCTTATGATACGAAAATGTAGGCTACTTGTTTTGTATTATAGTTATCCAGTTTACTATTCTTCTTCCCTTTATTACCTTGACAATTAACACTTGACTGTATCTAGAAACTTCCCTGTGTGCTTGGCTCTCCTCTTATCAAGAGTAAAAATGAAGAGTCGTGTCAAAAATCATGTCTAATTATTCACTAAGTAAAGGTTCCTCAACTTTGATCTAAACCTACTTACTGGGAAAGCAGCAGCTTCCTAATATGCAGCTACTCCCAGCGTTTGGTGATCTAGATACTTCTGGAGGGTAGGAGTGCCTACTATTTAATGTAATAAATGTAAAGAAGAAAATCTATTTCTGTCTTGATTTAGTGGTGGTATGCTTTCATTTACATGAAAAATAAAAGTATCTGGTTAGCAACAGTAAGCTGCTAAGTTTGTGTTCCAGATTGTTGCTCTGACCACGCTTGTAAAAAGCATGAGAACTTGGATGTGGAAAACCATCCACAGTCTGGGTGTGAACGGGCTTTCTTCTTTGTGTCCCAGCAAAGGTGCTCCACTGAGACCAATTTCAGTGATGTGCTCCTTTCTTTGAGGGGTACTTTGTGGTTGAACGGGTCCTCTCCATCTCGGATTGTTTGTTGGTTAGAATAAATTGCGGAATCCTTCCAGTACTTGACATGCACCCAACTGTGTGACTTGTCCAAAACTCAGGTTGAGACTGCCCCACCAAAAAGCTGTTCGTAACCTTACGGTGAGCTTCCCATCTGAATCTGTTCAAGGTGCTACATCCAGTACATACACTGAAGCTCTTGCTCCTGTTTCTACTTGCAGCAGAGGGGAGTAGTGAAGTCTGCCCAGCTTTCAGAGCAGTCTAAATGTGAAGGTGTCAACTGTAACTGCTGAGGTGAGTTCCAAGGGAAAGGAGGCTGCTAAGCTTGAGAACAATATTTAATTTGGTAGTAAATTTCATGTTGGTATTCCTAGGGAGCTATTAGCCAGTATTATGGGGGGGAGGAAATCACAGTCCTGGAAACATGTGGAGCTTTAAGGCTCCAGGTAATAAGGAAGAGCAGATCGCCCCTGTGACCAGAGGTGGGTGTCTAGGCCCAGGTTTAAAGCTTAGTTACAAGATGAAAGGAACTGTCTGCTAGTGACTGAGAAGGTTTAATCATTCCTGTAAATTGCTTCTGGAGCCTGTCTGTAACAGTTGACTGAGCTAAAAGCTCTGAAGGGTTCTGTTTAAAACAAGTATTGCCAAAATGTATCAGTAACCTAGATTTTATAGGTTCGCAGATACATGTTAAACTTGCAATACTGGGCATTGCGTTCCCATCTGTTGGGGTAATTTTGTAAACCTAAGATGTAGACAATTTAAAGAGTTTTGGCTTGTAATTAAATCTTTAAATGTTAATTCATCATGCAGTAGTAAAATGATTGATATGCTTTTTTTCCATAAAAACAGGATGTCTGTTATTTAAAAATAGTCCTCGTGATCCCCCACCCCCGCCACCCCCCAGGTGCTTTCTGTCACTGTCTAAATGTGGCAACTCTTAAATAGCCAATTCTGCCTTCTTTTTAGTGGGGTTCTTGCTGTCAGGCTTCTTGCAGGCTGCCTTGTTAGCGGCAAATATGCCATTGAAACCACAATGTGTAATTTTTTCTCATTATGAAAATATGCCCTAGTTCCAGGGTGGTTTAGTTTTTAGATTAAAATGCACCTTGCAATAAAGACACTGCATTGAATTTCCTACGTTGGCTTTTTTCTGATGGGTGGGTGGGGGAAGTGGCTTGGATGCATTCAGAAATCTTCAGGTTCTGAAATGAAAATGAAAGCAACTGCAAATCAAAAGTTTAGGCCTCATGTGAGGGGCTGCCCCATAGTGCAATGTGTCCCTGTGGGTCATGGAAGCCTATCTTTGTACACTTTTGCATTTCCAAATATTTTGGCTTCTTTTTGTTAAGGAGCAGGTTCTGTATTTGGTCTGCAGATTATTTATTTTGGGCTGAAGTTTGGTAATATTATTTAAACACCCCAAAATTTGGACCTAGGATTGGGCTCTAAGCTGCCCAACTGCCCTGTTGGCTAGCTGACAATTTTGTGAGCCATCTGGTTCGAACGGCTAAAGCTGTGTCATGTTTAAGTTCGTCAAGATCAAGACACCTTTTTTTTAGTATCTTCTAATCCAGTTTGTTTGTATGCCTTAGAAGCTGGTCTTATTGGAGATCCTTTTGTGCATTAGTTCAGTCACTTCTATGCATTTTTTAAAATTCTTATTGGTGAAAGGCATACCTTGTTGCCATTTAGTCTGCAGTCTGTGTTTTTTTTTCCTCCAGGTGTGTGTTCTTATTTAACATTTTTTATAAGGAAGATAACAGTGCAGTAATATAGGTGGGAATAGAGACTGCTTTGGAGGGCTTCTTCAGAGGGATACAGAAATGCACATGGAAGGAAATCTGTAATAGTGCAGTAGAATGACCATAAGAATACAGGTATGAGCAAAGTTAGGTCATGTTTTAGGTTGCTCCTACTGAATAGAGAAGAGCAAGATTTCTTAAAACTTGGGCCGAAATCCAAAGTGATACCAGTGTTAAAAATCATCTGTAGTGTTAATGGAAAGGATCTGAAACTGGTGGAGATTTTAAGCCAGTTTTCTGTACTAACTAGTCTACTGTTTGGGGCACCACAATCCAGATCTGTTGGGTTATTCCCATTACCTGTGTTTTTGTATTTTGTAGTTTGATCATTAGAATTGTTATGTAGATTTACGTATTTTTGATATAAAAGATACTAGAAGGGCCACAGCAGTCATCTTCTGACATGTATTTGCATCTCCATTTTGAAAGGTACCTGTTTTCCTTTTAAAGTGATACTGAAATACTAGTATGCAGGCACTTGATATCCAGCACTTGGGTTCATTTATGGTCAAACACTTGTATTTATTTGTCTGTCTGACCTGTTTGCTTTTTCTCATGAACAGGAAGGGAATTGGAAATGCAAGACAATCTCAAGGAACATGATGATTTCAGTGACTCATTTGTTTAATCTAAAACTTACTGTGAATAGGTTCCACGCTGACTGACAGGGTATGACTTCATTGAAGTTCTGGCTATTTGAAAATCAAGGCCAAAAATGATTAATATGAGCTCTGTTTCTCAGTTTGCCTTGTATGTTCCACCTGTGGAATGCACCAGAGGTAACTACCCCAGTGCTGTTAGGAGCACTCGTGCACCACTTCTGCATCTCCTTCTCACTGCTCCAAGATGTTCTCAGGGTGAGGCTATAAAAAGGGTTATGGCAATGAGGAATATGAGGAAATGTTGCCTCGTTTCTGTCCAACCACAACAATTTTGCTCTTGAATTTCAGATCAGAACTGCAACCGTAGGGAGTGTCAGGCTTGAGTGATTTGATGGACACACCCAGGGCGTATGCTAAGGGAGTATCAGGAGTTTTTAACTCCTACTCAGGAAATTTCATTGGTTTATCTTAGAATAGAGGAATATCTCCTAGCTCATCTGTTTTTACCCTTAGCTGCCTGAAAAGAAAACCGCAAAAAATCTTCTAGAAATGCAAAATCTGGAATTACCAATTAAAAAAATACTAGAAGTATTAACTGCAGTGTGGCACTTAGCTGAATCTTATTTATACAGGGCATCTAGGAGAGAAGATGGGATAAGGGAGAGAGATGCAGTTGTGCTTAGGTGAGACAGGGCAAAGAGTTGTCCTGGTGATCCTGGGGGGTTGCATTAGCCCTTCTTATACCATGCTAGTGGACCTCTGCTTACCTCTGAGTGTACACCTGGGACTGGTAGCAGTATGACGGTATCACTGAAAATGAGCTTTTTGTTGATAGAGGTAATCATATTTAGGAGGCATGCAAGACAATTTTTTTTTCTTAAAGCAAAGAAGTATTTTGCTCATTGGGTCTGGTATAGCTCACAGAGATCCACTAGAAATTTTTCTGAGCTATACCAGAAGAGGTCTGGGTGGGTAAGTGAAGAGATGTTCCTTGCTATGTTTGTCAGTTAATGGTTGTTATAAAAGGACTCAATTGGCAAAATGAGTTAGAAGGTTTCAGCCGCTCGTGAAAAACCTACCTTTCACTAATGTGTTTTTTTACAGGGTGGTATTTTCCATGGGCTTCACTGTAAATTTTTAATTTTCAATTTGTTTACTTATCTTTTTTCCCCGAGCCTCATGTTTATAAATGAAAAGCTAGGCAACATGCCTGAGATGACTTAGAAAAACAAACAACCCCCCCCCATGCACAACCAAAAAGCCTGTCTGTCAGCCTGTTTTATTTGGTTAGGACAGTTGAACAACATGAGCCTGAGAAACTTCAAGGTTCTTTTTTCTGTGTCCTGTCCTATCCTGTCCCCGCCCCTGCACCCAAATCAAAACCTAGTTTGGATTTAGTCTGCCTTTACAGCATCTCTATACATCAGTTGGAACATGCGTAAGGTATCATGCTTGAATGCTTTATAGGAGTTGCAAAGGATTGGCATATACTTTTACATAGCCTTGGACTTGTGACCTGATACCTAGTTTATCTAACCTAGATGCCCAGGTTGGTATAGTAAAGAACAACCCAACATGTTTCAAAATTTTTCTGGTTTGTAGAACAGCATACAGAGCTATCGAGCTGCAAAAATTCAAATCTCTTCCACATGAAAGCGACAGATTTAAGTGAATCTGTAGCTTCTTAACACCAAACATGCCCTTCAAATTCTCCCTTAACTCTTTGAGGTGTAACTATCCACTTCACTGTCCAACAAGTAAGTAACAATCTTCTGCTGATTGTTTGCAAGAGATTGCTATACTCTGAAAATTACACAGTGGGATATTTGGGACAGGGTTCTCCACCAATGCTTTAACCAAAGTAACTGAGAATGGTGTATTGCATTTCTCCTTTAGTATTGCAAATTTGGAGGGAGACTGTGCTGAAGATAAATCTTCAGTCAAAACAGATTTGCATTCCTTGTCTAGGTTTAGTGAAACAAAGCGTATAAAGAACCCTGAAAGGTAGGCTTTATGCTCTTCATCTTGTCTTAAAGATAGTGACTTCTGGTAAATTCCCTGATTTGAATACTACTGAATACAGAGTTGGGACTTCCTGGGAATATTTTTTCTATATTATATATAGTACATTGCTACTGAGGAATGAGTGATTGTGTATTCAATGGTAGTGATAATGCAGAAACACCATTGCAATACAGTTGCTGATAAGTATCCTTTTTTTATTCGTTGCATGCCCCTGTTCAGGTATTGCTGTCTATGTGAAATAGCTAACTTTGTGTGACTTTCCCTCACCTGCCAATAACTGTTGTAAATTGTGTTAATACAATGTAAGCAATATTGGACAAAAGAGAAAAGTACCTTTTGGTCTCACCCTATAAAATGGTATGTAAAATGGCTATAAAGTAACCTAGTTTTTCTTTGAGTACAGGCAAAAT